>NC_133903.1:45592565-46204477 GCF_964199755.1 Larus michahellis | reverse complement strand
AGCTGGTGTGCCATGGCTCAGTGATTGTGTGTCAGTACAATGTTTTAAGCAAAGCCAGAAGAGAAGATAGAGATGTCAGTGTGGGATTGTGAAGGAATTGTTTTTGTTGAGGTGTCAGGAGTTGCATAACTCCCACGTTTTCTACATTCTTTTAGCTTATTAGTTGACTCTTTTGGCTTTTTGAATTGCAGCATTACAGGTCTACTTGCAATGCACTTACGTGATGCTAAGGTTGCTAATTTAATGATTCTCCTAAAGTGCATAGTTATCCGGAACTGATACTTTTCCATGCAATTGGGCTGTAAACAAAACAGCTCAGCTTGTCTGGCCTCTCTTGCTGTGATGCAAGACAGGGAGGCTGGTACCAGAAGACAACAGCACAAATCCTCTTGCATCGGAGAGACAGCAGTAGTCAAAGAGGCTTAATATGTCAAAAGTTGTTCTGCGGTACAGCGTCCTGATCTTCAAATCCAGAGAACTATCCATAAATTTTGTGAACTGGCAAGCAAAATGATGTGGTAAAGTGGTGACTGTTTCTAGACAGCTCAGTTAATGGAGCTGGATAGCCAGCTGGGAAAATAAAGGTGTTTTAATTCAGTCACAGGTTGATGGAAAAATGTCCTCACAGAGGTCACGGCTTTCCTGTAGTATAGAATCTAATTGCAAATCTGAAATATCTGTTGTCTTTCCTACTAGCACAGCCTTGTCTCTGAAGACCTGCTCAGAGTACGAGAGAGAAGCAGTTTTTTTCAATATTCCTCAAATATTACCTGTCATTATAGCTAGCTAAACCCTTGAGTGTCAGTGAGTATCTGTCCTGTTGCAAACTCTGCACTGCACCAATTAGAAAGCTAACATTGGCTTCAGGTTTTGGTTCTTAGACTAAATGAATTAAAAAAGAACAGGAGGTGTCTATCTCCCTCTCATCCAGGAAAGTGAGAGAAGCAGAAGCAGTGCTTTCAGAACGAATTAAGCAACAGATATTGCCTCAGACCTATTAATGAACAAGAACTTTGGAGGATGCTGAATATCCTCACGTGCTAGACACTCTTGAATCAAACCCATTTAGAGGCAGCCAGTCCTGCAGTTGGTATGCCTGTCCAGGAGCACTATCATTTACAGGAAAAGTGCTGCCGAGTTTGTGATGAGAGCAGGTCTGGGCATGTGCCACAAAAGTAAATGGAATGAAATATCATTTCTGAGCATAATGAAGCTGATGCTTTTTGTTCCTAAAGTTGCAGCAGTGACACCTAATGTCTCTGCACCTGAGCAGAAGATTCTAGGTGAAGAGCTAACAGATACGAGCACTGAACTTAGTTGGCACAATTGTGAGGAATTTGATCCAGAATTGAAATTAACCATCGGGCTGACAAAATCTAATGTCCTTTAAAATCATAGTGATTAATTCTGGATAAATTCTTGTGGTTACTGGAGGTAAAGGTAGTTCTAGCTTTCATATCACTCTACTCTTTTTTTTTTTTTCTGTATCAGATTTGCTTTCTTTACAAATCTATTGAGGTATAAGTTCCAATCCCTTTCCCAGGCAGCTTTCCGAGGGACTTGGTCTCAGTGCAAGAAATATACCTTGGCATGTGACAGTGGAGACTGCTCTCAAAAGGACCCTTTCCAAAGATTTGCTCTTGCGATTATATAGAGTCTTTTAGCTGAACTTAGTGTTATCACGCTCCCAGTCCACTGTGCACCACGCGCGCTGTCTGTGCGTGGTTGGGTGCTGTGATGGTGGGCATGATGCTGCTCATGACCAGTTGCCAGATTGCAGTACTACTGTTACCATCAAACAGTTAATTCACGCAGCTCTGCAAGTGTGAGGCTTCAGAGGATTTCCCAGTTCCCTGACTTTTACTGCCTCCTTCCTAGGTATTAAGGTTCTGGAACTGCCCTGTTAGTGAATCCTTAGTGGCATCTGAAAGAAATTCACTGGAACTGCAAATCTGGAATGAACTGTTTGCTTTTCTGTAGTGGTGTATTTCATGATTGCTTTTCACCCACCTGCATTGCTTTGTCCTGCACTTTGCTAATGTATCAGACATATGGAAATGGTCTTTTTAACCACACCTTGTTCCCCACTGTTCTGCACTTGGCGAGCACTCGATTACTTGTGAATGTCTGAGGCATGATGCTGACCTTGAATTTGTGTTTCCAAAGCTGTTCGTGGCCGTTCCAGGATGACTGTTATCACAGAATCCCAGTGCAGCCTCCAGGAAAATGAGATGGGGGTGGATCCCTGCCCTTCTACACAAACCAGAAACAATTTGTCAGTTCCTGGTGAGTGGAGAAAGAACCCAGTGATTTCTTACTATGAGGCAAGATGCTTTGTATGCATTTAATTAGGTAAACTGCAAATCCCAGGGGGGAGGAGCAACCGCTATGCCTTCATATATAAAACAGGAGAGACCTAGAGGTCTGCCACTACGCAAATATGCAGGGCTCCTACCTGAAGGGGTTCTCAAAGGACTTAGGAAACAATGTTGTTGAATAATAGTGTGCTTTATTAGCCAGAGAGCTGTGGTTGTGTGGGTGGGTGGATGTGGTATCTGCTTTAACAGCATGAAGTGGTATTCACAGGGCTAGAGTGGGAAGAGAAGTGCCTTGAAACTGCTGACAACACACTCTGTAACTAGTCTGGCAGTAGTTTTACCTATACTGGTTGAATAAGGCAAGAACTTGAGCCTACCTGAATTATGAAATTATTGTTATTTATCTTTACCAGTCCTACCCTATGAATAGTTGAGAGCATGCCTTGTGTATTAACTTCTGCCAAAACATTGAGATAAGAGGCTCGATACTAAATTCTTGTCTAGTCGGTGTGGCCTTGATTTGTAGCTTTGAATAAAAGTTGTTGATTGGCAAAGGATTTAAAAAATTATTTGCACAGGTTTTAGCTAGTTCTCTCTCCTGATTCAGAATCCAAGTTGAGGAATGCCTGTGGCCTGTGAGGCTTTACAAATTAGAAAATTATCCTTGATCTTTGGGATCTAATTATTGGTTTTCGTCTGGCTTCTTTCTGCAGCTGGCCGAACCAGGACTAGCAGGCTGATCTGTGCTCCAGAAGCCTCACTGACAAATGGAAATGGCAATACAGAGGATCATCTGCCTGCTGCTGGAACGAACGCTTCAGTGAGCCCAGGTATGAGGGAGCAGTGGGTAAGAACTGACCCACCAGTCAGCAACGCATGGCCATGGGATTGCTGCTTTGAAAAGGTGGCTTTGGCAGTAAGACTGAATATCTTGAGTATTTTTTTTTATTACAAATGTGTAATTATTTTATAGCATATCTCCTCAGAAATACTGCTTTTACTTTATCATGGTAGTGAGGCTTGCGATGCAGTTTCTGTGGTAAGTAGATCTGGTTTGGGAAGGAAATGCTGCAAAGTTAATGACTGTCCTTCTGAAGATTATTGTTTCCTGTACAAGTTAGTCTGTCACCCATCCGGAAAAGTTTGTATTGAAATATTTGTATTGTGCTGAAAACTTAATCCAAGGAAATGTTTTTATTTTATCTAGTTCGGAGAAGAACTAACATTGTGAAAGAGATGGAGAAAATGAAAAACAAGAGAGAAGAAAAGAGAGCTCAAATTAATGAAATCAGGACAAAACGTGCACAGGTGGAGTACTCTATAATACACCAGTTGGAAATACTATAGGATAGTGCATCACAATTTAGTTGAAACTTAGTTGAAACTAACACATTTTGGACAGGCTTTGTTCTTACGAAGCAATGTAAGGATGGATTGATTCATTCTAGATTCAGAAACTTCTGAATCTTGTGGCTTTTAAGTGAAATATTTCTACTTGTGTACAGCTGATTGCATAGTATGCTCTGGGGCTTTTTTGCTGTGACCATCCATGGCCTTTCCATACAGGAATTTGACAGCAGCTGTCCAAACTGGGAGTTTGCACGGATGATCAAGGAATTCAGAGCAACTTTAGACTGCCAGCCAATATCTATAGCTGACCCAGTAAGTAAATGCTGAGGCTACTAACTGCAGCCTGTAGACAGACTTTTTATTTTGTACTGAAGATTTTAGTATATGAGCAACTGAGTGCATCACTGCACCTTGGAAATCCTCTGAGTGTATTGTGGTCTTGAGGTACCTGGTGGTATATTAAGTAATTTTAAACTAGGTCAAAAAGCAGAGGAACAAAAGTAGAGGTCAAACACTAGAAAGACCAGGTTTGGTCAATATCTTCAGCAATTATGGAGGTAGTATTGTTTAATGTATGAGAACCAAGTAGTCCTTGTCGAGCAAAGGCCTTGTTATGGTTAGTGAAAAAAGACTGCATTCAACTTCAAACACAAAAGTAGGTGTGGAGTAGCTTGGAACAGTAGGTGTGTTGTGTGCCTGCATCCTATAGGGCTGAGAACCATCTGTCTGTGTATGTATCGCTGCATGACAGAAGAGGAGCTTGTTGTCCTCTGCTTTCTGCCTCACCCAATGGAATATGCACTTTCCCAAACTCAACTGATGGGTAGCTGTGTTGCACAAAGAGCTATACTTACTGCATCGGTAAAGAGCTCCAGGTCAAAAAATACCTCTGGCGGAAATGAAAATAATAATTTGCCTGAATTTGACTGTAGTTGCAGTAATGATATCACAGGTTTTGCTGGAAAGCTGGCCAAGGACTAAACTTCTTACTAATTTTGAATATTTGGGGCAATTTCTATAGCATAGCAGCATTTCCAGTTGATATGTTGGAGCATGCTATGCAGAGGTCAATTGTTTGTAGTGTTTCTTATGCACTGAATGGATTTTAAGACTTATGTCCCTGCATGAGTGGGTCTACAGAGGCAGATCCAATCAGCATATAGAAAAGCAGATGTGAGGGAGCATCGGATTTTTCTCTCTGTAATACTAAGTAGGTGTGGGTGTAATTGGGAAATAATTACTTGTTTTCTTTTTTTTTTTTTTAGATAGAAGAACATAGAATTTGTGTCTGTGTGAGGAAGCGCCCTCTTAATAAACAAGGCGAGTGTGTTGACAAAGCAGCTCTGTCTTGGAGCAGTTTGACTTTGCTTATTTTTGTAACTGAGGGTCTTTTCTGTCAACAGAACTTCTGAAAAAGGAATGTGATGTGATTACTGTTCCAAGCAAGTGTGTCCTGCTGGTCCATGAGCCAAAGCAGAAAGTGGACTTGACAAAATACCTTGAAACCCAAGCATTTAGATTTGACTTTTCATTTGATGAATCCTCTTCTAATGAAATGGTATACAGGTAATGCTTTCTTCTCATTGGGCATGACTTTCAAGGTAAAAGCATGGAGCTATGGCTAGATGGCATCCTGGCTCAAAGAAACGGTTACCTGAAATAAATATTAAAATCCTTTTTTGAGGAAACCAAAGGACTGATAATTCTAAAGCTTTCTTTTGGCATGGTCTTGCTGATTTGCTTTTATTTGTGTGTTTGGGTGTGTGTGGGGTTTTTTTGGTTTTTGTTTTTTTCTTTTTTTTTTTTTTCAGGAAAACTGATGAGGTAGGCTGTGAAATGCTTGCCTTAACTGTCTCTTTACCTTCTGAATATCCAGGTTCACTGCTAGACCTCTTGTAGAGACCATCTTTGAGGGTGGGAAGGCAACATGCTTTGCGTATGGCCAGACAGGCAGTGGCAAGACACATGTAAGTGTTTTGTTGTTTTGGTTTTTTTTCTCCAAGGTCTCAAACTTTCTAGCTTTAGATAAAGTATTTCAAAGCTCCTTGATGTTGATAATGAGTAATCTGTTGTCTTGTTCTGCAAGAAACCTTTACCTCAAACTACAGTGATCTGGACCAGACTAGGCTAGCCTGCCAGTTTGAGTAATCAGACAGTTGCTGTCGTTCCAGTGTTAGAGGCAAGTTTTAGGTGAGGATCTCCTATCAGTAGCGCTATGTAGCGAGCTGTAGATCTCTTCCAGTAATCCGGAAGGGAATTTGGAAGTTTATAGAAGTTTGGACATAGGCTGCCTCCATTGTGTGAGAAGACGAACGTGCTCATCTGAGCATCACCACAGGAATACAACTGTGAGGCACTAAAATCATAGGCAGTGGAGTTACTGTCCCTTCCTGATCCTAGAGTGCAGATCTAGTGCAAGGACAATAGCTGTACCTTGAGTCTGGAGTGCTGCATATTAAACTCTGGCAGATTGAGAACGTGTCATGGGATTGAGTTTTGTTTTAAGGAATTTGTTTCATATAAAAGTGGTAGAGAAAGTCACCAGGATAGCAACCAACTGGAAGTTTTGTTGAGATTAAAGGTATCTTGATCAAAGGAGTTAAAGGTATTGTCTGCTCTAGAAGTTTAATGCATTTTGGTATCACACACGTGAGCTTTTGCAAGTAGCAGTGAAAATGTTGCTCAACCTACCTCCTAAAAAATGAGGCGTTGCTTCTTCTGTCCAGGGGCTCTTTGGTTGCACTGTCAAGGCCATGAGCCTCCCCTTGGAGGAACAACTGCTTTGACTCTGTGCTGCAGAGCCTTGCAGGCGTTCAGCTGTTGCTTTGCATAGTCCAGACCTTCTTTGTGAGCCCATAGGGAAGCAGCAAACTCATTTAATCCTGAATTGAACTGTGTTCTAATCATCTCACTGACATCAGAGTATATATATGGTAACTTTCTAGTACATTCTCAGGACTAAAATCAGGTAGCTCGACTTGTTTGTACCAAACCTCACCTCTGGCCTTTTCTCTTCACAGACTATGGGCGGAGACTTCTCCGGGAGAACACAGAATGCCTCAAAGGGCATATATGCTTTTGCCTGTAAGTTGATTCTTCATTAAATACAAAGATCAAATTGGTGCTTGTTTTTCTTAGATACGATCTGTTTTTGTATGGTTATTTAAAATGTTTCCAGTAAAAGATACATAAAGTATTTGCATTTTCAGTAAGAAGCAGTGGTGTTTGCAGGAGGTATGATTATTTTTCTGTCAGTTTCACTAAATATTTTACAGCCTGTAAGTTTCTAGATTCACACTTAACTCACCAGAAGATACTTGTTTTTTGAGGCAGAGATATGACATATTTTCTAGTTTGGCAGTCACTGGGCTGAACCATTTAACTTTTGTCTTGGGCTCAGGATGGTGTTTGGAAATACCTGACCCGAATGCAAGGCAACCCTACCCATTTCTCATATAAAGCTTGTTATACAGAAAGCATATGAATGTATGCGCTATGTTTCTTCTTGTAAGCATTATTAGATGCAAAAAATCTAGCACATGCAAAATTATTGAAGAAAACAGATGCTTAGAAGTCCCTCCTTGATCTAATGCCTAGAAAGCACCATGAACCCTGACCTCCTCTACCTTCCCTTTAGACAGGTGTATTGTGAAACTAGCATGTGTAGCAAGGCAGTTGAAACAAGAGCAGCTGTTTGCCAGTCTCTGAGAATTAGTTATGACCAGCCCTGAAGGGAAAGTCTTTGCTTTTTAGCTCAATTTCAAAGTCTGAAGCCTAATTGTGAGGAGCTGCACTAGATCCAGCCAACGGGTCAACTAATCTGGCATACTGTTGTCTCCAAACAGCAGCAATGCAGATGCTCAGGGATGCATGTTTTCTAGGCTTTCCGCAAGAAGCGCTTGAAACACAAATATGTGATTCTTTTCAGGCCTGTCTAATACAATAGCAGATACCAGTGTTCCTCCAGATCACTAAGGATTGCTGTTTGCAGGTGACATCAGCAGTAGAAACTTCCATATCCCTTTATGTTTTCAGTCCCTGGATGATGATGCTGCTGGAACTGTTTTCCAGATGGTAGCACAGCACTAATTGTTTCACCAGCATTTGTTTAGGATGACTATCATTTGGCTGCTAGACGCTGCCTTATGGCTGTGCAATATTTGAAAGTAGATCAAGTATCAACTAGAACATGTTTTAAACTATTTAACTCCTGCGTTTCCTCACTAGCACAAGATGTCTTCCTCCTCCTAAACCAGCCCAGGTACAGGAGTCAGAACCTGGAAGTCTATGTGACTTTCTTTGAAATATACAATGGAAAGGTATGACTCTTCTAAAAATCTTAATCTGATTTCTTTGGCTGAGTGTTTCATAAGTAGCTGGGTGAAACTTACTAGTTTCTATAGTTCTGTATAGTCTATTGTTCTTGCTGTGTTTGGAATTGAACTGGAAGGCTATGTAAATGTGCAGTTTCTATATAACTTTCTATAAACACAATGCAAAATAGTTACAAGGAGACTTTGCTCAGATTTACCTTAATCTTGTTGCCTGAATATAGGTGTTTGACCTCTTGAATAAGAAGGCAAAGCTTCGAGTCCTGGAGGATGGCAAGCAGCAGGTCCAAGTCGTTGGTCTCCAAGAGAGACAAGTCCACTGCGCTGAAGATGTCTCCAGAATGATTGAGATGGGCAGTGCCTGCAGGTTTGGTGTCAAAAAACCAATGAGAGTCATGTCCTGTTTTACCTCCATGTCTACAGAAAATACATAATCTCTGTTGCTGGTGCTTTGAGACTTAAACAGCAGCTTGGTGTTCCCACTAATAGGTAGGCACTGAGCGGCACCTCTGCCTGAAAAGAAGGTAGCTACAGAATAAAGGGCTAACAGCGACAGATTTAGCCTACCTGCCATAGAGAAGGCCAGAGTTCATGGTCCACATCTCCTCATGTAACTCCAAGAAGAAAGAAACTAATCACATGAGGAGATGACTGCCCTGGTGCCACAGCTAAACTTAGCAGTCTAGTTGCTTTCTAGAAGTATCAGCTAGTTTTACAGGAGCCTAAGTAGTGCCCTGTGGGCTTGTAAAGATCAAGGAAGAGCAGCCGGCATCAACCTACAGTTGCAAAAATGCTTTGACTTAACTGCAGGCCAGATGAGCTATTCCAATGGCAGCAAAACTGCTGCATGTTGTGCAAGGATCTTCTCTAAGGAATCCTTGAGAGCAAGTGCCAAGGGACAGCCGTAGGCTTGGCTCATCATCCTGGCAGCAAGGCTGCAGTCAGGGCAACTCTACCATTGTACTGGTGTCTCTAATCAGGAGCTAAAATCTGTATTACCAAGTCTTATCTGTCTCAGTTAAGTTGCAGCTGCTGTGGAAACATTACTAGGCAAATGAGAATTCCTTGGTTTCTGTATTACACTGTATGTGGAGATATGTGCATCCAGCTCTCTGCTGTGCATGCTTTTTTTGGCTGACAAGCTCAAGCCAAGAAAGAACTGTTTAACACCTTGGACTCCTGCCTCATTCTAGGACAATCTCCCTGCCTTTCCCCCAGCGGTAGGGATACAGGTGGGACAGTGAACCTGCCAGCCTTCTCAGGGAATGATGACAGTGAAGGTCACAGGGAGGTTTATGGTAACTTGTAAGTCTCCAGCCTGTGTCTAGCAGTGATGGGGCAGGTGCAGTTGCACAGCAGAGGTAAAGTGCCAAGCCAGCTTGGCTGGAGAATGGGATTTACCATGATTGTAATCTGCTAGCACAGCTAATGCTGTTTAGTGGGGAGCTTGGCTGAGCTTACCGTGTAATGGCAGATGCATTAGGAAAATGACATGTAGCCTGCTCTGTGGCTGGGAGATGCAGTGCTAAGGTATTTCCAGCTCCAAATGCATGTAAGGCATTAGCAGTCAGAAAGGGGTTCCAGTGTAGGCTGGCTGAGTTGAGGCAGACAGATTAAACAGCCTTAAATCTCTGCAATGGGGTGCAGGTTCATAGTTCTCACAGCAGTTCTTCTGTGCTCTTATATCAGAGGTAATTTCATAATTCACGCACACCTGAGGTATTCATGTGTAGGATAAAACCGGAGAGGTTAAACAACTTAACTGAATAGCTGCAGGTCTTGTCTAGTGCTGTCGGCACCTGTTGCATCTTCTGTGACACAGCTGTAATGCTTTGCATCTTTGCCGCAGGACATCTGGGCAGACTTTTGCAAATGCTAGCTCTTCACGGTCACACGCCTGCTTCCAAATTATACTACGCCGAAGAGGGAAACTGCTTGGCAAATTTTCCTTGGTGGATCTGGCAGGAAATGAGAGGGGTGCAGACACATGTAGTGCTGATCGGCAGACACGAATGGAAGGTGCAGAAATCAATAAGAGCTTGCTGGCTTTGAAGGTGAGCAATAGCACTGGGAGCAAATAGCACTAACCAACACATGGATTCTGTTCAAATCTGGGGTTATCTGTTCTGCTTCTTTCCAGTGCAAGGGAAGAGAACAGCCGAAAAGATCCTAGTTTAGTATGTTAATCTTGAAAATGGTGTATACTTTCATTTAGAATGTTTCCAGGAAAGCAGTGCAGTCTTGTCAGGCCAGACACTGGTACAGCCATTTCAAGCTTTATTCAAGTTGTCTTTTTTACATATGATGGATATACCAGTGGTCTTGTGACAGTCAAATACCTGGAGTGTATTTAAAGGCTATAAAGTACTTATAGAGCAATAGAGATGACCATTCTCCAGCCTGTTGGGTTTATCAGCAATTGGTGGCTGATAGCTTGCAGAGCTGTTTGAGAAGAGATGCAGATATCACATTCACAAGACTCGTCTTTTCTTAGGAATGTATCCGAGCCTTAGGGCAGAACAAATCTCATACCCCTTTCCGGGAGAGCAAGCTGACCCAGGTGCTAAGAGACTCTTTCATAGGAACAAACTCGAGGACCTGTATGGTGAGTATGTGCATGGCACAAATGCACGCACTGCTTATGGCTTCAGCAATTTGACCAAATAGCTTCATGCTCTTCTGGAGTGAAGGGTCTCTGAAGTCAGAAAACTTCAGTTCTCTGAAAAAGTCACATAGGTTTTTCCTCCTCCACTCTCCACACTCACATGGTGACTGAGATCAAGAACCGGTGAGCTTTGCCCAGCCCCTGTAGAAGCAGAACTGCAGAAGTCGCTTTCATACAGTGAATCTGCAGTAGAGCCTGGTGTGCTCTCAAAGGGGCTTTGCTTCCTGTGGAGGGTGCAGCACAGTGGCTGTGCACACAAAGCCAGTGGAAAGCTGGATACAGGACCCCTGGCATGTCCCACAGAAGCTATAAAGAAAAATGGACTTGACAGAATGTCTCATCTCTGACCCTTTGCCCTAATGTGTCCCAGCTGCCTGGTGAGATCTGTAGGGCCATTAACATGAGCAAAAGTCAGATGTGGGAGTCACTGAGGTCTTCTGTTCTGTTTGCAGATAGCAATGATTTCTCCAGGCATGAGTTCCTGTGAGTACACCTTAAACACACTGAGATACGCTGACAGGTAATAGCCTTTCTGATCTGAGCATTCTACTCTTCTTGCAGAAGGATTTTTGGCTGCTTTTATGCTGACCAAAAGTTCTCTTGTTGTCACTGCCTGTAATGGCAATTTGGAAATTGTTTGCTAGGAGCAAATTATCTTAGAGCTGTCTTATGAAACTAACCTGGGTGCTCTCTGTGTGAGACATAATGGACATTGTATTAAACTGTGACTAATGTCTCCGTTCCTCAGAGGAGGAGTCTCTCCTGCTAGACTTCAGACTGCCCTGGTTTTTGCAGGGAGTTTACCTTGTCCTGAATGGTTACCTCCATGCCTTTTACTTTATGTAATACTTTGGGTCCTATCTGTAAGTGGTGTGCTAAGATTGTGTCCCTGACATGGCCCTACAGATGACACAAAACACTTTGTGTTATTGACAGACTTTGATATGAACTAATAGAATATGGCACCTTGGAGATTTGGGCTAAAATCTGAAGGACTTGGAGATCTCAAATGCCTCCAAGCAGATGGTGAGAGTGTGTTTTGAGTGCCCTGCGCTTGACCTTAGGTACCTGCAGGGCAAGGTAGATTTGCAGGGACTGAGCCCCAGGTTTTCCTGGGGTCTCGCTGATACCTGGAACCCCTGACAGAGCAGTGAGTGCCTCCCAGTCTCTGCTTTACATGCCTCTACAACTCCCTGGTGACGTGACAAGTAAAAGGGAGACTGACTTTTGTCATGTCATAACAAGATGACACTTGCACGTTTCAGGCTTGGTAGCTTTCCTTCATTTAGTTGGCAAAGGGCTGCTTGGTTTCTTCCTGGAAAACATCCCACTCTCTGAAAGGATGTATGGTAATTCTTGTCATAAGCATTCAGGAACACTGTGAGTCTTGACAGATTCCCAGATTTGGTTCTGGATTGAAGTTGTGCGCTTTTTTTCTTCTGGTGGACAGTCATTCCTGCTCACCTGAAAGTACAGGACAAAATGCAACATCTGACTTAGTGTGCTTCAGTAAGATTCTAGTGTTGAGTTAGGCCCATTGGTTCTTAGCCAGTGCAGAAGGCATGTTCAAGCTAAAAGAAAGGGGGTACAAGGCTGAAACTCACTGGAAACATGAAGCTGACACTAGTAACTGGAATTAAATGCACAGTTGGTATCTGACATCTACCTCTAGTACCATGTCATCAGCCATGGCTTTTATCCTTATTATAGACCTATTCTGGCACAGTGGGTCTCTGGGGAAAAAATCAGCCTTATTCCTTTTCTTCCCATACTAAGTTCTCTTAGTTGGTCATGACAGACGAAGCTGACATGTGGAAGACAGCTTTTGTGAAAGGTGTTGCTGGCAATTAGCATTGTGTGCTTGGACATTTCTCTCCAGGAGAGGTCCTAGGCTGGGCATGGAGACAAAACATATCTCAGCTTTCCTTCCCACAGCCCTCTGGGGTTTCTGTCCATGTGAGCTTGTTCTGGAGGTGGTAATGTGCAACTGCTTAAGTGCAGCTGAATGTCTCTTGCTGAGCACTGATTGATTGCAGTAGTTGTTTTGTGATGCTGTAGCCCAGAAAGTGCTGGAAGAAGTGTCTGAGTGACAAGTGTTCTTGTTGCAGAGTGAAAGAGCTCAGCCCTCATAATGGAGGTGGTGAAGCACAGAATCAGATGGAGACTGAGGAAACACAGACCAGTGGAGAAGGCTCAGGTCGCAATGTATGTGTGTGCAGTGGGCTGAGCAGATCTCAAAGCTGTGAACAACTTGCTGTTCTTACTTGGGCTGTTTCTTGCAGCTCTCCAGTGATGAGGAGGAAGATATCTCTCCTGACATGTCCAGCTTCTGTGACGCTATGACTCAAATTAGTGAACGAGAGGAGAAAGTTGTAGAACAGCTTAGAGAACTGAGACAGGTAGGTGGAAGAGGCAAGTCCAACCCAGGCTGCCTTCTACATGTTGATAGCACCTTGCCTTGTCTGAGCCAAGTGCTGCTGGGTAGGCTGTGGGCTGTACTGCAAGACGCTGTCAGTGGTGTTACTTTCTCCTCATTGACAACTTTGTCCTGTGGTTTCCTGCCCAAGTGGTTAAACTGTGGGACTATAGTGCTTGTGGCCAGCTGGTCACCCTTCCTCTCCAGCTAGCAACCTCTACTTGCTGCTAATGAGTACTGACTGGTACTGGTCTGTAGAAGCTCAGCTCTGTTTATTGGTGTGACAGATCTGAAGAAACTAATTGAATTTCCAGAAAGTCATTTTCTCATCACTGTTATCCTTGTAAATATAGAGAATGCCGACTGAACTTGACTACCTCTTGGGAATCACAGAACAACCAGACTATGATCTCGAGACCTTTGTGAGCAGAGCTAAGCACTTCGTAGAGGAGAGCTCAAGAAACTTCCTTAGTGTCAGAGGTATGTTAGTGCCTGTCTCTGATTAGCACTGTCACTAATCACTTTTTCAAAGACCTGAAAGTAATACCAGCGTACCTGTGGGGCTTTGTGCACACAGTCCTTCTGCATAGGTTGTGATTCGGATCACTCTCCTAGGTGATCACAGGGGCAGATCTGAAACATCCTATTGTCTGCACTTTCCAAAATAAAATTTTGGCTCATAACTCCCACTTGCTTTGCACTGCCATATAAAACTGCCTTCCCTTGAGCAGAATGCAGTTGCCACCAAGAGCCGATAAGCTGAAGTCTGTTTGGCTAGTTGGTTATATGGTTTACTCTTTGCCTTGGCCAAAAAGCAGACTTTGACAAATAGGTCCCAGTGCCATGTTCTAGGGATTCACAGGGATATGCCCACTGTTTCCACTCCTGTTTTCATGGATATCAAGCCTTAATACCCATGCACTTGTAACAAGTGTCTGCCTGGCATGTCAGCACTGCCTCTCTTTGTTTGGACCATGCTGGTTGAGGCGGTGGTAGAGAGGCAGCAAGGCAGGTGCATGAGCTTGGCTGACACAGGGTAACAGTGCCAAGCACATACATGGCCTGACTAGGACAGGGGAAGCTATGTTGCTAACTGCTACTTTTCACCCTATTGCAATAACTTGGGCTTTGATTGCCACTTCAGCCTTTGCCTCAAAAACAGGGCTGTGAGGGGTTTGTTTTTTCAAATGAGGCTGGAAATTGTGGCATCAAAGTGAACTGTTAACCTGAAGAAGTAGACTTCTTTTTAAACAGCCCTGACTGTCCTCCCATCTCAAGTGCAGCCTGATAGCTGTATCCCTCCGTTCGCCATAGTGGGGTGGTGACAAGAAACAAGAGTAAATGTCCCGCTAACCTCTCTGCCTTATAGCTCAGGGAAATCTAGCCCTCTGAGATGGCTGGATTAGTGGCATCTAGTTTGAACTGCAAACTGCAGGCTTGAAACTGCTGATGAGTAGAAATGAACAAGTACAGCTGAGGAGCTTTGTGGGACCAGGCAGGATTTGATGTTGGCTGAGTGGTTCTTTCAGAGTTCACTTCCTTCTGTGGCCCCTGCAGAGCCCTGTTGAGCGGGACAGCTGAGCTGGGGAGTTCAGCTTCCAGGTCAGTCACCCTGTCACTCTCTTCCTTTACAGAAACATTGGATGCCCTAGGAGCTGCCATGCAACTGGAGGAGCAAGTCAGCAAGCAGATGAGCCAGCAGAGGCGTTAGTAAATACAGCAAAACCTGGTGCACAAGCAATCTTCTGTATGTCTTGCATGTTTGTTGGTCGTTTGTGTAACTCCTATTTTTAAATGTGGTAGAGTGTCTGCGGGTCATGCATGTGCATGCCTGAGAGCAGTGAACAAGGCAGCCTTTCTCTCTTCATGGTCTGGTATCGGAGTACTCGGCAGAGTGCTAGAAACACGTGCTGTACGGCTTGGGGCGGGGGGCCTGAGACTCTGCTAGATGTGTCTAGCATCTGGCCCTATGCTAGTGACAATGGTCTCTTCTAATAGAACTAGATGAACATGTATAGTCTTCTAGTGTACAGATAACTTTTCCAGATGTGCTTGAAACCTTGCAAAATTGTTGCAAGTCTACCTTTTCTAGAAAGAAAGTGGATTATATGTAATTAAAAAAAAAATCACTATTTTAAGAAGTTTGATAAATAAATGTTCCTGGATTTAATTATCTCCTATCATATAAAATATATTTCTTGCTGATTTTTGGTAAAGACTAACAGCCCCTAAAGACTGGCTGGTATTGTAGGGATAGGCTGATTTCTTGGATGAGGTTTCTTTTTAAAGCCTTTGCACTTATAATGTTTACATAAAAATCACTCAAAATAAATTTTGAGATCCTGTTGAGTAGAACTGGCCTAGCAAGGGGGAAGCTGGTTCAGAGGGTACCTATCCTGCACCTGAGCAAAGCTCAGCATGTAGTGAGTGGCTCAGCTCTTATGACATCAGGTAAGTAGGAAGGGTCCTGTGATATGCCCTTGTACCATGGGAGTTTACTCAGGCTTTGAAGATAGCCCCAGGATGTTACTTCACATTTTTTCACATATATTTCCCATGGCTAACATGCCACATAAAATAAACCTGTCAATAGCCCACCAAAATCTGTATTTGAGGGCAGAAGTGCAAAGCTGGCCTCTGGTTCAGGTGCAGCAAGGTGCTGCCGTGGCCCTTATGTGCAACCTGGGTCCAGGTGCCCCCATAGAACCTGTCCTCTGGGAAGGAGCAGGCAGAGGGGCAGGATGGGGGAGGACAGGTGGGAGGCATGTGCTGCTGTCCTCTGTTTCCTGTTTGTTCAGCTCCCTCACACAGGACAAAACAGCCCTGTGAGCTCTGGGTCCAGCAACACAGGATGCAGCTATACAAACATCAGATTACAAAGGGACCCTTCTACCATTACTCCCTCTTCCCCCTAGACCTCCCACCCTGCTCTCCTGCTTCCTGAGCTGCCTTTTCCCCCTGAAAGTGAAGGGTGTAATTTAAATATCTTTGCCCCCAGCTCTGCACACACCTTCTGCAGACTGCATCCTTGCCATGTCTCTGGGGATGTCTACTATATTGGAGGCCAGTTCTTCAGCCTGGACTGGATCCATTTTTGTGTACCAGGTCTCAGGACTGTCCTGGAAAAGGCAGGAAAAGAGGATCTTAATGGGACTGGGACAAGCAGCTACAGAAGGGATACTTCAACCCAGAGAGGCTCCTCCCCCACAGCTGGGGCATTTTGTGATCAACAGTTTAGGTACAGGGAGCAGCGTGGGGCTGAGCACTCGGGGGCCTCTGAGCTGATTTGTACCTGGGCTCTGCCTGCATCACATTAAGATGGTATAGCCAGAGGAAAAGGGCTGTTATGCTCTACTGAGTTTGGACTTAAAGCAAGGCTGTCCTGTTCCACTTCAGATGTTACTATACTTGGATCATCCAGCCTTGCCCAGTGGTGTCTTAGGGTGAGTAAGGATGGGCCTAGGTGCAAGGAACAAAATGTTACCCTGTATTAGGTCCGGGGAGAGAAGGTGGAACAAACATTGCTTACTACTCTGTATATCCACCCCAGGAGCCAGAGTCAGGAGGGACTTGAATTGGAGGAGCTCAAGTCACCTCTTGCCTCACTTGGCCCTTCAGCCCCCACCTCTAACACCAAGTCCTACTGTCATAGAAGGAGCAGGAGTATGAGCTCCCTTCTTGGTCTGTCTTGGTGCTGAGTCAGAGCAGTTATCGCTGAGAATGAAGGTGAACACTTCTCAAAGGGTGGCTTTGTTTATTCTGCACTCTCATGCAAGACTGGGTTTCTTGTGGGAAAAAAAGAATCCATCCCCCCCATCCCTGCAAAACAGACCAAGGTCCTAGGGCTGCTAATAAATGCCATAAGGGAGGCATGTTTACCATAAAACGCTGGAACAGTGTGTGTCCTAGTGCCGCCTTTGCACACTCCTCCACAAAGGGAAATGTGCGCACAAAATACTGCAAGAGAAGAGAGAGTTGGCATGTAGGGAGAAGGGATGTGAGCGTGTGTACAGAAGGTAGAGCTGCATGAATGATATGGCTCCAGATAACCTGTGTCACGTGCAAGGGAGTCCCTGACCCACCTCCTTTAGTACCGGTGCTACTGCTAGCACTTCATAAACGCACCATGAGGAACGTGAAGGTCCCTGCTCAAGACTCACCTTCTTCCCCCCCGACATCACCCAGTGCCAGCTCCCACCTTTGTTAACAAGAGGAGAGAGGGCGTTTCAGTGAAATGGTTGCAGTGCAGCAATTGCCAGGGAATTCACCCTGCTCAGAGGATGGGTGCACTGACCCTCTGCGTTGCTAGGTAGGTTTGTAGACCCTTTTTCCCCTGAGCAGCCTGGTTCTCAGCTGTCACTCACTCAGGCCTTCCCGTCTACTGACAGCATGGTCCTTCCATGCGGCTGTTACAGAGGCAGGGCTGTGCTGAGGCAGCCCAAAACTCTTTACCTAGCACCAGCCTGCTTATGATTCTGTGCTAGTGTCTTGCTCCAGGCAAACTGTCTTGATTAGTCCCTTAGCTCTGTCTGTGCTTGATACCCACAGCAAGCATGGGGGTAGAACAGATGTGTGAGGGCCCAACAGTGGCTTCCCAGCACCTTGTTTGTGGTGGGTGGTAGGAGGGAGGCAGAAGAGGAAATACAGCTCTTTCCTGAAGGAACTGTCACTCCTGCCTTTGTGTCTGCTATGCTTAGAAAAAAAAAAACAACACAGCATAGGGAGCTTTTCTGGGAGGAGACCATGTGCTACGATGTTCTCCACCATAAACCACCACACTCACTTCCAGGGAGATGCTGGCATGTCTCTGGCTGGCCGCATGATCCAGGTTCCCCACAGCAACCATCAGGCCATGTACCACTTTCAGCTGGATCAGCTCTTCCGCCACTTCTGCTGACTCCTTGGCTAATACACTGCAATGAGACAGGCCATCAGCCCCTACCCTCTGTGTGGGAAGAAGCACACAACAAATTGAGTCAGGGTCTCTTAGTGCGGTCACCAGTGGACAACAATGTGTTCCTACCCTGCCCTAGCAAGACCAACAGACAGGAGAGTCTCAAAATAAACAAGAAATGTTTGTCTGTGCATGGATTAGCAATCATTTAAAGTGTGGGCTTGCTGAGAACAAATTGCCTAATGATTGGCAGGAGCTTCCTGGGCTGTATGAAAATCTAGCAAGTTTCTTGTGTGACCATGAAGAACACAGAACTCAACCACCACCACTGTTACTTCTGTGAGCATGTCCCTGGAAAACACTCCAGTACATCTCCCTACCCACCAAGGGCTTTCTGTCATCTGCTTTTGCAGGAAAAGTGTTCTGATAGCACTATCTTGTGGACACTGCAGGAAATTCATACTGAATGAACAAATTTTTGCACAAACGGCTGAATTTCTTTAAGGATTCTGCAGTCAGTCATAGGCACTAGACTCTTCTGTTGGGTGGCTGATGTTAAATAAGGGTGTTTCACTGCTCGCTGTGGCTCCCAGCTATGTGGAGAATAGAGCGGCCCTGATCAATACAGCACCCTTTAGCCCTGTGCTGTGGTGGGAGACACACATTGCTTCCAGGCCCAGCCATGAAGCCACTGTGACAGCACACAGGGACAGAGCCGGTGGGATTCCACATCTCCCTATAAATAAAACTTCAAGCAAGCTCCAGTGTTGGAAGCAGGGAGGGTCTGAGCATTGCTACCTGCAGGCACTCTGCCCTATTCCTGAGCACACCCCGCCTCCGAACAGCCTAAGGAGCCTTAGCTGAGCACTGGTGTACTGGAATACGTCCCAGTCCTTTCCTACCCTACCCTACCCAAAGGAAGCCACTTCTCTAAGGTCCCTTTTATGCTTCTGTAGGTTTTGCTCCGGAGTTTCTTACCCAATGGCTTTTGCAGCAGCTGCTTGCTGAATATACACCAGCATGGGCTCCCTTGGGCAAAGTGTGGCTGGTTCTGCGTGAGGAACATGAGAAAGGTGAGAATGGTGCTTTGAAACACCTCTAAGATGTCAGAAGGGAGGGGAGGTGCAGTTACACCGCTAGCATGAAAAGGTGATGTCTTTCAGGGAAACCCTGTGGCTACATATCATATGAAACACCCTGCAAAGGTCTGTGCGCACGATGCCCACGGCAGCACAGCCACAGGTCAGACAGTGGGGGCCACTGCGACCTGCTCTGCTGAGTCAGGGGAGGAAACACCCGGGTCTGGAACGGTTTATCATCCTTGCCCAGCAGACCTCAGCAGGTCTCTGGAGGCCTGGACGGTAGCCTGCACGCTGCCTCGACCCAGGCAGCCCTGGCTGCTGGGCTCCCCGCCTCAGGGGACAGCCCCCTGCACCTCCTCCCCTACGAGTCCGGGCAACTGCCCTGCAGAAGGAGGCAAGGGAGCTTGGGAGAAACCCGGTCGCCCTGGGAGGAGGCCATGGTCCATGGTCCGCTTTTTTACCTTTGGCGGTCTCGTCGCAGGAGGTAAAAGCTTTCTCCCCGGGTGGTGTCAGTAGGGCAACCAAGCCCTTCAGCAGGGCCGGCCGGACCTGGCAGGCCATGAGGGCCTTCAGCAGCTGGATGGCTGGCAGAGAGAGAGGGGAGCCGCGCTCAGCACTTGCGTATTGTACGTGTGCGTGGGGGGAATCTGGGTACGGCTTGTCATGGGGGAAGGACTACAAACAGGAGGGCGCAACAGCACCCACCCGTACTTCGCCTATGAGAAAACCTACGACTTCAGCAGATTCCTAAAAATCTCATTCTACTTTTTTAACCAGAAAAAGAGTAGCTTCACCGAAGTGAAGCCTCAAAAAATTCATCGACACTCGTGCCTGTTCCTCTCCACGGAAATCTTTAGTAAAAGGCGAAAGATTTATACGATCTGAAGAGAAACCAGAGTATGCCACCATCTTTCCCCCCGCCACACCGCCCGCCTGCCCCGCGCCCCATAGCTCAGGGCGAAGGAGCCCCCGCCCGCCCCCGGCCCCGCAGCCCCCGGCCCGGCCCGGCCCCCCGGGGCGGACCGGTCCCGCCGACCCGGACGGCTCGGAGCGGCCGCGGCAGCGGACACCGGCGGGGCTGGGGCGGTGCGGGGCGGCCGCGGTGCTCCCTGGGTATGCAAATCAGCCGAATGCTAATGAACACATGCTAACGAGGCGGGGCAGGGGTGGAAGGGCCGGCAGTTCGGGGTCAGCGCGGCCGCCCCCGGTCCCGGATCCCCTTTTCCCTCACGCGAACCACGGGAGACTATAACTCAGCTCCCTCCCTCGTCTTTGTTTTTCGTTCTATTTTTCACCAGAAAAGGGGTAGCTCCACCGAAATGGAGCCTCAAAAAATTCATCGACACTCGTGCCTGTTCCTCTCCACGGAAATCTTTAGTAAAAGGCGAAAGATTTATACGATCTGAAGAGAAACCAGAGTATATCCATTCTTCCACCGCACATCTACCCACCCCCGCCTGCCTCCCCATAGGACACGGCGACCCCTTCTCCTCCCCCGCCGTCCCCCCCAGCCCGACCCCGGCTCGCCGCGGTTACCGACACCCGCGGCTCGGCCCGATCCCACCGTCCACGCCGGCTCGGGGCGGCGGTGGCGAGCGGGACCGGCAGGGCGCTGCCCCGCACTGCACCCTGGGTATGCTAATCAGAGCCATGCTGTTGAGGGACATGCTAATGAGGCGGCCCGCCCTCCCGGGCGGGGGCGGAGCGAGCGGCCGGTGCGGCGGAGGCAGAGCGGACAAAGGGCCCCCGCAGCCCGGGCTGGGTCCCATCGTCCCCGCAGGCAGCGCGCCGAAGGGGCGGAGATCGGCCCTGGCAGCAGGTCCCCGCACAAAATCAGTCCCACGATTCTCCGGGGACTAATCAACATTGTTTCGGAAGCGAAAAAGCAGTCTATTTTTTACCAGAAAAAGGGTAGCTTCACCGAAGTGAAGCCTCAAAAAATTCATCGACACTCGTGCCTGTTCCTCTCCACGGAAATCTTTAGTAAAAGGCGAAAGATTTATACGATCTGAAGAGAAACCAGAGTATGCTTTGCGTCCTCCCCGCGCAAACCCCCTCTCCCCGTTGTCTCTCCACCGTGTACGGCGACCCCGGACAACCCACCCACCTCCTCCCCCCCCGCCCCCCGTTCCTCGGTGGCCCACATGAACACGGCCCCGGCGCGCACCCGGGTGGCCCCGGAGAGCGGCGGCGGCTGACAGCGCTACCGGGGCCGCGCCGCCGGTCCGCGGTGCACCCTGGGTATGCAAATAAACGAATGCTAATGAGCTCTGTGCTAATGAGGCGCCCGCCGCCCGCAGCGCCAGGCACACCCGCAGCCCGGTGGGAGTCTGGGGGGGCTGCCGTGGTCGTCCGCCTCCGCCGTCGGTCCGGGGCCCCGGAGCCGCACGAACCGAGGCTGCTCCTCTCTGGCGTCTGTCCCTGCCACGTTTATCCAGGCCTAGAGATGGCCATCCCCATACAGTCTCCCCCAGATCCCTTGGGCCGCCACCCGGGGTGTCTGGATGGGTCCTACCTTCGTACTGGACGTCCAGGTGCACTGAGCACAGCGCGCCCAGCACGGGTTCCACCGGGATTGCGGGCGCCTCTCCCAGCAAGTCCTGGGGGGAAACAGGCAGAGTGACAGGGACAGTTTTGAGAGTACTCCAGGCTGTCCTCTTGCAGGCACAGGGGCTGCCCACTGGACACCAAGGGGGCTGACCCAGCTCCTGCCAGGGCAGGAAGGACCAACATGGGAGCTAATGCTGCTCCTCACACCCAACCAGACCCACCACCCACCTGCATGACCACGAGCGTCTGCAGAGCCAGCTGCTGGGCTCGGGGGGAGGCGCAGGGCAGCACAGCAACGAGGCCTTTGTAGACTTGGTTCTGGTACTTGGGATTGCCACGGCCCAAGGAGTCCAGTAGAACCTGCACATCTTCTTGAGCCTCTGCTGAGTTGGAAGTGGCCAAGAAATTGGCGAGGGATCGCACCCCTGGGCAGAGAAAGAGTCACCAAGTCATGTGTCTGGATGAGTCTGGGTCATTCATCTCAGGTGTTTCACTGACAGCCCAAGAGAACCCAGCACCACATCCCACTTGAAGTGCAGCTCAAAGAACAGAAGCCAGGAAAAAAGTTCTTTGGCCTTGTCAGGAGCCACAACACCAACTGGAAAAGCAGTCGGCAAAATTCTCAGCTGAAGTAGGTGGCCAAGGCCCTTCTGTGGGCATTTTCACAAGCAGGATCTGGCACTGGAATGCCAGCAGTGCTGCTAGGGATCCCTCTGCTGATCCTGCCACCTCGTCTCCCTTGGAGGAGGCTGTGACGGCAGGTATCACCCCATAGCCTCCAACACCATAATCCAAACAACAGAACAACTAACGGGGTTTGGCTTCCACGGTCCAGGAGAAAAAAGTGTGTTGTAATGCTCTTTCAAAAGATACAAGCCACAAAACCTTCCCACCCCCCGAGGGGAAGTCTGGGAAAGTTTGCGGTAGGTGAATGCTGCAGCTAAGAATGGAAACTGGTTTGTGGTTTAACTGGAGCAGTTGCAACCAGCAGGACAGCAGTATCGCATCAAAAGAGATGACTGTAAAGAAAGGGAGCTCATTAAAAACTGAGAGAGGGGATGAAATGCAACTGCTCAACAATAGCCGAGACCCTGAACTCCTTCCAGCCAGACAAACGCTGCAGCAATCTGCCATCAGCAGGTGGTGGGAAGGGACCGCAGCAAGCAGAGGTCAGGGAGAACATCCTCGCCTGAATTAGGAAAAAGCACGGATGGACACGCCGCCTACCGTAGCTTTCACAAATGAACTCCTTATACTTCCTGCCAGAGTTTGCGACGAGCTGGAGCAGCTTTACACACTCCCTTTTGTCCTCTTCTTTCAGGTGGTTCAGCCCTAGTATTTCCAGGAGAATCAAGACACCTCCGATCTCCAGAAATTCGATAAGGTATCTGCGTCTGCAAGGATAGGGGGAACAAAGCCAAAAGTGTCACCTGCCTTGGAGCCCATCTTCCTCTGTCAGCACACTGTGCTCTTGGGAACCATCGCCTCCTGCCTCGCTGCAGCGGGGGCCCGGGCAGCAAACACAAGGAGGCTCCTCCATGCTTTGCTGCCAGCAGGTCACCAGCTCCCGTTCTGCCCTGGGCTTATTTCAGATACTGAACCACAGGCACAAAAAGTCCCATCTCCGCACTCAGGCTCTCGCCACACTCCTTCCACGTCGTGTCAGTGACCTGGTGGCTCTGGAGACATGCACGAGCAGTGGATTTGGTTTTTGAGAGCATTTGAAATTCCTACCACAAACCTCACTGGGGCCTGCCTTGCCTGAAATGCTTACACAGCCCTCCCAAAAGACTGCCAAGGACTCATTGTTTTCTTTATCTATTTACCCCCTCACCTGTGTGTGCGCCTCTCACACAGTGACATTCTATACTTACCCACTTGCAGCAGATAAGAAGATGCCAATGGACTTGAGCAGCTGGTTGAGGCACGTGCTGTACGTGTAGCTGTTTGCCAAGGCTAAGGAGAGATTTACAGACCATCATGGTTGTCCCCCAGCTTGCCTTTGGCAATGTGGAGGTCTGAACTGGTACTCTCTCTGCGAGAGAGCATGGACCTTCCTCTCACAGGCGTGCAGAGGCACCACGCTTTTCCCAATATAATAAAAAACACTAATTCTAGGTTCCTGGCAGACATGACTTTCTCTTCCGTTCCATCTTTAGATGACCACTTCCTCCCCCCTGCAGAACACAGCTGGATATGGATGCCTCCATACAGAAGCTTATTTTTTAAACAAATTTTTGGTAGAGAACTTTCCGTTCCCACCACCATACTCCACCTCCAGCTGTCCAAGGAAACAGATACGTCATCCTGAGCCATGCCGTGAGGCGAGCCAGAAACAAGCTGGCTCCCTGGGCGAACTCCAGCTCCAGCTCTGGTTCTGTCTTGCCATCATTGCTTTTAATGAAGTTGTTCAGCATGTGGCTTCGAGCAACTTTGTGGGCACTATCCCATTCCTGCAAGAAAACCATGAGCTTCCTGATGGCTTCCTGCTCTTTGACGGAAGTCATGATCTCTTCTGCCTAGAGAAAAGGGAGAAAGAAGTTAAAAAAGGGCTTTGAAGACAGAAAAAGTCTATACTAAGGAATTACCACCAGAATAATTTTAAATCTCTGGCAAATAATATTAAAGCACTTACTAGCTATTAATTTAATCTCATTTTCCTTTCTACTCATTTCATAGATAAGAAAACTGAGGCAAAAGGAGGGTTTCTGGTACGTCTGAAGCTGCACAATGAATCTGCAATGGATTTGAGATTATTTTCCAGGGCAGGTGGCTTCACCACAGGAGGTCTCTTCTCCGCTCTGTTAATAAAGTCATTTTGATGTCACCCGTTCCCCCAGCATTGGTTTCTCACTAGCCTCATGATATGAACACTGCATCTCATATCTGACCTGCCGGAGAGTAAGTAGGGTGAAATGAGAGCACAAATAGGTATGGATTTATGGGGAGTGACAAGGTCAAGGGTGCTGTAAATGCCTGTTAGCACAGCAGTGCAGCATGCCCTTGCCCACATGATGGAGCGACAGTCATTTGGCCTGGGCCCACACCCACTCCAGGAAGATATGCTTGGCCTTGGCACTGGGAGAGCGCTTTAGGACCCTTTGGCAAGACACACATTTGCTCTGATTTTTTCTCATCTATTTTCTATGTCAAGTTTTAAAACAATCTAAGAAAACCTGAAATCGTAAGAGCTATAGGCAAGACAACAGAAGCTCCAGAAACATCCCTTGCCTGTACTTCCTTCCATCCCTTCACAGAGGTGTTAAATAAAGCAATCCATATTTTGCCAGATTTCTTTGTCATGCTGTTGGCTCAGTATGATATCTTCTATTGCAACTTGACAAATGTGAAGGTGCGCTTAGTAGGGGGATGAAACACCAGAAGATTAAACTCTCCGTTCATCTGGGTAGGTGAGAATTTCACTGGCATGTATGCGTTTGGCTTTAAGACACTGACCAAACTCAAGGAGCCTCGCAGTTAAACATCAGTATCTGTGTACATACACTGATGCAGAAAGAGGGACGAGGTCACAGACAGCTGCGTTAACACAGGTGCGTTGTCCTCCACCCAGCTGTATCAACACGCCTGAGGATAAGAAAGGACTTCACACCTTGTCTAATACAATTCTTGGACTTCCTACATAAGAAAAGCACCATTTTAGGTTTTATTTAAAGTGTGGTTTAAGAGAAAAAAAGGTAAAATGACACAAAATCTTTGGATTTCAGAATAAGAAGTTTCTTTCAGTGTAATACAAGTGGCCAAGATTATCAATTTCCTGTCTACAAAGTTTTTAAACCTTTTCTCCTAGAATCTGGAGCAAAATCCCAAATCAGTTACAGAATATACCCAAGATACCTACTCAAAATAATTCGCTATTATCAGAACGAGACTGAAAGCAACGACCAAGAGGTGAACATGTACCCCAGTGCCTGAAAACAAACAAAGTCTTTGAAAAACTGGCTAAGAAACAACATTTGGGAATTCAGATGAGGTGAAATTTCATTTGGGAATTAACGGGCTGTGCTCTGTAAGGAGTCTGTGTCCTTGGCAGGGCATTTTCAGGATCTCCTTTGCGGGGAAGCAGATTTAAAATAAATCCATTTTCCCAAAATAGTTGTGATTGAAAATGTTATTAGCCATAACAAATGTTAGTGCTGACAGGAGAATGGCCTGTTAGGGGCCTCTGGTGAAACAGTCAAGTGAAAGTCATATTTCACATTATTGCGAACATTTTCCTGTGATTTACAGAATATTTGTGAAACATGACTTGCAAGGCATATGATTGATATTGAGAGAACAGCTAGTGTGCAGGGAGAATCTGTATTTCACAGAGACTGTTTGCATGAAATTTACAGTCCCATAAAGTGCTCCTCTGTCCTCAACAGAGATCTAGTTAAAAGAACTTTACAGTCTGAAACATCCCAAAATTGATTCTAAATTAATGTTTCCATATTTATGTTTAAGATGCTGGTGGTGTAATGCTATCCTGTTTTTACTATAAAGCTGCAGTAACCCCCCACTATACAGAAATACCAGCACCAGCCTCTGGACGTGAGGATTTTAGTGATACAAAGGGCTTGCCTATGAATCAATGGCAAAAAAAAAAAAAAAAAAAAAAAGAGTTCAAAACAATGATCACATGAGGCTTCTGAGGATACAGCGCTATCTGTCCCTGGCTGCTACAATAACAGCATCTGCTGACACAGTAGTCTTTAAGCCAACATTGCAAAGTACCCTGAGAATGTACATGAATATTTTTATTATGACCATTTTACATATGGGAACATACAGACACAGGGGAGTTAAATGACTTCTCCGAGTCGTTTGTCAGTGCTAGCATCAGCACATAACTCCTGTTTGTCGGCTTCAAACTCTGCTCTCAAGAGTGGTGGGCTGCCACCCCAGTCCATTGGACTTAATAATCAAAACAAGGCTGGGTCAGGGCAGTGCTTTATTCCTGCCAAGAAAAACGCAAGTGATTTAGGAACTCGCTGTGGCAATTCAGCAGTTCTTTATATCCAGAGTGCTGCTAAATCATCACATTGAGACCAAAAGGCAGATTGGTGCTGCGTCAGCCTCAGTTTATGAGTGTGAGGTGCCAGCGACCGATGGCCTTGGACTCACGGAAGGACAAAGTCACGGTGATTTGGTGTTACCTTTGCATCTTGCAACATCAAGGTTGTGCCCAGCCTCAAGCAAAACTTAAAGCTTCTCTTTCCTCAGCAGGTTTCACCCTCTCCTGGGATACCTCAAGTCTCCCACAACCCTCCTCACGAACAATACACCTTCCCCAGTGTACCCTAGTCCCTTCTACCCAGCCCCTATCAACCCACAGTCCCACTGGCCCCTCTCTCACCTACATGTCCTGCCTCCCAGCCCCATTGTTAACCCCAGCCCCAAACCCAACCCTAGCCCCTGCACTCCCCCCACCCTGCACTGACCCCTACATCCATCCCACCCCTACCACCCTAATCCCTTGCAGCCTCAACCAGCCACAACATTCCCAGGCCCAACCATCCCACCAGACCTGATGCAGCCCAACCGCAGGCCCTGTGCTCCTCCCACCCCAAAATCCACCCCTGGCCCTACAGTCCCTCACACACTCCCTGACCCCAGTGCCCACCTCAGCCGCTGTGTCCACCCGCCCTGACCCAAACACCCACCTCAGGACCAACAACCCCCCTCAGCCCCCAGCTCCCTTGGCCGCGACCTCCACTCCAGGCCCTACAGTTCGCCTCACCCCAACCCCCCCGGCCCCAGCGCCCGCCTCCGCCCCTCACTCCCTCTCACCTTCCCGAGGGGGAGGATACCCCGTAGAATAACTGACACTTCAGCAGAGCCAATCGCGGCCCTCCTTTCCCCCCACGGACCAATGGGTGGGCCAGTTTCCGCCCCTGAGTGGGCGGGGCGTCCAGCTGGGGCCGGGTGCTAAGGGCGCGTTGCTAAGGAAGTGGGAGGCGGAGGGGGAGGGGAGAGAGAATGAGGGGGGGCGGTCGCTTTCCCTTCCCATTCGCTGCGGGAGGGGTGGGGGGGCGGAGCTTCCGGTGGGGAGAGCGGAAGCGCCGGTGGGGTGTGAGGCGGGAGTGCGCGGCGATGGGCGCTCGCGGGCTGGAGGCGGCGGTGGTGGAGCTGGTGCCGGGGGAGGCCCGCGGTGCGGGAGCGAGCGGGCCCGGGGAGCCCTGAGGATGAAGGGGGAGGCCAGGGGGACACCGATGACAGGAGAGATTGGGGGACCCCTGAGGGTGGAGGGGGGGGACGGGGTCTGGGGCACCCCTGAGGGTGGGTGGAGGGAGGGACTGGGCCTAGGGCACCCCTTCGGGTATGGGGGGAGGGAGCCGAGGAGACCCTTGTGCCGTACCAAGTGTCTGGTGATTCCTGAAGGGCAGGTCAGGACGTTTCCCTTTCCCCCCTGCAAGGGGACAGCAGTTTCTGAGGCCTCCCCAGCTCCCCGGGCAGGTATGAGGAGGGGGGTCTCTGCCCCCCGTAGCGATCTGCTGGCCTTGCATCAGTGGAGAGCTTTGGGAAGCTGCAGGGATTGAAACTGTGCTGTCCTACTGAGCTCACCCACATACTGAAATGAGATGAGGCAGTATTCATAGCTGACAGAAATAAAGCTAATACGCACTTCACCATTACCTTTAAACTTTATTAACCTGGCAAGATGCCATAGCTTCTTATTCTGGTAGACTGGAGGACAATTATTTTAAATCTTGTGATTTGTTTCAGGGAGCAGTACGGAGAGAGGGCATGCGGACGGTCAGCCTGTGGTGATCCTTCTCGGATGGGCAGGCTGCCAGGACAAATACCTGGCCAAATACAGTGCAATCTACAGTCAGAAGGTGAGTACCTTATTTACATTTTCATGATACTGTCATACAGCTCTCTGAGAGACTGCTGCTTTTCTGTATGTTGGTAAAATCATTCTAAAGCCTCTCTCAGTCTGGAGAGTCATGGGGAGTGAGTGGTGAGTTCTCTTGTCATTGAAAGCTCCTTGTCTCTGTCATTGAAAGCTCTAGATAACGCCCAGGTAGCATTATCTAACAGTTGCTGATGTCATCTTTATGCGTGCAGCTGAGGCAAAAATACTTCCTTGGAGAAGGTTTCTGCTGTTGTGTGAATCACTGGAATATTTTAAGGCTTTTAAAGTTGTGAGATGATTCAGGAATGACATGAACTGTGTTAACTTTCCAAACAGGTAAACATGGAGGGAAAGATTATGCATTTACTGCTTGCTACTAGGGCACAGCACAGACTTGGTGAGGCCAGCCTGAGGTCTGACAGAGCACCTTGGCATCTGTTGTTCCTTCGGCTTTTCCTTCCTGTGAAGATGGTTCATCTAAACATTGTAATCCAAATTCATTTTATCCTGTCTGTGGAACAGGCATCCTATGATAGTAATACCTGCTCACTAGGAGCTCCTTGTGTTTGAAGTAGAGAGGTCTGACCGATTGATAGTTCCCTAAGTTATGTTATTTTCCCTTCTAATACTGTATTTTACTGGAATGACCCCAGCTTTTAGTATGGGAACCTGGTGAAACATTAGACTTATTTTTTTTTTTTTGCCAGTATACCAGGATCTTGTATTTATCCAAATCTGTTTCAGTTATAGGTGGCAAAGTTTGTACACAAACAGGTCTATTGTTAATGTGTAATCCAGTGCCAGAGCAATGAATTGGCGTGTTCTAGTGAAGAATTAATTGTTAGTGACCGTTGTGACTAAGAGATGCAGCTGATCAGATGAGGAGCATGTTACATGGCAGCATGCCAAGTTTTTTTGAAAATACTTCTCTATCAGAAAGACAATAGGAATGGGAAAGAAGGGAAAAGGTTTTCCTAGCTTCGTAATGAGGAAGTGGCTGCAACCACGGCAAGGTGGTATAGCAGACTTGCAGACTTTGATTTAAGAACCTAATATCCTGTTCTTCCCCATTCACTGTTAAGGGAGCTCTGGGCAGGAGGGACATCTTGGTGGCTTTGTCTTGCGTTTGTCAGTGTGTAATTTCAGTGAGTTTAGGTGATAGAAAAGATCTAAAACATTTATAAATGTAGTTCCGTCTTCTCTATTTAGAAACTCCTCCAGGATCCTTTTTCCCAATGTACACCTAAATGTAAGTCCTTAACTGTAAAGGCAATTGCTTGGGCGTTCTGAATCTCTGAAACGGTGCTCTTCATTTGCACAGCTGGAGTGTTTCAGAAAGGCTTATGAAAATCATGTCAGTGTTGACTGTGGGTGAGTCTTAGAGACAGCTGCAAACAAGTACTACCCAAGGACAGGAAGGAAGAAGGTCTTCCTCCTTCTTACGTTTCAATGTCATGACCTACATGTGTACCAGAGCAGGTCCTTCTTACCAAATAGCTGATACTGAAGGTTTGTGAATCGGGGAGATGGTTTTCTCTTCCTGAGTGAGGACTAACACCCGTAAAAGCTTGGGTGGTAATGTCCCCAGGGGCCCTGCCACTTAGCACAAGATTTGAAAGGATCTTAAACACCATTAAATGTAGGCCTCTGCTACTGCAGAAACCTTGTCATAATACAGTGTGCTGTTGGGATTAATATAATCCTATTCGCATCGGTGCCTTGTACTGACACTAAAGACTTTCTTCTGGCCGTGTGGTTTCAGTTGGAAACCTGTCCCAAATTTTCACGTTCTTTTTACTGATGCTTGCTTACTCCTTGTAATTTACAGCACAGCCTAACTCTGTGTGGGGTCTCTTTCTGTTCTTCTTAGGGGTGCACCGTCATCCGCTACACGGCTCCATGGAGGATGATATTCTTCTCAGAGACCTTTGGCATCAGATCTCTCCAGACCCCAGCCAGGCGACTCTTGGAGCTGCTCTTTGACTACAGCGTTGAAAACAGACCGGTTCTTTTTCATGTTTTTAGCAATGGTGGCGTCATGCTGTACCGTTACATCATTGAGGCGCTCCACACTCACAAGCCATTTAAGAACCTCAAAGTAGCAGGCACCATTTTTGATAGTGCCCCTGGCAGAAGAAACTTGAGAGGAGGCCTTCGTGCCTTGGCGACTGTCTTGGTTTCCAGAAATGTGCTGCTCAAGTATTTCCTCTTATTCGCTTTTGCTACTACGGCTGTCGTGCTGCGGATCTTGCTGTACCCATTGACCCGCTTCATTCACGAGAGCCATTACGATGCCCTGCTGAAAGCGCCCTCGCGGTGGCCTGAGCTTTACCTCTATTCCCAGGCTGATGCCATCATTAAGGCCAGCGAAGTTAAGCACATGGCTGATGGCCGGCAGCAGCTCGGTATCTCTGTGAAAGCTGTAGACTTCTCGGATTCGGCTCATGTCAGCCACATGCGGATGTATCCCACCTATTACAGCAACCTCTGTACGACTTTCCTGTCTGACTGTGTTGGGGGCTCACCTCGTTAGTGATGTAATGACTTCTAATGTTTGCCTCTGCTTTGCTCAGCTTGTATGGGAAATGTTGTCCCCTTTGCCGTTGTGTCTTTGAAAGGAGGAAAGTAGAGACTTCTTAGCTTTTTTTTTTTTTTTTTTTTTTTTCCTTCCCCCCTTCACCATCTACAAGTCTGAAAGCCTGCAGGCTTTGGGCCAGTCATGCTGTAGCAGAAAGTAGATACGGATTAATTTGAAGTACTGAAGGTGAAATCCTAGCATGGTTGAAGTTGATGTTCTTTACAATGGTGTCACAGACCAGAACTTCACATGGAGCGTTCTTTGTTTCTTCCTGTCTCCTATTGTTCGCTGCTTTACGTGTTGTCTCCTTGTCCCTGATGTCCAATGTGCACGTTCTGTTGCCTTGTACTGATTTTACAATACGACTCTTCCGTGTCTTTGTTGGTTTTTTCCTCTCTGCCATTTCTTTTTTATCTTGCAGTGAGCAAACAGAAGCAGCTCTGCAGGACTTTTCTCTCGGTGCATCTCAGCTCTTGTTACTCTCCTTGCTGGAGATCAGGCCCGGAAACCAAGTGTAAGACCTGGAAAAGGCTTGTGCAGGGCAATATGACCAGACTGTCATCTGGTTCCGTTAAATAGCTGAGATAGAGCAGTTAAAGCTCCGATCCTTGATAGGAACTCAAATGTTTGTGATAACTTCCGTGTTCTCCAACCAAAAGATTTAAGTTAACCTTTTTGAATGCGTCTTGTGTTTTGTTTCTCTTCCAGTCTTTTGTGTGTTCTCCTGAGTAGTTTTCCTTTCTTGGAGAACTGCTCATTTGTTATTGCGTGTCTTTGAGCAGCCTATATCGTGCACCTGGAAATGCAGGAAAACTGGCACAGCTGTAACCCAAAAGACCCCAGAAATAGAAAGGTGGAACTGCAGAGAAAAATTAAACTGTCCCTTGGAGCTATGATTTATACTGGGTGTTTCTTAAATCACTTCCAGCCCACAAATGACCAGGAAATTCGATGTTTTTCCCCATAATGTTCTCTTCAGGTGATAAGTCTTTGCTGTCTGTGCAGTGTGTACTGGTAATACAAGAAATGAATTCCTTCCACCTAGTGAAAAAGTAGCTCATTGCACTGCACTCCAGCCGTGTTTGCTTTGGGGTTTTGTTGTTTATTTGGGAGAGAAGTGGGGATAAAGAGAGAGGAGAGCCTGCTAATAACATATTTTGCCCATGTCACAGCATTACAAGCTAATTAATAGCGTGGTGGCCAGGATTAGCTGACTTCAAAGTCCTAGTCAAAGGTTGCTTGGAACAGGTTCTGGAGTGCTATGGGCCTGTGTGAACAAGGGGCTGCCCTCGAGAGGTCAGAACGTGAAAAGCACATGGATTTTTACACGTTTGCTGCCCGTGGGCTGCTCTGCTTGTCTTGCCAGCCCTTGGGGTGCTGTCATCCACAATGGGGAAGCACTTGCTGTTCTGAACCGACACACAGAGAGGGAGGTCTCTTGGGAAGCACTAAAATAATTTGGAAGTTTAAAACGAAAACCGCCACACCTCAGAAATGGCAGCACAGCACCCTGTGGTCAGTGGCCAGAACAACTGTTTCCAGTAGGCCAGTGTGGCAACACTTACTTAAAGCAAAGAATAACCCCGCATTGGGTGTGGTTTTAGAGTGGACTGGGATCTGTAGGATGGGTGAGAATTAACTGAAAATGGGCTGATGGACTGGTTTGTTTTCTTTTTTTCTTTTTTTTTTAAGTGAAAACTGGCTCCACGCACAGGAGCCCTTGTTGCTTGGGGTCCAGTCTTCTTGTAGGTGTGATGCCAGTTTCACCTTCCACGGAGAAGATGAGCCATGAGGGCGACTGTGCAGTAACACACCGTCAGCCTGCTGCCTCTCACGAATAAATTCTTGTTCCTAGGACTTGGACCTGTAAAATCCAGACATGGTCCCCTATCCCATCAGTGATCTCCCAGCTTTTTCAAGCGGGCCCCTGGTTTCTGCTGCCAGTGCCATAACTCCTGAGCTGTGATCTGTTTCCCTGCCTTCCTGGAGAGCTGGGCTGTGTCTTCTGGGCGTCTCCAGCCTGTTTGTGGAACTGTGAAAACTCTTAGGGAGCAGAGGTGATAAAGGTTATTTAACTAGCACTTGCCCTCATGCTGGTTTCTATGGGTTCAGTATTTACAGAACAGTTAAATGCTCCATAATATACGCCTCTGCGTTAATACAGTTGTGCTGGGCTGGGAATCTGCTGTTCCTGTTTATTGCTGTGGGTGTTGAACTTCTATTTAAGGACTCGGGCTGTTCTGGAGCGTGGCTGGCAGGAGCTGGAGCTAACTCCAGGTGGAGATGCCCTGCGCTACACGAGCTGGAACCAGCTCACGGGCATTTCCACTGCTGCAAAACTGACTTGAAATTCGGGGCTAGTTCACGTACGCACCTCCCTAGGAGCAGAGGGGATCTCGAACAAGGCAGGGATTTACAGAGGCAGTCATCGGCACCGGGCTTCTGAGCGGGTTTTGTTTTCCGTATCCCACCAAGTTTTAATTATGATTATGTGCAGTGTGTTAAATGTATTGTGTGATACGTTGCCCTCGTCTTTCCTATACGGCATGTATGCTCGCCTCCCCCCTTTCTCCTCCCTTTATTTCTGTTGCTTGTTATTTGAAACAGAAGGTTAATAACTTGGTGCCCAAAGGCAAACGGCCAAGAACTGATCCAAGCACGACTGGATTTAAAAAACCCCATCCTCAAACCCTTAATCCTTGCTAAACTGTCACAGTTAGGTGCAGCCTGTGTTCCTAGAGAGCTTCAGCCTGAACACTGAAAGCCAAAGGTTGGGGTATGGTGGCAAATCCACGTAAATCTCTGAGGTGAGCTGTGGGAGGGGTATTGCAGATCCGTTCTTCTGGAGGAAAAATGCAGTGTCCCTGGGCTTGCCTTGTGGATGGGGAGCGGGATGTGGCACCGGGAATCTCTGCCTGGGGAGCCTGGAGGTGGATTTCATAGAATCATAGAATTGTCTGGGTTGGAAGGGACCTTTCGGATCATGGAGTCCAACCATCAACCATGGATTAGCTACAGTCCAGCCCTCCTGCCCGGCCGTTGGAGCAGCACGGACGAAAACACCAGTGGTGGTGGGAGAAGAGGATGCCCAGGGGCTAGCTTCTGCCATCGCACATTTCCCAGCTCCATCCGTTTTGCAAAAGCACAAATTAACCTTTCCTCACCAACAAAAGCCGTTTGTGAGTGATTCCTGCGAGGGAGCTGCCTGCCAGCTCGCTCCCTGGTGCTGCCTTCTCTCCCCGGGCAGCGGTGATGTTAGGGGAAGGTTTTAAAAAAAGGAAAAAAGCCACTTAATGGGCGGTCTGGGTGGTGGTGTGCCTGGGCTGGAGAGTGCTTATCTGCTGGTGGCAGGCGGTGGGAGGGTGCCCCTGCAGCCAAGGTGCCTCCAGGCGCTGGGAGAGGCCTGGGCAGAGCAGGGGCACGATCTGACCCAGCCAGGGGTCGTGTTTTGGAGCAGGGGGGGAGCATCTTGCAGTGCCGGTAATTCAAACCAAGCCCCTGGGCAAGGACTGACCTGCGCCCACACCTAATAAAGGTGTTTTAAAAGTCTGCTGTTGCCTTTTGTGTGTTGGGGCAGCCGATTGCGTATGGGCTGAGGCCCCATTTTTGCGTTGGGAAGTGCGGGCATACGCGTGAAGTTCTGCCGCTGGTGGAAAAGCAAGGGTGGATGGCTGGAAATGGAAACGAGCAACCCAACCCCATGTTCTGCTTCCTATGAGGAGAAGCGGGGTGGTGTGAGGCTGGTCTTCATGGCCCCGTGGAGGTGATGGAGGAGGGAGCTGGCCCGTGGCGACTGTGCCAACCTCCCTGGCCGCAGCAGCGTGGGATGCTCCGGCCCGGGAGGGAGCGGGGCTCCACGAGGTGGCAGCAGGTCCCCTCTTTCCTGCGTGGAGAGATGTCTAGTTTAGGAGACAAGCGCAGCAGATGCTGGAGAAGACCCCCAAAAGTGCAGCTCAGCGCGGCGCTTCTGCATGTTTGAGAGCATCTCCTGCAAAAAGTCCCCTCTCGAGGCAAGGAAAAAGACCAGCAAGAACAAACTCGGAGAAGCATGAGTTAATATGGAAGAGCATCTAACCCTGGGGCTGCCTGGACCTGGAAGTTGTGCTAGATACTATTTCTGAGCTTTAACTGAATGTTAAAACCTTCTGTCCGTGTCCTATGTCTATATGACACGTCCTGTATACCTGGCTAACGGCAGGAATGGCTTTACTGCCCTTCTCGCGTTGGCAGGCCGGGTCGCACCGCTTCCCTCTCCGTCACCCAGAGAGGGCTATCTAATTTGCGGGTGACTGTGTGGTTAGACAGACCGTGGTCCAACTTCTGGAAACCCCACAAATGGGGACTGCGGAGCTCCCTTGGGTTCCCTGTAGCCCCCCCAGCCCTTGGGAGGGAGCTGAGCTCTCCGGAAAGGCTGGCGGGACCCTCCCCAGCACACAGGGCTGGGGGCTTGGGGGGGTCTGTTAGAAAACAGGATAGCACAACCAGGGGTCACAGCCACTGTGGGACACCCCCCACAAATGCACCCCCTTTGCACAGTTCCTGCGTCCAGCCCTGGTAATGGGCAAGGGAGGCAGGGGCTCACCAGGCAGCTGCCCGCTCTGCCTGCCCCACACCCCCCCATCCCCTTCCCTTTGAACTTGAGCCCCCATCCCCTCGTCTCCGCATCCTCACAGGGCTGCACGTCTGTCCCCAGCACCGCTGGCTGGAGATGGGACGGCCGGGCAGGGCTGGGGTGGGCAGAGGGGTTGCGCGGCATCCTTCAGCCACCCTCCCAAACCCAGGGGGGCTGGGGCAGGGAGCGCTTGGGCAGCCACTGCCCTCCCCGGATGATGAATGAGCTGACAATAGGGTATTGATAAGGAATTAACCTTGAGCCCTTCTTGCTTCAGTGTCAATAGAGCAGGAGCCAAGTACACACGTTTGATTGGAAATCTGTGTTTGGCCTCTGCGCCCGTCGATGTGCCGGAGAGACAAGAGGGGGATGCGAACTGCCCCGCCGCCCCCTCCCCAGCCCGGACCCCCCCACACTTGTCCCCCTCATCTCCCCCAGCCCACGGCTGCTGGCGTTGTCCATGGGCACTCGCCTCTATGGGGCTGTGGCAGCCTCTGCGCCCCACACCTGGCATGTGGGAGGCCGGGTACCAGGGATCCCCCCACACACACCCAGTCCCCCAAAGGGCCTGTGCCCATCCTGCTCCGGCCTCCTCTCCGAGCAGTTTGTTTAATTAAGTGTTTTGCCTAATGGGATTGCCTCATTTCCATAACAAACTGGCGGGCTGTCATTAGGTGGGCTCCCTCATTCATTACTGTTAATTAGATATGGATCCCCCAGAAGGCGGCACAGGGTGATGAACGAGGCCCCTGACACACGCTATTACACATTAGCATTTTCTCAATACATCCGATACATCACGGCCCTCCGCTTCCTAAAGATATTTTAAATAAAATATTAGCAGCCCGCTGCAGGGCGGGCGGTGGGGGGGAGGGAGGGAGGTTTCCTGCCCCTCACCTTGGCCTCAGGCCTCCTCTAGGCTGAAAGAGGACCCCGAGAGTTGCTGAGATGCCCTGCTGCTCCCTGCCAGCCAAAAAAAGCAGCCAAATCCACTCCATTTGCCATCTTTGCCACTAGAGATGGAAGGAGGACCCTGACACTGTGGCTGCCCACCCCCATCCACCAGCCTGGGGACCCCCCCCCAGTGCCCCATCCCCAGGGGAGGCAGCCATGGGGAGGGGCTAAACGCCCCATCGACCCGTCTGCAAAATGTTTGTAAACCAAAAGCGTCGGCGCCAGCCCCACACTGGCGTTGCGGGGGGGGAACCTGACCTTCACCCCTGCCCCAGCCACGGCAGCCTCCTGGTCCCTGCTGTCGGGGGTAACCCTATACCGCGCCGGTGGCCCCTAATGCAGGACGTATAGATCTGTTGGGGCTGGGCGCCTCCTGCCCCCAACTAATGCAGCCGATGAGACTTCATTGCCAGGGGGGGTGCGTGTGTGTGTCCCCTGGGGTGTGCCCTTCACCCTGCCCTCCTGGCTCTACGGGAGGGGGACGGACAAGTTGGGGGACACCATCCGTGGTGGGGCAGAGACGCATCATGGCAGGGGGATGCTGGGGTGGGGTGTCCTGCCTCAGCGTCCCCCTGCATCTGTCCCTGCACCCCAAAATGGGACCGGTGCTCCCCTTTGGGACATCACCCATATCCAGGGGCTGTGACATATGGGGAGTGTCTCCTCCGCTGCCTCTCGCCTGCGAAGGGAAACACAGAAAGGCGGGAAGCACCCGAGAAGATTTATACTTGTTTAATTAATGTCAAATGTAGTTTACAAACGGGAGTGACAAGTACCTCTTTGTATAATATACACCGACACACAATCATCGACACACCGGAATATCGCTTTGTGCAACTGGGATTCTTTGGGCAAAGATAGGTAACTCCGATATTTCAAATTTTTTTTTTTTTTTTTTTTTTTTAAATCATTTAAACTCATTACAGAAGAGGGGAAGCGGCAGATGCGTGTTACAAACCGGGATGCCTCGCCCCCCCAGCCTTCCCCTTACAGGCCCCCCCTTGAAAACAGGGGATGGCTTTACCAATTTAAACAAAAAAAAAAAATAACCAAAAAGTAACCCCCAAAACAAAGAACCAATGACTAGTTACATATGGTTTTACACATACGTACATACAGCACACAGCTGGTCCGCAACCCCCGCCAGAAAGCCTGGCTCCCTCCCGGGGGGCCCTATTTCTGAGGAAGGGCTGGGGTGGGGGTGTCCTGCCCTCTCCCCCTTCCCGGCTGCCTCCCAAACCCACTGCGCCCTCCCCAGATCCATCTCTGAGACCCCAGCCCCGCCACCCAGGCAGCGCAGCCCCGGATGGGGGGCACTTACAACCCAGCTCTGCCTTCCCACACATTTTTCCCGAGCATTTTTCCTGACCCGAGTTCCGTGTGCCGGCCCTTCCCCTGCCCGGCTGCTGCTGGCAGGGGCTCCCCAGCAGTGACAGGCCACCGCTGCGGCCCCTTCCCCTGCCCGCAGCCTCCCCCGGGGGGGGCAGGACCCTCCCGGGCTGCCTCGGCTTCCTCTGGTCCCCAGCAGCTCCGCAGGGATGCGACCCCGAGCAGGGGAGGCTGCAGCTCTCTGATCTCAAAGGCCACCACGCTACGAGCTTGGGGACCCGGGAAACTCTCAATTAGGAATTGTTGCCTTTTGCCGAGACGCTTATAAAATACAGCTCCTTCGATTTGTGGGGTTTTTTTGGGAGGGGTGCAGTGGGATCCTTCTGAAATCACTCGGGAGACGCCGAGGACGAGGACGGCAGCTGCTCTCTGCAAAACAGCATCGAGCTGAGGACAGGGGAGCGGTGATGGAACCATCACCCCCGAGGCATCCTCCCTCCCCAGCCCTTCCCTCTCCGGAAAGGCCCTGGCAGCCCAGTGGCGCTGAGGGTCCCAGCTCCAAACCCCTTGTCCACTGCTATTTCCAGACTGTCTTAAAATGCCCCGGCCACGTTGTGCTGCCGGGTGGGATCTGCTTGGATCTCCCTGTGGGAGCAGGGTGGGATGAGCTTCCTCATCTCCCTGTCTTCTGGGGAGCTGGCACCCTGCAACTGCCCGGGGAGCAGGGAGAAGCCAGCACACGGGGCGTGCGTTTGCCTCGGGAAATGGATCAGTATCTGTTTCTTGGGCCCTGAAAATAAAATAAAAAAAAAAAAAAACCAACAAAAAACCAGGCCAGATGGCAGCTTTGGTTAAGGCTGAGGATACGGGAGACAGGGACAAGCACGAGGGACTGCGTGGAAGAAGCCGGGGCTGCGAGGAGCCTCTGGCTCTGGCTGGAAGCATCTCTGCTCGCCGCAGCCCGCGGGCGAGCGCCGGGGGATGGCCGTGGGGCCGAGGCAGGGCTGGCTCAGCTCTCCGTCCTACTGCCGAAACCTCTTTAGCAAAACGCAGGCTCCAGGCGAGCGGGAGCCGGGGAAAGCCGGCGCGGGGCAGGGCTGGCTCTGCGGGGCCTGTGCATCCCTGACGGGCAGCGCCGGGGCCCGCCGCAGCCAGCACCGCCGGGGAACCGGCCGAACCTCTCTGGGCAAAGCCACCAGCAAGGCCACCCCCGTCCCCTGCCATCCCTCCCGGTGCCTGCCGCTTCCCCGCCGTCCTGCCTCGGCAGCGGGCACCCGGAGCAGCTCAGGCATCCTCGGCCAGACAACGCTGCCCACGGCGGGGGGGAAAGCAAAGCAAGGGAGGGGAAGGGGAAGGGGCTACGGCCTTGGAGGAGGCACAAGGGGGACAGTGGGACCCTCGAGCAGGGGCTCCCGGCCGGGGGAGAAGACAGGGCTCCGGCAGGGCTGCCTCCCTCCAGCTCCGCACCGTTTGCCCCTTCCCCAGCTGGGAAAGGCAAAGGGGGCTGAGCCAGATCCCGGTCCCCCGGCGAGGAGTTAAAAGCCGTGTCTTTTTCCGGGGATAACGATTCTATTATAAATAGCCCCATTAGCTACAACTAATGACAAAAATCCACCTCCTCTACTCCCCATAAGTTCTGTAAGTTATGGGCAATGCTACAGCCATTACTAAAAGCTGTTAACTTCATATCTGAATGAGGAAATATACACCACAGAACATTAAACCATTTATATTATATATATGTATATATATACTTTTTTTAAACTAATGACTTTAATGCCAAAACTTTGCTGAACCAAGAAAAATATGGGTTTAATGTTCTCTGCTCATTTTTTTTTTCTTCTTTAAAAAAAATACAACCCAAAAAAAAGAAAGGGAAACTTATTAGTATGTAATGTTTGAGTCTATCCCATTTATACACAACATTGTAAACATATATAATCTATATTACATGTGCTTCATTTCTGCCTGGGTGTGTTTTTTTTTTTTTCTTTAAACCTTTTTTTTTTATCACTAGAACACCACAAAAAACCAAAACAGAACAAACCAAAAACCAAACCAAAACAAATAGAAACAAAACAAAAAAAACTGAACAAAGAACACAAGTTACAGGTTATTTAACATCTTTCCGTCAAGGGTCCCTTCCCCAGTCTCCTGGGGGCAGAGTGGTCAACAACACAGTCCAAAGGAGGGCTCACGAGCCATCCGCGATGCAAAGCCAGCTCCAGGGAATGGGTGGATGGGGAATACTGGTTTTAAAAAAGGGGGCTTCACAACAAAGGGTTTGGTTTTGCCCGCTGCAGATGCTGAAGGAGGTCTCAACATGCGGGACCTGGGAGCCGAGGCTCCCCGCTGCTCCTGTATCCTCGAGTCCATGTCTGGAGTCTCTGGTTGGTTTGGTTTTTTTTCTTTAAATTTTAAAACGTCCTTTTTTTTGTTGTTGTTGTTGTTGTTGTCGTCATTGTTGCCGTCGTTCTTCTCCCCCTTGGTGTGACGAGCTGAGCCGAGTAGCTGGGTCCCGCCCTCCCGCTGGGTCCTTCATAAGTAGATGCGCCGAAGGTCTCCGGGAGACGTGATGGTGTTACACTGGGGACAGAGCTTCTTGGCACCCTGCAACCGGCAGACCAGACGAACAGCGTCAGAGAGCGAAGGAGGACAACCCGCATGACCCTGCCCCTGGCCTGGGATCTCAGGGGGAGCAGCAAAGGAGCAGGGACAGCAAGGCCACCCCCCAGGTCCCCTCCAGGTAGGACCATGCCCTCCCAACAGTGGGCACAAGCTGCGAGAAGAGAGCCCCAACGCTTTTCTTGCCTGCCCTGCAAGCCCCTTGTCCCACTCCAGTCCCTGACACGAGTCTACAGGAGGCTGAAACCCAGAGCCAAGACTCGTCACCAAACCCAGCGGCTGCGGGGAGAGAAGTCTCTGCAGACGGGCTGTCCCGAGCTCCCCGTCCCGCTGCACTGTCCTCGCCGGCTGCCGGGCAGATCTGCTCCTCTCTGCTTCCCCGGCTCACCTGCAGCCCCCCTGGAGCCAGTTCATGCCACCGAGCAGGCAGAAAAGCCAGTGCAGCTTTCAGCTGGGATGACCGAACCGGTTCATGGTGGGGTTGTACCATCAGCACGCCCTGGGACCGCCTCAGCCACCCTGCGACAGCCCCCAGAGCTGCTGGCATGAAGGAAACCCCTGTCCTGTCCTCCCCCAGCTCGCAGAGACGCTGCGGGGACGAGTCTGCTCTGCCAAGGTGAGCTGAAACCGGTAAACTGTGAACTGGGGCGAGGTAACGGGCGGCTGACATGAACGCTACACGAAATAAAACAAGGGCTGATGTGCCATCTGTCACCGAGCCTGACAGCAAAAGGGTGTTAATAAGCCTCAGAATCGGGGTCAACCTAAGCCGGTCATCATTAGATTGGCAGATGTGACAGACAGTTGATGAGAAAAATGACAGAAAGATGGCTCTGCTGCGAGGCAGCCTCCCGTCTACAGCAGCAGCAGGGCAGGAGGTTGGGACGCCCTGGCTTTCAACACCGACCGCAGCCTCAACACGGCCTCCCCCCGCACAGAACTGAGCCAGGCTCCGTCCGAGTCCCCCCAGTTTCGCTCCCTGTTGTCAGACAGGCCCTTCCAGCGGCTGACGCCCCGCGCTTGGCATGACAAGGGAGCTGTCAGGGATGCAACGTGCCACGTAAGAGCCTGCCGGTTTGCACCGGGCTCGCTGGCAGAACCGACGCTGCTGGGTTCAGCGATGCTGCTGCTCTCCCTTAGCGGGGCTCGTTGCAGAACCTGCAGCGGTGAGCCTCTTGCAGGACGAGGACTGAGTGGTAGGACTGTGACCTGCATTTGGGGACATCCCTGGCAGAGGAGCTGGCACTGCTGCTTACAAAAGGCAAGCATCCTTAGAAAAGGTCCTCTCTGCTCTGTGATAACACTTGCAGAGAGAGGACAGGGGCTTTCTTCCCGGGAAGCACCCTGGACTAAGAAGAATCTGGAGAAGAAAGTCCCAGGTACAGAAGATTTACACGGGTGCAAGCAATTCACAGCAATGTCACTCCGAAGAGGTGCAAAGTCATGTTTGCTCTGCAGTCTTGAGTACTACTGAAAAGCCCCCGCAGATCAGCCTTGAACCAGCCCCCTCCTGCTCGCAGCGCACGTTATCCCTGGCAGACATGGGCTTCGCGTGCTCACCGTTCCCTGAGCTTTGGACTTCTGAGCAATCACGCTCCCGTTTGGTTCCCTTTGCTGCTGGCGGCTGAGCTGCTGCCCCGACACACGTGGGAACCACGGGCACTTACACCTGAGATCTAAACCAGCCACACACCAAGGCCTGTTGAACCAGAGTTGAATGAAACACATAACAGACACCCACGACACCTTGGACATCACTCTCAGGGTGGGTGACAGACTGGCCGTGGGACAGACCACTGGTGGTGTGGATGGTGCACCTAGTTCTGGTGCTGCTGCCTGTGGGTACGTCCTTCTCGCTGCCCAGGACCTCTCTTATCCCCACTCTAACTACTGTGTCCGTGTAGATTTTCAGCTTTTTGGGGCAGGGACCATCTCACCACGCCTGTGCAACGCATGGGGCAGCCCCACGCGCTGGTCTTCACAGAGTGGACTTGGCATGCTGGATTCTGGGAAGCACAAACCACTACTGGAAGGAAAGGCTTAAAACCCTGACAAAACCCAAGACTGACTGCACTGGGCTTTAACAGAGCCTGTTTACATAAAACACCTCTTTGCTTGTTCTCAAGACCAGAGCTTTGGATCTCCAGCATTATTAAAAGGGCAAGCTCTAACCCTGCATGTCCCAGTAAAATCCTCCTGCAGCAGCTACAACAGACAGGAGAGAAAAATCTAAATATCTGGCCCTTCTGCCACCTTTAAAGCCATTGCTACGTAGCAGCCCTGCCAAGGAAGGGCTCACTGATCTGGATGCAAATGCCGTGAAACAGCCTGTTTCACTGGAGCCCCCGCGCAGGCCCGCACCCCCAGGCAGGTCCCCGGTCCTCAGATGCCTGTTGCATCTGTTTGGCCTCTTGGCATCGGCTTTGCAGCTGGAGGGTCCCAGGAGAAGTGGCAGGGAGGTGCGGAGGAATTAATTCACAGCGTGTTGTCACAGGGGCAGCAGTTGGCAGCTGCCCGTTCGAGCTTTCCTGCGTGCCCCGACAAGCAGAAGTAAGCGTGCAGGGGGACCTTAAGGCATTCCAGATGTGACTACTGCACACATCTGTGTCCACGCTCTCCTTCCCAAGACAGGCACGGCTTATTGGTAAGAGGCAGGAAAGCATCCAACCAAGTAGCTGGAGCTTCTCCGGGCAATGCACCAGGGAGAGGTACCTTCTGCAGGACCAGTTTCCTGACCCATCAAGTGCCTCAGCCTGCCCTCAGTCTGGGGCGAAGGATGAAGGACAGTGCTTGCTGTCACCTAAACCCGCGTCCCCTTATTCCTTAATGCTCCTGTGCAAAGCTGAAAAGCGCTTCAGCAGTTATTTTCCCTTAGCTCTGCTGAAGTTGGGCGACGTTTGGCTGTCGGTGGGTGGGGAGGAACGCTGAACCTCCCTGAGTTTGTTTTTGCTGAAAAGCAAATCTCATCTGCTGCCATCCTGCTGTCTTGCATCTTGTGCTCCGTTCTGGGATTTGGAGGTGGACTGAGACAGCTGCAGGCAGGCGTGTGTGACCCTTAGCAAGGGCAACCTCGCTAACACAGACCAGACAGCTCAATGTGGGACATTTCGGAAGGACAGATTCCTGGAAAGCCAGCCTGCCCAGGTCTCTCTCTCCAAAGGCCGCCCAGGTGCTCACTATAAGCACAAGTCCTCCAGACTCAGCCCACAGGATGGCAGAACAAGCCTGATTAAACCGACTGCAGCTTTGCTCCTCTCTTCCATGGCAAAGCGAGGTCAGGAACGCAATTCCTTCACACCCCAGGGAAAAGGAAGATGGATGGATTTATCCTGCCAGACCCCGGGATCTCTGTCATGGAGATCTGCTTTCTGCACAAGATTCCGACAGCTTTAGGGGGATCCACTCCGCCCTCCCCACCTAAGGCTGAGAGCTGCGCACGGGCAGCCAAGTTTTTGACCACACCAGACGGCAGAACCCAACCACATGTAGCTTGACCCATTTTCTGCAAAAGCTACACGATCGCAGACTGATTTAGGGCAGGGGTGGATGTTGCTTCACCTGCACGTGGGGAGGGCAGCTCACCTTGAGCTCTGAAGCCCAGGTACACGGGAGGGAACAATGGCATCCCAGAGACCTGGCCGGAACGCTGCGCAGTGCCTGCCTGCACGTGGCACGCCAGGCCCCGGCCTCTGGGTCTCCCTCATGCTCACGCTTGGTATTAAACAGTTCAAGCAAAAATAATGACTTTGGACCCTTGGGGAAGCTTTTTTCTTTTTTTTTTTTTTTGAAATAAAACCATCATCCTCTGCACACATAAGCATGTGTGTTAAATTCAGAACTAAGTCCCGATTTTTTCTCTTTGGATTGAAATCGCTTAGAACCTTGTTCCTTCCATCTGACTTTTCGGTGTAGATGTACAACATTTATTGGCACGAGCGTTTAAGCTCTCCTCTCTTGTAGAGAGGCACATAAGCTTGTACACACACACATGCTGGCACAGGCACAATGAAAAAGCGTTTGCTCCCCCACTGCTCACCTGCCAGCTGGGGTTACTAAACTTTTCCCTTGAAATAAAAATGCTGTGGAATAATAAGTCCCACCTGTCGGCCATTTCTTTCTTTCTTTCTTTTTTTTTTTTTTTTTTTTTCCAGGTCCTCCTGCTCCTTTCATCATAGCTTCATGGAAAAGCCTTGATGTGTTATAGCTGCGTGTGCTAGAGTAAAGGCCACCTCAGCTTTTCCATTATAAACCCCAGTTTTGAGGGGTTTATAAAAGTCTGCTGCAAGAAGTTTGCTCCAGGGCTGTTACAAAGCAAAGAAAAGGAGCTGGAACCGGGATGGAGTTTATTTTTTCTCCTCCTTTCTTAATTAAAATTTGGCAAGTGATTGATCCACAATACAGGCTAATCACTTGGGGTAGTAGTTTGAAAAATACATTAACGAGAGCTGAGATGTTGAGAAGTCGTTAGGGCTCACATGGTGCCAGGAAGGATTGGAGTATTTTGTCTTAAAGTTGCCTCTTAAAAAATGGCGTGACGTCTGCTATAAATTGGCTAAAGCAAGAAAACTCAAAAGGAAGGATTTAGGCACTTCCTGCTGTCCTGTGGCTCTAAAAATGGACAATTTCCAAGCAGAATATGCTACCAGGCACAGAGAATAGAGAGAAATAAACACACACAATGCAAATTCGCCTACACAGTGCCACTGTCAAACCTGTGCTCAAAGCTTGGAAGGAAAACCAAAGTACAGACACGACAGGAGGGACCCAAACCAAGAGCCAGCTTCTGCCAGGAAAGGATCCAAACTCCAAGATCCAATTCTCAACCAAGGCGACGGCCCCTTCTCCCCACGCCTGCACATGAAGTGGCAGCGTCTTCTCTGCAAATGCTAATCCCCAGAGAAGCAGCCGTTCACCACTGCCGTTGTGGGGTACCTCCAGTTGTCAGGTAATGGGGGTTAAAGCCATCAGAAGAACGTTCTTTTTCAAAGAGCCTCCTCAAAGGGTGGAGCTCACCACCACAGGTTGTTGGAGGCCAAATATGAAATATGTTAATAACCAGACAACCTCATGGCAGACAGGAACATCATGAAGGATGAAGCGCAGCATCCTCCATGCAGCTGCTGACTCAGGAGGTCCCTACATTGCTGGAAGCACTAAGGAATCACCCAGAAGGATCGCTCTGTATCTGCACTGTTTCTTACAAAAATACTCCAGCCCGTGCGGGATATATGGTATTATAGCCTAGAAAAAGCGACAAGACTAAGAATGCAGTAGTGTAATCTACCAAAGATATAAATGTGTCAACTGAAGAGCATACATATCTATCGATGGATCCCCTGGAAGCACATTCTGTGACGAAGACGACTTTTTAGAAGAGATTTTTTTCCTGCTGTTGCAGTTGTCGTTTCCAAATAAGCCCAAGAGAGGCAAGTAGAAGCCTGGTGCCTGCAAATACGCATAGGAAATGCTGGATCAGGCGTACAGGCGATGGAGGAAACTCAGCAAATCGCACCTGCTCAAATAAACCTGCCCTCTTGTCAGCCCCTGCATGCCTGCACCCACCAACAGCTCCATCACTGGCAAGTAACAACCCGACTTATCCTTTAACTCCATTTACTTCGTAAGGAAGGGTACCAAGGTTTGAGAGATCACAGAACTACAGCTCAGAGGGACATCAAGAACTCACTGACCCATTCCCTTGGCAACATCACCTCAACCTGAACTACTGCTGATGGACACGCATCAAACCTGTTCTCACAAACCTTCAAGGACGGAGGCTCCAAACCTCCCCAGCAAAGCACTGCAGCAGATTGCCAATCTCTGCTGCCAAAACGCTCTTCCCAAGAGAAGGAAAATACAAACCCCACCCACCAGTAGCTGTAGGGTCCCTTCTCAGTTAATGTGGAAGGATAGAGAAGGGTCAGACAAACCTCTTCCAGAGGGATATTCATCCCCCATCACCCAGTGCCTCAGGGCTGCAGTCCAACAACCAGTTGAGGATGGACAGACGATGACCAGGGAAATGAACCCCACCTCCTGCTGCCCTCCCCCCTACGACACCATTTCTTCTGTCTTTGAAGAACCTGCATGTGTTTTCAGGGGTTTCCAAAAGGGATCACAGGGAAGTCACTTCAAGCTAGTGTCCCAGTTTCTGCCTAACTTGAAGATATCAACTAGCTCTCTGTGTGCAGCGTGGATGAATGAAAAATGTCACGGTGTTGAGTGCCCCAGACAATCAGCAAGCAGGGAGTAGTGAGTTCATCGGTGTGGTTTGACATAGCAACACAAAACCAGCAGACAAACCCCGCTGACAAAACAGGTAATAGGATTTCCCGGGAACCCAGGCACAATCCCATGGCATCAAGCAAGACGTTCTTGCATCCCTCTCCCTGTTTCCATTCCTGTCGTGCCTACAACCACAGAGCTGCCCACAGCGTACGCAGCATACAGCACACCTTTAGCCTGTGTTCTTTGGGCCAGGGCCCTCAGGCACACTGGTTCTGTTCACACAGCAAGCGGAAGGAAAGAAAACCACTCAACTCGTCACATCCTGACCCTGAGTAGAGGGATGGTTCCTCCCCTTCTCCATGGCCACCATGACGAGGACTATCTAACCAAGCGCTGAAGGGCTGGCTAACTCAGCGAGCACAGTGATCTCAGTTCTCTTAAGCCGTCTCCAGGGTCCCTTTCCGTGACCGCAGCCTCTCCTTCCTGTTAATCCAACGCAGCAACAGGAGACAGAGATGGAGCCTGCTCCAGTGGATGTTTCATCCCCAGAACGTGGAGCTGGTTTGATGCATTGAGCTCTAGTAAAACAGTACCTAAGCTAGAGAGCCCAGCAGCCATTTGTAGAATAGGTGGTTAAAAATGTCTCCCCCGCTCCCTTCGCAACAGAACGGTTATAATTTGGAATTGCACATCAAGAGCCAAAAGTCCAAAAATTCTATTTTCAGAAAGCCTAAGAGCTTTAAAAGATTCAATCCTCATCAGTGCCCTGAACACCATGGAAGTCAGAGGATACTAGAGATGCTCAGATCATTGTAACATCGTATCCTAGAAAATGTTTAAACCTTAAACCTTTTAAAAAACACTTCTCCTCCTCCGGTCCATAGACAGATGTGAGCACCAAATTTCACCCCATCTTCAACACCCTGCAGAGGTTTAGAAGCGCTCCCAGGCGCTCCGAGCCGTCAGTTCCAGGGCCTTGTTCAATACATGGTCCTGCCTGTCTCTCTCACAGACACGCTCGCACTCTAATTTAATATTAGATCTCGGCTGGGCATATAAACCACAGGCGCACAGGAGAAAGGGGACTTTTCACCAGCAGGGATGGCAGATCTCCAGAATGTTCAAAAGGGGCCGGAAGCCCGGCACAACCCGCCCGCCCCAACTCCTATTAACTCCAACAAATTGTTTATTGCACAACAGAAGAAAAATGTTGCCCCTCTCCCCCAGCCAAGTCTTTCCATGTGTGCTGCACGCGCAGGCTCCCTCCTCCCGCCCCCACTGGGGAGCCAGCTTTATACCCAGGGAAAGGTAACAGCGGCGATTATTACACACACTATCCCACAGCTCCTCGCTTGTTAAAAAAAACAAGAGTCTCTTTTGTGCCCGAAATAAAAGGAGATACCTTAATTAGAACAATGCAGGTTAGTGAGCATTAAACACTGAGCCCAGCTGCTGTATGCCATTAAATTCATAAAAAAGGAGGGGGGAAGGAGGGCAGTCTTAACGAGATTACACACATTGACTTTGATCAAGACACAAAAGCACCAAGGCGTTCCAGGGTTTTTATTGCTGTCTTCAGGCTACATTTTAATGGTTACATTAGAAACATGCGAACACAGGCTGGGAGATTTTTTTTTTTTTGAGACGGGAGAGGGGGTGCAAGCGTGCCTCGTGAAAAGGCCTAGTTTAATAAATTGGGGGCTGCAGGGAGAGGCTAGGACTGGGCAACACATGAGTAGCCGCTTATTAATTGCTTCCCCTATGCGAGTGCCAAGTCCTAACATGATGTCTTGCTGGACTATTCCCATCCCGCCTGCCTGGTGGGCAGAAGAGCCATGTGCCGACAGCACACAGCCAGCTCCATCCCCACCTTCCTCACGGATATCTAGGGGGGGAAACGACTCCCCCCCCCGCAAGGGTAAATGCCAACCCCTGAGCACCTGGAGTGGGGTTTCCCACTTCTCATGAGCAGCCGTGACCGCTGTACATGAAATAAAGGGGCCCGACTGAAGTTGGACTAAGTTGCTGCTGAGCCTAAGAACAGCCTGAAATCGGTGCCACAGATTTAGCAGATGACTTGAGGCTGCTGGGAAGAGGAGAGGACAAAGACTTCGGAGCAAAGAAAATGAAAAAGAAATTAGTGTTTTATCCTCTGCTTGTAGCACCGCCAAAGGACAAAATTACTCTTCGCTTAGCAAAGGTGGCAGAGCACACATTCATCCAAACACCTCACAGCTACGTACCCACATATGTGTCTTTTATAACATGCTGCTAAAATGTTTACAAAAGCTTGTATAATCTAAATAGTGACGGGGTGTAGCTGAAGAGCTATAAAAATACAGCCCAAGGGATAGCCAAGTTATTGAGTTGCTATTAGTACTCAAGCCCACAGGCACTTCACCGTCCTGGTAACTTTTCTTGGACAAGACTTTTAAAAGGCAGGATTTAAAGGAGCACGATCGGCTTAATCGTAATTCCAAGCACACAACGTGTTCTATAAAGCAGATTTTGTAATGCCTTACAGAAACAGTTTTTAGGAGTGGCATTCCCTCACATTTTTTGCAACCCAACACTGTATCATCTTGCTAACCAGGGAACCGGAGAGCACAACCGAGTATTTTCCACTCCCCGACCTGAGCAAAATGAAAGCTCGAAAATCAGCTGCACAGGGGACATTAAAGGCTGATTATAAAGCCCACAGTTTTAACACAGGAAAGGAAAACCTTTTATTTAATAACACCTTAAATTTTAACCTGATGTCCTTTAATAAATTTATAAATTACTACTGCTCTGGGTCACCTATTCAATATTCAAGGTAGTCCCCAATCTTCCAAACAGAATGGCATACGCTTGAAAACTGCACAGTGCTATTTCAAATAATCTGAAAAATACAGATTCATATTCATAAACGCTCCCTTCCATATCATCTATCCTGAAGATGATTCCCTTTGCTTCAGGGGAATATTAGGTTTCTCAAAAGCTACCCATTCCATGAAATCTCAGTGGATTTGGCCTCCATTCTCACAGCTTTACCTCTCTGCATGGATGCCCCACAGGAAATTACTGTAAGGCAAGGTTGTCCCCAGCACAGAGCTCTTACATGAGCAACGGCTGTCCCCACAGCGGCAGAGGAGCAAGCAAGGGGCAGGGCTCCACCTTGGTCGTGACGACTCAAACGAAACTCACCCCAATCAAAGCCGGAGCGGGGTGTTAAAACAGCAAGGCTTGGGAAGTCTGCACGCACAGAACTCAGATTGTTTAAAATAAAGCAGAAAAGCACCCTTCCCCCTGGTGATTTAAATAACGTATCCCAGAAGAGAGGAAAAAGTCTACAAGTCAACAAGAAAGTAGCCAAGAGCCTCACCAGAGTCCGCAGCCAGCATTCTTCACAGTGCACATGCCAGCACTGAATGGAAGTCAGGGGCATTGTGTAGGAGTCCTGAGGAGAAGAAGCAAACAGGTTATTTCCACAGCAGGGATCTACCGATCCTTTGCTCCCAATCCCATCTCACAGCGCCCTTCTTTGTGGTTAACACTACCTTGTATTTTGTATTAAAAAAAAGAATTTTGTGTAATATGTAAGTTTGTATTTGTGTAATGTTTGTGCAGTAGATGCAGAAAGTCTCCTGCAGTCCATTTTTCTGGCTTCCCAGAACTCCTGTTGGAAGCCCATAATCCACTCAAGTGGCAACGTGGCTCAGCACGGTTATCGCAAGAGCATCTGAAGCTGCTGTGGCCACCTGCCATTATTCTCATCAGAGAGGGCACGAGATCATACAAAAACCAGTGACAGGGTAAGATTAACCCTTATCACAACTCTCAGCTCTGCAGGAACAGCTTAACTACATCCCAAGAACGCTGCTGCTATTTCAGCAGACGTGCCTTCTCTTGAGTATTTTCTGTCATTGTGAATAAACCCCTGGAAATCAGCAGCAAGCTGTCGTCCCTCCTGTGGGATGAGAGACGGGGACCGCACCCCCACGCCTACAGGTCGGGAGCTGGGAGAGCGAGCACCATGCATCAAGCTGAAGTCGCAGAGGGAGCCCTTTGCCAGGCGGAATTTTCTCCCTCTATCAGCAAAATAAAAACCTACTGGGAGATGCAAAGCTTTGCAGGCTCAGACCATCAGAGGGAGCTGCTGCCCTTCTTTAAGAAGGCCACAGCATCACCACAGAGCAAGTAGGACATCGACAACTTTTAAACGCTCAGGCAACGTTCCCGTACTCAAATCATGCGGAGGGCATCAGATGACAGATTCTGCTCTCTCCTGTGTATGTCAATCTGCACAGGCAGGAAGAGGACCCTGGCATCTGGGAGTTTTCTATAGGAAGGCTGAAAGTCTTTCGAAGTTGGGGCTTTCTTGTCCCCGATACAGACGGACAGGTAGAAATACCAATGGAACAACGTAATGCATACAGGAATTTCAATTGCTAAAAAGACCTAACACCTTCATTTGGAAGGCTAATTGGTGTACAGGGACAAAGATGAGCTCCCCCGCTCCACTCGAAGAAGGAGAAAAGCTTCTTCCCTCCTCGGCAAAGATACCAAGACATTTCTGATTCATTACCACAAGTGGAGTGCGACTCACCATGCAAATGAGACATTTATAGCGGTCCCCACGGGAAAGCTGCCTTTCTAACTCACGGACACGAGCCTTTAACGCTTCAAATGTTGTCACTGCAGAGTCTTCTGTAATTCTGCAAAAGATGATGAAGAGTGAGCATCACTGAGCACACAAGACTGTTAAGAGTTCCGGGGGAAAAAAGATCCCACAACGGGCACTGCACAGGAAATGGCAACGTTCGAACCAATACATGCAACTTGTGTTGAAGAAGAATTCCTGAAAAGCCCAGTGGGAATCTTTGAGGTGTTCTACTAAACACTTCCAAACACATCACGACAGAACACAACGGGGCTGGGGTTGCCAACTTCATACAGAACCAGTTTCCGCAAGACATGGACATTTAAAGAACAGATTTTTTTCGTTTGTTTTTTGTTTTCTGCCTCTTTTCTTGTCTCCCTTAAGAGATTCCTTAGTACCACATGCTTTGGACAAAGCTCTGTATGTTGCTTTAAAGCTGGTGAGAGAACTTTCTGTGGGCAACAGGAGCTGCTCTTCCCCTTAGAGAATGGAGGTCTTTGCTGGCCATCGACCTTGTGAAACACAAAATCATCTCATTACACAGGATCGACACAATTACTTTTATATTAAAGAACCCCCTAGCTTTTTGGGTTCTAATACTAAAAAAGAGGGAGAAACCAAAAGCAATGGACACTGTGCCAACGGGGTGGCTATCAAAGCAGCTTTACAATCTCTGCTTTCCCATTTCCTAGGGTCATTTTTGATGGGCAGCATTATCTCTTTTGTCACAGAGGCGCTGTGCTGAGGGCAAGCAGTGTATTTTCATGGTTCTGCAAGGCTGGTGAAAAGAGCAACTTGCCAACCTAAAAGCAAGGGCAGACAGCAATGCTTCGCAAATGAGACGCAGGGAGCATTATAGACAAGGATGTGTCAGTCCAGCACGCTGGAAAATCCTATTTCTACATAGTGCAGACATAGGGAGGGGCCCTCAAGCATCCCCCAGAAAAGACTCAGCGTATTGTGCTGATATTAAGGCTCTCGCTCTTGCAAAAAAACCAAAACAAACCAGCAGGTTTCAAGTATGTCAGGGAATTCCAGGCCTGTCAAAGCAGACTCCAGCTCAGAAGAACCTGAAAAACTTGCCACCAGAAGCTGCATCAACCATAACATCACCCAAAACAACACCTACGTGTTCCACCTTTTTAGAGGATGATTCATCAACAGGTGGCTAAAACATGGGTCTAGTGGAATTACTACAACCAATAAAGTGAGCTGCAATGTCAGCACTCCCGCTGCACGCACATACTCGCTCCTTTGTTCATCAGTCACTTGTCGCCAGCACGCAGGGAGGGACCTGAGGTATCTCCCATGAGGTGACTCTGCTGGCTTTTCCCAAGGCTCTGGAAACAGAGCTAGTCGAAAAGATCTTGAGTGATTTTTCTAATTATGACACTTCAGAAGGAACTGGAGCTGCAGGAGTGCACATGGTTAAGTACCAGTGTTATAAAGCTCCTCCAACTTCACTCCTACCTTTGTACAGATCAGACACTCTGCACGAGCTAACCGAGGTGAGACCTTCATCAGAAGGAGATTCATTGCAAATGACAGCTGCTACGAAATGGTAACAATTTCAAAACTACATAAAAGGCAAAGAAATACACGCCCCATGGTAGCCTAGTGGGTGAGGACTGCCTGGGGACAGGGACACTGTGGAGTCAAGTCTTGGTATCAATAAATGTGCTTTGGAGCAAAATGAAAGAGCTTCAGTAGGAGAGAGCACTCCCCGCTGTGAAACACCCACTCGCTCCTACTCATTGGTATAAATCATTCTCATCTCCCAGTTTGGGTTCTCACCCTCCAGCAAGAGTTGTCAGCATTTTCAAAGAAAGGCTAGAAAAGTGTTAGTTTAGTCCAAGGAAGAAACAGAATTATTTATTTATAGTTTGAAGATTAGTGTCGGATGAGAAAATTGTTTCCCTTCCAGTCTGGCCCACCAACAAGCCGATGCTGGATGAAGGCTGCAGCCGAATTTGATTTTCTGGAATCCATTTCTCCTTCCTGCGTGCAGAAGGGTACAGGAGTTTTAAAAGGCAGAGTGTGGCTCCCGCTCAAAGTCAGTGGCAAGCAGAACCTCAACTCTTGCTGAACTCTCCTGTTGTCCTGTCTCTCCTCTTCTCTATCCACGGAGCTATCCGTCCGCCTCTGAAGGGCAGGCAACTCAGCAAGGAAAGGGAAAAGTGGAATCCTTGAGCAGATCCAAGCCAAGGCCAATTCATCCCCAGTTCCACCCCAATAACAGTCAACGCTTGAAAAGGAAAAATTTGCCTCTGCAACAACTAGAGGGGATAGAAAATGGCTTGTTTATAGAAGTCTAAATGGCTGACCCCCATCGGCCAATTTCGGAAAGTCTCTGAGATAATCGCACCTGTCCAGTAATAAACGAATGAATCAGAAAAGGAGGCTGAATAGAGGTATAAGCAATAATGCTCAGAGGCTGCCTGATACAATGGCCAATCAATAGGAGGGCTGTAGATCAGGGTGCTAGTTAGCTGGAAAATTACCGCACCGCTGCGTGCGTCACGCTGTAGGGATCCTGGACAATCAATGTGGGAGGTATTGATTTAGTTATTATCACTTCATACGCTCCAGACATTGTTAAATATACATTTATTAACAAGACTGGGGTGCATTGGTAAGAGAGGGAGCTTTAGCCACGGCAATATCTCCCAGCGCTGAACAAAGCTCAGCTGTGACAGACTTTATACTCCATGTTCTCCCTGCCAAGTGCGCTCTCAGGACAAATCCTGACGCACAGCATAGTGCCGAAGACGCAGCTTCCATCTCACAAGAGAGAGATTCTGGCCACGAGTGAGTATTTTGCACTTGAGATTTCAGGAAAGCCTCCCGGCGGAGCAGCAACCAGGGACGTGGTGGCCAAGGGTCAACCCAAAGTGAGCGATAATTGCATGGTTGCTTCCGAAAAGCCGTAGGAAATGAGGTCAAGGGAAATAGGGAGAACATTAGTAAATAAAGGAAACTGGAACTACCTCCAGGGATGGAATAAAGACAAGAGTCACTTCCCATGTGTCTGGCTCCCGTGGTGGCCAGCACACTTGGGACACATGCCATTCCATTTAGTGACATTTTACCGTCAACCTGCTGCTTGTATCCTAAAGATAAGCATCACTTAGGAGCAACTCTTCCTGCAGCAGCAATCTTGGGAACTCCCTCAGGCTTCCCTCTTGCGTGCACGCCTCGTGTGCGATTGCCCGGACACAGCTGGGAGCAGCCCGGGCAGTATTTTTACAGGGTAACGCCGGGGTGGAGTGAGGGTCAGAAAGCCAAGCTCCACGGACCGGGCAAGGCAGTGTACAAGCTACCCTGCCAAGGGAGGCAGAGGGAATTACAGGCAAGAAGGAATTGGCTTCCACAGCCCTGCTCTCCTGGCTTTGCCTTGACCTCATGCTGGACGTCGGAGGACTCTTTTACCAATTTTGCGCCTCAGCGCTCTGATTTGACGTGTTTGGATAACGTCATTTATCAGCCTCCAGAGGGATGTGCTGAGCACAACCGCTGCCAAGAGCAATGCCTCGAGCCCCAGCGCTGGTGCTCCTCCAGCCACGCAGGTGTGAGCGGCCTCGTCGATACCTGCGTTGTCCTCCCTGGCTCAGAACATATGGTGAGGGCACATCCATGCTCTGCTCACTGTGGACCTACATCACCACAACCAGGGGAGCCCCAGCAAGAACGTTTATACAAGACCAAGAACGGGAAGGGATGGCTCCTCATGGAGGAAGCTTTGTCCTGCACTTCTTTCTGGACTTTGTGGATAACTCTTCAACAACTTGGCCGTCACCATGGAGGATGCCGGGCACCAGGGAGCAAGTCTATGAGACTGGACAGACAGCATATGACAGTTTTCGGTCTTTGTGCCCAATGCATGTTTTTCTACTGAAAATAAGAACAAACTTTCTTCCTCTGGGCAAATCCTTGCTTTGTTCAGTTAAAAGGCCACAAGAAAGGCTTGAAAATACCATGGAAGACAAAAAAGGACCTATCTGTAGTTGTGAGCTGTTACTCAGCAATCGCCTCCTGGGAAATCTCCCCTGGGAATCGGCTGCCCCCCCGCTCCTTTGCAAAAAAACTTTAACCCAAACGCCGGTTATTTGTCAAACATTAGCATGCATGTGATCTTTGTTTCTCCAAATTAAATCGAGCAATTCCTACCCGCTGTCCCAGTGGGCAATCACAAGCAATTCCGTTAATTAAATTATCTCTGATTCTGCAGCTCTGGAATCTCTCAATTGACTAAGTCTGTGCTTTATCATCAACAAAATACTGGACCAAAAAGGAAACAAAAAAATGCTGATGTCAAAGTGGTTGGCTTCAGTTAACCCTTCCCAGCTGGATATTAAGGGCTGCTCAAGAAACTGTTGGACTGGAACGAGCCCAAGAGCGAGAGCCTCGTACCAGAGATACCAGCAGCAGCTGTTCACTTGTGTTTCCTTTCCATTGTACAGAAAAAAAACAAACCAGCATCCCATCGCTGCATCCAGCATCCTGCCTATTTGAGAGCCAGAAAGATGCAAACTGTTAGCTGCCGAAGAAGCAGAAAACCACCTCGAAGATCAGTAAGCCCCTGCGAACACCCCATCCTCCTCTTACCCAGATCTCACCTGATGTACCCCACTGTTGAGGAGTCTCCATAAAACATTCCCCTTTGGTTTATTTCAACTGGATATAAATTTTCCTTTCTTCATAAACGGCCACACTGTACACAGCATTCCATAAATTTTTACAGTTCCACTGTTTGTACGTACCTTGTAAAAAACGCTTAGCACTGATTAAATGCACCACCAATAAAATTTCATGGGCTACTTTTGACACTTGATATTCTGACCTTCCTCTCTCTTCCTCATACATTTATTTTTGGGTTTGTATGCCTGTAAACACAGAGTGGCAAAGGGGAAAATGTACAGTACCCGCTGACAGACCTGAGAGTGATGTCTTTATTTTTAAACAAAGCCTTTATCTTCCCTCATCCGAGGTGCAGAACCTGATCCCAGCAGAACATACATGCCATTTCCCCGCACCAGGGGCAGAGGTCAGGTCGCCAGCAGCTTACATATCATAAATATTAGAAACAGACTGGTCGATGCTTTGTAGGCAGAGTCAAGATAAAGGAAGATTCCAGGAACAGAGAAATTGCTCCTGGCCATGTCCAACCACAGCCACAGCTGACAATTAACATAACCGCTACCGCGCTGCAGAAGAGGAAGCCTACTGCAGTGCTCGCTTTGCGGGGCACAAATCTTCAAGACTTGATAAAATGATCCGAAAAAACGACCCCGACATCAGTGCACTATCATTTAATTGCAAGCCTTCTCTCATAGCCGATTTACGTTTGGGTGAGAGGGCAACTTTTTCAGTGAAGAGACCATGTTTTATTAGGTTGTGACACGCTGCGCAGAGCCGCTGTGACACCGGTAACGCTGCAGAATGGCAGAGCGCCACAATGCTGCCTTGGCTCTCCCTCACACGCTGCCTTCAACACAACTCCCTCGCTATCGGAGTTTCAAACACTAACTGAAAACAACCCTAAGTCTTCCAGGACAAGAACTGCTTCTGTTTTCAGCCTGGTGAAAGAATCCGTCCCCTCTTTCAATTTAGCATCACCTGCAGCAAGTGCTATAGCTAATAATACAGGGCGTTTATTGTGGCAGAGGTGGGCGAGCGCTACTGAAGTCAGCGCGAGACACACAGACACAAAGGCCTTTTGCACTTACCGGAGTGCAAGAAAGTAACATAAAGCTGAAAAAAAGAGTTTGCTACTAACAAAAAACCCACTGAAATTCATAAATAAGATTCTAAAAGAAAAGTTACAGCCGGCTTTATAGGGAAATGGGGACAGCTCAAGCGCTGTCAGTATGTGAAGTCTCTGAAAGACCTCCAGCGCGAGGCACGGGTGGCAGACTGACTGCGGATCACCCCAGAACAGGCGGGCGGCTACCGGACTGGCACGACGCGCCGCGATTTTATTTCACTAGATGAGCTGGCTATGGCAGAAGGGGCCAGATCCCCAGCAGTAGCAAACTGCCCGGCAAAGCTGTCTGCAGCAAAGCCGCGTCCAAACACACCAAGTGAAGTTTAGACCCTCGGCCTGTGAGAGCGTCAGTGCTAAAAGCAAATCTCCTGGCAAGACATCAGCATTTTCAGAGCTGGCTTCCCCTTTATTTAGCTAAAAATCTCATTTATTTGGTTTATTTGTTTTTAGACTAACCTCCTTTAAAAAGGCTAACTTATAATCCTGTAAAACATCGTCACATGTATTGAGGAAATTGGCAAGGATGCTAATTTATTGTCCTCTAGGAAAAAAAAAAAAGCAGCCCTCTTTCCTTGATTAATGTATGTTTTTGTATTGTGAGATATTAAAGAATGTTGCTTCACCTGTAATTATAGAGAATAGTTTATTTTGGCAAAGTGCCCTGGCTTCTGGTTGCCAAGTTATGAATAATGCAATGTTCCCCATTCTAATTTCCGTGTTCTAAGTTGTGAATTTGGAGCGGGGTGCATGCAAGGGCACACACACACGGCGCCGAGGCGCTCTCAGTCACGAGCGCGCCTCTATTTTATACTTGCTTGCACAACTTGTTAATACCGGCATCTGCTTGCCAAATTCCGAGTTTGCTTCTGACTAATTTCATCTTGATGCAAACCAAAAATGTTGTCTCTTTTTTTTTTTTCCTCCCCACAGAGGAATTATTTCTCTTACACTTGCATGCACCGTCGCAATACCACTGAGGGGAGCTTACTGCTGCAAGAAGGCGTTTTAAGCCGCATTTAGTAGGGACTTGGGTAAAGATTCCCTGAAGAATTTAATGACAGAAGAATTCATTATGCTTTCAGATCTCCTCCGCCTCTATAACACAGAGCCCAACAATGTCTTTACAGAAGCGGGAAGTAAATTCAGGCACTGGCTCTTTCTCTCTCTTTTTTTTTGGCCCGCGTTTCGCTGGGACACATGTGCCCGGCCCCAATCAAAACAGAGACAGATGGCACCGCTGATCATTCCGAATGGAAGGAGCCTCGGAGTCAGCATGTTTAGATGCATTTGTAGGGCTACGCAGTATCCGCTGGCCACTGGGACTGATTTAAAAAGGCGGCTAGTGAAAGTCTGAGCTTGCGCCAAAATTTTAAATGTGCCATTTGAGCAATTATGGTTCGACATGAAAGCTGGGAGAAAGAATGCATGGGTCATTCTGATTTCGATTTAGAGACTATGTCCCCTGTTCCAAAGAGAAAATAAATGCAACCCCATTGCTTTACTGGAGCAGCTTTGGCGATAAAGGAAAAAGCCATGCTACGTTTTTTTGCTGCAGTAAGGTCTTGTTGAGGCAGCACAGGCTGAGTTAGAAAATGATTCTCTGAACAAAGTTCCTAAATAGAAATAATCACACATCTGATGTGTTAATATCTCAGTTCACTTTTCACTTCATCCTAATTGTATTCCTAACAGATCTGTGAAGGCGCATCACGGTCTCCATTCTAATACAAGCCAGGGCCATAAAAGGCAGGCAGTGGAAATGGAAAATGCAGCTCCTCTCCCTGCTGAGGCACACGGGTTGGAGGTTCCAGCCTACTGAAACTTGCCTCCATCCACAAGTAAACGTTTGGATTATGACCAAGCTCCACGTATAGCTAGGCAGGTACATTTTTCTACTGGAAGACTTATGGCAGCTGTAACCCGTCATCTCACTGTGGCCTGGAGGTGGTCTGCGTTTATTGGTAGCTTTGGTTGGATGATCAGGGCACAAAATTATAAAATATCCCTGAAGTGAAAGAGGAATAGCAAATTCCTAGGGCTGAGAGGTGTTCAGAAGGTTGGACACGCAGCCGAGTCTTGCGGCCAGTCTCTGTGCACAATGAAATGCCTTCTACTCCCATGGCCTGCATCCAAATGGCCGAAACAAACAGGAAATATCTATGTTACTACAGCAGCACTTGGATTCATCTGCAGCCTTTTAAGGGCTTTGCTGTGGAGGTGATATGCTTTCCAGAACTTCCATTCATGACCGCTGATTGGAGGTACACAAGGGCAGCGCGATAACACATCCTCCAGACAGCTTCCTACAACTGCTGCTGCCGCCCTAGGACTTTTACACTGCGGCTGTTTCCTTTACGGGGAAAGAAAGGATCAGAATTAGCATCATTTAAGGTAATCATGCCTTCAAAAAGAAACATGAGGCTATTAAAGGAGGCCACGGCACATTAATATCGCATAACCAACTGTGGTCCCAGGGCTGGAAGAGGAAACCAGCAATGCAGAGGAAGGACAGGTCACGAGCTGGCTATCCAAGGGAAAAGCAGGAACGCTTATGCAACCGAGTGGGAAACAGCAGCTTTTTTGGGGACAGAAACCATCAACAAGGAAAAAAGGAGAAGTGAATGGGGAAATAAGATGAAGCGCTCACAGTGGTGGGCCGTGACAAGCATCGACGCTGAAGTGAGGGCAAAAAATCAACATGGATATTGAACTACATTAATTACATTACTTGCTGTTACACTGCTTCTGCAAAGGCAGTGCTGGGCTCTGTGTTACAGAGGCAGAGGAGAATGAAAGCACAAAGTCATTACATTGTTTGGGAAATCTTTACCAAGCTCCAACTAAATGCGGCTTAAAACTCCTTCTTGCAAGAGTAAGCTCCCCTCAGCAGTATTGCAACTGTGCACGCAAGTGTAAGAGAAATAATTACAGACTCTACGGTTGTCCCAGACATGGTTTAGTGAGAAGTAATACCAACAAGGTGGTTGGTTTTTTTTTTTTTTTGGTGCTATTTCATATTTATACTTACTAACTATAGTCTAAGAAATGCATAAGCTACCAAGAGCCGTAATGACAATCATCCTGTTGTCACACACCAGCTGGCACAGCACAAACACTTACTGAGTCCTGCCACAACAGCCAGTAAAGTGCCAAAGAAAGCAGTAGCCCCATTACGGCCAGCATGAGCCAGGGCTGCCCTTCAACAGATGCACGAGAGCGACAGCAAACGGGCAGCGGATGGGGCACAACATGATCCCTTTGCCGCTCTTCAAAGGAACATTCTCCATCCAAACAGGGAGCGCAGCCTATGTAAAAAACAGTCGTTACTTTTCTCTGGAGAGCATCTGGGCACCGTACAAACATTTCCTAAAAAAAAGAATCAGTCCCTGCCTCTTAATTCTTGCAGCGTAGGTAAGGGATGTGAATAAACAGTCACATCCTCAAAATATTTTCAGAAGGAACACAGCAGGATCTACAACGCTCCATCAGAGATGTTGTTAAACACAACAGGCTAATTTTAGGGACGAGTCCTCTCTCTGACAAGCTGCTCACACATCTAAGGACAGAATTCGCCTGCTAGAAGGCAGCTGTTTGTGTTTTATAAGCTAAAGTTTCTCTTACCTATGGAATAACTCCAATATTTCACAGGGAATCATCATCCATCTAACTGAAGTACCCTCTAACGGACCATCAGCCTCATATCCCCTTTGAAATAGCACAGCTGAGCACTTGCTGGGCCACGATTTATTTTTTACCTTCTAAGACATCTTGCTAACTCTATAGCTCAATAGTGACAGTCGAATTTCACACTGCGATAGCCCCCCATCGATTTTTCACTCCCAGGAAGCAACTCCACAAATTAAAGTTAACAGCATTTCTGAAACTAAGAAAAAAAAGAAAGAGGAAAAAAAAAAAAAAGAAAAGAAGGGGCAGGCAATGAGAGACAAATGGCAAGATGCCTAAACCGCACCCCCAACACAGGAACAACATTCCTTCCCGGGGGTTTCCCCGGTTATGGGACAGGGATGCTACCGTCCCCGAAGCCGGCAGCAACCTTGGGTTTGCAGACGCTTCAGCTCTGAAACATCACAGATTCAACAGACATAAGAGTCCCTCCCTACATGAAGATGTCAAAATCTATATAGAAAACTGGCCCAAGACATGAGAATGAGACCAAACCTCTGGACACAGCTGCACTAAACGGAGATACCATCGACTTCCAGCTCTGAGCTTGTACAGTCAAGCCTGCCTCGCTGAGCTTCGTTAACCGCTAGCCTATGATGAACCACAACACTGATACAATTTCAGTTGGCGCGGTGGTAGTAACATTTGAGACCATCATTGGCACATGCAATTTCTACTGAACAGTTAAAAGAGGGAGCAGAATAAAGAAACGCAGCCCGGCACTCTGCTCTCCAGCAGCACAACCTAGAGGATTAAGTAATGCCGAAGTCGCGCTCCATAAAGAAATGCAGCATCTACCCACGTACCCTGAACACCAGTATGTATTACAAGCACATATTACATACTACTGAATTACTGAAAGGAAGGACTAAAACGTAATAAAGGTAAAAATTCAACACAAGCAGCACTCAGCCCAGCAGCGCGTCCTCAGCCTGGCTTTGACAATCCCAGGCTTCAGTTCAGCTTCCTGGATCCTGCCTCAAGTTTAAATGGGCTGATCTAGGACTGGACCCACCAGCAGCATCACGCTCTCTCTCAGCAGAGCGCAAAGGGTTAGCTCATTTATGACTCAAGTTAATTTTTTAATTCTGTCTTTGCTGTACGATGTTCTTGTCTTCCACCAAAGCCTATTAATGGTGTGACTCTATGGAGAAGGCCTGGGGAGCGCTTATCCTCCGGTGTGAATTCACAACAGCTTCTGTTTCCCTCTGACACACCAGCTTAAGCGTGGCTCCTTCCCTTTCGGGCCTCTAATCCTCTGGCTTCACTTTCACTCTGCTCCTGTCTCTACTCGTCTGCCCGGGAGCAGGGTCCCCGTGACAGACACTGCCACCTCCCCGACTACTCTCACACACTTGACTCCTGCCACGAGGACCCCAACCTAAACTTTGTTTAATTTTAACTGATGGTCCTCGCTCTGCTGCCGTGCCAGAGCCGCTCTGGAGCCGATGCTTTCAGAATAGCTGGATTGGAAAGAGGTGAGGTGGGAGGGAAGGGGAGGAAAGAGGAGATGAGAAAAACCAAACAAATACAATTGCTTTTTGTCTCTAAAACCCTCTTTTTAACCCAACAAGCGTCTCATCCAATGAAGCATGATGAGCATGAAGTGTTATATAAAGAAGATAATTATAAAGGGATTTAATGCTTGGCAGGCTCGTATCGCAAGGTTTCTAGTGGAGGTAGCATACTCACTTCAACAGCCTTGTGTCCGGGTTTGCTATTATGCGGGCAGCGTGGCTGGGGCCAAGCAGAATCAGAAACAAGATTTGTTTTACAAAAAAAAAAAAAGAGCACAGCCCCCTTCCCACCGAGGATGGCAGCTCCAGTCCCACCTCCTTCCACTTCTGTCCCATCCCTGATTAATGATGTTGTCTGCCTGATTTATGACCCACCCCAACAGATTAGAGTTTCCCTCTTCAACCTCCCCCCTTCCTTTTACCCACCCCCCCCCAGAAGGCACAGCCACACTCCGCTGGAAATATTAGAGAATTATTAAATAAACATTCATACGTCATGTCTCTTCCCATACTGAGCTCATCGTAGTCAACGCTCAGCGGCCGGGTCCTGTTTGCTTTGGGGCTGACACCAAACAGCTGGAGTGATTCATGGAGAGGCTGGCTACAATGCTCTGTGCCATATATCATGCTCGCAGCGCTCCCTGCCCCGGCGGAGATAAACTGATCAACCACAACGGGCTGGAATGAATTTATGACAACACAAAATTGAGGAAAACAAATGGGAGGTGACCCAGTGGGCCACTAACCCAGACTCTCTCGCTGGCCTGCAATCTAGTCTGGTGGCAGAAAGCAAAATTGAACATTGGCACTCTGAATTAAGATGCTGGCTTTTAACCCCGGGGAACCTCAGTTTCAAAATGGCACCAGACCCTCACGGGCGGCATCTTGTGAGGGAGGGGGGGGAAGGAAGACTTTTTGCAGGGAAGGTGCTTTTTGCAGCTCTCTGTGCACGACGGTGCTTCGGCTGAGAGCACAACGTTGGCGGAGGAGTCGGGGAGGATGCCTGGGCAATTAGGGACCGGCTGCTCTCTCTGAGCAAAGCTGCATCTTGAGTCGAGGTAAAGGCACGTCGCACCAGCTGAGCTCTGCCTTCACAGTGGCTGGGGCCTTCAGCTGATGCTATGCTCCTTGAGCCTTCCGCACCCCAAGGGTGTCTCCCAGACCCCTCACGTCGGTGAGATGAGAAAAGCTCAGCAGGGCTGAGACACCCCGCAGTGCTGGGAAGGGAAGCTGGGACCAGTACCACCTCTCTCGTTACCTGTGGCTGCCATCTGAAGTTCAATGCAACGCAGATGTGGTCAACGGTGAGAAACCTGCCCGAGCTACCAAGAACCCACCATGGCTGCAAAGGAGAGCTGGGACCAGCACCATGTCTCTCGTTAACCTGTGGCTGCCATCTGAAGTTCGACACAATGCAGATGAGGTCAATCTGCCCAAACTATTGATGACGTGGCACAAAACCACAAAAACACAGGCTTACCCCAAACCCCATGTAGTCGTTCTACACGTGAGAGACTCTTCCATGAAAACCTAAGTTTAGATTAAATTAACTTGCTCAAGCAAAGAGCTTCAGCTGCATGCCAAAAAGAGGACCGCTTGCTGTACTGTATTAATGGATTAAAAACCCAACCAAACAAAACCACACCGCTCTCCTTGCCTAGACTTATTTTTGGAAGAGGGGAGGGGGAAGGAACGTCATTCTTATGAGAGAAGGATCAATATGCGGATCGCTGCTAACTCTATTAGCCACTGCTCTAAACCGAGAGCACGACTGACACAGGTGGTAAACCATGTGCTTCTGGACACTTTTAAAAATGCTAATCAGATGCTACACAGGGTTTAACATGCCAGTCAATAGCGCTCAGATTTAAAGGCAAAAATTAAAGTTACAAACAATGGAGTAAAGTGATGCTGCCAAAAACTTCCTGTAAGCGCCACCCAAAACAAGAAAAATGAAACCAATTTAGCTCCAGATTAAGAAACAGGAACTAGAGATGAATCAATTTAGCCTGTTGGGCTGGGTCGCCATATATCATGGCTCAGCAGTGGAGTGAGAAGCAGACAGACAGTGTGAAACCCTTCCCCCTCCTTTTCTGTAGGCTTCTAGCTCTGATCCCTGTTATCAATTAATTTAACAGAACCCCTTTACACAGACAAGCACACAGAGCATTCAGACTCCTTAAATGGCAGGACAGAAACTATTTATCACACACAAATCTCAAAGGAAAGAGGGGGGGGGGGAAAGCAGCTAGGAATTCTCCACCTGAAACACCATCTTGATTACTGAACCTTGGTGAAATAAAAGCACCTTAAATAAAAAGCTCTCCCTGCTACTTTCAAAAAAAAAAAAAAAAATCAACATTATTGGAAAGACTCAGCAAGACACTTAAGGTTTTTCCCATAATTTCTATTGGCTTTTGCTGACTTTTTGCACCTTTTGTGGAACCGAAGCGTTAGCAGGGCAAGGTTATAGTGGAGCAAGGTGTGCACGCATACACGTGCAGGCACACACATGCTCCCCCACTTCTCAATGGCATTAGCACAAGTGTTGTTTGGAAAGGATTCTGGGATCCTTCAAAAGGTGCTAGCTAAAGCCTCTTTGATCAGATTATTAAAGCTATGTCAATTTTATCACTTGAGCTCAAGTGTTCTGGAAAATGTCAAATCCTTTCAGCTCCTGCAGTTTAAAGATTTTCAATAGGAGTGGATCTGGGAGGGCGGAGGGCTGCCGGGCTGACAGGCAGGAGGCCCAAAGGGAAGCCAAGCAGCGGCTGAGACAGAGGTTGACAGATGAGGCCAGAAGGGATGAATCCTTGCCACCAAGACAGCACGCAACGGTTGGCTCGCTCTAAGGACAAAGCTGCTTCTGCACTGACCTGCGAGCTTCTAAACTCAGTGATCCTTGGTCAAAGTCTGCTCACCGAGAAGCATCGAACAGCAGACAGCCCACGTTTGGGACATGCCAATAAAAAGCCTTGTAAAAAGGAAAGTGCCAAGACAGCAAAGCAGTGTTAAAGTTTCCTCTGCAGCAGGGAGTTTCCCCAGTTAATCACTAACTGTCAACATATCCTTTGACAGGTTGCCTGGACTGTCAGACATCCTGAAATGCGCCAAGGACACAACCTTTCAAGTCAGGACCCGGGGCAGGAGGAGAACAAACTACATTAAAAAAAGCTTTCTGTAAAGTCAACCTACCACCAGGTTTTTTTCCCCATCCCACGTTATCAATGCATCTGCAAGTAAAAAACTCAGGAACTGAGACATTATCTCCATTAGCAACCATACAAAAGTGAAATCGAGATCTTAAGGGAAAAGAAATTATCTCAGTGAGGCTTCTGCCAGGTTACGGGGCTGCTGGGATTCCCTTTTGCTGGAGAGATGGAGGGTGGAACATGCAGGTACCATGGAGAAAACAGAACAGAGACCATGTGAAGGACTGCCCTCAAAAACCAAGACGCAACGATAAGGTAACTTCTCCAGTAAAAGCAGGATCCCATGATACGTTGGTAGCACAAATCTTGCCAGGGGAATAAAAAAAATAATAATCAAAGCACAGCTTGACAAGCCAATCGCTTTTGTCAGGTTAAAGTATTTTGAATCTTCACTGCCCGTCCAAAGTCCCAGCTCTAGTCTAGGCTGTTACGCACCACACAATACACTTGAAAATCCAACATAACCAGAATATGGTGGAAAGCATGGATATATCTATTTACATATTTTAAAAGAAGGCAATTTGCAGTGGAGAAGCCCTTTGAAAGCTGCGCTCAATTCCTTGTCACTGGGTACCTGCCCAGGCAGATATCTGGGGGAGAACCCCCCCCAGGTCCTCTGTGGACACAGCAGCAAAAAGTCAGGACACCAATAGCTTCAAATCCAGACTTCATGTTGGAGCACAACTTCCCTTCTCAGTGGTAAAAGCTTCAAATATGCCTACCCTCAGATGACCACTGCTTCTAGGAACACCAGATGGGACACTATGATTCCTTAGAACAAGAAAAATGAAAGCTATCCACTTTACACTCACTTTTCAATGTCACTGTTCTTACAGGTCTTCTGCATGGTCTCCTGTTTACTGCTTTCACCATTACTCGTTGAGGGCATTTCTGTTGAGGGAAAAACAGGTAAATTAGTAAAAGAACATTTGATCATTGCAACGAAATAGTCTGAGCGAGTTACAGTTTCAGAAGCAGAGGACCCCGATGAGTCATCTTCATGTCAATTCTCGGAAAGAAAGAGAAGAGACCGATGCTACGTGTCCCTGTCTGGCAGGGAGGCCCTCTCTCTGTACAACACACTTCCGTGATTCGGGGCTGGAGATACTGACCAACCCTTGCAGATGGTTCCAGTTGTTCAAGCCAGGATTTAATTCAGAAAGTTTCGATGCAGCTGCTGTGACAAAGTGTACTTCTAGAAAGGTGGATTTGGAGCAAATGCACTCAGCCCAGACCCTACTGTCAGCTTCTCCCTTTTTCTGAGAACCCTCTAACGCAGACAGGGAGAAAAACATATGCCAGGTAACAACAGTCTGTTCATAGCTCTCCTCTACCAGCAGCGCCATGGCTCCTCCCAGCACTGGAGAGGACATGAGAAACCAGTCAGAGATGAGCCAGATGGCCCTAGGGCCAGCCCCTGGGCTGCAGATTCAGCAGCGTGGCTTCAGATAAAAGGTATGAAGAAAACAGCTCATAGCAAGTGCCATCAGGGCTGCTTCCTCATCCCCTCTGTGGCTGTAGTTACTGAAGCTGAACATACCTACAAGAGAGTGCTCCTACATCACAGAAAATGAATGTGATTGCCTACCCCACAGAAGAAAATGCCTGCGATAGATATCCTATGTTCTCCATTTAATCATCACGCCCTTGGCAAAACTGGTTTTACCCACCCCCCGCTCCCACTGGCAAGCAGTTACGTCTTGTAGGTACTTTCAAGGCTGGGAATCAAATGCCCAAAGCATTACAGTAACAGAACACGGAACAAAATCATTGGGACAAGTCTCTTCAGGTCGCTGAGCTTCAGTTCTCTTCCTAAGGGAGCTGAAGCAGCACTGCCCAGCTCTGAAAATGGATTTGGCATCTACAGCTGGAAAGCGCCAGGTTTTATTATTCTCATATTTCCACTAGGTTGCTGCTTACACTTACAGTGCTGCTGGCATTAAATAAAAAACCCCGGCAGCCAAATGGGTTTAACACCCCCCCCACCCCTTAATGCTATGAGCTTCCAAATAACGCATGCAAAGGTACAATTTCACATTTAGTTGTCTGCTCTGGAGTCTCAAATACAGGTCATGAAGTAGGACAGATGCCAGAGTTCCCACTCTAAAGGTGACAGCTATAGAGCTGCAGGCTTTTCTCGCCATACAGAGGCCAGCAAGGATGAGATCAATCCAACAGATCACGATACAAGTCTCTAGCGTACCCTTTTAAAGAGGGAAGATTAGAAGAAAGCAGTTGAAAAAACCCCAAGCAACAGGTGCCTGTGCAGTTTAAACCCCCAGCAGCTGAACACCACCATCGCACAGCCAAGCTCTGATGGCTCCCTCAGTGAAACGGCAGTTTGTCTTTTAGTGACACGACAGCAAGTCAATCCAACCCCTATCTCTTATCACCGTACTGGTTAAGATTGCATTTTTGGGAACTCCCCTGGCTGACACTACAGTTAATTGTGCTGTGAAGTTTCAAAAAGACAGTGTGATTGTACGTGCACACGTAGCTGCTGGTACTGTGCACGTGTAACTTCTGTGCAAGAACATTTGTAGCTACCATTTGCCCAATTACTGGCAATCGGAAGGTATGGAATATCTCTCTGCCCTCCTGTAACATAGACGTTAACAATTTACAAATTCAACACTCACCGTCACTGGCCCATTTAGAAAACTCCGGTGTTATTCGAGTACTGGGTGTGCCACCACTAAAAGAGAAAAGGGCAGAACGCTAAAGGTTGAATACGGAAAATTTTGCCGCTCAGGAAAAGCTACCCCTTCCACCCACCACTTCTGTCTCAATACTTCTATCCATCAGCCTAGGCTTCAAAATGCGAGCGGTTGGCCTGCTGCCGGAGGTGTTTTTGTGCTAGTCCTACCTTTCCACTAGTGTTCTCCCAACCTGCGCTTCTAGCTGCGACCTCTGCTGAATCACATGGGGGTTGTGATGCTGACTGAGGGATGAGATTCAAACAGCACCTGTGACCCAAGGCTCATTTTTGAATACACAATTTCAAAGATGAAAACCTTATTCGTGAACAGAAATCCTTTGTGTTGCAATAGCTTCTCCCTTGAAGAATAACTTTACACCTTCACGAGCCCCATCTTTTCCATCTTCCCAAGTGAAGAACAGCAGCACTGAAGTACAGACAACTCCTAACCCTGTCCATTCTCTTGCAAGCCAGTAACAGAGACTGTAAGAGAAAGGAACCTTCTGAGCAGGCTGCACACCCGTGACTACTTAACACTTCAGCTCTATGAGCCAAGACAGCTGCACGCAAAAGGCAACGTAGGCTTATGCTTCAGGGCATCAGCTATTGTACCTGCATTTCTACAGAAACTTGCTGGAATTTCAAAGTTCTTTTTACAAGCAACATCATCTCTCTTGTTTTAGAGATGGGCAAACAAGTTCAGGAGACGTGCAAGCACCTTGCCCAAACAGCAAAACAATGTGTCGGGTGCAAGCCACATGAAGGAACTGGGTCTCCTGGCCTTAGGTCCTCAGTCGTCTCACCAATCGGTCCACAGCCACCGATAATGGATATCCCGATATCCTCCTGCTACAATACCACTTTCCTGGCTGTGAAGGAGCTTCAGTATCTTTGAGGCCCTGCCTCTGGACTAGCACGGTTAGCAAAGTATTGAACGGACCAACGGTTTGGATCCAGTGTGGCAAATGCCACTTTTCTATGGAGTGGAACCTAATTTCGAACTAGTGTTTGTGACAGGCTAAGCAGTAAGAAAACTTCATTTCACTGCTCTATCAATCACTTCAACCTTGACCTCACAGGATCACTCAGAGAAAGAGACAGAGGGGTAATTTAAGCCCTGTTTTATGCAGGGCAGAGGGCTTAGAAAGCAATCCTACCTCCCTGTTAAAACTCATTTTATTTGCCTGAAATGCTTCCCCAAGTGCCCTGAACGCTGGCTGCCTACATTCTCCACATATTTACGTGGGCAGAGCACTCATCCTGCCCCAACCCCAGAGCCGAAGGCAGAAGGATTAGTTCATGTACCCCACCACACATAATGGGATATAATGAAATCATACCCCGGGTACCAGACCCGTAACGTGCTGAACAGGATGTGGATGGCATCACGTTATACTACTAGTAAGAGGCCACATTTCATGGTGAAGCAAGATGATGCATAAAGCCTTAGTATAGCACAGTTCCCCATCGCCAGAATTCACCTTCTGTCCAGCACCATTCAGGGAGAAGGCAGCACCGTCTGGGCAGTGGGGTGGTTAAGAAGGGAGAATGTGCAGGGAGAGGCTTTATGAGGCTGCACGGGTAGAGATGGAGACCCACCATCACACTATAAATCTTTGTAAGTCTCTCTCATTGTGACCCTTGTGCTCAAGTGAACAGGTGTTTTTCCACAAATTGAGATTACCCAAAAGTAACGAAAGCAAATCAGAAAGGCACAGTACTTACTTTAAAACAGCACCTCGGAGCGCCTCCCTCTCTTTGGCTTCACCTGGCTCTTCCCCAGTGCAAGGGATAACGTCTGCCTCCGTGTACCTGAGCACAAGGGGTTAAGGAACGTACAGCCTTGCTGCAGACAGTGGAAAGACTTTTGAGATGGTTGGGACACTAGCTGGGATACACAACAAATTCAATCCAACTAGGAACACCTCAAAAGAAGAGGGGCTGGTATCCAGGAAGGCGCTTGCTTTTAAATCCTGGATTAAAGTTTTGTTTTAGGTGTAAAGAAACAGAAAAGTCTTTTGACAGCAACATGACCCACAGCCTCTTAGACGGGGAAAACAAATTCCTCCACCTAGCCTAACTTGCACAATTCCACTATTTCTGTTTGAGGAATAGAGATCTTTTATCAGCTAAGGGTTGGGGCTTCACTCTTAAAGGCTGGTACAGATTTCAGTAAAATCTAATTCTATAGCTATGCCTAATACCCTTGCAGGAATTCCTCCTTGGTGGCTGTACAGCTGCCGCAGGGCAGAAGTCTGCCCACATCTCTCCCAGAGCTGTGTCTGAAGAGCCTGGTCACCAGATGAAGTTCCCCAAAAATGCCCATAATGATAGTTATGTCTGTGAACTGTCCACAGGAAGGAAAAAAATCCAGTCTCTCAGAGTGGCAAGTGAATAGTGCTTGAAATGTTTACTGCACAAACCCCCTGAAAACGGAGGGGTGTCTAGTGGAAAATAAACTCAATTCCTACCCACAAAGCAGGAAAAGCTATCCACATGGAAGAAACCTGGATGGAGACAACAGATTGCTTATGAAACAGAAGACAGGGACACTTTGATCTCCTGCAATGTCTCCTACAGACTTCACCAATCATGTCTGAAGTAGTGCTGCATCAACAGAAGGATCTCAAAGGCAGCAACTGGGAATCCCTCCTAGTTCAAATAACATAGAAACTGGGGAAGGTGGTGCCATTTCCAGTACGGATGGACACAGGTTATCCACCGCTACTCAGGGCAGTGCTGTATGAAAGCTAGCTGAAGATGCAACTCCAGGTTCCCTCTCATTAAGAGCCTTTCAAAAACGATACTGTGGTTTCCCGTATTCAAGTGTGTCGTCCCCATCTACATCCAGGTCGGCGTCGCTGTCTGGATTCTCCTTGCCACTGCACATGATGAACCCAGAACCTGGAAGAAAATAAAACATGTGGATGAATATTTGAATGGGAGATGAAGCAAAGGAGCTCTCCTAAGGATGGCTGGGACAGTCTGCAGACTGTCCTTCACTCTTAACAGCCTCACAAAAGGTACCATCTCTAAAGACTGTACAAGTCTGAAGACTGAACAGAAAACACAGAAATAGATGCTGGATTTTATATGCTAAAACGCCTCTCAACACTGAAAACAAAACATTCTTGAACTTTTGCTCTCCACGTGAGTTATTTGAAAGTTGAAGGCACTGGGAGTGTCTCTCAAAGGCAGAAGAAAACTGAAGCAAAATAGAGAAGACTTATTTTTCATGGAAGTGGCCAACACAAAAACTACACTACTAGCAGGTAAGAGAAGGCCACAGGGACATTCTGAATTAGTCCTTACTTCAGGTAAAGAGGGCAGGCAGAGGCTAAAATGCAATTAGAAAGATCTTTTTTTTTTTTAAATGCATTTAGTCATGGCTTAGATTTTTACCATATAAACTGTTTAAGAAAAGCAAACCTCTTTCCAGGAAAAGATCAGACTCCACAGTCATTAACAGCCCCTTACAAGCATTTCTTGTATGAGCAAATTGCAGTGCAAGCCAACAAGTGTCTTGCACCTCCACCAAGGGTGGATCAGGCATGAGCACGGTCCCAGTTCCAGCAGGAAGCGAGACAAAACAGTTACACCCAGGACTGAACTGATTAACAAGTGCCACTTTCTAACAATACATACATTTATTTTGGTTCTCAAGTATTTTCACGACTGTGTTATTGCTGACTGCAACCAGGCTTCTTTTAATTGAATCTGCACCTACAAAGATGAACCTTCACATAGTATTTGCTACCTAAGGTTTATTAATGGAAACTAAAGACAACATAAATTTACTCTTTATGTGATCTAACGCTGGGCACGCTCTCTCCCATGAGACCGGAAAGGATGGTGCAAGATTCTCGTTTGCGTTCAATTCTGCAGCAGATCTGAGCTGTTTGGAGACATAAACTCCATAGACAGAAAATGGCTCGCCCCTCACCGTCCTGCCAGCAGACCTGGACACCCGGCTCACGGACACAGGGTACCTGCTAGAGCCTGAAGGACCTGGCACATCCAGGTGGCTGGTGACCGAAGTCTGTGGCTAGACCAGAGAGCACGCCCCACTGGCAAACACTGAAAGAGGAAGGTAGAGGTAGCCTTGGCTTTGCACAAATGCCTCCAAAGTGCCACATTTCTGCACTGTGAACAAGTGCAGAAGACAGGCTGAACCTGATGTAAAGCACTGAATGTAAGGCGCACGTCTGAAGAATGAGGACATTCCCAAGCGTTAGGGTAGCCCATTCAGTGCTACAGATGTCCGAATCTGTTCATCCCACTGGGCTCTCACCAGCACACTTAGAAAAGCTTGTGCCATCGGCAGCAAACTTGCCTTTTCCCAGCCCAGAAGAGTGAACTATATTTCTAACAGTTTGCATGTGTGCACAGAGCAGGGCAAGGCGATGGTCTCATTTCCAAGGACACCATGCAGACACAGCTCTTTACTGTCACTCTCTAGGAATGGACGCTCTCGCTGATTCATTAAGTTCCCAATAAAATTTGTTTATATGGATTTGATATTTCTCTTCCCTGAATATAAAGAAGGTCCTTAACGACTGATAACCGTAGCATGACAATGATTTTAAGACTAACCTTTCCCTAGAAGCATAAACTACCTTTTACTTCAAAGTAATTGCCAGCCTTAATTTTCAGCAGAGGTAACAAAACTAGCATAGACAATGCAGCATCCACCGCCTGCGCCAGGTACCGCAGGAGATATCTCCGTGCTTGTAGGACATCTCTGCGGTGTCACTGGGGCAGCCCTCTGCCAGCAGACCCCGTATAAAGTGTTTCACGTACCGGCTGCACGCTGCCAGCCAACACATGTCATGAGCTGCCTCCTTTTGCTGCAATGGCTCCATCTAGTAAATCCTGAATCCTTCAGTTCATCACAACGTTTGGGGGAAGATTTAGGGGAGTAAGAGAGACCTGTCAAAGAAGCTGGAGAGTCTTTCAAAGCTGCCTTAGAAGTCACAGTGGGCGATGGAGTGGTAATTTACAGGCATGGCATTTAACCTGCCGTAACACCATCCCCTGCACCTGGCATTACTTTAGCCCATCACTTCTCAAAGGCCATAAACTTTGGACACACAGGTCTTCATTTTTCTTGTAGCTGTGGGAAACACAAATCATGCAAAGCTGGAGCTGTGACTTGGCCAGTCCCGGAGGTGATCTGAACATTAGCCAGACAATGAATACTTGGAGCCAGTGCCTTGGGGGAGGGTAGGAAAAGGTGTCCAAAAGACTGGAGGTATGCGGGACCACTCCCCATGTCCCTCTCTCTGCAAGGATGCCAAGCACACAGCAAACATGCACCTTTCCATCAATTTTGTTTCCAAGTGACTCAAGCCAACTAGTGGTTTATGGTTAGAGCTTAAGAAAAGAAGACCTGCTTACTGTGATACGATTTACAAATATTAAGGCACCGTGACTTCAGAATCCTGGTGTCCTTGCTCTCAAAATCTTTGTACTTAAGAAAATCCCTTTTAAGTCTGTAAGGAAAATGCTCCACATACCTTTTGCTGGATTCTGGCTCTATAATAAGAACCGCTACACTGCCAACAGAGTACTATCCCCCTACACAGGGAGGGTACAGAGGAAGGATTTGGAAAGTACGTGTTGTGGTGACAGATACACACTGGGACGATCTGACACAGCACTGCAGTCAGAGAGGAGGGCAGAGCAGGAAAGTTCATAGGTTAAGATGAGGGGCAGGAAAAGGGCAAATTTTCTTTTCTGATTAAACAAGGACTCCCAGGCCAGGGCCTGAAAGAAGCTACAATAAGGTGATCCAGCTCTCAGATTTTCACCAAATATGGAATTTGTTTTTTTTTTTTTTTCAACGTGACCAAGTTCAATCCATTTCAACACAGTAAAAAAATTGATTCAGAAACCGTATGTTAAACAAAGTAACCTCCGTGTACCCAGAAAGACTCTGAATATAAGCTGTGCTCTAAGTTTTAGGATTTCAGAGTCTGCTTTAAAAAAAAAAAAGGAAAAACAAAATCCACAAAATATGGTTCCGATGTGAATCAAAAGGTCCACAAATCCCAGTACTGCCACTGCATGCAAGAGAACACCAAAAAACGGGATGCAAAGCTCGGTCCAGTATCACCTGCGGAGCAAAAGGCCTGCCACCGGCATCCTAACGCCCTTTCATCTGCAGCAGGGATGGATTTTGAGGCCAGTTCCGGCGGGCTGGGGTTTGGTGCCACAATTTCGACGTGACCCTCCTTGTCTAACTTCCTGGGGTTGCTTCCATGCACAAAGCCAGTGAAAACACCCACACAGCTGTTCAAATATTTGACGTCTGAACTGCTTGACATTATTCATTCATCTCAGGCTCATTCAAACCAGATTTCTGGACAAGTGCTGTTATAAATGGATTAAGAGGACCACTAAATGCAAGGAAGGGCCGATAGGATCACACCTGCTTCTCACTAACTCAGCCCAAGTGTAAAGAGGGCTCACAACTTCCAGCTCCTGCCAGCAGCGTATGCTGCCATCCAGGAGCAAGGAAAATGTGAAATGGAGCACAGAGGGCGTCGAGCAGAATAAAATGGCCTTTGCAATGGCATTGTTTCGGACCTGCTAGAGGAGAACGTGAGCTTCCAGAAGAGCCCCGTACCGCTACACTGGGATGATTTGCAATTCAATGGCATGCAGTGGGATTGGGGAAGGGTTCCTCCAGCATGGCTTGGCTTCTGAAGGTCGGGCAGTAATTCATGGCCATCAGCAGCGCTGCCTACAGTGAACCTCTAAAGCCAGTGCTGGTATCCAGAGGTCAATGATCGGGACCAGAACTTTATCCCAACGTGTTAATAAAGTGAAATCCGACAACTCAACGTTAAGTTGTGAGTTTGACCTAGGAATTCACAAGAGACACGATCTGTTATACATGGAAGCAGCTGCGACTCTTACATGGCGAGCCGCCTGAGGAACATAATACCACCTGTGAAAGCCACAAATGCGGCTTTCAGATGAAAAAAGACCAAACCAAAATGTAGACTCTTCTATACCTTTCTCTTGTTGGAGAATTTTTTTTGCTCTTGCCATGTGCTTGGTAGGAGGCAACCTCTTGTCATACGCTGCCAGCCCCGATACAATTAGCCTCCCGATGCTAAAGCAGCACAATCCTCTGACAGTCTTAATCCCAGCTGCCTCCTTAAGGTCCAGACAAACAGGAGTGAGCAGGCAGGTCAGCCGCGGGGGCCATTAAGTAGAGAAAAAACAAAGTTACAGCTCTGTCTCCAATCCCCATTGCTCTTGTAGCCAGGTGCTCTGACAAGCAATTCCAGCACTGGTATTGAGTGGCACCTCTATAAACCCTGTGACAGTTTGGGAGACAAACTCCCCCATCAATCAGAATGTACCTATCAAGATCACTTACCCACAGCGCCCGCCACCCTCCAGCACTGTGTACACAGCTTTGCTCGGGCTGGCCTCGGAGCAGCCCGCCTGAACAGCAATTCAAGGCAGTTTCTGAAAAATCTAGGTACTTTACACACAAGCGTCAGCGTTTCTGAAACAGGTAAGAGCTCCGAAAAGCAGAACAGATTTGCGTGCCTCTGCGCTGCTGCCCGGCTGCGGGTACTGGCAGGCTACAGGAATCAGCTGAGCTTGAAGGAGACTGGAAAACACTTCCCACTTTCTTCCATGTGCAGACTAATAATGGGGGGACATAAATCTCATCAGAAATCCTTTTGTTCCCCTTTCCTTAAGTTTTCCAAGCACTTTGCTTTCTCCTAAGCCATCCCCTATGCCTCAGCATCCTCTCTGACCTCTACGTTGCTTCTCAAACCTCCCTTCCTTTGTGCAATCCCCCGGTGACCAGTCATCCCAACATCTCCCAAGTGAACGGTGGCTCAAGCTAAGATCGAGAGTCATTAACGTGACAGATAAGCAGATTCACAGAACAGATAAAAGGGCCTCACATTCAAGTCCCTCCTTTTCTCCACGGCATTCAGTGGCAGATGGTCAAAGTGACAGCATATGCTGCTTCAGGTGCTGGCAGCGCTGCTGACTCCTGCGCAGGCACGAGCTCACGCAGAGACGGGCAGCCTTGGGAGGAGAAAGGTAAGACAACCAGACCAGCGCGGACCCAAACGACCACAGCCAAATTTCATCAGCACAGCTAGGAAAACACAGACCTGCTATGCCCCACTTCTGCTCCTCAGCTCCTACCTAGACAGACAAGTCAGTTTTGGGGGCCAGCTCTTCTGTATATATTTAATTATCACTCCAAATAAGACCGAGGAACAAAACTAAGATGTTAGTACTATTATTTGCAGCACCATTATGAATGCAGCTACTAGACACTGCTCATGCAGAAGATCAAACTCATCTGTATAACTACTGTTTCTCCTGTTTGGCCCTCAAGGAAGGTGGAGGTATATCAAATCTGTATCAGAAGTATTCTAGAAATCCAGAATTTTGTGTAAGTTCTGTAAACGGGTCTAAATCAAATCCATCTCAGGGGTGTGCAGCTCTACTGGAGCATGTTTTGGCTGGGAAGAGGCATTCATTCTGCTCTCAGGTAATTTACACATGTTCAGGAAAGAAGAAAAAAAGCCTCCCGTAAATCTCCAGAACTGCAGCCTTTACTAATTACACTCCTTGCAGTAACCCCCCTCTGCACAACCTCCCTTTCCAGCACGTTCACTCTATTTTCTTAACGAAATGTCACTCGTTGGCTTCTTGGAGAGTAAAAACAATGAAGGCAATAAAAGTAGTTTATGCAGACACACGGCCAGGCCTCACACACACTTCCCGAGAATGGCTCTAAACTGGGTTTATTTCATCAGCTGCTGAAGTATCCCAAACTAGTGCTAAGAGGACAAGGTGGCACGGATGCTGTTTTATTTTAAAAGGCATTTGGGCAGAAAGAGAAAGCCATTAGAGATTCTTGAAAACAGGAGGAAGGCAGACATGAGGCCATCCTGAACAGCGGTCTTTCTGCAGATCTCTTAACACTTCCCCAGCCGTATTTTTGGACAGTGGAATTGTTCCCCCTTTCTCCTAGCACAAACGGGGATACAATAGTTCCTCTGGTGACTTTCTCAGCCTGTTGCAGGAAAAATGACATTCAGAGGCCGTGAAAAGCTGCTTGCAGGATGAGGGTTTCATTTCTCTGGAGCCACATCCATTTCAAGCAAAACAGTGATTTACCTGGAAAGCTGACACCCAACTGTGTTGTTACAGCGTACACCTGAAACAGCAGATGCATCCATCTGATACCGACTATTACCTCCCACAGAGGCACAAATGGGCTGCCAGAAACCTGACTGCTTACCAGCGTCTCGGACGCTTACAGTGATCTTTGCTAACAGATCAGGGGAACAGCTGCCTTTAAAGAAAGGGCCATATAATTTTATGACCATTAACATCATTTCACAGCAGCATGCTGAACAAAGGGCAGGCGAGCTCTGCTCTACAGGATAAGAGCCAGCTGCTGCAAGGCTCAGGGAAGAGGCTTCCCAAGAAGATTCTTGGGCATTTCAGAGATTTCTTTTACGCCTCTCTGTAACCCATCAGGTGCAGATCACGGCTGTGGAGGTGAAAACCCACTCGGCCCAAAGGTCTGATCTGGTGTGGCCATTCATGTGTGGCTGCCTCCTAGAGCCTCACGCCGGTGTGATGCACCAAGGTGAGAACAGTCTCATGTCTATCTCAAAGGCTGCTCTCCAAAACCCAGAGCCGAAGTACAAAAGCAGCAGCGGCAGCCACGGTCTTTGCAGCTATGGCTTGTTTTCCACAGTCAAGGAAAGGTGGATCTGAAAGCTTTTTGTTCCCCTGGGGAGAGGGTGGAAACAAACAAAAAAAAGGAAGAGGGAGAATTAAAGTAATCTTGAATCACTAAGCAGATTCACATCACTGGATCAATAAACACCACTGACAGGGATCACAGGAATGTCGCAACTTTGCCAATAATAAAGCAGCACAGCAGAGCTTGGAGGATGACTTTTCTAAGGCAGCCGAGCATGAAGCAGCAAGGCTGGTGAACAGCTGAAAGTGACACCCGGGCTTACAGCGGGGCCGCTGCCAGTGGCGGGGCTCGATGCAGTTTGCTTTAAATAATGATGAGCATGGAGATTGCATTCGTGGGAGAAAGGCAGCCAAGGACTGGAAAAACCAAGGGCTAAATTTCATGGGCCAAACCTGTATGTTCTTCCCCCCAAACTAATTCTTTTCTAGGCTGGAAAGAAGAAAGAAAAATCAGTGCTAATTTAATCAATTGATCAGGCTATTGATTGCAAAACTGGAGCTGCTAGTTAGCCATGTGCTGTAATGCCCTCAACTCTGAAACCACAAAACACACCATTGATTTCTTCACTCCCAGCTCCAAAACAAGAAATAAAGCCGGGTTTTCAGCAGGAAAGCAACTTCCTCGTCCAGGGAGAAGATGCAAGCAAAGGAGAAGAGAGGCCAGGAAACAGGGACAGCCGCATCTTGCGAGGTTCAAACTGAAATTAGTTACAGATGCAGTCACGGTGTCTTGTGTAAACTCTATCGATTGGGTGGCTGACAGTCTTGGGAGCCTCCATACTAGGACAATCAATCCGGCTGCGGTGTCACCTGCCACTTTGCTGAACAGTTGACAATGCAATTATCCAGTGTGGAGGCAGGGAGTTGGCGTGTGTCAAACGCAGTTAGCCACTTTCCGGGCACTACTCGATAATGCGTTTCACCGCCGAGTGCAAGAGACGACATGCGGAGACAGGAGCTGTTTAGAGCCATTGAGACCCGTGCTCCCTTTTCCTTTAGAAAAAAAAAAAAATAATCTCACTGCCCCTGACTTAACAACTGTATTCTAAAATGCTATTAAAATCACGTCAATCAGCTATTGGGTTCTTAAGGCTGAAGTTTGACCTGAGTGTCCAAGAAGCAGGTTGTAGTTCTAGCAAAACTGCAGACACTTGGAAGAAAAAAAAAAATAAAAAAAATTATCAAATGACTGTCTTAAAGCCTGGGACTTTCAAAACCAGAGCAGACAGACCACTAGAAAAATGGATTGCAGAGAGCAGCTAAGCAAGTGCAGCAGATGGGACTGGAAGATCTTATGCTGCATGTCTGAGATCTAGGAAAATTGAAGTTTAAAGGGATGCTGTCAACTTGAAACCCAGTCAATTTCAAAAAATTGAGTAGTTTCAGGTGCTCTACCTGCTCCCTTACTCCCCCTGCCAATTTTCAGTGTTACAACTGCATTCTCTGTTTTCTTTTTAATTAATTTTTTTCCTCCTTCCCCTGTTGCTGGGTGACAGACATCCCTTTTCCTCCTCCAAGTACGATACATAATACCGTCAAACAGAGAGAATTCCCCTTCTTCCCACAGAAGATCTTTTCCTGGTTAGAGCAGCTGTTGGCATTACGTAAATCGAACAGCAAGGTTTATCTGATTGTGCTCCTTTCAGCTAATGTGTTCTGGCAGTTTGAGCATAAAAACTAGGTTCTTACATTTTTGCATGTGTTCAAGTAAACAAAAACATACTATCAACAATCAGGACTTTTAACAGGTATAAGCACCATCTTATTTTTTTCCAGTTAAAGCGATTTTTACTTTGCTGAGTCCCATTGATTACTTTGTGTTCCAAAAATGAAGAAGATGCTGTTCCTTGAAGCATTATATGAACTTTAAACGCACATGAAGGGTCATGATGGCTTTCATACGTAAGGTAGGAATTCTGATTTTTTTTCTTTTTAAGTCACATACTATTCGCATCTGTTTTTGCTGCTAACTAAAAGTCAGCTCCTGATATTAATATACAACACAATAACCAAGAGACATTTATTAGCCACAGAATCCCTTAAATTCTGTATGTGGACACAAACTATGGAGAAGTAGTCAGGTACAGCCCACCTGACTATTGTATATAACACTATGTACACAGATCTGTTAGCATTTTTAGCTCAAGTATTACCTTACGGACAAGTACTTGCTCTCAAAGGAGAGAGGTGCAAACATTAAGGAGCAGCTGGGATACTCCATCAGACCAGTACAAAGTACCGTCCTCCAGCAGCAGAGGGATTACCAGGATTACCACCATTTTACACAAGGGCCGAGGTAAGTCATACAAGTGCTCTGGGACTCAGGAGCCCTCTAAAGGGGGGATAAGGCACAGAATAAGCACTTGAGAAACATGAAATTTATGTGTCTCGCCCACGTGGAAGCTTGCAGCAGGTAGAAGTGACCTGCAGAAGGTAGCAAACCAAACGCAGGAAGGCTAAAATAGCAAGACTGAGAGGCTGGGAAGGATGCTCAGAGGTACAAATGCATTCACCTTAGAGACTAAGCAACAAGGGACGTCGACACTGGAAACGTGACAGAGAAAGGCACTGAACTGAGCTCTTGCTAAATGGGAAGAAGATTAAGAATTTCATTATGGCAAAGATTCCCTATACTCTTCCCACAGACTGCTCTTGCATGCAAGCTCAAGTTTGCTTTAGCCTGCCAGGGTAAAATTCTGAGTCGTCTACACAGAAATGGGGACGACTGTTCTAGTTACTAGACCATTCTTACAAAAGGCCTAAATATGCCAGCGGTATCTTCTATTTCCCACACAGTCTCTTAGGAGAAGTCACACTTTCACTGTTCAGCTCAAATTCTTTTGCTGAATTTCAGTAGGTCAGTTTTTACCCTCTTACTAGTACTACCTTAAATGCAGTCTCGACTTCCTGGCATGGAAAAATGGAGCCTCCTTGCCTCCTGAAGCTTTCCTGCATGCCTCGTTATATTTTCTCTAAAAAAGAGGGCACAAGCTGGCTACTAGCTGAGATTCTAGAGCAAGACTTTTAAGTTACATCACCAGCTTTGCTACTATCTTTATAACATTAGAAAAGATGTTTCTCCATACTTCAGTTTCCACATATGTGTCAAACACAGATTCTGCAGAGTTTTGTTGTAGAGTTTGATGTTTGTGAAATTGCACTGAGAAGCGCAACCGAGTTTTCCCTCCTCTATTTGGAGCTTTCTGCCAGGCAGTCACCGGACACAAGCAAAGTCCTCGTGCCCACAAACACCTGCTGCTGGCTGAGGCAGGAGAATTGAAAAGCAACTACTTCGATTTTGAGGACAGGACCTCCCACTTGAGAGCGTGCTTCTAACACTGCATGCATTTAGAAGGAGAACAATTTGGAAGACCATACAGCTATTGCCCCAGTGCTCTTTCTTGGACAACGAACCCATGCTGGACAAAGGCTGGCCTGCAACGTTTGCTGCTCAAACTGAAGCACATTTTGATTCTGCAGAGATAGAAAGCTGACAGCGGGACTGCAGCCATCAGCTGGAAACTTTTGGACATTTTAATATAGTTCCACTTTACAGGCAGCTGCCCTAATTGTACATGACGTGAGAACCAATGCAAATGGACACCCAAGGGTAACTGTAGTTTGTTACAGCTTATAAGGCTTTACCAAGCCCCTCTACACATACACTAAGTCGTGCTGTTCTTTTCCCTTGATAAGACATTAACGAACAGACACAAGCCCTTTGCTAGCCTGGGAGGAGGGCAGCATGGAGAAATGAAGAGAAACTTCAGAGTTAAGTAATCCCTGTTTGTTTCTCCTTCTTCAAAAGCATCGCAATCTATCAGACAGATCCTTGTCATGTTGATCTTTCTTAGAAAGTATCCTTCCCTGAAAACGCCCCGCTTACCATCTTAGCATTTTCAAAGTCTTTCTCTCGTCTGTGTTATTTTTTGATGCAACTGATCTGCTGAAGGAAAAGAAACCCAGAAGGGCAGTGGTGACGAGCCTGCTACTGTGCCCGGAGGAAGGCTTTTTGGTGGGAGAGCCGGAGGGGAGAAGAGGAGGATGGGGCGGGTGGAGAGAACTTAGCTAGAATTCTTCAATTCTTTCATATCTGAAGAGGACGGCAATCTCTGTTCTATCAGACTGCGTGGTTCGTGCTTTAAATGGTACTTGCTGCTAGCTTGCTTTCCCTGTCTCCGTCTCTCTCCCTTTGAAGCAGACTGGACAGCTTCCTCAAGCTGGCGTTATCACTCCCTCTAACCACTCTTGGCAGGCAATCTAATTCCCCCTGAAAAGGTCACCGCCATTTTAACTGCCTTTCAATCACATTAAGCACGCTGCCGCTCGTGCTCAGAGCACTGTGCCTGCAGCTCTCCTGACTGAGGTGCGATCGATAAACTGACATCCCGTCCCCCCCACCCCCCACCCCAATCTCCCCAACCGCCCCATCCGACACTTGCCACCTTCCCCTCTCCTGGACGAGCCGCCTTCGCGGAACGGCCGGGGAGACACCAAGTGACAAAAACCCTCTCCTCAAATCCGAAGCAGCAGAAGGGAGCCGGCTAACCTGGCATTTACTAATCTTTGTCCCATCTGCTACGAAACAGAAGGGTGCGAGCAGCACCCCCCCGCCTTCCCTAGACCTACAGAGGCAGCGACTTCACAGGACGGTTTGCTCAGGCACCGGTCCAGGCACCTTTGAAGCTGCGTTACAAAGAACAAGCCTCCCTCAAGCTTCCCTCAATGCAATCATTACCGTTATCTCTCCCCCCGTGCTGCCTTTTTTTTTTTTTTGCAGTTACGAGTTATGTGTTCCACCCATCGATCCCTGTGTAAGACACTGTTTTAAGTCCTCTTGCCTTTTGACTGTGCTAAGCCGTTTAAGAGATGACAGCGGCTTCTATCAGTGCGAAGCTGATGCGATTCTTTTCAGATAAAGCACTTTTTTTTTTCCCCCACTCCTCCCCCCCCCTTCCCTTTCCCTTCTTTCAAGTAAGAGACATACACACAAAAAGAGACACTGAATCTTTCAAAGAAAAAAAAAAAACACCCTTTTGAACTTCCCTCAGGAATTCTTTAAAGGGATAACCTTACAGTGTAAACAGTGAGGGTAACGTGCATCCATTCTGGAGAGGGAACAGAAGGATTGCTACAAATATGTTGAGCGTTAAAAAAAAAAAAAAAAAGACCATCAGAGAGAGAGAGACACTTGATGCTTTCACTTGCAAAGCATTGTTGGCTTCCTAAACACAGAAAGTCATTAGACAAAGATGGCATGAAATAATCCCCTGTAACAAAGAGCCTCAGAGAGGGATGATCCAGAGACGTGGGGATAGATGGTTACTGAATGTTCAGGTATTTCAAGAGAAATTTGAGTCTTGTGACACTATTCTGAGATAGGGAAATATTTATTACATCTGTATAGCTTTTCATTTTGAAGCACAAGCCTGATTTACACAGCGCTTGCTATTTCATGTTGGTAACCTTCTGCACCCATCCCAAATCGAAGCAAGGACCCTCCTGCTACAAACCCTTACTTCAAGCAGGACCTCTACTGAAACAAAGTGATTTCAAATCCTACGTAATTGCCAATCATCTTCATTTACACCCTGATTTCCTCCAGTTTTGGATAAGCAAATTAAGTGATAGCAAATGAAGCTTTAAGAAGCCAGGAGGACAGCCAGAAGTACTGAATAATTCCTGACCTGAATGTGTTCACCAAACCCAACAGCTTAAGAGACAACATACTGGCCCCAGCACTTCTCAGTTATGACATATTCCTACTTGCTGCCATCTCCTGTTCTTTCCACCTGCCACCTCTCAAGAATGCCAAGCCATGGTGAGCAGGAAGGTGTGCTTTGGCTCTGCCACACTAGACCCAAACGGGGATTTGCAGCTGCAACACCAACACAGAGGACAAAAATTTCCACCTTCTAAGACAGTCTCAAAGGGGAGAGGAGCAAATCTTTCCTGCAAGCGCTTTGGAAGCAAGACAGCTTCATCCTAGCAACAATAAAAGTGAGAGTTTCAGCCTGTGATTGCTCCCAAGCACTAGACCACCCTCCAGAAGACTTGAGCAGGGTTGTTCATTTCCCTGACCTTTCTGTTTTCAAGAAGAGTAAGCCCAGGATCTCCCAGCCTTCCTCCACCTGAGAACCTGGCAGGATCTTTCATATAATTAACAATGAGTTTTCCTCACCTTCAGAGTGATACGAACTTTGTCCATTAACCAAAAATGATAAAAAGAAGCAGCCAGGACCTGTATTAAGTTTAAGTCACTTCTGTAATGTCGCCCAATGGTCTGACCAACTCATGCAATACACGCTGGCCACAGCGTCCTGCCCCCCCTTCGCCCAGCTGTAACATGTCCTCATAGCAACACACCATTAAAACAAAAATTAATGAGACACATGGGCATCTATTTTCCCCTCCGGTTTTACGTATTTCCCCATGTCATCTCTTTAGACACTGGTGACATCCCTGTAGCCTGGCAAAGGCTGTCTGGCATTATAAAAGGCCTTTGATTTCCACATCGCTGCCACTTCTTAGCAAAGGGAACAGAGCCAAACACAAAGCCTCGGGTGACGGGGGTTAACGAGGGCCTTGCCAACTCCAGACAAAGCAGTTTTAAGCATTGGAACGCATCTCCAAAACGTTATGCTGTGCTTCGGGGCTGTAAATTAAGAATTCTGTCCCTAAAACAAGGCAAGAGCCAACACTGGCAGAGAAAGGAAAAAGACAGTCACCTTAAGGTTACCTGAGAGTGCACAAAGCAGGCCTGACTGATGGAGACCTCTGAATGTCAGCAGCTAGACACAATACAAGAATCACAAAAGGGAGCATGAAAGAAGTGTAACTTGCTTAAAGAGAAATAAAAATCAGTCAGCTATGGGAGATCTCCAGCTTTGCTTTGTTTCCCACATTTTACAGAAACTTCTTGTGCAGAGTAGGTAGATAACTGGCAGATATTACCTGGTCATCCCAAAATACTAGGTAGAAAGTTGGTGGCAAGAAATTCCCCTGTTTAGGGAAGAGGATACCTCTCTAGAAGAGCATGGCAGCGGCTGAATCCAGCTGCCAGCAGAGGTGTACTCCAGAGGAGGAAGGGCAGGGAGAAACGCACGTGATGGGGACCTACCAGCCACTCAGGTGGAGTCATTTCTTCAGCAGTGGCTCTGCCACCAAACACTGCACAGAGAGGATGCACCTCACTACAGGGAGGTTCCTGTGCTTGCGAGCTGATCTACAGACACCTTTCATCCAGCACCACAAAGGGAAGGAGTCTAATCCAAATGCCTTCCCATCAGAGTTAGTTACTGAGGGTTTTAGCACCGCATCTAGTTGTGCTCTACTCTTCTCCCAGTCTTCTGATCCTTTGCTGTATCTGTTCACGAACTAAACACTCTTGAAGGTGTCACAAAGGTCTCAAAAAGGAAAAAGAGATGGACCCCATACTTCCTGATGGAAGCAAGGCTATTTCTAAATATGAAACATAGAAGTAAGTATGAAACACAGAAGTACCTGTCCATGTGTGTGCAGCCATCTAGCAGAGGTTACAGCCCTGACTGTTGCTATAATCTGTCTAACCTCTGGTGGAAGAAAGCAGTTAATCTATGAAACACAAATGCACGCATTTGAGAGTTCATTAAAATATGGAACAAAATGCAACAAGGAGCAAGTACTTTGCATTTACACAGCCTAATTACATCAATTACATACATTCTGTCCACCTGAAGGCTCATTTAAAAGAGGGTCTCCACATGACTGAAGCAAGATGAAAGGTTCAGATCACACCTCCGTGAGTTAACTCAAAAACAACCAGGAATGTTAACCAGGTGAAGACAGCATAATGTCCACATCAGAGGAAGTGTAAGATCGTGCTCTTCTCAAACTCAGGTGTTTGGGGGTGAAGGAAGATACTACCCAGGCACAAAAAAGGGCAGAAATTAACTGAGTAGCTTTTTCTAATCAGGGCTAGTAGTGACAACAACAGAGGCACACAGACATCCCATGCTTCCCCGCTACAGACTGTAGTAACTATGCTACATAAACATAGTCTAAGGCCCTGCATGTTCTCATCAGACCTCTACGTGGAATCACGTACAGACTCCACTCTCCGTGCGGACACAAAAAAAGTTAAGATAGATAAGGCTACAGACACAGGAAGCGACAGTGTGAACTTTACCAGGTAGCCTTTAAAACCTGAAGAAGCTGCTCCTTCACCTCTGTGCTCCTGATCATCTGCTCTGCTACAACCCAGCTACAATTTAATTTCAGCAGAAGGTAAGAGCAGATCAGGAGTGCCAGCACATGGCTGGCTTTTAAGTCCAACTCCCTTACATAGTAGCCTTTCCCCTTGAGATCTTTTAAATTAAAATCCAAGCTGATATAGGAAGAGATCACATCCCATCCTCTTTATTGAACGGAGGGAGCCAGCATTCCCCCTCTCATTAGGCATGCGCTACGTGGATTGCTTCCGAGAGACTCTCCTTAGTGCCAGAGGTTCATGCCAACGAACAGTTTAGTAAATCCTCCTCTTCGAGGCCAAAGGGCTGAGTGTAAGAAAGGGGCCAGGTTTCTAGCTAAAATTACATTCACCAATAAAGCTCACAAGAGGTCAAATTTTGCCATAACTCACTCTCTCCTCAGTAACTGATTTCCCCGTCACTGGGGAAGGAGCGAAAGAAGGAGGAAAAATAAAATGTGTTTGTCTGGGAGCCCTAAGGGCTTGCAGTGCTGGAGGTGCAGAGCAGGTTCCTGGATTCTCATTTATCAACCTTAAAAGGGATGGAGTGATAAATGCACAACCGGCCCTTTAATATTTTATGCAGGTGCTAAAGCGACTTAGCTGTCACCTTCAATACATCACCAGAGGCTGATACACCAGCTTTCGTCACTCCAGGCTGGGAATTTTTACAATTTCATTTCTATTTCCCTCTCTTCACATATTTCCACGTATTTCTTACTATGTGTAACATATAAAAAGCTATTTTCCCCAAATGATCTCCCCATTCCACCCATTCCCTCTTCAGCCACATTTCTTGAGTGAGAAATAATGCCATGCTCTTGTTCAAGATTTGCAAAATTTTGACTCTGATCATTCAAGAGAGGCAGAAAGCTGAAATCACTTTACATTCTGGCAAAGGCTGAAGGTCCTGCCCTTTGTGAAAGGCGGATCTCTAGGTCCCTCCCTTTAAAGACAGAAAGTGATCAGCTTCCACAGCAGAATGATTTGCAAGGGCCCCCAAAACACTGGCGCACCTCGAAATCCTCCCTCCAGGAGGGTAGTAGCCCGTATCCTCTTCTGCCCGCACCATTCATACTCTTCAAAGCGGTTGCCATTCTCGTTCTCGATGTCCACAGAGTCATCCTCAGTCATGCAGGAACCTTCTCTCTGCACAGGGTAAAGCAGGGGCAGAGCGTTGAGATGTATGAAATAGCTCTTTGGGGTTAATAACTCAGGGTGGGATGGAGAAGAAAAGCTGGACTGTTCCCAGGACAGCTAAGTATAGAGCAGACAGCAGCAGCTACTCCCGCGCCCATTCCCAGTGATCTAAATCTAGAAGTAAATGGGTGCTGTCAGAACTTGACAACCTGAAGATCAAAACAAGTTGCAAGGTTCATCACTTTTACACAAGAAATTTAAGCTCTGGTTCCTACAACAATGCTGGCATGCATTTCAACATGCATTCCCCTATCACGTAAACCACAGATTCCTTTGACCCCCAGCAGGAATGTTCTCCTAGAGCATATTTTTTGGGGCACGCTGATCAAAAGATACCTCTCCCTAGACCATGCACCTCTTGAGGCAACAAGAATGAATTTGTTATCATCTCTATTGTGGGCTTTTCCCAAGAAACAAGCACAGAAAGCCCTATGACACAACCCTCTCCCTCCCCTAGGGCTTGTTCCTCCTTCTTCCTTGCCGTCTTTGGGATGAACAGCAAGACAACAGTTCTGCTCAAACGCACTTCCTGGACTAAGATGGTCATGCAACATTTACGAATGCCAGTCTGGTACAAAAGAACCCAACAAAAAAATAATTCGAAGGTTGTCAAAGGCAGATATCAGAAAGAACTCTTCTTACTGTGCTACATAGGAAGCATGAAGTCCTATAAAAGAAGGCTTCATAAACTTCAACAGCTCTACCTTTACAGTCTACAACTTAGACTTCAATAACAGCAAAAGGGTGCATGGAGTAAAAAAGTTACTAATGCAACATAAGAGAAAAATCCAGAAGAATCCATCTTCCAAGACAAAGAGAAGTGACTACAGATCTTAGGGAGACACAGTTAGCATTGCCTGCAAGCTCAGCAATGTTAGTTTTTGCCCCGTGTTAGGTCAACTGCAGACAAAGCTGGGAGTAGGGAGAAGGGAATGGCAGCTGGCGATCCTGCTGCGCCTCTACCTTTGCAAGGCATTGTTCCACATGCCTACTCATCTCCTCCTCGGATCCTGACAGAGGTCGGCTGCAGAGGGGACATACCTGCCCTTCGTCTTGCTTCCTCCGTTTCATTTTTCCAATCCGAGCTGCATGGAAAAACCAGGGAAAGAAAAAAGGAAGACATGTCAAGTTTGTAGCTTCACACTCTTCTCTATTTGCTCAGCTCCAAGCAATAAACCCTTGTCAGAAATGGTAAGATTTCACACCAGAAGACCCCGTTACAACTCCCTATTCTGGTCTCCGTAAACAGTACAGAGACTGTTACGTAGCAGTTCTCAGATTAAAGTTGTAACCTGTGGCTGAGTACAGCCCGATTTCAGCAAGGCAGCTACTGGGGATTTCATAACCAGAAGAGGGAATATCTGCTGCACATCCCCAGGTAAGTTAGTCAAATGGTTAAATACTTTCTCTTGGAAGCCAGAAATTGTTTTCAAAGTTGAGTGATCAAGCCACTGAATCCTGTTCTGGATTTTGCCTTCTAAATCTAAGATTCACCCATTAACACATCCATTCCCCATACAGGAACTTGCTTAGACCATAGAAGGATAACGTAGCACCCAAAACGCCTTGGATAAGGTATATAACCATCACTTCCAGGACCACAGAGTCTCCTCTCCCTGAATAATTCCTTCGCAGAACATCACGAACAAGCCAGAGAAACATCTTAGTAGCAGGTAACATTTACAGGGAGGAAAGATCTTGGCTGTGAAAAATGCAGCACCTACGTTACATAGTTTCTGGTGCCCTCTGTTATTTTTATTTCACTATTTTCGTGTGGAGGAAAACTGGGGCTACACTGCCTTCTTGAGGGCACACTCTGGGAAACAAACATGTTGGGAATCACGATGATTAGAAAAAGCAGCCAAGGTAGCCTGTTGCTTAATCCAATCTCTGGTTAATTTGAGCCATGGTTTAATGTGATCAAAACATCTGGAACCAAATTATTTGCATTAAAAAGAACTTCTGTCCTTTATTACGATGGCTTTAGGCAGGTATTACTGAATAACTCAATCACTGGCTGCAGGAAAGTTGCTGTTTAATTAATAAGGAAGGTCAAAATTCTGAATGAGAGACAAGGAAAAGCCCAAGGAAAGCCCATGTGATAATGAGAGATGACACCATCAAAAAGCTGTGTTAGCCAGAAATCGTTACTGACATTGTGAGCGCTGTGGCGTGCTCTGAAAGCCCTCATGCCCAAAATACCGTGCGATCAACAGCTCCCTGCAGCCAACAAGTCAGAGAAAGCTGCTGGAATGCCAGGAAGAGAAGGACCGGGGTATAGGAAAGTTTCTATCAATCGCATTCTAAAGTTTATAAGTCACTTGGTGATGTGGATGCTTTAAAATTTCATCTGAACACACCAACACAGACCTGAAAGGACTTTTTCAGGGCTTTCTTGTTGGCTTCCCTGGACTCAGGACTCTCTGGGTTAGGATATACTTTGCCGCAGACCAGAATTAGGAATATTCACCATCCCCTACACTCCATGATGCCCCAGGATTAATAAGGCTTCAAATTATTCCCTGGACATTGCTTTTCCTCACTGCATGAGGCAGATTTGTATGAAAACTCCCTCCAAAATGAGTCTTCCTCCTGGCATCCTGAAAAGGCTTCTGCAAACGTGACATTCCTAGAATAAGAAACAGCAACTTCAAACCACAACGAAACTGTTTTTGAGACCTGGCACTTTGAACAACAGAGAATGCCAAGGAAATGCACACCACTTTCATCAGTCATCTAAACTTCATTTGCTGAAGCTCCACAACCCTCTCCCTGTGTTGCTCCACGCAGCTCCACAGCCCACCTGCCTCTCCACACGCTTCAGGTACTTCAGTACTCCTAGTGGGATATTTTAATAGTTTTCCTTCTATTTTGTCTGCTTAAATCTCTTATTTTACCTATACTGTCAGCTTCTACTCCAGAAGGTAAACTACTTGACTTCCAGGCAATGCAGAAGCAAACATCATGAAGTGTTATTGCTAATTCCATTGTGCCCACATGAATTATGCTCCACTTTTAAATAAAACACTAACTCCCAAAAAGTCATCTGTGTTCTCTCCCCTTTCTGAACCCCAAACCACTATCCTTCCTCCCCCTTTAACATCATCCAGCTCTGTTACCAAAGTAGTCAGAGTTAAGCCATGCTCTTTCTGGTTTGTACTTCAGTGCACATGAGACTTCTGAAGTTCTGGTTTAGTGAATACCTATACCCTCCAGTACGGCTCTTCTGCGTAAGTTTAGAATGCTCTTTCCTTGCCTCACTAGGTCTGCGGAGCCAGCACAAAACAGGGGAGGAGGCTGGAATCAGACATGACTTGGACATTCTCCAGCAAACCCCTATCGGACCAGAGAAAAACACAGGAACAAAGCCTCCTCTGTCCTGATCGTAGACACCTCTTTCTCTCACCTCATTCTGGTTTTAAACAGAGAAACATTGGGAAAGAGCAGTTTAATTATTCTGGTAGAACTCCCTGTGGCCAATCAATTCAGCTAAGTCAGCCTGCCTGGCAAGTTTAGTAGTATTTTTAACTTTTTTACTGCCATCGTCCAGTCCATGCTCTGTAGCAGCGATAATAGAAAGACAACTTGTTATAGGTCTTTGCACTGATAAATTCTTTGGGGCCACTTTGCCAGAACAACCACCTGTTGAAATGTTAGTGCAGAGGTGGGAAAGAACTTCACTCTGCTCCTGCTCCCCGTGAGACTCCGCAGACAACCCCTATTCTTGGCTCATTTAGCTCCGCCGAGAAGCAGCCTTTTAAGTCTCAGTGCCACAAGTGAAAAAGCCACTGGAAGAAAGAGGTGTTGAAAACAAATCCCCCTGCCATTTTCATTCTGTGGTCATTAGCAGCGGCAGCGTTGTGCCCACGGAGGCCCAGGGTGCCCCTGGTGACAGCAGGGACCGAAAGGGAATGCCGCAGCCTGGAAAGCACATCCCGAGCAGCATCGTCCCTACCCGACACGACACGCAGCCTGGCTATCACTTCCAATCAGCGCAGAAGGGACGGAGCGGCCCCAAAGGCAGGGGGTGATTGTGGCTCTGTCCCGAAGGGGAGCAGCTCAAAAGAACACGCAAGTGAGACCACAGGATTGCTAATTAGCGTTGATAGATGCGATCATTTCTAATTAGCTCACTAATCCCTCTCCCCCTCGCCCCTGTCACAGAAGCATGGGAGAGGGAGGAAAAGAAAAATAAAAATAATAATAATAAAAAAAGAGCCATTCCCTCTCGTAATTCAGGACGATAAAAACGCAGCCAGCGGAGGGCTGGATGCAAGAAGAGGACGGAGCTCAGGGCAGGAGGTTTTTGCACAAGGCTGACCCATTCTTATCTCTGACTGAACAAAGACTCCGTAGTTATTATTCCCGCCTTCTGCCAGGAGGTGAGGAGTTCACTAATTTTTATTAGCATTAATAATTATTATTAGGCCATCCAAGGGCTTTCAGCACCTTCGAGGCCTCACGTTTAACAGATGTACATTACCCTTCGCACTGCTCCTGCTGCATGCGTACGTTCTCCCTCAGGTTACACTAAACCGTCGGGCACCCAGGGAGTTTAAGTCACCACGGTGTACGAATGAGAGAAAGTAGCACATGGAGGTGAGCAAGAATTGGGACCCTCTGCAAGGGCCAGGGGCTCAGTTACAGTCTCTGACTTCACTTAGGAGCTGTGCTGGCTAAGGGAGCTGCTCTTCCCCTTCCTAATACAGGGTCTTTAGGGACTATGCAAGGTAAGAAGCCGCTTGCACTAGAGGAGGAGCCAAACTGCACTTGACAAAGCCTCTACTGCTGAGGGTAGACTGACCCCTGCCTTCCCACGGGTGCAGAGAGAAGAATCATACAATCGTTTTGGTTGGAAGAGACTTTTAAGATCATCAAGTCCAACCGTTAACCAAAGGAGCCAGCCCACCCCCGTCCACAGACACCTCTGCCCATAAGGCAGCAGAGACAGAGGATTTTTTTTTTTTCCTCACAACAGGCTCTCCCCATCAAGGCTAAACCTCGTTAATGCTTAAATATCACGTTATTCTCTAGCCCAGCAAAACTTCCTGAGAGAAAAGCTAATGGGTTTTAGTTTTCACTGGTACTCCCCTCCCCAGGCAAAAATTCACCGTCAGGACCAGGCACTAATTACCTCAGAAGTGCTCTTACACAGCATCTAGCAGTGGCCACTATACAAACCTCTACCACAGCATCAAAGGAGATGATTAAGTTACTAGCAATATCTCTTATGATTCCCTCCACCAGTTTGAGTGGTCCCCTGAGCCCCATGCAGACATCATTAGCAGCTCCTGCAATGGCAGGCCAATCAAATTAAGTGGAAACATTTTTGTCTCTTTTCCAGTGAAAATCATCTAGCTTTATTCCTCCCCCACCCATCGGCTACAAAAGCACACAACATGCTGGTGGTGGTTCAACAACAAACTGCACGGTGACCACCTCCACAGAGGTCTGCCCGGAGAAGCAGGCTTATGGTTGCCACCGATACAGGAATCGGCTTCTCAGGCAGGTGCAAAAGGAGCTTTGTAAGGACCTATTTTACAACGCTACTGAGAATGCCAACTTTGCGAATACCCCTAAATTTGAATCAAAGATATTCAAGCACCCACTCTCTGCAAATCTATGAGAGGAGCCTTGAGGAGCGGTTATACTTTGTTAGACCTATCACAAAAAGCTTCTGTGGCTGATCAACTTATCTGAGACCATCTGATCCAAGGAAACAAAGGCAGCAACAGCAGAGCACAAAAAGCCATCTCGAGAACAAGCTAAAGCAAGAAAACAGATGGTCAAGAATGAATCTGTTTCAGACCTTATGTACAATTTGCTGCTCATCTGCCAGAGAGAGAACATTAAGGGCCAAATTCGCAGAAGGGTCTCAGTGGGGCTTTCACATTTACATGGCCGAACTTCCACACAGCTGATTTTCAGCAACCTTCAATCTGACACTATTCTCCGAGGTTGGCACCTACTTAACCTGCTGAACCATGTTCTGATACACTAACCCATAGCTTTGTGCCTCTAATTTTGAATGACTACCTAACCTGCTCCGCACTGCTAAACCCCATAAGCATCAATTTACAGGGTGGCTTAAAGTTTCCAGTTTGGCAACACTGGAAATAAGGCGAATGAAAGAAATGCCTTCTTTATCACATGGGTTCGTCAGGAATCAGCACCTCATACTCCTGGGTTCACAAGGACACAGCCTCTGCAAAGTGAGTTTAGCACAGGTGAGAGGTGTGGGATTAACTCACTGAGGCTGACAGGGAAGTTCAGATACAAACACTCAACCGAGAGTCTAACAGACAGAACATTAATCTCCCGCTCCAGAGCTTGCAAATGTATTCACCTTACTTACAGTTCAATTTAAGTCAAAGGTTTGACTTACAGAATTAAAATTCTGGACCGTCAGGTACCTGTGAACCATGTAACTACCAGGACCTAGTCATGTTGCAGCCAGGCCAAGAGCAGCTCACAGAAGACATCTCCCTCTCTGCCTTCTCCTTCCTTAGCTCTTGTTGCACTTTCCCAAGTGACCACAACAGGACGGAACACATCGAGGAGATCTGACAGGACTCGGGCACAAAAAGCCTTGGCAGCTGAGATTTGAGTCAAGGACGATGTGGGAGAAGAGCAAACACCGTGGGGCCCCTTTCTATGGGAGGAGTTTCCAGAAGTGATTCTGGAACTCAGCTGGTAAGAAGCTTGACAGAGATAGCAAGATAAACTGGTTACAACAATATTCAAAAGTACACTTAAAACGTAATAAAAACAAAGGAAATAGATTTTTCTTTCACAAGTAGACTGCATTTTCTATATCCTAAGTTCCTTCAGTGTGTCAATAAGAATATGAAACAAAAAGCCAGAGAACTTTGGACAAGTCCTACATAACTTTTGTCAATGTAAACTAACGGTAATACTGAAACCATTCTCAGAGAGCAAGCTATAAAATTGTGTGATTGATTAGAAGCTCATTAAAACACAAGATATAGACAAATAAGCATTTTTTTTTTTTTTCCACAAAGCACTCAAGTGTTCTCCATCTGGAGCAACACTGCTTAAATAACTATTTAACAATAACGTGGCAAAGCTTATGAATACCACAAAGTTATTTTAGTGCAAACAAATGCGGAGGAGGAATCAAGAAAGCAGGCTGAGTGCAGTGGTCACAAATATAAAGTCACGTGCGTAGGAAGGAGCAGTACAACCTACCCAACTGCCTGGCAGGACGCTAATCTAACAGCGCAGGACTGAACGAGGCACCGCTACAGGTATGTTCTGGGAACAATAGTAATCAGATTCATAAAAAGCTAAGGTTGAGAGGAACCAGTTCTGATCTAGTTTGACCTTCTCTGTGACCCAAAGCACTTCAGCTAATATTTCTGCATCCAGCTCCCTAACACCTGGACATAGGACTGTTAGGGTGTACAACACAACGGACAGGAAATACCAGTGTTATAAGGGCATTATATGAATTAACCAAATCCCCTCACCGGGAATATGGCTGTTCTGCTCACCGTACCCCAAAAAGTGCGTACAGAAAGAATAAAAGGTTCGGCAAAACCAATGCAAATATGCTGTACAAAACTAGCAGCCTCCTTTAGATGATGAGCCCAGGTTCACAAAATCATCCCAAGAACAGGGCCCAAGAGGAGTTCCTAGATCGCAGTCTACACAGACTGTGCTGCAGCCCTACGTTGGGCTGAAGTCAAAAGCATAAAGCACTACTGAGCCAGTTCAGCAGAGCACGCTGTCATCAAGAGCTTTCATTCATGCTGAAAGACTCCACAACACCAAGAACCTCACAAGCCTGGCTCAGACTTTTTTTTTTTTATTTAATTTAAAATAAGGTAACTGCACATTGTTGGCCTGAAAAAAGGTGGAAGGTGGGAACTTCGCCCCAGCTATCCAAAAATGATAAAGGAACAGTTTGACATCACTGACTCCAGAGACCTCTGTCACACAAACGAAGTGACTGCAGAGCAATACCTGAGTGCATTTCAGCCATCTGAAGTCTCTGTGTCAGGAAAAGGGTCCACGCGCCAACGCTGGCGGCTCACTGCACTCATCTCGCAGCGCAGATGTGAGCACACCTGCCAGCAGTTACCTGTAACTGATGCAAGGCGACTCATCTCTTTGTTGTATGACTTAACAGACTTTCAAAAGTTCACAGGTTTTTTTAGCCCTCAGGGTTGATATTTAAAAACCTCCAAGCGAGCTCCAAATTCAGTTACGTATAACTTAGAGTTACTGGATCCATAACTTAGTAATACTCACTTTTATTTGCTTAAGACTATGCTAAACATGTGGCATTTCAAATTCAAGCAAAGTATTTTGGTATCAATACACTCTAAAGCCTTTTGCTGTTTTGTTAAATTATCTCTATCTTCTAAACAAACCGCACCAACACAACGTCACTGGTGTTATCTCAAACTATCACAGCAGGAAGCTCAAAATTAACAAGCCTCCCAATAGCCCAAACAACCAAATTTTGACTAAATGGCACATATTAGACCAGCTAGCAGCAATACAAAATCAGATGACAGAATATTGTTACTATTTAAATGGTAAATTCTGACTTCTCTCAACGTTGTGAATAGAGTTTCAACTTCTTCAGCTCAACCTAAATAAAAAAAAGTATACTTTCAGCTTATTTTCTGATTTACAAAGACAGCGATGGGACTTTCTCTCTAAAATAAAGTGACCTCTGATTTGTTTTTCAAACACTGAGACACTTTTCACTAGAAATACTTGTTTAGCTCTTGTTAGGAACACCCAAAAATAAAAGCAACACACCAGCACCTGGGGGTCTGAGAGAGAAAAAAAACCCAACAACAAACAACAAACCACCAAAACATGACGTCAGATGCACAGACGCTCAAGACTGCTGGTTTAAAAAGTTTACTGCAAGATTCTGCCATGTGAGCCGTGGAAACACAGCAGCCCGGCCCCCTCGTTTAAAACACAAGGTTCAGGGCCTGCAGATAACCTGGCTGGTGGGATGCCAGCGGGGAGAACCGCTTCCCGCAGGGAGCCCGGAACCAACGCGAAGGGGTTTCACCCCAACACAGCCTGCGCCCCACCAGCCGCACGTCGAGGCGGGTCGCAGCTCCCGGCCCTGCGCTCGGAGGGGGTTTTGAGGTTTTTTTTGTTTTTTTTTTTTCCCCCACACAACTCTGGAAAGTTTTCCGGGCCGGGGGAGAGGCCCGGCGGGGCGGGGGCGGCCCGGAGCACCGCGCGGGACCACACTCACCGTTCAGCCGGGTCTGCCGGTTCGCTCGCACCCGCAGGAAGGTCTGCAGAGGGGAGACAAGAGCGGAGAAGCGTCAGGGCCCGCAGGCGACGGATGTAAACAACTCGCCCCTCTCCCCCTCACCCCGCCCGGTAAACAAGGCCCGGCCCCCCCCCTTCCTCGCCCCGCGCACACACCTCTTCCCGGCCCCCGCCGCCGGGCCCCCTCCTGCCGCTCTGCATAGCCGCGGGCGGCCGGTGGGGCAGCGGGGCCGCGGGCCCCGGGGCGGACCCCCCCCCAGCGGCCCGGGATGCGGGCGGATACGGCGCGGCCCGGCAGGCGCCGCCGATCAGCCCCCAGCGGCCGCCGCCATGTTGGCCCCGGTCATGTGACCCGCCCGCCGAGCGGGTGAAAGTTCACCAGGAAACCGGCGGCGAGAGGCGCGAGTGGAAGAAGTTCCCATGGCAACCGACAGGCGGCAGCAGGGCCCGGCGAGCCCCGGCCAATCAGGGCCCAGGGGCGGCTGGAACTTCGGGGCATCTGACCAATCAGGGATCAGGGGTAACTGGCACCCGAGAGAGCCTGGCCAATCAGAAATCAGGAGCCACTGAAACCCAAACGCATGTGGCCAATCAGGGCCCAGGGGCAACTGGCACCCAGGGGCAGGCGGCCAATCAGGACCCAGGAGCAACTGGAAGCTGGGTTTCCTTGTCCAGTAGGGATTGGGTGCCCTTTAGGCCAAACAGCAGTAGCCAATCAGGGGCCCTGGACCCAATGGTAACCGAGAGCTGCTGACCAATCAGGAACCAGGAGTGACCGCTCCTCAACTTTTCTCGCCCAATTAGGGACTGAGGGGCCTTTGAGGCCCAAGGGCACCTGGCCAATCAGGGCCTGAGGGGTCACGAGACCCAGAGGTGCATGGCCAATGGGGGTCCAGAGGCCCCACCTGGCTCCCTGCCCAGCCCCGCCATGGAGCCCCTGGGCCTGGGAAGAGGAGCCCCGGCCTTCCCGCCCATCCCATGGGAATGCTGGCACCTGGCTCCTCCTGGGTTTCCTGCCCCACAGCAGTGGCAGGGGATGGCCCCAGTGGACCCGACCAGCCTGAGGGCAGGATGGAGCTGGGGGGTAGAAACTGGTAGAGCGCAGGCTCCTGCGCCCGCGAAGCCCATTTGTTCCCTGCTCTGCCGACCCCCCCCAAACTCTGTTTCTTGGGATAAAACCCACATTTTGGGGTCTTCACTCTGGCAACCGACAACCTGCGTCTCCTTCTTCAGAGGGAAAAACAAAAAAAAACCACCCCAATGCGTTTTGCTGTGTCAGAAGATGGTGGGCGGCTGGCAAGTCCAGGTGATGGCTGGTTTTACCCCATTGCACCTCCCAGCTCTGCCTGCCAGCTGAGGCGCAGCCGTGGTTTCATACACGTGCTTGCTTGCCAAATCAAAGCTGCTGATGGTTGGGTTTACCCTTCTAATTAATTAATCTGGCTTTCAGGGGGCACGCTCACCGCTGAGCTCTGGTGGAGGGAGGTGAGCCTTTCCTGGACGAGGACTTTAGGTTTTGAATCATAGAATCATAGAATCATAGGGTTGGAAGGGACCTCTGGAGATCATCTAGTCCAACCCCCCTGCCAGAGCAGGGTCACCTAGAGCAGGTTGCACAGGAACGCGTCCAGGCGGGTTTTGAAAGTCTCCAGAGATGGAGACTCCACCACCTCTCTGGGCAGCCTGTTCCAGTGCTCTGTCACCCTCAAAGTAAAGAAGTTCCTCCTCACGTTTAGGTGGAACTTCCTGTGCTCAAGTCTGTGCCCATTACCTCTTGTCCTGTCGCTGGGCACCACTGAAAAGAGCCTGGCTCCATCCTCCTGACACCCACCCTTTAAGTATTTATAAGTGTTGATAAGGTCCCCCCTCAGCCATCTTTTTTCCAGACTGAAGAGACCCAAGTCCCTCAGCCTTTCTTCATCAGAGAGGTGTTCCAGTCCCCTAATCATCTTGGTAGCTCTCTGCTGCACCCTCTCCAGCAGTTCCCTGTCCCTCTTGAACCTGGGAGCCCACAACTGGACACAGCACTCCAGGTGTGGCCTCACCAAGGCAGAGTAGTGCCTTTCACTTACTCTACCTGCTATTCAGCCACAAATGCTCTGTGGGCTCAACTGACCCACGCAAGGTGGTCTCTCTCTGAGCCTGAAATGTTATCTTTGCAGTATGGTGAAAGCTTTATAATTTGCCGTTGACTTTTTCCGCTGGGGATTCGAGGAAGGGTGGTATCTAAATCCAACTAAAATGGCTTTATTTTTACTCGGAGCGCAGGAAAAGCCCCAGCTGACAGGACATGCTGTATCTCAGAGGAGCACCCACCACTGACCCATACCACAAGGTCCTGCGCTACACCAGCTGCCACCACCTTGGTCCAATCAGAGTCCACGTACCAGCTCCAGCAACCAGGCTTGGCAGAGGGAAGGCGAGGCGATTCCCCCTCCCCACGTCCCAGAGCTGCCCCGCTGCCTCCGCTGCCGCTCCCTTAGCGCGGGGAGCAACGCAAGCAGCCCAAGCACTGTGCAAGCCTGTATTCCTGCAGCGTTCCTATTCAGAAATCTCCTTCTTCCCTAAATATCCCCACGGTAAATAAGCATGAAGACCAAGAAAACCAAGCCACCGGAATTCTGAAAACCTATACGCCAATAACTCACGTTCCAGCCTGTTACTAATACACTGTATATTCACGATTAGATCACAGACAACACAAGGGACATTCATAATCCCAGCACACCTCTGCATATGAAAAGCTAAATTTTGCAGTCCTTAAAGTCACCACCATGAGAGTCTTCTGCTCTGCTTCCTAAGCGTTTCCCTTGGTAAGCCAGGAAGACTGAATTCGCACTCGCGGTGTGGTTTTATTAAGGATACGCTGAGGCTTTACACAACCCTGGCACCCACGCTGAGGTCCCTTTACGCTGCCAGAGCAGCGTAACGCAGCCAGCACAAGCGTAAATGAAAATCGGGCCCCAGAGGTCTTTCCTCCCTGCAGTGCAGACTTACAGCTCCCATTACGCATTTGCATTAAGGGCTGCAACCCTCCATAAAATACACTCACAAACTTAAAACACATTAGAGATTAGCTAGACTCAGCACATGGAATATTTGTCCTCAAGTATGACATAATGTAAATTTATAGGAACAGAGGACTGCAAGGGACCACCAATTTCACAGAGACTGAAGTCTGGAGGAGAGGAAAGGGAGGGGTGTTTTCCAACAAAGGGAGCCACGGCAAGAGTCTTTTCCATGCCCTTTTGAAAAGAACATGATTTATTTATTAGCCTTAATAAACAGGCAGGAAAGGGAGCGGGATTACCTGAATCGGGCATTTCTGTATCTTCTGCAGGGTTTTGCTTCTCGTACTTTGCACCAGGTCTCATCATTCACACAAGGGTAAAGTGACTTGTGATGTGACACCAAGTTATAACTGAAGGCTACGTGGGAATATGTAGCAAACAAAGGAGCATCTGGCCCATATTTGATAATATAACCAATAAATAGGACAGAGGAGAGAATAATGCGCAACAAACGTCCAAATCTGCTGCTAATAGGACCCGTCTTCAGGAGCACATACTTTAATTGAGGCTGCTCGGAAACAGCCCCAGCGCTGGTCATCAGCCTCTCCCTCTGCAGATCCAAACGCAGACCTGGCACACGCCAAGTGGCTGATGCAGGAAGACCTGACCGTCCGCCTGACCCTGGGCACAGGCTATCGCTGCAGAGCACCGCAGGACACAGGGTGACGGGTACAGCCATGGCCCACCCAGCCTGTCTGCGCAGCAGGCAGAGGCACGCTTGGGTCTGTGCTGAAGACCACCATTAATTTATCCGCTGCCTTTCAGAGCTTACTTGAAGCCAGTGGCTGAGCGCAGGCTTGCCGCCCAACAGATGCGCGTTGAGTCGGAGTCAAGTGTGCCAGCCTGCCCCCAAAATACAGACAGACTTACAACAAGCAAAGCTGTACTTGTGCTGCTGCCTTTCTCTTCTTTTCTTGCTCCACCTCCCTCAACTTTTACTCGTTGCGTCACAAGCCAAGACCTGCTGCTCCTCTGGGCAGAAGGTGTTTTATAAAACATGGAGGCATGGCTGTGGATGGTCCCAAACCATTTCTGTATTGGGTGGGAGCCATGAGTCAGTTTTCTGGGCAGCGGCACACCCATGAAATGGAGAATTTTGGCCTGCTGCAGGCTGACATCATTCACTGTTTTACAGAAAAAACTGTTCTCTGAAAGTTTCCCGGTGGCACGGGGTAAGTAATGACAAATACAGCCATGGCAGTGACCGAGACGATAAATATAATGCAACAGAAACCTCTACAAAGATTTAAAGCAGTTTTGCACAGCTGCGGTTTAAAGTCAGAGCTGGAAGGACTCTGCAGACAAAAGCGCGCCTTCGTGGCCGTGTGAGGGACCCATTGCTCGTGTCCCCACGCTGTGGGTGGGCGGGCTGGGGCAGTGGTGCACAGCCGAGAGCCGGTGCTCTCACACACAGAGAGCTGCGGGCAACGGGGCGAGCTGGCTCCCTGCCTAAGGCTGAGCCCAGCGACGGCATCCACCTCCTTACCTGGTATCTGTCCGAGTGATGGATGTCGTCTGAGGAGTGGGGTGATGCTGTCGGAGAATCTCCTTCCCGCTTGATTGAGGCCGACAACAAAATTGACTGCAAGAGAAAAGAGAAATTCATGCTGTGAGCGTCGCCGAGCTTTCTGCCCCTTGCTACGCTGTCCTCAAAGCCACGGGGAGCGTCTGTGGGGCTGCACTGGGATGGACTGTCGGGCTGTGGGGACATGTCTCTGCGCTTCCCGTGGGACCCAGCTCCACGAGGGGACCGGGCTGCCGGGTCTAGCAAAGCGCAGATGCCTCCGGCAACAAAGGGACAATCATTTTGTCCCCACGTCTGGTGGCTGGGGGCAGAATCGGTCCCCGCTGGAAATGCTGCAGCACATCATTGTGGTCCACAATCTGGACCACCCCAGAAATTCACACAAATGAGACGGGAAGGCGAGGGCGTGCTGACGTGGAGCGGTGCTAACGTGTGCTTGTCTTCCCCTCTAAGTGCCACTAAATCTCTCAATAGCTTTGTAAACTGCACTAAAGCTCTCAGCACCTTTGCAGCGCAACTGCCTCTTCCTTCCATAATGATGCTATTTATTTTAATAAGTAGCACAGAAAAAAAAGGCCCTTTTAGAAGGTTAAAAAGATCAGTGATATTTGAGACCTAAGAAATCACTGATAAACTTCAAGTCAATAGTAGGTAAGTCTAAATTCTACACACAGTGAACTCTAGCGGGAAAATTACTGCGTGAGTTTGACGGCATCTAAAAAAAATGTACACTGAGTTGCAAGTGAACTTTATTATTGGAAGAGTTTGAGGGAAAAATGCCATTTAAAATTCTAATTTAAAATAAAATTTAGCTAAACTAGGCTAACTATAGCCCGATACATTGTGAAAAATGTACACTGGAAATGCAGCTCTCCAGATGTTTGTTTCTGAGAATCAGCTGGCAAGATTCGACAATAAATGACTGCTCGGAGATGTGTATGTTTGCGAAGGGAAGTGTAGATATCATCTGAATTGGACAGGTCAAGTGTGGTGACAACATTATTAAAAAGCATAATACCTTGGAGAAAGGCAAGTATTCCAGAAACATTTGCCTCTGGGCTGAAATGAAACGTGAAAAAAATGTGCATTTTTTGGAAAGATATGAGCGAGTGGAAAAATGACTCAGCATACAAATCGGTTCAGTCAGCAGGATGCGATCCCCTGGGCTCAGACAGCAATCCCGGAGAGAAAAGCATAGAGGGCACGGAGGGAAGGCAGGCTCGGGATGGAGGCAGGGGAGGAGGATTTGGGATGCTACGTTCAATGCCACGGGCATGAGCTGCCAGCCTTGCCATGAGGGCAAGAGCCGCATCCCTGTCTGCGCTGCAGGTCTTTGCCATGACGCATGGCTCTGCCATGCAGAGATGTGACATCCTGAAAGGGGTCACGGGGGAATTATCTGCTGGGTGCTTGGTTATCTCCCCAGGCATGGTCCATCCTGCCAATGCCGAGGGTGCTGCTGGCCACATCTCGGGGCTGGCACGCTCCTCAGCTCAGCCCGACGGTGATGCCAGGGGCTGGGAGGGCCAGTGGGAGCCCGCAGGGATGGGGACAGGCAGCGAGGGCTGCGCCGGGAGACCGGCCTCTGCTTCCCAGGAGAGAGACGGGCAGAGCAGGGGGGATCTCCTGCCTCACGTGTTGGCCAAACCCAACCGCAATCGGTTTTGGTGAGTGGCTCATTTACTTCTGGAGAAGCCCTCCCATAATCATGCGAAGTGGCATGCAAGATAAGCTCCTGCTGTTGTTTAGTTTATTTTCTAAACAGAGGGCCATTTCTGAAGAAGCAGGTTTACACATGTCCTACAAAACAGAGGGATGGGGGCTCAAAGCCTTCAGGTGTGACTCGGAATAGCAGCCCTGCTTGCAGCAGTGCTAATGCCCTTTCCCTCCTCTAATAAGCCAAGCACCCTGGAGCTGGCAGGGTTAAATCCGTTTTGTCTTCCAATGTATTCTAGAGAAGGGGAAAAAATACCCATCTCCCCATTCCTCGGCGACAGACAGAAAAACCCTCCCCGCCTCCAACTCCCCCCTCAGCTTCTGGTAGCTCTAATCCAATATTATTATGTGAAAAATGGTTGGGCTAGCTATGGAGACAGTAAATTAAACGTTATGTATTAGTTTTTAGCGTGTGGTCCTGGGAAGAACGCCGGCCCCATTTATTCCACAAACCTCCTGAGCACCATGGCGATGACCTCTGGAAAAACGCAGGGCTAAACTAATCCCAAAGATGTCAATCTCGAGGCCTCTTCTACATACACTTGCAGTTTAGATTAATAAACTGTCTATTTTTAAATTGTGTGCAAGCACTTCAATTCTAAATACCTCGCCGGCATGTTAAACACAGCGTTAGAGATGCCAAGTCACACTTCCCCTTCACTCTTAGGAAACTTGACTTCATTTGTTTTTCTCATTTCCCTGCGCTGTGCCACACTTTGCCTTTCAGGCAGCCACGGGGGCCGGCAGGGATGCAGGCTCAGGGGCGAAGGGAACAGGAAAGGCGCTCACCATCAGGGTGCCTTTCATTTTCGCATTAGGCCACCCTCTCTGCCATCCTGATTTTGGCCTCTTTTATCCCAAATTGCCATGTTAAGGCTCTTTTCCAATAGCTAAGCAGCCAGGATGCCTGGCCACGGCGTGCCAAGCTGAGGATTTGCAGCCCCCTGCACCCACCCCGCTCACTGCCACCCAGGGAAGCAAGCAGGGAAGGGGCAGTGATACGATCCCCATCCTTCTCTCAACTGGCATCTGGGAGGACGACTGTGGAGGGAAAAAGCAGCTTTACATGTGTCCTCCCAGCCCTCATGCACGCCCACGCTGTAGGGCAGACCCAAATTCTGGTTTCCCACCCCAAAAACTCGCTGCTGGCTGCTGTGTGTGCAGACAGGCACGCCATACGGCCGTGCAGAGATGCTCCCTACCTCGGGGACCAGCCACTTCGGCATGGTGGGGACCAGCCTTGATGCTGAGATGTCCCTTGTCCCCCTGGGGAAAGGCCACCAGCCAGCTCATCCCCAACTGGTTGCCAGTTCAGCCCAGCTCCCCGTCAGGGCTGGGCTATCAGGGTGAGAGCACCCTCCTCCTTCCCTAGTCCCCCCTCCCCTGATGGCTCCCAGCATCAGAGACGGAGCAAGGGCCTTGTGCGAGTGGCCGTGCAGCCCCATATTTCTCCCTCCCCTTTAAATCATCTCTCCATTGGGTAAAGGCACTCTCTGCGGAGGTTATAAACCCTGCGAGGATCAGCCTGAGCATTACACCTGGGGCAAGCTAAATAAAAAAAGGTCACCGGCGCTTTTTAAACATGGACAAAAAAGCAGTAAAATGTGTTTGGAAAAAAAAATCTGGCATTAAATCATGACTTTTTGCCTGGCTTGCCTCATTAAAAGTGGCCTTTTGGAAGGTAAAATTATCATTGTAAGTGATAAGATCTTTAAGAAAATAATTCACGGCTTCTTCACCCTTTAATATGATAGCCGCCACCGGCTAATTTTTTTCTTAATGGCAACGAGGCCATCAATCTTGTCCAAGCCCTGTACTCCCTCCTTCCTCCTGCCCCTCCTGCCATGGCTGGTCCCGCTCGGTGTTTCCTTCCCTACCCCTTGGAGCCCAGCTGTGCCGTGCCAAGGGGAAGCGACATGCCTGGATGTATGGCTGTTCCCGTTGGTGTCAGTGGATTTGGGCTCTTCCTGGGAACATGGCAATGCAGGAAGCAGAGGCCACGTAAGCCCTGCTCTTGCTGCGAGGTTCACACCCTGGGAGCTCCCAGCACCCTCCATGGACCGCGTGGGCTGCAGCATCTGCAAACGTTTCAGTGGTCTCGTTGCAATTAGGAACAACATATATTCACGTATATAAATATACAGGCAGGTTCAGCATGAAACAAATGTGCATCGTGTGTGCCAGCTGCTGCAATCCCAGTCCATCACTCTCCGGACCTGCTCCTCCCTGCTCGGTCAGACGAGCCATGGGCAGCTCGGAGGCGATGCCGGCAAGGGCAGACGTGCCAACACACCGCCGGCTCCCGACCCACAGGCGCTGGGGGCTGTGGGTCCAGGGCGGCACCAGGGGAGGGGACGGGTGTCAGGGTGCCGCCGCCAGCCCGAGGAGATGGATGGAAATTGCCGGCACACACCGCCCCCGGCCCTAAGCGCTGCCACTCTTTGGCGGCCGGGGCAGATGTCAGCGCTGGGAGAGCCCAGCCGGTGCCGCTGACATTCTGCTGCCTCTCAAGGCCAGTCATTTGAGAGTATTAAAGTGCTGGACTCCTGCTTTCTGATAGCCCTGGAAAAACACAGGGAGTCTATTTTTCTTAAACAATCCATCACAGCTGCTGTCAGCAGAACAAATACCCTAACCCCGCTTTTTATGTATCTATATGGCTTTTTTTTTTTTTTTTTTTTTTTTATTTTGGCACAAAGTGTTCCCTGCTTGATGCATTCAGCTTTAACTCTGCCGTCTAAATAGGTACTTATCACTTAACATGGAGGTGATGGCTTGACATGTTTTCTGTCTCCTGCCCTCCCCTCCACGGTAGGGAAGCCGTCAAAGTGTTGCTAATAGCTGTTATCACTTGGGAACTGTAACCCGAAAGCAATGAGTGATACCAGGCCTTGCTGTGATTTTCCCCCTTAACTCTGCTAGCCATTTTTTATGTTATTGCTGGAGGATCCCTGACACAAAGATGCTACTATTAGAGCTGAGTTTCCTAGAAGCTTTCGGAGGGTCCACATTTGCTCCCGGGAAAGTCAGAGGTAAAATTATCTAGTGGCTTTTAGCTGGCAGAGATAAAGGTGGGATGGAGCTGAGGATGAAAGGCTTAAATGTGAGAAGGGTGTGAAGAGCGAACAGAAATAATGGTATCAGCAGCTTCTGGCCTTTGCTGAAGGATTCCAGTGGTCTGCAAGCAGAATAAGCTTACAGAAATGTGAGCTACTGATTTATTTCTGTGCATGTTACGGCCACACCTGGGACTGCAATCGAGCTCCAGGTCCTCTTGGGCGAGACACCAGCTACACGGTGGGGAAAGGGGCCCCTTCCAGCAGAGCTGCCCACTGGGGATGGAGGGGGAAAGAGATCTGGCTAAGGGCTGCCGGGGTCTGCCAGCCTGTCCGGCTCCCCTCCGGGACCACATCCCTCTCCGCTCCTCCTGCTGAAACGCAGCGGTTTCCCCCGGACTAATGGGAGGGCACAGCTGTTTGGCCCAAGGGGAGCGAGGGGCTTTGTTTGTTCACGGGGTAATTTGTTTTATGGAATAAAACCTGGCAGAGATTTTTTTTGGAGTGGCTCTGGTATTTATCACCCCGAACTGGCAGGGAGCGCGTTCAGCCGGCGCTCATCCTTGGTAACTTCCCCTCCTTCGCCTATCTGTGGGCTGTTCTCGCGTCCCTGCCTTGGCCATAGCATTGCCACGATGCTCAGATTTAGCTTTCTAATCTTTCCTTGTAAATCACAGCTGCAGAGGGAGGGGGCACAGATGTGGGGAGTGACTTCTCCAACCCACCCCCCCCAGCGAGTCAGTGACACAAGAGAAGGAGTTAAAACCCTGGGGCCCTGACACCCGTCCCCTGTTCCTACCACCAGACATGATACGGAGAAGTTAAATGATTGTGCTAGAAATTTCATCTCGAGCGAGGCAGCTGGGAAGGGCTTAATACAGACATTCTGTCAAGGTTTAAGGCTCCAAATCTTGCTTGCTTCAAAGCTCTTTTTCCTTGGAGGGCTTTAGTGGTCAAATTTTCCTCTAGGTGCTGTAATTCTCTCTCAAACTGCTCAGCGAAGCTGTAAAATCACAGGGGTGGGTGGGGGAATCGAAGGGCTCTGGCACTGTGGCTCGGTTCCCAGCTCTGCCGGAGGTCTCGGAGCAGCGGCGCGCTGGCCGCCTGCCTGCGGGCACCCTGCGGGGTGCTGGGTGCGCACCTAAACAAACCGGCCGCGAGCATCTGCTGGGCGCGGGAGGTGGGTTTTGTTCCTGACCACTCGCTTCAGTGTTTGTTTGCAGCAAGAGCCAGCGCAAGGGCTGGACCATCAGTGGGAAAGGCAATTTGCAGCCACGTGTTAGGAAGCAGCAGTGGAAAAGGAACGCTGAATCCACCATGAGAGCTGGGATGCTTCACAGAGCCCAGCCTCTTCCCCTTCAGTGGTCAGTACCAGCACTTTCGGAGAGGATATCAGAAAGGTAAGCAGACGCTGTTAGGTCCGCAGCTAATATCCTGAAATTTAGGGGTTGAGATCTCTGGGCAGAGATGACATCCCACCTAGATGATAGCCCATGGAGGGAGAGCCACAGGCCAGAGAAGCAGTGGCAAGGAAGTGCTCTCAGGTAGCCAGGAGGACCTGGGGACGCTGACTCTCAGAGTTACTGCCGGCTGCTCAAGGAAGAGCAGGAACAGTTGGACTTAGACTGCTCGTACACCTCACCAACATGGGTTCAGCTCAATGTGTGCTCCTCTCCTGCGCAACCCCTTACAAGAAGCAGCCAAGGCAAAAGGGGAAAGGTAAGGGGAGAGCGTGAAACCCAGGAACGCCGCCTGGGGTAACTGCATGCTGCTGACAGACTCCTGGGCAGCCACAAGACCGGACAGAGCCCATGGTGTTGTCCCTACACCTCTGCAAGACATCCCTGATGCCTGGCCTGCCTGAAACATGGCTTCTGGGCATACTGGGGAGCGCTGCAGGGAAGCTCTGGGCTCACAGAGGTCTGGGGCATGGCTGGCTCGGACACATCCTCAGAAAGTGCCCTACTGAGTGGCTCTGGTGTTGGGTTTCCTCATGGTGACCCAGGACAACAGTGAAAGGTTAATGAGCATCCTCCAGCCCACACCGGTGAACAGAACCATGGAGCCATGGTCTCTAGCTCAGCAAGAGCAAGAACATCCTCCATCCCTTCCCAGGGGCATGAGGCATCTGGACTCACCAACATGGAAACTTCGCTTTGATGAAGAATTTCTTTTTCCACCCCTCCTCTTCCACTTGGTGTCTCAAGACATATCACTAGAGAAGTGTCCTATGGATGTCCAGGACTCTCCTTGAAGTCCAATGCCTGAGAAAGACCTTTCCTAGAGCAGGAAAGGTGTGCCTTCTGTAAAGGAGATGGGCTTTCAGCGCTTTTTTGCACCTCTGCCTTCTGCAAAGAACAGGCATGAGGCAGCCCAGCAGGAGCAAGCTGCCACCTTGACCAGTGGGGCCTCAGTGGGCTACCTGGCTCCCAGCAGCATGAAGATCAAGGGACAAAGGGCTCTCACAAGTCATGGGATGAGCATCCAAGCTTGCAATCAGGGACAGAAACGGCAGATGGGAGGAGACAGCACTGTTCCCCTTGCTGTTTGCAGGCCACGGGACTCCTGAAGTCACCAAGCAGCTATCTCAGGCCCTTCTCTCCAGCCAGAGGCTGGCAGAGCCCAGTTTGCTGTCACCAGCTTTCCTAAGCAAAGTGGCAGTCAGGGTTGGATAGAAATCTCATCCTGAGGCTCACTGTGCAGGTTTGTCATCTGCTTGTCCAACTGGCTTGTCCACGCTGGCATACCACCATCGATTGGGCTTCATCACTAAGAGAAAGCCAACGAGGATCCCGAGCGCTGTGGAGCTGTGTGGTGCTCAGCGCTGCCCTCCAAGCTGCCTTCGCAGAGAGGGAGCCCAGGCAGTGAGCAGATGTGTTGGCCAGAGCGCCCCAAGCTCGCAGCCCTCGCTTGGCCATCACTGCCTCCGTCAGCTCCGATAATAGAAGAACCTGATACAATAATCCTGCATTCATCACATCCCATGTTGAGTGATTGGATTTTCTTTGACATATTGCCATGAAAATTGACCCAGTGCAGTGAGTGACAGCTCTTCAGGGGCAGGAAAGCGGCCAGCGAGGAATATGCGTTTACATCTGGGCTTTTATTGCCAGGAGAGACATTTGCCATGGCAAAGGCAGGGAAGGGATGGGAGCAGAGCCAGGAGACAGAGCATGGGGGGAGTTAAATCCCCTGCCCCCAGCTGCACCCCAGGAAGAGCCTTAAGCCAGCACAGCAGCGACAGCCCATGACAGTATATGCAAAGGCCCCAAATGATTCCTAAAGTGGTCTTAAAGCCACCAATGACCACAAAGGTAATGCCTTTGGTAACACCAGCCTGCATCCCACCCCAGTTCCCATGTCGCTGGGTGGAACCAGCCTGCCCCTGCCCGTGCTGCCAGGGGATGCTCCCGAGGGATAGGGAGGTGCAGCTCCCTTCTCCCACTGCTGAGCTGCTGGAGTTGATGGCCCTGTTATTGGCAACAGGAGAAGGACCGGCCGGGAAACCGCGCGGCAGTGCCCTCAGTCCCCGTGACTCCTTCCACCGGTGCCCGGCATGGGAAGTGTGACACGGCACAGGTCCCAGCTCTTCCCAGGCAGTGTCTGCCAGATCTCCAGCGATGCCTGGGTGCCTGGGCATGGGCTGCAAGCCCACCCGGCAGTCTGTCCTCCATCTCTCTGCCTGGGACCCCTGTTAAGGGTGGCCCAGAGGCCCAGCTTTGTCCCCAGCAGGGCTCTCCTCAGAGGGACTTCACATCCTGATGGGCTATTCCCACCCCATGTTGCAGATGCTCAGTGGGCACACAGGGAAAGAGCAGTCTTCATCTCCCCACCACCCTCCTCCTCAATCCCGTGCGGTTACAAAGGAGCCTTTAATACCAAGCTCAGGTGAAGGTGACAGCGTGTGCCTTCCCATGCCACACAGGACTTGTCCCCCAGCAAAAGCCACCTAGAAATAATGAATCCTCCTGGGCTGAGAGGCTTTCAAGCTCTCTGAGAAGGGAATGAAAGATTTCCTGATTTCACCCTCTCCCTCCCTGCTCTCCTGGCTTCTTGAAGTTAATGTTCTTAGCCCCAGACGTGACGGGCAAAGGGAAAAGATCCATGTGGTGACAGGGGACGATTGATCTCTTTTACATAGAACGACGCTCCAGTCCCAGTTTAATCCCCTCGCTCAAGGCAAATGGGATTCTTTGTCAATGGAAACTTCAAAAGCCCGGCCCTGCCACGAGATGGACCTTCTTCTTTATCTGGTCTCTGTCAGTCACTCACTGCGTTTCCCTCCAAACAGCTAATCTGTCTTCCTAGCCATCCTCCTCGCAGGCGATGTGTTTGGGACCGTTGAGTTATCTACACTCAGACCTGACGAGGAGGGAAAGGGAAGCTTGTGGAATCCGGCTGCTTTCGCTTTGCGGGTGCCCCTTCCAGCTCCTTTGAGACGTCCCAAGGCAGCCTCACACTCTGTGGATTATCACCTTGGGGACTGCTTTCTGCTCTGCTTGTTTTTCATGGGAGAAGTAGTCAGGTCTCCACTCTCCTCCCAGTCTACCCTGGGACAGGGGACAGGAGCAGGGAATGCCAAAGGTGTGGAGTGCTATGGAGTAAAACCATGATCTTTATTTTCCCCTGTAGGATTTGGGAAATTGTTGGGTTTATTTCAGAGGTATCCCTGCCTTCCAGGAACTTGGGCCAGCACAGTGGCTCCCCGACCCCTCACTTCATGGTGCAGACAAGGTGTTGATGTGCTTGGCAAGACACCCAGTCCCATGGGGAAAACCTAGAGCTGAAATTTCAGTCACTGTTTCTGACATCATGTGCCAAAAATGACCCAAAGCTTCCAGGAAAAAAAAGGGAAGAGCAAGACATGATTCTATTAGAACAAGGACCAACACATCTCCTGTGAGAGATGCCCTGAGCTTCCCTGGAAGCCAGGAGCCTCCCTGGCTTGGACTGTGTCACCAGAAGTGCAGGAGAGCCTGGACCACTTGCCTTTGCCTGCCTTGGGGCACAGTGTGGTTTTCAGAGGCCGTGCGATGCCCAGCCGCCCTGCAGTGCTCCCTGCCACCCACTTGCCTGCCCAAGCTCTGGTCCTTCTCACCGCCATATCATATGAAATCCAGCTAACAGTAATATTAATTAGTAAATGATGCCCTTTGCAGTGATGCCGTGATGCTCTGTGCGTTTAGTATTTTTGCATTCTGAGCCAAGGGGATGGGAGGTGGGTCCTGGGGAGGGGGATGTGGCTGAGACGGGGTCTTTTAGTGATTTGGGCTCCTCCTCAGGTGTGCTTTGCTCCCCCTGAGGCAGTCCCACTCCCCTCTTCCAAAGCTGGCATACGGCTCTGGCTCCAGGAACACCCGCACATGATTTCCCAAGCTGAGCTCAGTCTGCGTGTGATCAGCTCTCATTAGCTGTCATTAGCCACAATCTGGAGTCCCAGAGCCTGCCGGGTCCTTCGGCTCCAACGTGCCTTGGCTGCATGGGAAATGAGAGAGCCCTGTGCGGGGACTCGGCCACTCCAGCCCATGGGTGCAGGGGGGCATCAGCATCCCCCAGCGCTGGCCTGGCCCCAAAGTGCGGCCACCTTCCTGGGGGACACTGAGTATCAGGACAGGGAGCAGGCTGGGAAGGCGAGGGGGTGTAAAGAGCACCCCTTGCAGGGAGGGTAGTGTGCTGAGTTGTGCTGACTTACCTTGGGGGTGCCCGCTGCCATGGCATCCTTCAGGATGGAGCTCTTGCTGCCAAGAGAGAAGAGAACGGGGTCAGAGTCACAAAACCGCTGCGGCGGGCAAGGGGGGAAGCGCTTTGAGGGATCTCACGAGGTCAAATCGCACATGGCTTCCCTTCCCCAGACCAATGAGAGCCTCCTCACCCTGGCCGGAGGGGCACGGAAAGGAGAGCAGCGCCAGCTAATTCTCCAGCTGGAATAAAATGGTCCTACGAGTGGAATCTCCAAACCCTGACACATGATGCCGAGTCAAATCCCAACTCTCTCCCTCCGTGGGGGCTTGGGCAGCTCCTCTCCCAGCCCTGGGGAAAAGCAGGGAGCAAGCCTCAGGGTTGGGGGGAAGAAAGCCAAGGAGAGGGGAGCCCTGCGTAGGGTCAGGCACAATAAAAAAAAAAAAAAAAAAAAAAAAAAAGGGAAGGAAAAAGAAGGAGATTAAATTGGCGTAAGAGCAAGGGAAAGAAGATCCCCTCAGCTCCAGCCGCGCCGTGGAGGCAGGAGCTCTGCCGGAGGCTGGAGTGATTTGTTAATTCAGCTTGTTCCCCATTTAGCAGGGAAGGAGGTCCCCACCACGGTGCTCCTCCTCGCCTGCCCTCGCCAGCGGGAGATGCTATAGATTTAATAACACCTTCCCCCCTCCAGACAGGTTAAACTTGAAACAATTACATATCAAAGCCGACATGGCGGGGAGGCCTGCACTGTAATTTTTTGGTTATTAAAGTAATCTCTCTCATGTAAATTCTCCTGCTAACATGCTGCAAACAGCATTAGGAAATAAATTATTTCCCCATGATTCGATTTGTCAATGCAAAGCACCTGCAGCAGGCAAAAGGCTCTTGAAATATGTTGCCGAGCCCAGCGCCTGAGCTTGTAAGCGTACGGCCGGTGGGGCGGCTGGCTCCCGGTTCCCCATAGCCCCGGGGAGATGATGGATGGGTGGGTGGAGGGGGGGAGGTTAGCGGGGGGAGGCGGAGGTTGGGGAAAGGGGGGGGGTGGGAATGGAATTGTGTTTAATAACAAAATTTGTATGCAAGCCTGCATCCCAGGCTAAGGATGAGTGATCGGCAGCCAGAAAGTATTAAAAAGCCTCGCTAAACAGATGCTGACAATAGAACAAGACATATCAAATCAGATCTACTTCAGAAACATTAATATACACACGCACACACGCTCGCCCGCGCGCGCGCGCCCGGCTCCGCACACCCGCGCCCCTTTCTTCTCAATCACAGCAATATGGGAGACATCAATAAATTTTTATGAGACTTTTAGAAGATCAACACGGTACTAGATGTGACAAAAAAGCAATGTGCCTGTCATGTTCGCTTTGTCGGGGACACTTTAGCCCCAGATGCCGAGCTGCAGTGGCAGCGGGGAGAAATTGAATTTGGCTGGCTTTAATCTGCCTTGATTTGGCAGATGGCTGGGTGTTATGAAATGAGCAGGGATGGAGGAAGGTGTTTTCTCCTGGGGCTACGGACCCCTCCCCTCCCAGTGCCACCGCCCTCGCCCCCCACCCCAAAACGGGGGGAAACACGCAGTTATCCATCGCCATCATGTCACCCTAAAGCCACAGCTCTGCTCCTGGAGCAAGCGGCTGCCGTTCCTGGGGACCACTGATCCATGGGCTGGGGCATCGCCTCCCTCGCAGCCCCCATCCCTGAGGGGATGAGCTGTTGGGTGCTTGCTGGGGGGTGCAGGATGCCCCCCATGCCCCAGCTCTGTCCCCGCCCTGCTTTCGGGAGGCGGATGGGGAGCAGAGTCAGACCCTGCTGCCCCTGGAGATGCAGCCCCTGGCACCACCTCCAGCCTGCGCCCGAACGCCGGCGATGGGAAAGATTGCCACCCCCTCCCCATCTCCAGCGCTACCTTGAATTTCTCAATCACCCGAAGTGTGAAACAACTTTTTTCCCTTTTATAATCCAAACACCAGGTTAAAAAAAAAAAACAAACCACGACACAACTCATTTCCTCCCTTTTCTTGTTAAAGGTGTTTAAAATTATTCCTTTTCGAGGGAAAGAGGAAGAATCTCATTAATTCCTCCCAGAAATGGTGTTTGCGCCAGGAAACTGCAGTTTTCAGGACAAGAGTCTCTGGTCAGCCGAAAGGCCAACCTTTGCCGTTGGGACTGATGGGGAAGGGGACTGATTTAGATAACTTGGCAGAGTTTATTTTTTTCTTAATTTGGAGGATTACTAAGAACCACCCCCTTCCTTGCAATTTAGCCCCACTTTATTGCTAATAAGGGTCTGCAATTTGTTTTTATTCATTTCCAGGGATGGGTCAGGAGTGGGCACAAGCCCTGGTCATAATTTAAGGGTGCTTTCCCCCATCCCACTAAACAACCCCCCGAATTACGGCGGCTGCAGCCCCCTGTGCCTCTTAAGGATGTCGGCAGCGGGCTGAGAATCGAAAGGCCGTCAGCAAAGAGAAACCTTCCCCTCCATAAACACCGCAGACAAATTAAAAATGGTAAAAGGGAAATCAAGACCTTTAAAGTTCAAACACTTTTCGGTGCCTTTTAAAGTTTTTTCGCTCTAGGCCCTTGCAGAGAGCACAATCTTCGGAGACCTTGGGATTCTCTTTAATCACCCAGCCAGGCTGCAGTGGTCTGAAATGATTACACATTTACATAGTAATAACCCCAACACTCCCCACATTATTTCATGGCTAGCATATTTCCACTCGGCGAGTGATCCATGTGTTTTAAATTATAACCTGTACATAGGAAATTAGTTACTAAGTACGATATTCACGGGCTCGTCTGACACTTCTAATTAAGGTGATTTACACAGAATTATCCTACGAAATAAAAAAATGGTGTTTTGCTAGCTAATAAAATATAATTACTACCCACTTTTATAAGTTACAGTTAGTTTTAATCTATTTGGGGAATTGTTTATCTAGTTCATTACAGCAAAACAACTCCTTTCCCTTTTAGGCAACCCCCCCAAACTACCAAAGATGACGAGAAATGCCCTGGAAAGACCCAGCGATGTGGGCAGCCTCCGTCTCTTGCTCCCGATGGGTTTGCATTTCCAAGCAATAGGCAGCTGCTTCCTCACTAGTTCCCTTTCTCGGGGCCGTGGCGCCGGTTCTGGCCGTGCATCGGCGCATCCTCACGTGTCCGGGTGCCCTGTGCCTCTGCAGGGACAAAATGAGGTCCCTGCTCTGGTGGAGGGCTCTGTGCAGCCCCACAGATGTGCCACCCATTAACCTTAACGGGGAGCCGCATGGGTAGGTCCCCACGTGCCCTGGGGCGCTCGCAGGGACCCATCACTCCTCTATATTAGAGCACATCAGCTTTAAGAGGAACACCAGCAAGGCTCTCCACAATGAAAGCAAGACTCGGGCTACACACAGATGTCTTTTAATGCTAGGCAGGGATTTGGTTAGGAGCATCCCCGGATGCAACTGGGAATCCCCTGGCATCTCCCTGAGCCAGACCCAAGGGGCTGTTCAGACCCAGCACTTCAGTCCTGATGTCCCAAAGAGCAGCTCAGCACGCTGCATATGTGCCCTCCTTACCCACAGTCTTGGGGTTTCTCTACTCCTGCCTGGTTGCTGTTACACATAATGAGCTTCACGTTTATTTATTTTTTTTTTGTTATGGTCCTGCCTTTTGGAGTGTGCGTGACATAGGAAAAAACCCAAAACAACATGCAGGGAATGGTGCCTTATCATCCCCATGAATGGAAGCTGCTGCTTCCCACATGGAAAACTCAGGCCATGAGCTGAAGGTTCAGTGATCGGATTGTGTTTTACCATGAGCAAGGCGGCACTTGTCCTTTTCCTTTACGCCTTTGCTCTTGCAAGCTGCAGTAGGAATCTCAGCTTTGCCTGAAGTCTCAGTGCAGCAACAGCAGGGCCAGAAACAGCCCCGACGCCGTGCTCCAGCCCACCACAGCCACCAGACCTCGCAGCCGCTTGGGCTCCCCAAACGTGTTCAAATGAGGTTTCTGCAGAGCCCCCACCCAGGGCAAGGCAGGGCTTATGGTGAGCATCCATCAAGGAAGGGCTGAGCTCAGTACGTGGCACAACAGCCACCCCCCAGCAGCACTCCCCACAGGTAATTAATAACAACTGCAGGAGAAGAAGTTCCTTGAGCTCCAGCAGCTGCAGTTGTTTGTGCTTATCCCTTAATGACATTGGAGCCAGAAGAGGTTTACAGAGGCGGGAAGGGGGCTGCTGCCACGCTGTCCTCCAGCTCTGCGACTCATCCGCAGAACAATTCTCAGCAGCCCTCTGGAGCCAGGGCACACGCAGCTCCTGCGTGAGATCCCACAAAGCCCAAAGGTTTCTACAAGCTGCGGTCAACTGATGTATTTCTTAAAAAAAAAAAGAATAAAAATCCAGTGGAATCAATTTATTTTTAGCTGCAGGACTCGGGCTCAAACATGCAGCCTGGGGACGGGAGCCCCGGCAGCAGAGCAAGCCGCCTGCGGAGCTGTGTGGGCAGCAGCGCCGGCTGTAAATAAGCAGTTGCCGGGTAGAGAGAGAATTGGATTTTTGTGAACGCCAGTTTAAATAAGTGGAAGTGTCACTTGAAGCCTAAATAAGGAAATGGGAGTTTGATTTTCTTTTCTTTTCTTTTCTTTTTTTTTAAACTACGTAAGGCCAAATCCTCACCTAGCCGCAGGTGACAGCCCCCAGCGTGGCCGGGCACGATCAGGGGAAACATGCTGGGATTTTCAACCTGCTGTGGCTCCGCTAGCGGCACCTGCTCCATGTGCTGCTGAGATCATCTCCTGCATTTGATGGTGGGGATGAGAGAGATGGTGGGCTCTGGTGAGACCCCACCTGGAGTACTGCGTGCAGCTCCAGAGTCCTCAGCACAAGAAGGACATGGACCTGTTGGAACAGGTCCAGCAGAGGGCCACGAAGATGATCAGAGGGCTGGAGCCCCTCTGCTGTGAGGACAGGCTGGGAGAGTTGGGGTTGTTCAGCCTGGAGAAGAGAAGGCTCCAGGGAGACCTTATAGCCCCTTCCAGTCCCTGAAGGGGGCCTACAGGAAAGCTGGGGAGGGACTCTTTATCAGGGAGTGGAGCAATAAGATGAGGGGTAACGGTTTCAAACTGAAAGAGGGGAAATTTAAATCAGATATTAGGAAGAAATTCTTTACTGTGAGGGTGGTGAGGCACTGGGACAGGTTGCCCAGAGAAGTTGTGGATGCCCCATCCCTGGAAGTGTCCAAGGCCAGGCTGGATGGGGCTTTGAGCAGCCTGGTCTAGTGGGAGGTGTCCCTGCCCGTGGCAGGGGGGTTGGAACTGGATGATCTTTAAGGTCCCTTCCAACCCGAACCTTTCAGTGATTCTATGAAAAGAGGTGAGTGATGGTAAAAATTGCCAAAGATGCTGGAGTCAGGACTAGAAGCACTCTGCACCTACAGTCTTCTGGTCAATATTTGTGACCTCAGTGCCCAACAAGCTGTGACAAACCTGACCCCACCATCAGAAATGATGCTGCAACAAAAATGCAGCAGAATGATAAACCACTGTGGCATGAACCTGACCACGCTAAAAGCCCTTATTTGCTCTGTGCCATTTTCACCCATGTTGGGGTTTCTCTTTATCAGCCCCAGGTACCCCATGCCCCTGCCGGGAGCCCCCGCTCAGAGCGGGCGGCAGATTTCTGGGTGAGGATGTGGTGGTCCGTGTGCGCAGGGCAAAGCAGGAGGCTGGGGTGGGAGGGTTGTGTCATTTCGCTCCCACTATTTGAAAAGGAGATGGCTGGAAAAATAAAGAGAAAAGTCGGAGGGAAAGGTCATGCATTAGATTGATCTGGGGGGCTCTTTGCTACTGCGGCTGTAATGACTGTTTAATTATTCCCAGCTCACGTGGCAGTTCAGAAGAGGCTCTGCAGAAGGCATGCATCGCTTCAGGGCAAATAACTGACCGAAGATTTATTTCTCACCCTTGGGTTTCCATGCATCCCTTCCTAGGGCTCCCGCTGCGCTGGGAGTCAGCGGCAGAGGAAGGCTTTGCCCGCCGAGGTCCCAAACCCCAGCCTGAAAACCCACGCCCTGGAGTCCAAAGGTGCTTCAAGGAACCTTCATAGCACTTTCAGGGCATCGCAGGAGCAAGGGGGTATGTGACACACAAATTTTCTCCCCCACCGTGCTACCCTGGAAGCTCTGGCCCACGAGAAGTGCTCTCGCCCACAGATTACGGGCAGCACCCAGCAGCTCTGCCTCCCTGGGGTCTGCCACGGGAGGAGAGGAACGGAGCACCTCCAAGCAGGACAGGCAGCTGCATGGCTTGTGCTCTCTCCGCTGGAGAAGCTGTGGATGAAGGGTCCAGGCTGCTGCCATTGCCGCCCTCTGAGTGCACAGGAGGAAGCTGGAGGGTCTCTCTTCCCTTTCTGTCCATGATTAATCTGCCACAGCGAGGGGCAGGGACACAAATCAGAGGGGGGATGAAAGAGGATAAATCCACGGTATCAGCAGCACCACATTTGCTAGATAATAAACAGACTGCTCTCCTCATAAATTTCCCTCCATTCCTCCACGGTTGCCCGCCGGTGACACCGGCGGGTGCAGAGCTTGGCTGCTCCTGGCCTTCCTGGTGTCCTGGCCGGTGGAGAGAAGCTCTGCTGTGGAAGCCTGGGACCCTCCACCCCGGCTTATCCCCCTGCATACGGGGGTGTAACGGGGGCTGCAGGATGGCACAGCAAAGCCCCGTGAGTTTTAGACTGTGCATGGGACACCTGAGCTGATTGCAACGAGCTGATCCATACCAGCACGTGAAGTGGGTGGGAGAAGCACTAGGAAGACCACCCACTCTGTAATTTACTCAGTATTTCCACTCTCCATCTCAGTCCCCGCAGGTGCGGCTTGTTCTCTCTCCCTGCCCTGGCACAACACCGTGTCCTCACTCCTCGTTTCGGCAACAGCCAGCTCACCCACTTCTCCACACCCCACGTGGGGACGTCACCCTGTTAGGTGCCTCGTGGTGGCAGGTGGCCCTGCGCCCTGCTTGAGTATCACAGAGAAGCTGACCCTTCCAGGCGGGTTTCTCTGGTGACGGAGTGTGTTTAATTTAAATCTGGCAGGAGACACACTGCTGGAGAAAGCTTCAGATGATGCCACTCCCCACGCACCCGGAGATGTGTCCGTGCCTGAATCTGGACACCCATGACCCTGAAGCTGAGGTCCCGCACTGAACACCTCTGCCGTGGGGTGGCATGGGATGCCATGGGGCAGGACCCGCTGCCTTAGGGGCTCGGGGCAGAGCAGGATGCAAAAGACCACTCCTGTGCTCCAGCCCCTGGAGCAAAGCGGCAGCTCCCAAGCACCGGCCCCGCCCCAGCAGCCTGGTTTTGCTGGGGGGGGATTTTGCCGGTTTTTGGCTGCGGGACAAACCCCAGATGCTGCACGCGTTGTGGGAAGCGGCCGTTTGGGTACCGGGTGCTTGGAGCTGGGGTCGGGTCCCTCCACGGAGCAGCTGGACATCGCGCAGAGGCTCCTGGCGTGATGGGACTCGCACAAGGGGAGAGGATGGGATAACATCACAGGTAACGGACTGCTCGGTTGAAACACCTTGGGGGATTCCAGAGCCCTCTGGGAAAGCCCCCAGGAGCTCCAGGCTGGTGGACCACCTTCCCCACAGCCCAGGGAGAGGGGAGGTACCCGGTCCTGCCTCGCAAAGCACTGTCAGGCACTTAATAGTACCTGTCCCCACCGTCTCCCTGGCCGGGATTTATGCCTCGAGGGGTCACCTCTGGCGAGACTCTAATAACACGACTTTATTAGCTTTCTTGTTCCTTCTTTAAGATACAGGAGCAAGGGGGGAGGAGGGCAGCGGCACCTCGGGAAGGAGCGGGGGGCGTACGGATAGGAAGCGGCTGCCCTCGCGATTCCCCTTCCCGGTGACAAGGGGGAGAGGGAGAAAAATGATGCTCCCTCGAAATTTATCATGCACCCAATTACAATGTTAATTGGCAAGTCCCAGAAATCAATTAATTCGCAAATTTTTTTCAATTAAAAATTAAGATAAATCATAAAACGTTATTAAGCAAAGGCCAAACTCCGTGAACTTTTTTTTTTTTTTGTAGGCATCTGGTTTTTTTTTTTTTTAATTTAAATAAAAAAAAAGAGCTGTGTTGCCAAAGCCCGATGCCCTTGAGTGCCTTTGCTGAAGCGCAGGGGGCTGTCATCAGCAGGACTGGGCTGAAGACAGATAAAAAAATATCGACCAGTCGGACACACTGCTTCTGCTTTATTGATCAGGCGGGAATTTAACTTGCTGTGCATATCCACCGTGTCAGCAAGGGCCACGGGCGAAATTAAAAGTACTTGGCTTGGAGATGTCGCCTTGATACCGGGGGGTGGGGAGAGAGGGAGGGAGGGGGAAGAAGAGGGGGAGAAAGGGAAGAAAGGAAAAGCAGAGGGTGGAAAAAGAAGAGGGAAAAAGACGTAAGAAAAGACAGAAGTTGAGGAGCAGGAGGTTGCGGTGCCTGCTTTACCCCGATTGCAGTCTCACTTGTTGGCTGGGGCTCCTTGCCCTCTCTGGAGCGCCCGCCGGTGTCTACTGCATGCAAGGAAGGGAATCAGCATGTATTTCAATGGAGCTTTGGAAAAAAGCCCTTCTCACTCAAAACCGTCTCTCATCTCACTCATCCAGAGGCTGCGGGACCTGCAGTATTCGCTGCACGAGAAGTCTGGGGAAGTACCTGGCTGTCAAGTTAAAGTCCCCAGGCATAAATCGAGGAGACCTGAGGCGAGAGCCATGACCCTGATGTGACACCTGACAACAGAGCTAATTCGGGTTTTACACACTCTATTTATCCTGCTGGGCCTGCCAGCGCGGCCGCTTGCCCTTCCCAGAGCAGCCACCCGCGCCGGCGCCGGGAAGGTCTCGTCCAAGGGCCCTTTGGGACAACCACAGTGCGCAGCAGATCCCGCTGAAATGAAGCACACCCTCGCCTGGGGCAGTGCGAGGAGCAGCCGTATTTAAACACAGGGTTCCCTGAGCAGGAGAGGGGTCAGAGCCACGTCTCATAACTTGCTCTGGGTCCTTATCCTGACCAGGAATAGCAGAGAAGGCCCCTGTCATTTGGGTGTGCAGAGACCACAGGGGTAGTGTGCTTCTCTCCTCGTCCACCAGCCGGAGTGTCCGATGCAGACCCTGGGACGTTAGCACAGGATGACTTCAATAAGAAAGAACATCAAACACTGGTAAAGCAGCCTGTGAAAGGATGTGAAATCCAGGATGCCTCTCCAGATTCCTGGAGGCATCTCTCAAGGGCAGTGACCCTGCCTGGAGTGACCAGACCATCTCCTAAGGTCCCACAGCCTCCATGGTTTAGCTATATTGCCAGATTCCTCCCTATTCCTTATCCCACTGGACCTGGAGGTGTCTCTGTCCCCCCAGAACTACTGCTGTGCCTCTCTGCATAAAGAAACCTTGAGCTGAAGCCCCCCCCAGCAGGGTGAGGATGCTCAGTGCAGCACCAGGAACCGAGGCAGTGCTTTCTGCTTCCACCCCGGCTGCCAAGGCAGGGAGGGTTAAGAACAGTCAGAGGAAAAGAGCACACGTGCAAACAAGGGAGAGGAAGCTTCAGAGGGACGCCGAAGGAAGATTTAAGCCTGGGCAGAGGTGCACTGAGAGCTGCTACAGGAGCTGGAGCACCACAGACCCGTGGTTGGCTCTTTTCCTCTGACATGAATCAAAGCTGGCTCCAAGAGTCAGGTTAGATCCCCCGTCTGGGCATTTCACCTGCTTTGAAACAGGCCTTCCCACTGGATCTTGCTCTGCCCTGACGCTATTTGGTTCCCTCTTTGCGACAGCATCTTTGAGGTCACCAGAAAACAGCCCACAGCACTTTCCATTTGCACCAAGGTGAGAGACCCCGGTGCCTTCTGTGTTCCGGGAAATGCTTCGTAATCAGAGAATCAGAAGAGAAATTATTCCCAGACACACCAGAAAGGTCATCAGGGGGAATCAGTAGCTCCTGCGATGCTGGGTGCGCAGGGATGTGTCCCCGAGAGCTGCTAGTCCAGGCTGGGAACAGCCAACAGGTGGGCACGGGCTTTAAAACACAAATATGCTCAGATTAAGCATTCAGTGCGGAGGACAAAAAGGAAGAAAAGTAAAGAAGGGGAGAGTTTGCACAGCCGTGGGGCACTGTGAGAGGAACATCATCCCTGGAGGCACCCGCCGAGCCCAGCCCCAGGATGCCATAGCACAGGTAATATCACAACATGTTATGAGGATACTGCTGGCTACATCTGCTAAGCTTAGAAACCCCTTTAAATAAGGGGAAAGAGCTGAGATAGTCCTGTCTGAGCTCGCACCGTCCTTCAGCTGCAAAAGCAGGAACAGAGTCGGCATCATCCAACTCACTGTTCCACCCTCTGGACCATTCCCCAGCTCTAACGATACACCTCGTCCTTTTGGGGAGGTGAAACCACGGCTCTGAGGCATAGGTTTTGCTGCTGGTAATGCAGGGAAGAATCTGCTAGCTGTCACACAAGGAAATAAAAATGTCCCCTGCCAAATAATTTTTTTTTAAAAAGAGCACTGAATTTTCAAGAACAGAGCATCTAAAAAGGCACATTTACCAACCTTCAAGTGCTCGACTCAGCAACTGTAATATTTGTAATGTGACTTCCTAAGGTTTTTTAAATGGCCAATAAATGCTTCTTCCCCAAACTCCAGCCAGGGGCTCAGCAAGCGCCACGGACCCATCGGGGACCACCAGCTGAGGTGCTCTCCACAGCTCCTACTGCCTCCTTTCCCCCTCTTTTGTCCTCAAACTCGTCTTCCCTCCCACCCCGAACTCAAACCACAGCCCCAACCCTGCCCCTTCTCCACCCAGCCTCCCCCACCCTCCCCTTGCAGCAGGTTGTCCTCTTTGGTCCCTGCCTGGGCAGCAGCAGGCAGGGTTTAAGGGTCCCCCTGCGCACCGCCACCTCCGCTCACAGTGGTCGCCTGCAGTGACACAGGCAGTGATGCGCTCGGATGCCCACGGGGGTGCGTGTGTGTGCCTGTCCCGAGGGACACCCATGGGTGCTACTCGCGAAGGCTGTGCCTGGGGTCCACGGGTGACCCTGGGCTGGGGAGATGCGTCTGCAGCCGAAGCACCAGCCGAAGCTCGGAGCTGGGGCCACCGACAGCTCCGGAAAGAGTCTCCCGTTTCAGCGTGCTTTACTGCAAGCCTTTAATACGGGTGAGGTGTAAAACAGGTGAATAAAAATCGAGCGGGGATAGGAGACCTGCGCCTGGCGCACAGATAAGCTTCCTGCACAGAAGGCAGGAATATTCATGGGTTCTGCAGCGACCCGTCTGGCCGGGGCCCAGGGCATTGGCGTACACAGAGGGTGGCTGTTATTATTTCTTTTTTTTACCTTGGTGGCACTTCGCTGCTCAGCTGGGGACCGGCACCTTTTGCTCCCCGAGCGGTACACGCAGCGCAAGGAGAGCATCCCTTCTGCGCAGCGCCGTGGGCTCTCTGCTGCTTTGTGCTCGCGCTCCGCGAAGGTGAGCTGCTAGGTAATTTCTCTTTGGAGGAGGAATACCAACAGTCTTGGCCGGCAAGAGTTAAACGCCATAAAACCAAGGCTTGTAGTTTTGTTTTCTTTCAATTTATCCCCTTCACTTAAAGAGGGGAGGAAAAAAAAGAAAGGAGGGGGAGAAAAAAGAAAGCCAGGTGACATATTCTAAGAGGGAGCACCGAAAACGTGTTAAGCACTTCAAAATCTCATATATTCAATCGGCCTCTGGCAAGACATCTGCCTAATGTTAGCGCTTAAATATCCTTTTCCATTTTACATGCATTCAAGTCTCATTTGAGCGAAATGAAACGGTATTATTAAAGGGAGATTTTGCACAAATGGCCTGAATTTGACATGTCAAGTTCAATGAGGCTGTTACATATGTAACACCGAGAAGGGCTCGGAGGCTGCCGGCTCTTGAAACAGCGCCAGTGGCTCAGAAATGAAATTTGCATTCAGAGAGCCTTGCCTCGGCACAGGGAGCTGCGCACGGGGCTTGGCCGGACCCACGCTGGGTGGAGGAGCCGTGGGGCGAGCACGAGTAGGTCTCTGCCTGTGCTTTGGGGGACTGGACACGCCAAGAAGGCAGCAGAGCTAGAAACCCTCATTCCCACTCAAGTGCGCTTTCTGAAGGGAAAGCTTGACCCCGCACCAGGGTTGGGTCCTCCTGAGTGATGTTCATCACTGGTCCAATGGCCGGTGTCCATCCCCTGGGTACGCACAGCCCCTTGGCACGGGTGGGTGCTGCCCTGTGCCTCGGCATGGCTCCTCCTGCCTTGGCGCATGATGCTCCGGCTGGGTAGACCTTGAGATGTCCCTACCCCGAGGTGAGGATGGTCACACCGGCACTGCCCGTGGGGAAGAAGGGCTGTCCCTGGGGGATGGCAAGCCCCATCCCTGCCAGCTGAGCAAGGGGTGCACCAGTGTGGGTGGGATGCAACCCCACGCTCCTGGTGAGCTGGGACCATGTGTAGCACCATCCGGCATCATCCCTTCCTCTGCCCTCCTCTGAGCGATGCCGAGCTCCCCGCTCCGGCGATACCCGAAAGCCAACGTGAGTCCTCAACACCTGGCGGAGGCGATGGCAAGGGGCAGCCCCTCCACCTTGCTTCTCCACCAGCCTCTCTCCTCCTCTTGGTCTGTCTCTATGGCAGCATCTCGGCTGGCTGACCCCACCACACAGCCCCAGGGTCACGCTGCCTCGGTGGAGATCCCATCCCGGCACATGGGGAGCCCCGGTGCCGTGCCGGGAGCTGATGCTGCGCCCGCCAAGTCTCTGGTGCTGCAGGCTCGGCGGGCAGGAGGGGGATCCGCCTTCCTAACCCCGAGCGCTGGAAATTTATGATTTTGTTGCAAATCATTAAGGTTTATTAAAACTTAACAGCACAAGCCATGATTGGCTGCATCCTCTTTAAATTAAAAAAAAAAAAAAGGCCCTTGGAAAGCAGCCCCCCGGTTCGCTTCTCCCCATCAGACTGATAAGTAACAGCTGCTCAGCCATTTCGGTAACGAGTCGGTATTGGCAGGGAGCGGCCAGGGCTGCCGGTGCCCGTCACGTTTATAGGCCTACATTTTATTTTTATGTTTATTGGGTTATTTGAGATCATTATTAGTTTCTCTCTCCTCTTGTTGATGTGTTCTTGCTCCCGGCTCCTCCAGGCGGGAAAGGTGGGGGAATGGGAGAAGGGGCCACCCGCTGGACTGCCGAGCCGCCCCGCCGGAGCCGGGCAGCATGCAGGAATTTGACCCACTCGTGTCCCGCTGCCCACGATAGCTGCCTGTGATTGCCGCCTGCCCTGCCTGCTGCTGCCGCCCGCCCTGCCTGCTGCTGCCGGCTGGGCCCCGCATCGCTCCCCTGCGGGACTGGGAGAGACCCTCCCCGTGCAGAGCTGCCGTCTTACAGATTAGCCTCCATCGCCCGAATCCATCGACTAGATTGAACGTTATCTATCACGCTACAGAGGGAGTCGTTATTTAATAATTAATAAAGACCTCTGATTCTTCTTCGCCGCCTGCGTGGCCGAGCGGAGCGGGCCAGGGAAACGAGGGCAAGCCAGGGAGAGCTGTCTCCTCTCTAACTGCTGCTGTTATTTAAAGGAATAATGCCATTCTTTTTCATTTGTCAGCTGGCCCACAATGGCCCTTGTCATGCTTTATGATTTAGGGTTTCCTTTCCTTTCCCATTAAACGCCACCTTCCCATCACCGCCTCGCGCCAGCCAGCCTCCGCTCCTGGCTTGCGGTTTCAGTTTCACTCTGATATTGGCCCAACTTCTTTGATGGGCTCCTCCGAGCACTAATTGCTTCTGTTCATTTAAACCTGTTCACTAATTTGCAGTGGCCCTTTATTAAGTTGGATGCGGCCCAAATTACACCATAAATTACGCTCGCAAGGGGACTGGGTGTCGCGGGGGATAAATGGGCTGCCTGTTCCCTGCTTCCCCCCTCCACCCCCACCCCCCTTTTCCTTCTTCATCTTCCCGTGCAATGCGTGAGGGATGCGGGTCTCAGCCTGGGGCTGCGGGTGCCGAATTTGGGAGATCTCAGCCTGGACCCATTTGGGGAGGTCTCTCCTTTCTCGAGCTAAAGCTCCCTCCTTCTCCCATCATCTGCAACAGCTATCGCCCAGCTGCAGAGGGGACCCAAGGCGGACAGGGATGGATCCCGCATCCTCCGCACCATGTGCAGCCACGCGCCCCATCCCTGCCCTGGCACACGCACCCCCCGACACTGACACACACACTCTCCCTCCTCTCCTACCACCTGGTGACGTAACTTTGCTTCTAGCCGGCTGTTTGATTCTTTTCCTCACCTTTTAATGACCGGGGAATTCATTAATAATTGAAATAAACACGCTCTTTTCCAAGGCTGCTGAGTTTTATTAAGGCAGGGGCAGGGATCTGCCAACCCTTGGCTGCAGCCATTTCCTAAATAACTGCTAGCAGTTAAAATGCAATTATTATTTTCTTTTTTTTTTTTTTTCTTTTTTTAAATAGGGGACTTTGCTGTGCTGGGGGAAGCAGACGGGAGCTGAAGGCAGCCGAGGGGCAGCATGAGCCATTGCTGCTCCATCATGGGACACGAGCGACGTGAGAGCAGCTCACCCGAACACACGTTCCCGGGGAAAGGGGTGTCAGTGCCCCCCGGGAAGCATTTCTGCCTGGCTTTATCATTGCGGTGAACTCCAGGGAAATGTTTCTGCCCCACTGGCTAGTGCTAAATCTCCCGTATCTGGTAACTGTGGGTACCACCACCTCCTCTGCCGTCTGCGGGTGTCCCGGCTGGCTAACGGGGGATGCTGGAGGACCCCAGGGAGCTGCTTACCTGATGTTCAGCTGGGTGAGCTTCTCCAGCTCCTGCTCCATGTGCTCCTGCAACTCCCCGGGGCGAAGGAGGACCTGGCAGATGGGGCAGATCGGAGCCTGGCTGTCAAACAAAGTCGCTTTCTTTTTGCCTGCAGGGAGGAAAAGAGGGGAGAAAGCTTTAGCTCTGATGGGCTGCCATCAGCGTCGCCCACGGTCTGACCTGGTCCCCGTCCTAGCTGAGGTCTGATACCGGGGGATTTCTCCTGATATAGCCCCATTTCTCTCACTGTCCCAGGCTCCCTGGGGCAGGGACTGGCTCTGTTCTGCAGCGGGACAGCAACTGGCCTGAGAGCATCCCAGCCCGGCCGTGGTCCCTCCAGTCTTACAGGGAGAGCAGCAACAGCCACGTTCCCTGGAAGTGTCCAAGGCCAGGCTGGATGGGGCTTTGAGCAGCCTGGTCTAGTGGGAGGTGTCCCTGCCCAGGGCAGGGGGGTTGGTACTGGATGATCTTTAAGGTCCCTTCCAATCCGAACCATTCTGTCATTCTACGATTCTAAGATTTTGGGAGTGACCCTGTGCAACCCTGGCTTCCCCAGCTTTCAGGGCAGGTGATGTGGCTTGGGGCAGATGGATGATGCAGCACTACCCACTGTTCCTATTAACTAATAACAGTAAATTAAGAAGAGCCGTTTTCATCCTCCTCGGCACTGCCAAAGTCGGGTGGGTCAGGATCACCCCCCCGCTGCCGAAAGGGCAGAGCGATTCTCCATGGTGGGGAGGCAGAGGAGACTCCACGGCGCTGGGCTGTGGATGGCAGGGAGCAGCTGGGATGCTGGGATGCTGGGATGCTTGGCATGGCTGAGCTCTCCCCATTCCAGCCTAGGATGGGGCTCGTTGCCCTCCCCACACCACCAGCAGCTCCGGACCCCGCAGCCACCCTCACCCCGCATCCTCTGGGGATGCATCATCCCTGGGTGAGATCTGGGGGTGCCTGCGGACCCCGATCTGGAGCTGGGCTGAGCTCCGGGGCTGCCCTGGAAGCGGGAGGCTGCCTCACACCCCCCTCACCCCAAATCCTCCCCGCCGCTTCCCTGCCCGGCCACATCTCCCTGGTTCACTCCCTGCTCCTAAGCCAATTTCCTCCAGCTCGGAAACTTTATTGCCCCCTCTGTAAGGAATATACAGCGTCTATTTAACATAAAATAAAACTCTAAAGCAAACAATGAAGTTTCAATAAAACGGAGAAGCCCGCGGGTCTCCAGGCCCCCCTCTCCCAGCTGTATTAGCAGCTCTGCTCATGAGAGGGCGTGCGGAGCCCGGCTCAGATGGCTCCGGTGGGGAGAAACATGCTTTATAGCCGCCTGTTGTCATCTAACGCGAACCCTCCTGCTGGATTATTTATTTATGTATTAGACATGGATCAAATTGGTTAAATCCGAGTGAGAGGCAGTAATGCACAATAAAGCAGCCGGCGCTGGATACAAGGGGGCCGCGTGCACCGTGGCCTTCCAATCAGGAGCCAAAAGGTGCCATTTTATGGCTCCTAACGATGGCAGAGCCCAGCTAAATGAATCCCCATTAAAGGAATAGACCTTCTCAAAGTATAAAACATCCGTGCGAGCGGCTTTACTGGGTCCCTGCTGCTCACTGTATAACCGCCGGGCGCAGGCGTTTAACGAGAGGAAGGGTCTGAAATAAGTTCGAGAGTCACCTTGGCTCATCCTTGCCTCCCAGCAGGACACAGCATACGTGCCTGGAGGGACATTGCCTGTCCTTTCCTTCATCGTCCCTATAGGAGGCAGGAGAAACTGAGGCACGAGGGACAAGGTGGAGCAGGCCAGTGCTATGGGGCATCCCCTGCCTCCTCAGCTTCTCCAGCCACTGGGAACTCTCCCATTTGCAGAACCAGGAGGAAAACCCATCCAGTCTCTCCTCCAGATCTGAGCTGCTCCCAACGGCTCCTGGGCAGAGCCCCAGCAGATCCCAGCCACCTCGGCTCCTCATCCTCACCGCCCTTCTGCTGGGGAGGACACAACGTGTAGCCCCATCCAACTGGGACCATCTTCCTCTCTCCTCCTTCCCTTGTGTTTAAATAATGCCCAGAACCCAACCCAAACCCAAACAACCAGCTCCTGCTGACCCTTGCGGGAAAGGTCGGCATTTCAGTAATTCCACCTTCCTCTTGGAGTTTTTCCACTTTTGTGTAGCGGGGGCCCAAAATAGCCCAGGAGCGTCCCCGACCACCTGCTATTTATAACCCCAACTTCGCAGCAAAACAATGGAGCCGTCTGAGTCTCCCTCCCAAAATAAACAGGCAGCCTTTGAGCGGACGGGAAATCCTGCTGGATCCCCGCTGTGGGGTGTGCAGATGGACGGGTAAACAGCCTGCCCTCCGCCCTACTGCGCCGCATCCCCGCTCCCAGCCCAGGCCACCGCCGTGGGGCCCGTGAGTCCCCCCCGCCTGCCACCCACAGCTTGGGCTGGTGGGGCAGGGATGCTCTGGGCAGCACCGGAGGGTGAACCGGAGGTTGAGCATCCCCGGGTCTCTGCTCTCCGAGGAGCCCAGGGGTGTGTGTTTGTTGGTGGAGGTGGTGGAGTGTCCTGGACCACAGCGCTGGGATGGGCAGCCTTGGACCAGGAGGTGCAGCTGGGGTCCCTCCTGGGGACCAGCTCTGTTGCACCAGGCTGGTGGCTTTTTTAATCTCCTGCACGTCCAGGTCCTCTCTCCCTGCTTGGTTCTTCAGGGCTCTTCCATGGGGTGCATGTCCCTCAGCAGACGTGACTTTGGATTTCAATGGTCGGGGCAACCGTCAGGGACCTCAGGCCGTGGGAAGGAACCTTGTTGCCTTCCATGGCCACTCCCAACCCCAGCCCAGGCCAGCAGGAGAAATGAGCAGCACCCACCAGCTACAATGACAATACGGTCACGAATTTGTGCCTAGGAAGGACGTGACAGCTGTCACCCCGCATCCCTGCGACAGCCGGGGAAGATCCCCTTGCCTCAGTGAGTGCGGAAGGTGGGTGCTTGCACTGAAGCAAGGGCTTCCAGAGGGGCAGGAGAACAGGGACCCGGACACACAGCCAAGTTCCTGACGTAGAGATTGCAAAGCAGGAGACAGAAGGAGCCCCGGCTCCTGCCCCAAGGGGCTGACAACTGCGCTTTTGCAGGAGCAGGGCTAAGCGCAAGTGACAGGCAGAAGGGAGGGATCATCTCCCGTGCCAGCAGGACACCTACGCAAGCCTCCCCAGGTCTGCGAGACCCGCTGCGTGCCCGCTGTGCCACAGAAGCTGCCGGCAGGATGCGTCTCCCCAAATCAGCAGCATCCGCATCCACAGCGAGCCCCCGAGCCCGCCACACGCCCACGCGGCGGTGTGTCACCCCGGGCAGCGGCACCCAGCTCCCTGGCGTGGGATGCTGCGCTGTGGAGAGGGAGAGGACAGGCATCGCGAGTCCCTGGGTTTTGGTTGTGGATGCAAAGGTGGAGGGAGATACATACATCCCGCCCCTCCTGTCCGGACCAGGAACATCCTGGTACCCATGAAAAAGCAAAGGATGCTGCACTGTGTGTGCAGCTGGACCGTAGATGCTTACCCCGCTCGAGGGAGCAGAGGGCACTGATTTGCCCAGGACAAAACGATGGGTCCGTATCCCCAAGCGGGGAAATCGCTGCCCCAGCAGCGATTGCTCCCTGATCTTCCCTCCCTGCCCTGTGCCAAACCCGCTCCTGGGAGACCCTGAATGGCTCTTTTCAGGCTTTTGTTTTTTGGCAGCTGTGTTTTTGTTTTCTTTGCCCCTCTCTCTCCCCTTCGCTCTCTGGTTACTCAGTAGGCTCAGCTCCAGTGTTTACCCTCCTCGGCTCTGCCGTGCTTCCCCCGCTGCTGACCCCCCACTCGCCGGTGCCAGAGAGATGAAAAGGCAGAGCCTTGGTGCTCCCGCTGTTTGCACGGTCTCCTGGGCTCCGCGGAAATGTTTAACTCCAAGTGTTGAAACCGAATATTTCCTGCTCTGAAAGCAGAGGGCTTGATGCGCAGACGCACCCCTGCCTGGAGGAATTTGTCCACGGGCTCCGTCGGAGGGCGTCTGCGCATGGAGGCCATCCCAGGCGGGGACCTAACCGAACCCTCCTGACCCCGCTGGGAATCGAGGGACAGATCCTGACCTCAGTTACACCAATACTGATCCAACATAATTCCCCTGAGTCCGCTGAGTCCAGCGTGATTCACCACAAAGTGACTGCTAATGGGACCCGAGCTTCATGCTGGGAGCTGGGCTCAGGTACCGGGGATGCACGTGCGGCACCGAATAGGTGTGAAGGCGTGAAGTCACCCCGGCTCCCACCCTGCATCTGTGCCCTGGGACGGAGGGCTGACAGCATCACGAGGCATTTGCCGGCCAAGCCCCGGAAAGGGAGAGCCTTTCCCTCACAAGCAGAATGGGAAGCGCTGTTTTGGAGGGTGTTTAAGTGGGGAAAAAGGGACCCGGCTCGCCAACAGCCACGACAGCATGTGATGCATACGGTCCCTCGTCACTACGCAGCACGGAGTAGACGGTGCTCCCAAGTCATTTTGAATGAGCAAAGTTTACAAGGCGTAAGGGCTCACCTCTGCCCAGGAGCTCAGCGTGTTGCCAAATGAATGGAATAAATTGTTTATAATTCAATCGCTCAGCTCTGCTGTCGCACAGCCAGGTGTCTCCCAGGGACAGCCACCGCGGGTGGCGCGGGCGGTGGCGGTGGGTAGGGGACACTGGTGGGAGCACGTTCCCTGCCGGGAATGCGCTCGCTCCTTCCTAACAGCCCTTCTCTGGGCAGACCCCAGGGCACCTGGCGTGGGGCGTCTTCTCCCCACGCTGTCCTTCCTTGCGGACATCTGAAACTCGTCCCCGGGAGGACCAGCTCTCCTCTCCCAACTTCTGATTTCTCCTATGTCAAACTGTTTTCCACTTGTCTGAGTACCTAACCCCCCCTCCTCCGAGATGCCTCCCTCCATCTCTCCCTCCTATTTCCTCTCTCTCCCTCTTAAACACTCCATCATTTAAACCCAATCAAAGCCAGTTGATCTGAAACTCTTCTGAATAGAAATGACCCCATGCTGGGGCCCTGCGGCCCCGCGCGCCGCTTCGGGGGCCGCGCTGAAACCAGGTGGGTGGTAATGGAAGTGCTGACACAGGCTCCTTGACAGCATCGCCACTGCCAGCGCCTGTAATAATCCCTCCCGGCTCTCCCGCAACTCGGTTTCCGCGGCGATTATTTTCCATTCGATGATGGGCTTGCTGTTATTTGTGTACTGATAGCAGATATCTCGTGTGACAAGCCTCCTTTCCTTCCAGCTCAAAAAACAATAATTCAAAGAAAGCCCTATATTAGCTTGGAAATAGCCAAACGCTCGCTCTTCTCCCGGCGAGCCCGTGCCGCAGCCGATGAGGCTCGCAGAGCCCTGACAGTAAGTGGCAGCCAAGGGGCTGCGCCATGGCCAGGGGAGGATGACAACGGCGGGACGAGGAAGGCGGAGATGGTTCACGTGTCAGTGCAGAGCACCCCGGAATAACAGCAGAGGCAAAAAGTATTTGGTAATAAAGTGAGGGAGCCTGAACAACGTTGTTCATCGCTCTCCCATCTCTGTGTTAGTTACTGGTACGCTCCCAGTGCCATCCCCATGGGGCTGCATCCTGCCTGCCCGGCGCCACCTCGGATCCTGCTGGTTTTGACTGGGGCCAAAAGGTACGTGGTCCCTAAAAACCTGCACAGGGGGTTGGCTCGAGGTCAGGGAATGTCCTGCTCCTTCCAGCAGGCCCTTCCCCTCCCTCAGGCTCTTGCCCGGCTGTGAGGGATGCAGACCTCAGCCATGCGGGATGCAGACCTCTGCTGTGTGGGATGCAGATCTCAGCTTGCCGCTCGGGACTGGGCGCCCTGGATCCGTCCCCCCCCCCGCACTGTCTGTGCACAGGGCAGTGGAGAGACAGGCGCCGGGGATGGCAATGAGGTGACTCCAGGTTTGGATGCTGCGTCTTGGTTCAGCATCTGGCCGTAACCGCATCCACAGCACTAACTCTGCAAACACCCCACAGAGCAGCGAGCGCATCCAGACCACCGAGGAATCACCCTGCATTTTGGAGGTCTGTGCATGCAGAAGGGAGCAGGGGTCTGGAAAAGTGATTTTTCATGTAAGAAAAGGGCTTTTGAGGAGTCACCACTTCTCCAGCCCTGCATCACAGCGCAAAGCTGCCGCAGGGCACTGGCAGAAGCTGGACTCGGGCTGTGCTGGACACGACATGGGGCCACTCCTGCCACGAACCCAACAGAGACAGCGCAGGGGTGGCTGACAGCCGGTTCTATACAGCTGGGGTACGAGAGGCACAGGCAGCTCAAGGGACCTCTACAACCTCACGACCAACCTAGAGCGCAGCAAAGAGCTGAACTCAGCCCCCTGCATCCCCACCAAGGGCCCGATCCCCAGCACTGCTCCCTGGTAGGGTGTCTGGGCTGCCAAGCAGCTTAGCAAATATACCTGCTTCTCCTGAGGCTAAAAACTACAGAGGGATCTGAGGCAGAAAATCTTGCTAAAATATTGATTTCCTTCCAAAGAAAATAGTTGCTCTTGTAACTCTGCCTCCAGGCAAGCTGGATACTGGAGAGGACTGGTGTAAACTGGCACAGTGCTGCTGCCAAATGCCAGCTGGGGATCCACTCCTAGGTGATCCCATGGGTTGCTCAGTAAAAATGCGTGTTCAAGCAGCACCCTGGGCTCTTCAAAAGCTGTTACGCATCCCGTTGGATCCGGCACCACGTTTCTTGTGGGAGCTGGCAACCCAGGAGTGGGGAAAGGAGAGGAGCCTCTCCGAGCATCCGACCCCACCGCTCGCGATCCCGGCCCCGACTCTCCATCTGCGGAGATCACGGCTGCCCGGCGCGGGGCAGAGGAAGATGGATTGAGCTGGGCAATAATTTAAGAAACTGAGTGAGTCTGTACATCCAATCACTTTACAAATCAGGGGAAAAGGAGAGAGGAGGAAAGGCAGCGGGGGGGGGAGAAGTGAAAAGGCCGCGCAGGGAAATGCATCACAATTACTGTCTCGGCTCTAATGAGGAGCCTGTCATGAGGCTGTCATCCTGCGGAAAGCCACCTACTCAGAAAGATTCAATAAAAAAGTAGCAGAGAGATAAAAAAGAGATATATTTCAGCCCTTGCTAATATTCTTTTCATTTGTCCCAGCACAAAATAAGATACTGCACTTAACCGGCTCGGTTAAAATGAAAAGGGGGGGGGCGGGAAGGGAGCAGCATTGATCAATACCACTAAAAGCCGGGAGACACGGTGATGGAGTGCAATTTTTTTGTCTGTGCTGAAGCATAGCAGAGGCCCGGGCGGGGTAATTTATGATTCGCACGCATGCCGGCTAACTAGAGGCTGACAAGACAATGAATCCTCGATGAGAGGGACGCGGGCCGCCGGGAGAGCTGGAAAGGGAGAGTGTGACAGGGACCTGGAAGGGAGAGGGGAAGAGGAGGGCTGGGACGGGCTGTGGCCCCGTCTCCCCACGGCACTGCTCCTGGGCTCAACGCGGAGCAGAAACGCCTCCCCTGGCTTCACAAGAGAAAAATAGAGGAACGCCGAGAGCAAGCCAAGGGGCTGCACTGCCTCCATCCCTGCCCTCCTCCCTCGTGGCTCCCGGCCGGGCAGGCTGCCTGTGCCGGCTTTCCCCGAGGAAGCACATCGGTGCCCGGCCACAGCCCGTGGTGGGTTGGAGATGGACCAAGGTGGGACAAGCGGGGATGGGGAACAGAGACAGATGATCCCTTCTCCACTCCAGCTTCTCTGATGGGTATGAGTCTGGGCAAGCTCTTCCTGCTGCCACCCATCCTCTGCCTTGGCAGCGGAACTGGAGCCTCCTCCAACCCACTGTCTCATCTCCAAAGCACAGAAGTCCTGGGAAACAGCTGGGTCTCCCCGGCATTAGTGGGGTCCCCAGCTTCAGCAAACATGGCACGGCAGAAACGCTCTTGGGGCATCCCACAGCTCTGTCCCTCCAGCCTGGGGGACCTCCTGGAGCATGATGCACCTCTTTCCCCCCACATCCTTGAGCCGCCCTCCATCCCCACAGGTCTTGTCATGCCGTACAGCCAAGACTGGGCAGGCTGTGGACAAACCACCCGGAGCCAGTGGGACCCAGGGACCATGCATGCAATCCTGCAAAGGCTGTGGCCTACAGCCAGTCCTTCCACAGCAGGGCTCGTGAAATGAGGCAGCGGGACCCAGCGCACTCCCCTGCAGGCAGCCAGGCGGGCAGGAGACCCCACGGCTTGACCTAGTGCAGGGGATGTCTCTGCTTCCTCACCATCCCTCCTTCTCTTCCTCGGCCACCCGGCACGCCTGGGGTTGTGCACCCAGGGGTGGCAGCTGGGCGCACCGACAGGCCTGGCCTCTGGCCCTGTTTGTTGTTGCAAGGGTCACTTTTTGTCCCTTGCTGAACCAGTTCCCCCAGGCCGGGGTTCCTGCTGGCGCGGTGGGAGAGGGTGGAGAGGAAGAGCTGCGTAGCTGCATCGCCAACGCGTGCCTTGACTATCCATGCTCTGCATCGGTTCTTGGGATGGAAAGACCTGGAGTGAAATACCTTCTTTAGCTGCCAAAAAACAACGGCAGTGGGAACTAGAGAAGGTGGGAGTTTTACAGGAACATCCCCGCGTCTGGCCGGGAGCCCGTAAGAAAGCTGGGGTCCGATGTCCCAGGCACATTTTGGGTCCGTGCCATGCCCTGATTGCTTCATCCACACCAGAAACTGGGATACAGCCGTGAGTGGGAGTGACAGCCCTGCACAGGGGCTGGGGGAGCACTGGAGGGGCTTCTCCCTCCCAGCCTTATCCCACCGCCGCGCATCCCGGCTCCCTGTGAAACCCGCAGGACCAACCTGCACCAGGCTTCAGCTGCTCACACACGCCATCATCCTGCTCGAAGGATCTGTCCGCATCCCGAGAGACAGGATCAGCCTGGAAATGGGTCCCTGCCCTCACCGTTGGCAGGGAAACAAGAACCTGGGGACCACCCCATTGCCAGCGGGTGGGGGGCTCGCTGTGGGTCCCCCACAGCCCAGCAAGGCACCACAAGAGAGGCTCCAGCCCCATCCTGTCCCCGCAGCAGACACTCACAGCCAGCCACACGTCTCCATGCCCTTGACTTGGAGGGCAGCCTGTTAAGTTGGTGATATACTGAGCCGTCTATAATTCGAAGGGGTGATGGGGTAGAGCCTTTCCCTGCCTCCCACCCACTCCCTCCCCCCACTTCCCGGCTCCTCTCCTCTCCTCCCTCGGGGGTGTGTGGGGCACATATCGAAAACACAGATATTGAACTGTCAAAACTATTTCCTACAAGAAAATAGATTCATCAGCTTGCAGCACGCAGGGTCATTGCCACATTTTCCCCTCGCGCCAGCACCTGCACATGCCGGCGCATACCCAATGCCTCTTCGCAGCACCGGCACTTTAGCTTGTAGCTCAGGGCCCTTAAGTGACTTTGAGAAATGGATAATCGATTATAATTCCACGGGCCTCTCTGCAGATTTATCCGGAGAATGTATAAAAGCCAGGGTTTGGGAGAAGCGGGTCCTTCTGGCCAACACGTCGATTGCCTGCGCTCTCTGTGCCCGGCTCGGAAAATCGCATCCCAAGCACGACTCTGTTTAATCCATCAGTACACAATCAATGCACTCTGTAATCAACTCTTGATCACTTAATTTTACACATGTTGGCTGAATCCCTTTGTTTAATCACTAGATCAGGCCGCCGTGTTGCACTGCCCCCTCCCTGCTTAACCCTCCCTGACCCTCGTTCCCCTCCCCGCTCCCCGCCAGCACCACCAAACGCAGCCCGGAGCCTTCATTTCACCTTGAGAAAGAGCTCCCGTGAATTTAGAGAGCCGTGAGATGGCAAAGGAAGGGCAGAAAGGAAAACAGAAGGAGAGGGAAAAAATAACGCCAGGGAGAAAGAAAATATTTTCCCTTCTGTGTCTTGCTAGAGCTCGTCCCGGCCATTTCCACCCACAGAACAGAAATCTCCGCTGGGATTTAAAAGGGGGCTGGATGCTGGGATACGCACGCCGAAGGCCTGCAGCACCCCAGGGAGACATCGTGGTGTCACAGAGACGCACCGGCACACGATGGGCACCCATCATGCAGCTCCCCCGACTGCATCTCGCATCTCCAGCATCCTCCCCACCCCATTATTATTTTGACTGTTTTAGCAGCCGAGGCCATTACGAGCATCGGTTCTTGATCTTTCCCTCCCAGAGGCATCCTTGGGAACGTTGCTCCCATCTCGCTGGGGTTCATCTTCCTTTTTATGGCAAGAGCACGACCCCCGGGTTGCGAATGCATGTAAACGCGGCTATTTGGCATTTTTAGCGTGATTTGTGTCGCTAGCCTGACGCCACCTCACCCTTCACACGCGCTCCACCGGCGTGCCAGGGTCAGCGTCCGGGGGATGCTCATAGGTGGAGATGGCTGACTGCCCGACATTGAAATGCGCTGGGATTTTACATGCATGCGCCTCATCCTGCTGTCGAATAACCCTTTCCAAGAAGAGTTTGCGGCATTTTAACTGTGTGCTGAGAACCCGAAGGCTCAGAGATAAGGGAACCACGTACTTCCAATCCAAACATGGACCGTTTTGACCGGCCATATAGGTCACGCAGCACGTTCCTCCTACCCGAGCAGCGCAGTGGTAATTCATAACCCGGTTAAATCTTCCTTTTTAAAGAGGCCTTGATGCCGCCTCTAATTTGGCACGTGGAGAAACCGCTGCTCGTGCTTGCAAGAATAAACGATGGGATATGCTTGAACAAGAGGGATCTGGAAGCGCAATTGCCAGGGGAGCGTGCAAATGTTAGCTTTGCACAGGAAACTCGCACAAAACTGCGTGTTGACACCAAGAGGCCAGTTGTAGGACAAAGCAGGCGCGGATGTTTAAAGAGAATTCCAGTTGCTATCCTATAGCAAATAGTCTTCAAAGAGCCCCTGGAGCTCTCGGCTTCTCAGCATGGAAAGAGGAGCTTGTACAAGATGAAACGCAAATAAATAGTTTACCATAGAAGAGATATCCAAGGCAAAGAGTGAGATGCAAGTTTTAGATCTCACATTAGCCAGCTGGGGTTTTATTGGTCCCCAAGTAAAAGCTGTAAATAAAATACAAACCCAACCTGCATATTGTCAAACTGCATTTAAAAAAAAAAAACAACCCACAACTTAATCGTGCTCAAGAGCACCGAGGGGCGAGCTGGTGCACGGTGCCTCACAAGGCAGCCCGCAGAGCTGTTACTGAAGTGTAAATCCAAGAGCTGGACAAGTGGAGCCTTTTACCTTGGGATCCGCTGACAGGCACGGATCACACCAGCTTTGCTAATGTAGCTCATTCCTGCCCCAGAAACTCTTGGTAAGGGGTTAGTACGAACAGAGAGCGCAGAAAGCTCTGTCCTCTGCTCACACTGACATGAGTGCCATGGGGGAACGGTGGGTGGTGGGTGGGGTGCTGAGACCCCACCTCCTTGTTTCCAGGCTCCCGCCTGGCCGTAGGGAGCAAAGGTGACGCTGCACTTCAGGGAGGCACAGCCCAGGTGACAGGGACAGCAGGTCCAGCCAGAATTAGCCAGCAGGGAACGGGCGAGCGATCAGAGCATCTCCTCCTGTCCTGACTGCGGAGGGCTCCCAGGGGCTCCTGTGCCAGCCTCTGCAGTGCTCCTGGGGAGCTCCACAGCAAGGACAGGTCTTCCCTCCACGTCAGGCTCTCATCCCTCCTGTGCAGAGCTTTGCTGCTCTTTCCATCCTCTTTTCCTTCCCACTGCATTCATTCTTTAAACCTTGATATACGCTGATACGTTGACAACATCAGAACTAGCCCACCTGGCTCAGTTTAAGGAACCGCTCTTTCCAGCCGATCCACGCTTGGGATCTGGCCTGGGCTCCACCTGACCACAGTCTGCAGGGCTTTTTCCCTGGGGTCTGCACTTGTTCAAGGCGGTCCGACTTCCACAGGAACAGGCAAAGCCAGACCAGGTCACTCTGTCCCCACAGTCCCTGGCCAGGAGATCAAAGTCTTACCCTGCTGGGGTGTGCCACCAAACCAGAAAAGGCACACCTTCCTTTGGCCAGGGGTGACGCTGGGCTGTACAGCAGTCGCTCTTCAGCCAGCCCCTTCTGCCCATCCCTACTCCTCTTCCTCGTCCCCCGGCACACCACGCACTGTTTGGGTTGGGGTCCTGCCGTGCAGGAGCAGGGCAGGACGAAACCTCGCAGGTACATCCAGGGGACCAGGCAGCGTCTCTCCCACCAGCCCTGCTGGGGAGGGCGTTGCACCAGCCAAGCTGCCCCCACGCCCCATGGAGCTGACCCTCCCCATGGCCAGGCAAACCCCACAGGGATTTATTTGCTGCCTCCAGACCCCTCTCACAGGCATGTCACAGGCAATGAGGGACAATGCCCTGTCCGGGAGAGCTCAGTGGAGCGCTCAGGAGGGGAACCCAGGCAGAGACAGGACATTCCTGGGTTGGGAGAAGAAGATAACGGCAAAGCTGGGGAGGGGTTTACAAATCCTGGCCCAGCATCAGCAAACCCTCTAGGACAAGCAGGAAAGACCTCGCCGCAAGCCACCGCAGAGGAGACTGAGCACAGGGTCGGAGGGGAGCCCCCCCAGCTGTCCCCCACATGCCAACACAGGCGATGACAGTGTCACATCCCTTCCACCATTTGCAGGTGGAGGGAGGGAAATAAGAAAAAAACAGAAAAAAACAACCCAAAACAACCTGCCAAGGACTAATTAATATTTAATTTACTGCAAAATGTACTTATTATTCCCAAGTAATTGGCCGACTGCACAGCTGTGACCACTAATGAATAGAGGGGGGACAAGACGCAGGGACAGGAGGAGGGCGGGGGGAGCGCTGGGGTGGTGGTGTCTTTGATCAGATCCCGCTGCCTGCCTTTAATGTGCATAATAAGAAAACTTAAACAGCTTTGATTATTTTTTTTTAAGGATCTAAAAACGGCCGTGATGCCACTAATGGATTGCGTTTAGCTTATTGCACTGTAATCGCCCTATTATTGTTGCAACTTTAACGAGGGGGGGGGAAAAGGACTTTGGGAGATGGCATTTGCAAATAGGTTGTTGAATAACACTGCTGCTAAATACAGAGAAAACAGACGAGTCCTGCTTATTGTGATTCCTTGCATAGATTGCCAATACCTGAGGCACTCAGCATCCCCGTCTCTATTGCTGCTTTTCGCTCCCTGATTGAACTATTGGCTCATTTAACTCTAAGGACGGGAAATATTTTTTTACTTGCTAATAGAAGTGCTGGGGCTCGGCTGTGGCCCAGCGTAGATTTTTAGATCAGTTTTTCTTGATGGCTTATTCTGCGGAGAGAGTTAATTTCAGCCCAGCGCCGAGTGCTTAAGTGGGATTTAAGTGGCACGCGAGTCTTTCGCTGACCCCTTTGCACAAGGTGAAATCTGCCCTGAGAGCCTCCCCTCCCCGGAGAGGGATGCTCAGCGCGAGGTGGGACACATCCTGACGCTTCAGCCTCTTCGTCTCCTGCCCGGGATCCGGCGTTTCACACACAGCCCTCACCTGCACGGGCATGGCTTCTGGGGACAGGGACGACCTTGTCCCCGTGCCCCAGGGTGCCTCGGCTGACGCACAAGGAAACGTGCCTTTGCCAGGTGGAGGGGATGCGGAGGAGCGTGGGAAAGGGATTGAAAGTCCTGGTTTCTCCTTCTTTTTGGGTTCTGACCTACCCAAACCCTTGCTATTCCCTCCCACAACGGCGGCAGTCACTGTAGCCATCACTTTTTCCCCGGGAGGCCAAGAAGACCATGGCTGCCTCCCCCTTGCCCGGAGCCTCACCCCTCCTCTCCTCCACCACATTCCCCCAATTAAAGGCCTGGCGGTGGGTCCAAAGGCTCCTTCAGCTTTACGACGGCACCGAGACCTCGTGCCAAGTTCCCATCCCGCTTCCATGGGTCTAAATCCACAGCAACCTCATGGACTTCGACGGGGCGAAAGCCAGATCAGCACTTGGCACCTCCGCGCCTCTCGGCATCCAAGTCTGTCGAGCGGCGGGGCCGGGAGACGTGCCGTCACGGCCGCCCGCTGTTCCCACCCCGTGGCCGGCTCTTCCCTCCGGCGAAAGCAAACAGTTCATCAGACACCATCCCAGGGAGGCTGCGCCGTGGCAGGCGGCCATGGCACACAGTAGAGCGGGGCACGGCCCTGGCGGGGGAGCGGCGTGAATCATGGGAGCGGAGAGGAGACGGAGCACACGCTCCCCGCGAAGCCGCCGAGCAGCTGGAGGGAGATGAAAGAAGGGCGGCGGGAAGGATCAGGGGGGGTTGGCAGGGCTACACCTGCGGCTCAGCGGAGCCGGGAGTGATGCCTCCAACCTGCCACGGGCCCCACGTGTCTCCGTGCAGGGACTTCACGCTGAGAACGGTGGCCTGACACCTCTCCATCCCTCTGCGAGGGACCGGTGCTGGTGGCTTTCCTACCCGGTGGGGACAGAGGCAGAGCAGGCTGGTGCGTGGAGCTTTCGGGGGGGTGGACTTGCTCTGCGCGGTCTGTCCTGCAGCCGTGCGGGGAAAAGGCAGGGTTGCGCTCCGTAAATGCCTCCCCATGGCTCACGCAGCCCCTCTGATGGAAACACGTGGGCATCTTGCTGCTCACATGTGCCTAAAAAAACAGGTTGAGCCAGGCAAAAGGAAATGCGCAGCTGGGAGCACATGCCTGCACGTGGGTTTTCCCGTCTGGAATAAAAAATACCTGCGTTCCCTGCAAGGGGAGCCGCCGTGCGGGACACGGCGCTGGCTGAGCTGGGGGGGGCTGGCACCATCACCCCCATCCCGGGCAGCACAGGCGGGAGCTGCTGACGGTGTGGCCATGGCCAAGATTAAAGCGTGGCTCTCGCTTCACCTTCCTTTTCGCTTGATTTATAAATCACCCCCTTCGAATCTGCCTCAGCTTGGAGGTTGGCTTGGAAGTGTTCTTTGAAACCGGAAAAGATTTTTTCTCTGAAATGCCACATCGCTTATTAATTTTAATAAATGGATTTTTAATTTTTTTTTTTTTTTTAAAGAAACAGCACAGTAATAACCTCCAATATGTGTGTCAGGCCCTGGCTGTGCAGGGAGCAACCTTCCCTGGATGAGCAACAGCAGGACCCTGGTGTCCCACTCCCCGGGGAGCTGCGGACCAGAGGATGGGCTGGAGGGGCTGCCGGCCCGTCCCCATCACCCGTGGGTGACCACCACGGGCAGAATCGGCCAAGAACGGCTCCCCCCTGCAGTGCAGCCCCAGCTGACATCCAAAACAGCCGTGTTTGGCTTGAAAGCAATTCCAGCTCTACTTTTTGACTACACACTGTGCATTATCCCCATAGTAAAACACTAAGGGCAGCAGAAAACTACATGCTAACCTGATAAATAGTAACAGCCCCCCTTGGAGGGGTTAGAGGGGTGTGTGTCGGCACACAGCCGGCCGTGGCAGCACCGAGGGAGCCGCAGAGCCAGAGGACACCGGGGGGGCTGCAGGGTGAGGAGCAGACCGGGTGCAACGGGGTTTGGAGGGAAGCCCCCTCTCCCTGCCCGCATGGCGCCTGTCGCACATCAGACCGGCTCGTCTGGATCCTCTTGGAGGATGAGATTCCAACCAAGATGCCGGGACCGAGCCAACGGCATCGGCGCCGCGCCAGCCCCGTGCCTGCTCTGCAAGCTGTGTCAAGGGCGCTGAGCCGGAGGCAGAGGTACCCCCTCCCTTCCCAAAGCTCTTCATCCCCATCTCTGCCCCATGCCCAGCAGCTTTCCGTCTCTCTCTCGGGCTGCCCCACTCCATCCCTCTTGTGCTGGCTGGACCAAGAAGCAGCCACTGCTAGAAAACCCTCCCCAGAACCACATTTCTGCCTTGCTCCCAACCGGCAGATCTTGCAGAAGAAAAAATGCCACCAGACTTCATAGGGAAAGAGCAATTTTGGCTGGGCTCTTGGCAAGCTGAGCTGGTGTTTGTCTCGTGCTGCTTGGTTTTCCTCACTGGGTGCTGCCTCTCCGGCATGAGGAGGGAGGTGGCTGTCAACCCTCAGAGTTTTATTTTGGATTTTATTAAACCTGATCAGAGAGGCACTGTTTTTGTGGTCCTACCTCAAGGCAGCACTCAGCCGGCCCTCAGCATCTGCCAAAATAATTAACATGTATTTGATTAGTGCCTTGTGCGAGGGGAGGCTGATGCTTCGTAACCACGAGCGGCCGCCGGGAAGTGGGTCAGCACTGTCCCTCTTTCCCAAAAAAATGCTGCAAAGAAGGGAGTACGGTCTTGTGGCTGTGACATGACACAGAGACTCGGCACCAGAGACCGCCTGTTCGATCTCACTCGTTTTCCCCTGCTTTGAGCCCTCATTTCTAGAAAAATTTATCTTTCCCATGTTTTGGCTCCCTTCTCTGTTCAGCCCCCAAGCTGAGTGGGACAGGGACAGTGCACAGCGCTCTGCTGCCACGGGGGCCCCATCCAAGCGCAGCCTCAAGGAAAACATAAATAACATTATAAATAATACAACAAAATACTAAAAGAATATGAATAATAAAAATAATATAAATAATGGAAAACTCAGTCTCTGGCTCCCAGTCCTCTCCTTGCCTGACCCGACTTTTGTCCTCCCTGCAGTGCCAGAGCCGATGCTCAGCAGCGGATTCCAGGTCAACCCGCCTAAATATTCCCAATATCAGCGTTGCAGCTTGGAGAGGGACACAGAAATCCAGCACAGGTGAAAAAAAACCACAATCAACAAAACACCCCAGGGAATTTAAAAATCTGACCAGATAGGCACTATTGATGGAGAAATATAAACGCCGCTATTTCGTTGGCGGCTTCGCGAGCCCTAAACCTGAGCTGCAAAGTGGATTGTTGGGTTCGATTTGTCAAACTGGGAGGCTGGCAAGTTTGGGCAGCTTCACAGACTGTGTTTTATGGAACCTTTCAGGAACCCTCAATAAAAAATGTATTAGATTAGTAATTTGAGTCCCAAATGACCAATTTGAAACGATTGCTTTCTTATGATTTTTCTGAAAGTGCCCGTTTCATGAGAAATTGCTTGAAAAATCAGACAGAGTTTTTAGAGACAATTGTAACAGCACACACGAGGGCTGGGCACGACGGCTTAGGAGAACATTCATTTAATTGAGAAAGGGAAAAAATTCCTATGTAATGCCTCCCCCGTCTTTCCCCGGCTTCTGCGTTACCATAATAAGGTCTAATTCTTAAATACTTCTCCAGAAAGGAAAGTGCCTTATTCACCCCCATATGCGGGTGGGAAGAAGGGAGGTGTGGAAGGGAGATGCGACTCGCCGAGGTCGCGCCTCACGAGCGGAGCTGGGACGGGAGCCCTGTGCTGGGTCCCCAGCAGGTCCCAGTTCAGGCAGTTACGGCTCCTTCCCAGCAAACTGGTTTTCCCCTCCCTCTTGGCTCAAAGCCGCCGGGGCGGGATGTCTGCCACCGCAGCTGGGTGCGTCGGAGGGGCAAGGGGCAGCCGGGCTCTCGGCAGGGATTTATACTTCACGCTACGGAGACGCAGAGTATATATAGTTCACGCAAAACTATGAGCTACGTTTTATTAATTTTATTGCTAAAAATGCTGATGAAAACTGCCGTTTAAGTATGAGATGCGTCAGAAATGAAGTGTATGATGACCTCCCTTTCAACCTAAATTATCCTGCAACTCCACAACCCTGTGACCATGTTCTTCGCTGCCTTCTGGTCTCTAGGCTTTAAGGACCCCGCTCACAGCACATACTCAAGCTTTCTGCCCTGACCGCAGGGCTCGAAGCATGCCTTTTCTATTTATTTAAAGGAAAACTGAGATTCCTATATCACCACTTGATTGCAGGGGTTGAAACGTTAAGGAGGAAAAAAAAAAAATAATCCTGAGAGTCTTATGATAAACTTGTGAAAATTGGCAATCCTGAAAATGAATCACCCTGGGATATCGCTACCTGGAAGGTATTAAGGAATTACAGTATACAGCCTAATTAAGATTATTAGTCAGGGCTGGGCTGGTTAGGAAAGATGCAGAATTTGGAGGGGAAACAGGAGAAGGAGGACTAACCTACCCTCCCTCCTCTTCTCTTTACCCTGGCCTGTAAATCCTGCCTTCGTACTCCCTACCCTCCTTAATCTCGTCCCCACCGCGCTCCCGCTATGCCACCTATTTCCCTCAGTTTCCCACTCCTGTTTTGGAAAGAGACCTTACCCTTTTTCATAGGAAATGCAGAAAAAAGAGGGGGGTCACTGGGTGCCCGGCACCTCCAAGCACCGTGCGTGCAAACCGCGTCCCTTCTGCCTCATCCTCCGCACTCCATCCCGGGGGGCTCCCCGGGACGGCAGCATCGCCCCGGGAGTCTGGTCCAGCATCCCCCACCCGTCACTGGGGGATGGCATCTCATTAGAGCGATCCCAGCTCTAACTGGGACATCCGGGCACGACTCCAGCCCAAAGCAAATTAACTCAAGTCCCAGTATAATAGTAAATAGCTTTTGCAAAGACAGAGCAAGTGTGTGTGGTTCGGTCAGAGGTTAACCCCCCGCCAGCGGGACTGGGGCCGTTTTAGGGTGCCTCCAGGGGTGAAGTGATGGAACAGCCCCTCCAGTACTTGTCATTCAGCTTACCAACTTGATTTATTAATGAAAATGCAAAAAAAACCCCAGATCACTGAAATATCTTTACTCTTATTCTCCTTAATTGGTCCTACTGAAGCGATATTTTTAAACGGACCTTTTTTTTAAGACAGGAAAATACCAAGTCAGTAGCTTTTGCATAAATGGCAATTTGCAAAACTGCAAAGGTGACATTTTTGACATGAACATTTAACAAAAAATTAATATTTTGTCTCTTTAATAAATGGGTATTTGCAAGAGAGAATCCATTATAAAAAGGCAGCTAACGCAAGGTTCTTGAAGCCATTTCCATCAATTGCTATAAGATTTATATGTAAATATGTTAATGGTACTATTAATAATTTAATGGGGGCATGGCAAGCTGTGTTTACATAATAAATATGATTAAGTGTTTCCCTCGAATGAAGTTGCTGAACTGTCACGCTACCCCAGGTTATTATCAACATGGCTTTAAAATGTTAATCAGACAATCAGAAGGAAACAGTCCCCATCCCCGCCGGACCATCCCAGTTGTTTTAAACACAGCTCCCCGTCACTGCCTCAGCCGCTCCCGAAAAACCTCCCACCACGGCTGCAGCGTTACCGGCGGAGGCGCGGAGATTTCCTAAAAGGCAGGGAGGATGTTTTATCTGGTTTTATTTTTAACAAGGGTGGGTGGGCTAACACCCTCCACTTGAATGGAATCGCTTCAGATTTACTTGAGTGTAATTGAGAAGAAAATCTGGTCTGAGATAATTAAGTCGCTGAATATGCTCATCGCTCCTTAAATCCACTGCGCACGGAGCAGGGAGAATTACCCGGTCTTTGGGCGGTGGGAACGGAGCAATTTCTGGGATGACGGGGGGAGGCTGCAGACTCCTACTTCCTCGCTGGATTTTATCCATCTGGAGTTGCGGGATCCTCCCTTGCTCGAGCATCCCTGTCTCTCTGAAGGCTTGCTGGGGTGATGCTTTATGGCAGCTCGGGTGAAGCTGTTCTGAAGCTTCGGACCACGGAGGGGCCGTGGATGCTCCATCCCAGTCCCAGGCTAAGCGCCCCCCTCCACCCCCCCGCAGCCACCCTGGCTTGCCCGCTTCCAGCAAAAGCCTTTAGCCTGAGCAGGCAAGGGACAGAAAGGGTTAATTTAACCGCAGTGCAAGGCCAATCACGCTGAGGTGTCAAACTATAATTTTATATTAGGGCCTGTAATAGTTACTAGAGTTTTACTACAATAACTACATGTCCAAGCAGAGTTTAATGAGAAAATCTATAGTTTTGCTATGGTATTTTCTCTTAGTTTGCATAATTCCCTGAATGCAACCCAGTAAAGCTTTTGACCCGAGATAATAAAAAGGTGATAAAAATGGGCTGTAAAACCCAGAACATACATACATATATATATATTAAACAGCCACTACAAAATCATGGGTAATTTCCACAAGATAAGACGACACAAAACCCCCTCTTCCGATAAAACTCATTCGGGGGAGAACAAAACTAAATGAAACTGATACATTTAAATGACAAGCAAGCCCAGAACCGGGGGTCAGGGGCCTGATCCTGCCGAGCTCAGCCTGGGTGCCTTCCGGATGGGATCTACTCCGAGGAGGGTGACGAGGACGTGTCGGGCGTGCGGGCACGGGCTTGTGCTGCGCCTCATGGAGAGGGGATGGGAATTTTCCTGCGGATGGGAGCAGCCCCGGGCTGGGGTGCTAATGCTCAGGGTTTAACTCCTCCTCTGTGAATTAGCAATAGCAACGGTTGGAAGCGCCGTACCGAGAGCTGGCCAGACAGACAGACGGACGACAAGATATGGCAGGGTAGGCTTTTCTCCCCGAAAACAGGGGGGCAACTAATGGGTAGATGTTTGGATGCTCAGATCATGCCTGCACCACTCCAAGGGTTCATTTAAGGCAGATTACATCTGTCTTGCGCATTTCTGACTTACAAAGCACAATCTGCGGATGACAGATCTCCCCGCGCCGGTATCCCTTCCTGCCAGGTGGAAACGTTGGGGTGCAGCTAAAGGAAACCCCACGCAGGGAGGCAGCGGCAAAGCTGGAAGACCAGCTTTAAAACTCGGTCTTGGGTGTGGTAAGAAATACATATGGGGAAAGTGCTGCTTGTTCAGAGCCTAGATGACAGGAGCGCCAGCAGGAAGGTCCCAGCCCACGGCCACGCGTGGCCGGGCAGGAGGGAGCCCGTTCACCACCACCGCCAGCTAAACAGGGAGAAAACCCAGCGGCGTGGCTCGGGTAGGTGCTTGCAGCTCCCAGCAGGAACGGTGCCGAGTTTAGGAACGGCCCGTGGGCTGCAACCTGCCCCGGGAAACACATCTGTCTGGGTGGTGAGAGCTGGTGAACTGCATCAGCTCATCCCGCACGGCCCTCACGCCGAGCTATTCCTATCAGCCAGGTTATTCCTTACAAATACCAGGTGCAGACTTACTTGTTGGCGGCAGTGAGCTCTCATGAGCCCCCATCACCCCCTCCAAACACCATCATCTCCCCGAAAGCCAGTGGGGAACCCTGTGCCTGGCCCGGCGAGGTCTGGGTACCATTTATTTCCGCTAAGACTTTACAAAGAAAGAGGCAGGTTTGGGACACGGGTCTCCAGGTTCCTGCTCCCCCATTTTGACCTTGGTTAAACCTCTCCTCCCGCTCCCCTTGTCCGCCTGGGTGCGATCACCGAGCCGGAGCCCGGCTGAGGGCGGGTTGGTGAAGGAGGGAGGAGGCTCCGTAGCTGAAAGGCACGCGAGAAGGACACATTAAATCATCACACACTCTCTCCGCATTTCCTCCTCCGCCCTGCGGCTGGTTACGAGGAGGTTTGGATTGTAAATACAGCAGTAACTTTCTCCATAAAAGTCAGCCTCTTCTCTCCGCTGGAGCCATCAAGGGATGGCACAACCCAGTGCTCGGGATCTAATAATAACAGCATCTTTCATTGCTACGGCATCTCCCGCCCCGAAGGCTACCGAAGGGCTTCACAAGCACGCTCCGCACATTTGGATCTCATCCTGAAACGCACCCGCTTGCAGGGACGGGCAGAAAAAGTTATTTACCGGAGGAATTCAGGGAAGGCAAGGCAGAGCGAGCTGCACTGCCACCCGTTTAGGACATAGCGGCGAACGTGAAATATGCCTTGGAAATTTTTATGTGCAATAGCAGTTTTGCTTTGGATTCCGCATCACCCTGAAGATGGGACGTTTCATCCCTCCGTACCCCGAAGCACCTGTCTCGCACAGGGAGCACGGCCGGCAGCTCCCCTTGCCACCTCCTTTCCCCATCCAGAGGGTCTCGGTGCGAGGGAAGATGCTCGGGGAGAGCACCGGGATGGAAGCACGAGGTGGGTCGGACGTGCCAGGCGCCGCCTGCCCCGACCGGTGGCCCCTGAGGTTCATCTCCATTGGGTCCGTCTCTCTGGCAAGCTCCCGGCTCTCTGTCACCCTGCCAGCTCCGGGCTGTCCCTCTCCCGTTCCCCCATCAATCACCCACAACGGGGATGATGTGTTAATGTTTTTCCTATAGACAGACACATTATGTTTCCACACTGCCTCTGCACACGCCGTGTTTACGCCCCTTCTCCCTCCGGGGAGTAAATCAAGCAAATTGATGCGAGCCATGATTAATTGTGTATCTCGGACCAATCTTTTACCGAGTCCCTCACACGGGCAGGTTGTTCCCCCCCTCTCCCTCCCCGACGAACAGGGGAGAGGAGACGGCGCTCCGCTCGCTCCCTCTCGCGCAGTTTGACGGATAGAGCCTGCCCGGGACGCGGTGAGATAAATTTGAAAGGCCTGCGCCGGGCTGTCAGCGTTAAAGATGATGAATGTGGGAGGTGAGGCGGGAGGGACCCGCCGAGCTCGGCGTAATGGATAGGGCTCCTCGGGAATGGATGCTCGCCCGGCGATTCTGCGTTAATCTCCGGGCTCCGCCGAGGTGCCGCCGACTGATAACAAGGAAATAGGAATGACAACAATTTTTAGCCGAGAGATTCTTCACAAAAATGCCAGCCTGCTGGAGGTCTGACAGGCCCTGATTGAATGGGAGCGGGGAGGGGGGAGCCTGCGAGCACCTCTTGACTAACATGCAAAAGATGGATCATTTCATTCCCCCGCCTGACCATCTACATTTATTATCATTTCCCTTAATTCTGCCTCGCTTAGATACCTGTCAGCACCGTTTCTCTTCTGAGGGCCGGCTGATGGGATCTGAGCGGGGCTGGAGCCCCTGTCCCTCTTCCGGCGCGGGAAGCAGGAGCATCCCCGCCGTGGCCGGCAGCATCGCGGACATGGCTGCCCTGCCCTTGGCTCGCCTGGACGGAACAACAGATCGCCAGGACAGGCTTTGCTCCCCGAGGTGGGCTTGTGGCATGGCCTCGCTGCTGCTGCCCATGCCACCATACAGCACGTGTGTTCCCGGGCTTTCCCTGCCCGGGGGCAGGAGCCACGGTGGGATCCCTCCTCTCTCCTCCTCTGCTGGCAAAGCGTTCTCTGTCTCCTCCAGCTGAGGCTCTTCCCAAGGCGGGTCTCGCATGCTGGGAGTGCTTTGCTGGGGCTCAGCCTTTGTTCACCCACCCCGGGCACCACGGGATGGCCCTGGCTGGAAAAGCCCCAGCTCCCCATCCCACGCCGTGTTGAAGCCGATAGCTTTTCCCAGGCTCAGCAAAACACCTCCCTGCACCACGCTGTGCTCGAGCAGCGGGAAACCGGAGCTGGAGGAAGCGGAGTGAGGTTTTGCCTGGCCAGAGGACAGCAGAGTGGGATGCTCGTGCTGCTGCAGAAGCTTCAAGCCTTAGAGGGGCTCTTCGCTCCTGGCAAGAGACATCCCACCTCACCTTTTTAAGCTTTCTGCCAGAGCCTGTCATGGCCACGGCATCATCACTGCTTGCGCCTGTGTGGTGCCGTTGTCTCTGCTGGGCACCAGCGACCCCCTGGCTGGCACCACTGTGGGGACCAGAGGTGAAAGGCACGTCCCTGCTCCGGGGTTGGGGATGCACCAGGAGAAGGGAGCAGGCTGAGATAGCAGCAGGATGGGGTGAGGCTGATGCTGTCCCCCAGCTTTGCCTGGGACAAATCTCTGGATCTAGTGTGGTCCCTGAGATACCTCCTGGATAGGCTGACAGTGTCTGTCCCACCAGCCATCATCTGCATCCCTGGCCACCCTGGGGACTGCTTCACAGGGTGCTCGCCCAGGCAAAACTCCTGTGAAGGGCTCCTTTGACCACTGAGAGATGCTGAGGTCCAAGAAGAGCTGGCTGGAGCATGGTGTGGAGAGGACGAGGCTGTGAGGTGCCACCCTGTTATGTCCCCAGCCCTCCTGGCCGTAGCGAGAGGAGGGGGCTTGCTGCGCCCTGGCACTGCAGCAGCAGCTATTGATAGCATCCCCTCACCTGCTATTTGCATCCCAGAGGCCACCGCAGAGGGGCACAGCTGCGACGCCAAGGGAAGGGTGGCAGCCTCTCTGGATCTAGCTGCACCGCAGCGTGAGGAGAAAGAGAATCCCCCGAGGGAGAGTTTCCAGAGCCTCAAAGGCTGTACAGAGGAACGTGGAGGTGACAGGCACGGGCTATGGCACTGACCAGAGCGAGGACAGCCCCAGGGAGCCAGGTGGGACACACACCGGAACAGGGGCACTGGAAGGCAGCTGCACAGCTAATATGCACCAGGTCTGCCTTGCAGAGGGCTGTGACAGAGAGGAGCCTCCCTGGCACAACACGCAGCACCCTGAGGTCTACCTCCCATGTGCCTGGGCTGTCCCCAGGTCACCCAAGCTCCCGCAGCAGGAGCTTGGCACTTCCAGGGTCCTTCATAGCCATGTCAGAGCGATCAGGCGGGGAAATCACCAAACACCTGGGCACACGGGGCTGGGCAGCCCCAGCACAAATTCCTTCCTTAGGGTTAAGTGGGATGCGGACACCAGACTGTCCTCAAATCTCATCCCTTCTCGAGCGCTCCCGGGTTGACCCGCACACTCTTCCTCTCCCCACAGCCTCCTCTTCCCCTCCTCGTGTCTCTGCCTCTGTAGACAGCGCTGGTTCCTTAATGACCCTGATCATACAACTATTTTCTGGCCACACATAAACGCTTTCATTCCTCCCCCCCTCCTCACCCCTGACTGCCGTCGCTGTATTAAAAAGCAACCCGCTGCTGGGAATACATTAGTGACTTGCAGCAGATCCTTCTTTGCAAGGATAATTACAAAAAATAGAGGGACAATAACTATTAATATTTTATTGCAGTATTTAATGAGCTAAAGCAAATCGTCTTGCACTCCACTGGAACGACATGCTTTGTCATTCTTACGTTCCCTCCATCATTTTCCTCAGCTCCCCATCTGAGGAGCCCTCCCTGCTTTCAAGTCCTGCTCACTCAGTGCAATTTATATTTCCTCTAAGCTGCTTTTCTCCAACTTAAAAAACGACCTTGCTGCTTTCCAGGGCTGGTGCGCTCTCCCTGACGGCGGTTCAGCCTCCAGACCCGTCCACTTGTACCGAACGAGTCCCGGGGAAAGAGCAAAACCCCTTTATCTTAGCAGAGAAAAGCTGCCCTTTCATCTCAGGTGTTTATTGTCTCCATTTCACATGCAAGGAAGCGGCTTCCAGAGGTTAAAGAAGGAGTTTTAAAAGCACTTCGGGACTCCGAGGGACTTGCCTCCTCGATTTTGAAAGCCCCACGTGGCACGGGTCACCCACCGCTCGAGGGGGAGTCGGTGGCCGAGCGGGGGACAGAGACTCACCCCGGCTGCCGTCCCCGTGCCCCGGCCATGCCCGAGGGCAGCAGCACCGCTGTGTGTGCTCAAAGCCAGGGCCGGCCGGGTCTCGCTCACCCTCGGGATGAAGAGCAGGGCCACTGCCGTCAATGGGCAGCTCCGGCTCCCCTTCAATCGGCCAAGCTCGTTTGGGAGACCCCAGCCCCACAGAGGGACGGCGGTGGAGTGCTGACCCCAGAGCGTCGCTCCCACCCGGCAAACCTCCCCCTCGGCTGATCTCTGCCCCCACTGCCAGCCCATCGGGGATGCTGGGGATGTGTTTTTGGAAGGCTCTGCGAGGCTAATCACTCAGCGTGGCTCCAGTTTGGGCTACTCTCCCTGGAAGGGGAGGATTCCAGGAGTGCTCTGCAGGGGACCCAGGATGCCAGGGCAGCCCCGGGCATCTGCACCTCTGTGCACCAGAGACATCCCCCTCCGCCGGGCACGGACCCACTGCTCACACCCACCGGGTTTCCCTGGGGAAAACACCGAGATGACAATGTCTGCTTTTGTATGTCCCTAAATTTCTTCATTCCTGCCTTTTGATCCATTCTGATGGGGGGGGTGGGGGGGTGGGAAATGCCATACAAATAGTTCTATAGGCTCTTATATAATAGTTCTAGATAATGTGATAGGTCTATATTATATATATAGTTGTCTTTCTATTTACAGTTCTATAGTTCCTAAAGAGTTCCCCTCTCCGAGCCTACATAACCATTCGATAAGCTCCTGTATAGGAGCCCATATCGTAGTTCTGTAGGATCTTATAAGTAAGTTCCAGTGATCTGAATTGCCTATATATATAGGAGCCTATATAGTAGTCCTGTAGGCTCCTCTATATAAGTCCCAGTGATCTGCATCCAAATAAACTGTGCCCCCATCTTTGAAACTCTTCCTTGTGCTCAATCATCCCTCTGTCTCCGCTGCAAGTTCATTACTTTTGACCCCCACCCCTCTGAGCTGCCCTGGCCTCCCAGGCAACCACCGTTTGTGTCCCAGCCACCTCCTGGATGTCCCCCTCTGTGGGTAACGTAAGCTTCCAGGGGCAGGGCCCGAAAATACGGCGCAGAGCACCTTCTCCGGGATGGTAATAACCCCGGAAAGAGCCTTAGCATAAAGCTCTGTCATCTTCTCAGTGTCACGTCACCCTGCAGCGCTGGCTGCGCACCCAGCAGCAGGTCTAACTCCCTGCAACAAGAAGATGCTCAAGGGAAAGGCACTGTTCAGGCGCAGGAGCGCAAATATATTATATATTTATTATTATATACTTGCGTACCCCAACAGATAATGTTACCCTGCGCGTAACGCCTTGTCGCACACAAGCCAAAGTCAATCAGGCTTCAAGAATGCAAGCTTAAAAAGTATCCAACCCAAACAGACCTGAAACGAGATGATTTCATTTTAAAACGACTTGGTAAGGTAAAATAAAAGTTGGAGTTGTTATTGGCGCAATGACCTTTACACACGAAAGTGTGAGTAACCGAATATCTTTCCCTGAAAAACACTAAAAATATCTTACGGGTATACACACACACGTGTGTACGCATATAGGTATATATGTAACATTCACTCGAAGCACTCGCAACGCGCTCAGAACAAGGAGAAAACGGGAGCCAGAGCTGAGCAGCATCGCTGCCCAAGGGGAGCAGAACACGAGAAGCGTCAGCATCGCTGGTAAAGCCACGGGGGGTGTTTCGACCGGCTCACCAGCTCAAAAACCGAGGCCAGGTGCTCAGCGGGGATCACTTTCCTGCTGATTTACATCAGCTGAGGGGCTGAGCCAAGGATTTCAAGCTGATGGGACCCTATTAACGTGTTATATACTGGCTGGCCGTTGCAGTCGATAGGCAACCAAATAGCAAGAGGGTTCAAACCTCATTCCCCGACCCTCCCCGGCAAGTGGCTGGGCTAATGGGACAGGGGACGCAGGGAGCAGCTTCCTCGTCCTCCAGAAATAAATAATCACTCTTCCAGCCCCCGCCAGCGGAGCGGAGATTTAATGTGCTGACAGCCTGCATTTTTTACCTTTAGTCAATACAAGAAAGGCCCCAAGACTATGATTCCCAACATCTGGATTCCATCAATATGTGATCTGTCATGATGTATCGGCATCCCCCCCCCCCCTCCAGATTGAGCAATGCGGCTGGTTTTATTAATACGTCAAATACATTATCCGTGTAATACACTTGTCTGCCTCTGCCCTCCCGCTGCTCCCGCACAGCAGATTTGAATGTATGATGAATCAGTTTGCATTACACGTCTGTACGTCATAATTTGTCAGGATTAATAGAACTGTGTGCGGTGGCGGGGATGGGAGTGGGGGGGGGATGGAGCGGGAGGGAGCGCGTCATGTGTGTTTAGTGCGGAGATGTCTGGATCACTTATTTATCTCTGCTCAGGCCACTGGGTTCCCGGAAAACAGCGTGCGCAGTACGTCTGGGAATCGCTGAGCAACCCGGAGCGCTCTCGCAGGCTCAGCCCTGCCCAGCGGCCGCTCCGGCTGCCGAGCTGCGGGAAAAGAGGCGAGGGGGGGTATTTTAGGGGCCTCTGACACATTAGGGTCTCCGTGGCCCCGTGCAAAGGGTCGAGTCCCTGCACGCCGTGTCAGGCATCAACAGCAGAGACACGAGGAAGGTGACACGGGGCTTACGGTCTCGTCCCGGCTCTGCCAGAGCATCGTTACATGACCTGAAGCATGACTCCTTGCCTCAGTTTCCCCGTGGGCAGCAGCTACCTCTGTCCTCACCGCTGACGCCCTACATGACTTGCGGAAAATAATTTATTTTCACTTTGCAAGCGGCTTTTGGTCTCAGGTGCTTATGGGGAAGAGGTGTTGGGAGCCGGGAGCCACGTGCAGGTGACGAGCACATCCAGAGCCAGCTGGTGCAAGCTATGCTCTCCCCAAAATCCAGCAAAACATCCACAAGAAATGGGTCAGGGCTCGGTGGGAGACACCGGTGCTGTCTCCCCTTTGCATACAGCGCATTTGTTTGTAGATCTGCAGCTGGACTTTGGTTTGCTCCTGTAAAACACCGATTTCAGCTATAAACTTTATTTACAGTATATTACACAGGATTTAGTGGGACCCATAAAGACCGGAGAACAGAACTAACCGTGCCTTTGCTTCCCAGCGGCGACCCAGCGAGATGGGTGAAGGCAGCCCACAAGGGGCGTGCAGGCTTCTCCGCTCCATCGCCCAGCCCGTGCAGAGAACCTGCGTCCCTTGGGATCCCAGGGGCTGCCCACCCCAGGGTCTGACACCCTGCCCACAGCATCGTGAAGGAGGGTAGATTTAGACTGGATATTAGGAAGAAATTCTTTACTGTGAGGGTGGTGAGGCACTGGAACAGGTTGCCCAGAGAAGCTGTGGATGCCCCATCCCTGGAAGTGTCCAAGGCCAGGCTGGATGGGGCTTTGAGCAGCCTGGTCTAGTGGGAGGTGTCCCTGCCCAGGGCAGGGGGGTTGGAACTGGATGATCTTTAAGGTCCCTTCCAACCCGAACCATTCTGTGATTCTATGATCTCTCAGCTCGCTCCTAATGAGCTCGTACGTCCACCCAAGACAGCCCAGCACCGTACAGAGCTCCCATCTTGTGTCCTAGAAGCAAGACAGCCCCGTTAGAGCAGCTCTATGCTCAGTCTCATTAGCACTGCCTCTCACTAGGGCTAATTATCCCGGCCGTTAGGTTGTCTCCGCCCAGTGTGGCATGGCCAAGAGGAGGAGGTGTGAAGTCTCCTCACTGTCTTTGTGCTGGGTCCTCGCCCCAGCACTGATGGGACATCGCTGGGACCAGAGCTCCCAGTCCCGGATGGCTCCCAGTGAGCTGCGAAGCTGCCCATCTCCATGCACTGAAATCAGGGATTTCGGGATACAGACGAAGGACCACCTGCCTTGGTATCCGTAGGAGCAGGAGTTAGGTCCGATGGGAGAGGGTGGCGAGCAGACCTCAGCGCATCCCGCTGCCCCCTGCGCTTCTGCAGCCCATTTCGGCTCCAGTGCATGAATTATAAGGTGGTAAGTGACACTACAGACCTGCACAGTCTAAATATAATATCAGGTATCCGCGTTACGGATAATTATAAACTGTCTTGAGTGAAGTTCGGTGATACTTTACAGTACTGTCATTGCTGTTACTTTGCTTGCAGCGAAGCTCAGCAGAAATGTGGATTTAAAATACTCATCCCGGTGCTGGCGGCAGCATCTCCCCATGGTAAAACCCCTGCAAATGGCTCACGACCCCCCTGCAGAGCGTGTACCCCCCAGCAGAGCAACCCGAGTCCTGCCTCTGCTTTAGGGGGTTTGGTAACCTCTGGGGACGAGGCTTGCCCCCTCTGCCCCCAACCATGGCCCGGCAAAGAGCCCTGGCTACCCAAAAAGAGCGATGCTGCCCCCGCATTGCAGGGGGCTCTGCAGGGCACCTCTCTGCTGGCCCCACCAACCCGCTGAAAGGGTTTTGCTTGGGCAAGAAATGGGCTTCTCAACCAAAGCAAACAGGGGCTTTTTGATCAGAAAACTGAAAAAAAAACCCCCATGATTTCCTCCTTTTGCTTCTCTAGAAGGGCCAGGGGAAGTCCTGGCTGAGCAACCCCTCCTGCCTCCGAAACCCAGACCCTGCTGCAAGCCCCAAACCCACCCACCCCCTCTGACGGTTCCTTTGGGGGGCGGGTCTCAACCTGCTCTTCTGCGTGGAAGCACAAGCCATGTCCCCAAGGGTCCCCAGGGGAACCTTTGCTGGGGCCACCACGCAGCCCATCCATGCCAGGGCTGGTGCCACCCTCCCTCCGCTCTGCTCCAGGGGACGTCGCGGGTCCATCCCCTCCCCGTGGTCACTGCGTGGCCGAGCCCCAGCTCCCTCCTCCCGGTGCCGCTTCCCCAGCGCGGCTGGAGGACGTGACGTCAGGGTCCCTTAATGGGCAGCAGTCACCTCGCTTTAATAACAGCTCCCAGAAACAATTGTACATTTACAACCCAGCGAGCGAGCTTGGCACGCTGAGCCCGCTCCCCTTCCAAGGCTTAATTTGATTTTGACATATTGGCTCGAGATTAAAGGGCTCTCATAAAAAAGAAAGAAAGAAGAAAAAAAAAAAAAAACCCCAACCGAAAAAAAAAAACCCAAACACACACACACGCATCCAGCCCCCCCACCGCCCCCTTTTTCAGGGCTCAAGCAAAAGTGCTAACATTGTAATATTTTAAGTAGAGAAAATCCAAGTGTGCTTTACCCCCTGCTGGCTCTTATGCTGGGCTTATAAAAATTAAGTGGAAACCTACACAGCTGTAGGCTATAAATCCTTTGTCGCTAACAGAGCCAGGCCTGGTACCTGCCTCCAAAAGAAAAAAAAAAAAAAAAAAAAAGAAAGAAAATAAATGCAAACTCCAAGAAGCGAGCGGCTGGAAGAGATGTGCAGGGCTGGCCGGGCTGGGCAGGTTTGGGGGTGGCCGTCGGGGACCTGGGGACGTCCCCAGAGCCATGGGGATGGACCCACGGGGCGGCGGGGAGGAGGAGGGGGAGCGGGGAAGCGGGGGGAAAGTGCCGGAGCATCGGGGAGAGCGCGCAAAGCAGTAAGAGCCCTCTCGGCTGAAGATCAATTAGCATCAATTACTGACTTCATTTAATTGTCGTAGAAGATGAATTTGTCATTTTTAGTCTGGAATTAATGTGAGACCTTCAACTTTCCCTTGGCAGCCCCAGCAGGTCACTGCGTATTTTTTTTTTCCCCTTCTTTTTGCACAGGGGAGAAATGTGGCAGCGGGGAGGAGAGGAGAGAACTGCCGATGCCACCCGGGTACCCTTCCCTATCCGTCCCCCATCCATCCCCATCCATCCCCATCCACTGCCATGTGCCCGGGCCAGCCCTTGTGCCATGCCCAGCAACGCTCCCGCCACCACCATCTTTCTGGTTTTCTTTTTTTTTTTTCTTTTTTTTGGAACCTTCCACTTTTTCTCCCCTTTCCCGTTTTCTGCCAGAAATTAATTTTGCAGCCGAGGGCTGCGAAGTGTTTACATTTTCCCCAGCAAACAGGCGACAGTAAACAATGAACGCTCACAGATGAAATTGAATTTATAACTGCATTATGGGGCCAGATAACGCCCTAAAATAATACAACGATAAGGAAATTCGATTTGATTGCCGCCGCGAATCAGCTTGGGCCCATCTGCAGCCGGGGCCTCCCGTAATAATTTTAAATTGGGTTTGTAAACCTTATTTGTCCTTAAATATTTCTGTCATTTTTCATTGCCGGAGACAGATCCTCGGGCGTGAGGCGGGGGATTGTCCCCGCCGGAGCGGCGCTGGTGTGCGGGCGGAGGGCCGGTACGGGTGCCCGGCGTGCCGAGCGGGCGCCGGGGCCGGCGGTGACAGCCGCTCGTCCTATCCATCACCGTGTCGACAGCCAGGGAGGAATCTCGGGGAGAAATTGAGTTTGCCTCACAGGGGACAATTGAACAAATTAATAGACCATTAGCCAAGCGGTGACCTGAGAAATGAGGGTGCTGAGGCTCTCCCCAGGTTTGGACGGGGGGGGGGGAGGAAGGGGAGAGGCGATGGAAATCCCGTGGCCGTCCCCAAGGGGATGGTCCCATCACCCCGGGATGGGATGGGAGATGCAGCTGGGTGGCCATGCCGGGCGTCTGTCACAGCTCACTTGCAGCCGGCACTGGCTCATCCGAAAACGGCTGTGCCGGTGTGCGGAGAGCACGGCGGGAGGCATGCGGGGCTCCGGAGGGTGAGAGATGGCAAGAGAGGCTGCAAGGATGATCTGTGGTAATACAGTGGGACAGTTAGGCAGCCGTAAAGGGAAAGGTAGGGAGAGGGGGAATAAAAACATCCCAATCTCGTTTCTGAGAAATCTCCTGCAGGAAGCCATCGCGCAGAAGTGCTGCAGCGTGCACGGGATGCTCCCAGGTCCCCAGGGCAATCCCTAGTCCCGGTGGGTGACAGGCTTGTGGTCACCACCGGGCAGGACACCAGGCACCTGCATCCCTGCCTGTCTCAGCTCTCTTCGCGTGATGAAGGCTGCTTAACCGGGAAAGGGCTGGGCAACCCCTGCATCCCGGCCACCAGCCGGGGCTGCAGGACCTTGCCGGGGGGGCAATCCCCAGGAGGACACGGTCCTTCTGCCTCCAAATGCAGCCAGGTGCCCGGCGCAGCATCTCTCCTCTGCAACCTCCCCCGAGCTTGCCTGTATCATCACCATTCATTATCCAAATGACTATATTTATTAAGTCCCCTGCCAAGGCATTACAGAGTGGCCTGTAACAGAGATTAAAAGCAGAATAAAACACCAAAGTGATCTTTTTTCAAGTAAACAAAACGATCAACAGCCCCAGAACTGGCTACCAGAAACACACAAGCCGTGGGAAGGACACCGAATTCATCGCCGCCACAACACGAACATACTTGTGCCCGCAAATGCCTGCTCTGGGCGGTGGGGGTCAGCCCCACACACGTGTTTCTGCTTGCCCAGCTGCTCCCTGCACTGAAGACCCGGTTGGTGGGGGACCAGTTTCACTCCCCCTGCCCCAGACAACTGCCCTGCACCACCCCACCTCGGCCAGGATGCTGAGCCCCACGGGAACGTCCTGCTCTTCCTCTGTCCCTCCGGACAGGGAGGGCTCAGGGATGCTCCTCTGCTGGTACTAACAGCCTGCTGCAAAGGCGTGCATGAGCCAGGCTAGGCTGGTGACTGTCCCCAAGCGTGCCAGCCCACCGGCCCCCCATGACACCAAGGCACTGAACCCGGGGCAGCAGACAGATGGACCACCACGTGGCATTTGCCAATGGCTGGGGCAGCAGTGGGATGCAGCAAAGGACCAAAGCTCCTCGCCCCTGCCCACTCGGGTCTGCAGAGCATCAGCCCCCGCAGCACGGGGCTGCTTGGTTCTTATTTTCAAAGGTATTATTTTAAGTCTGGGGAATGAGGGGCTTTACGAGGAGGCTCTGGGTTTCCTTTGTCTCTGCTGGAGATAATCAGGTGCAGATAGGATGTATATTCTGTAAAAACATGCACTCACTTCCACTCACCGGTTACCTTTTTTCTGAGAGCTGTAAGGGTTTCAATTACCGGATTCTGGGATTTAGTGCCCAGGGCTTTTTGGTGTGCGTTAGATTTATTAGAAGGTTTAGTACCAGCGGAGGATTCACGCATTTACTCCCAGGAGCCCAGCTTCCGTTCACAGACCCTAAATCAAGAGCTGAGATGGGCTATTGTCACTTACGACATTAGCATGGTTAACGTACGCGGGGATGATTAATAGCGATATACATGCAGCTTCCCCCTCCTCCCCAGCGCCGCGTCTCTGCCACCTCTGCCCGAGCCGGGGGCTGTCCCTTCACGGGGAGAGCCATCCCGCACCCCTCCCCGGGACCACTGGCTGCTCAGCACCACCCCAGCACTGAGCATTACTGCTTTACACCATATTTTATCATTATTATTATTATTTTTAAGATGAAGCGTTTCAGGCACTCGGGGGGCACAGGGCTTTCTGCCAAGGCAGGGCTACGGGGGCGCCCCGCAGGCGCTGGCTGGGAGAAGGGGAAGGTGTGCAGGGCAAGAAGGATGCTGGAAGGATGCAGGTCAGCAAAACCTGCAGAAAAAAAATATTGTTGTTCTAAGAGTAAACCCAACCTTCCCCAGCAGGAGCCACCCACCCGCCTCTTGCCAGCTCCTTCTTCCCAAGGGACACCTCAGGTCAAATCTGCTGCTGGAGGGAAGAGAAGAGGAAGGTGCTCTTAGTAAGCAGGGAGCAGCCGAATGAGGCAGCCCCTTCCATCCGAGCAGGTCTCCCCTGAAAAATCCCATGGGATTTTCCCACCCGTCTGCCCAGCTCGCCTCACATCTGCGGCACCAGGAGCAGATCCACATGCTACAAGCCCTCCGTATCGCCCCAGGAGAGTGGTGACAAGGCTAAAACTCATCACATGAGTGGTCTCCCAGCGCCTCGGGGATGCGACAGCATCTGCGCCGCGGGCTCTGCACCTCGCAGCGGCAGGTACCCGGGGCTCGAGGCAAGCTCTCAGCCCTGCTGCGCTCCAGGGGAGACACGACCATGCTCCTAACGAACAAGATCCTGATGGCTTTTGTCCTTTTTCCAATACCGTGTTACTTACATTCCTTCTTTTTTAATTAAAGCAGCCCCAGCTGATTTTACAAGCTTGCCGCTGCTTCTCCCCCAGTCTCTCTGTCTCTCATATGCTTGAGTGCTAGTATTAATTATTAGAGCCAATTTACTGTTTATACTCTGATGTTTTAACTAATTACCACTAATGGCAGACACCAGTGGGCAATCAACTTCATTTAGTTCCCAGTGCAAACCACTCATTACCATCTGAGAGAGGGAAAGAGAGTACGCGGGAGGGATAAATAAAGACGGAGCCGCATGGGTGGGTGCCTGGGACTGATGGTGAGCTGTGGGATCTGGGAATGCTCCTGCTTCCCAGTGCAGCCCCTTCGGCAGGGCTCTGGGGCAGGATTTAAAGCTCCAGCGTGTGTGGATGGGTAGCAGGGGAAAGTCCCTGTGCATGACCACTCTGCAGGGGCTGTTAAGATTGCTGGTCCTAAGCCCTGCCTTGTCACCAGAGAAAGGCTCTAAGCCTGAGACAGCTACAGTTACAGGTGAGCAGCATCCTTCTTTCCTTGCGTGGCAAATGGCTCCTTTTCCCTGCTGGGTTTCATCCTGGGATTCATCTCAGGGGAGGTGCAGCCCCTGCTCACGTTCTTGGCTTGGTGTGATGCCAGGTTTCCTGAGTCCCAGGTGTCTCTGGTGTCAATCCTGCCACCAGGGGTAGAGCGGGTGGTGTGAAGGCAAGATGAGTTGGGGCTGAAAAGCTCCTGAGCCACGCTTCCTCCTGTCTGGAGCTGAGCTTTAAGCCTGGGCTAATGAAGCTTGGTCATGGACCTAATTTAGCTGTTTCTGTGTGTAGTGATATTGTTGACACTAATCCTTCCTTAACACGAACGCATCCCTCAGCCTAACTTGTGTCCCTGTCTACTTGTTCCCTCTGGAGACCCAGGAAAGCCACCAAGGCACATATTTATCCCCCTGCACCCCAGAACCGGCGCGGGAGCCCACAGTGCTAAAAGCATACAACAGATAATGATACAGCTCTCCTGGCTGTGCTCTCTCTTCTCTGTTTTGGACCAAGAACCAAACGCACTGTGCAGAGAGGGGCCTACGAGGAGGGATGATGGAGGGAGATGACCCCACCAGAGCTGGGCTGGCCCTGCGGCTCCAGCAGACACCTCTGGTGGGTGCAGCCCAGAGCAGAGCATGAGGCACTGAGCTGCCGGGTGTCCTCGGAGGTGGCTGAGAAACACCTCTAGAAAAAGTGATGTCCAGATCTGTTTGCCTCCTATGGCAAGACCTATTAACCCTTACCCGGGACAAACCTCCAGCCAACTGCATTTGTGGTGCTGGGGATCCGGACTCCTCCAGCCTTCAAGTGTGAACCTTTCCAGGGGACAGACAGAGCTCTAATGACCTGCCAGCTCATTACCAGTAGTGGGAGTCCTGCCCTAACAAAAGAGACCGCAGTCTTTTCAGAGTTTTCATTCCACCAACGTGATTTTTAGTGCAGTGATGCCATAACCACTCAACTGGGAATCCCAAAACAGGGCCACGAGCCCAGCTGCAGGGATGGGGCTGGGCACCACCTCTCCAAAGGGATCTCCAGTCTTTCTTGTCTCTCTTTCCCCCCATTCTTTCATTCCCTGATTTGCTCTGTTGAAATCCTGCTTTTGAAAGGGAGACAGGGGTTGGAGACCTGCTCTGCAGCGGTGGAGACGTGGTCGCCTGTCTTGTGGAGGTGGGGAGGCGGGGGGGGGGTTATAACTATGCACACATCTGAAATGTAATTGCTGTCAGCTCTCTCCATTCTTGCAGCACGAGGCCTTTAATCTCTCCCACCAGACCCATCGGCCCTGATATTGCAGCTCCAGAAAGGCTGGTTTTATGTACTTTAACCCTGCGACCTTTACAAATCCCATCATTCCAATCAATACGTCTCATTAGCGTTAGGTAAATGTATGGGATGGATGGGGAGCTGTGCTGGGAGGAGCCCGCGGAGGGTGGGGTGGAAAGTCCTCCTGCCTGCCCGCTCTCGGGGGCCAGCACAGCCCCACCACGCTCCCTGAGCTGCCGGGGCCATCCTTCCCCCCACAAGCATCCTTCCCCCCAAATATCCTTCCCCCCAGACACAAACCTTGGTCCAGCTAGAGATGGGGGCCAGCTAATGCAGAGCATGAAACAAAGTCCCTGCGAACCCAACTGCGGAGTCGAGAGCCCAAGCTGTTAACTGGACCAAGCTGTTGGAGTAATTCTTTCTTTTTTTTTTTTTTTTTTTTTTTCCGCCCTCCCTCCTTGGGAAGCAGACATATGTTTTACAGCTTTCCCCTATGTCAACTAAACGAAAACATACGGGGCCTGTGGCAGGTGATGGGAAAACAATGTGGGGTGTGCGCGGGGCTGCCTGCCATCCCTGCCTGTTGGGCAGGGGAGCCGCCAAAGGTGGCGGTTACTGCGGATGGCAGGACAAAGCCAAGGACTGGGGTGAAGAAAGAAAATCTCTGGTGCTTCCTGTGAAAATGAAGGGCTTAACCCTTAATCCGGGGAGAAGTGTGAGTTTACACCAGGTGAGGACCTCACCGGCACAGGGATGCTGGATGCACCAGGTGGGGCCAACCCATGGGTTGATGGGGCATCGGTCAATCAAGGATGCTTGGAAAAAAAAAAAAAGGATGGGGCCAATCCTGCCCTTGGGAAGGCTGGAGATGGGTTAGTGTTGCAATCCAGTTATTACTGGGGAGGTGGCTGCCTTCCCCCTGGATCAGTGCCTCAGCCAGCAGGGCTGTAAATGCTATTACTGCCCATAAAACTACCCAGCTCTCCTTCGAATCCTGCTCAAATGCTTGACTCAGGCGACCCACCGGCAGCAGCAGATCCCACAGGAGCAGACATCTTGGGGGCTGCTGTTGCCACAGCAGAGCCGGGGTGGGGGCAGCTGGCTGCTATTGGCCGCCTGCCCCACTATGTGTGCCTCCTAGCTCCCCGTGGTGCCACCAAGGTGATGGGTGGCTTCCCCAGGGGACCACAGCACAAGTGGCCTCCAAACCTCATCACTGCCGGCTCATCTGGGCCATGTGCCTCACAGCTCTGCACCGAGCCAGATCTGTGTCCCAGAGCTTGGATTGAACTATCCCAAATTCATCCCTGGCAAATCCAGCTACTCAAAAGGCAAGAAGATGAGTTTGAGGGCTTCTCCTCCCAGCGGGGCAGGCTGGGGTGGCAGGAGGAGGTGAGGGTGCCTTGTCACCCTCTCCCCAGGCAGGGAGAGCTTTTTAAGTGGCACCTTAAAAAGAGCCGGGTTTGGTTTCTGAGCTCTGCTATCCCCATCTGCAGAGCCAGCACGTTACTGCAACAGCACTCGGCTCAGCCCGGCGGCTTCGGGCTCACCCCAGCAGTAAAAGCAACCTGATGAATGTACAGCACCAAATATATTCATATACATACGCCTATTTCTGCAAAAGCCTACAAAAGCGAGGGCTTAAAACCCAGGGGCAAGCTCTGCTTTTTCACATTAGTGAGGTTTAATGAGGGTGTTTCCATGAGGTTTAAACTGAGAGCTGGGCCAAATCCACCTCTCACCGGAGGGTGGGACGGCCGAATTGGCCTTGGTGACGGAGGGGATACGCGGAGCTGGGTAGGCGACATTCCCATGTATGCAGGGCAGTTTGGAGACCCGGCCCGTGTGCTCCCCTCCTCCCTGAGGCACTGATGCCCGCTCTCCCCATCTCCCCGCTGCTCTGTTTGTCAAGGCTCTTCGGCAAGACCTCGGACTTGTTGACAAGCACTAAACTCCGCGGCGGCATGAAAACCATTTAAGCACTAAGCCCCCCTCGGCTTTAGCGAGATGACTGTGCGGTGCGGGATCTCAGCGCAGCCCCTGGCAGGAGGCAGAGGGAAGGAGAAATGAATAAATCCTCCGTTGGGGCTGATTTCACTCAACCTGACACTGCTGCTCCTGGAATTAAACGGGCGAGTCCCCAGGTGCCTCTCCGGAGTGGCGGGATGCTCGGCACTGCGCCACCACCCCTGCCCACCGGCTCCCGGGACACCAAGCTGGGAGCGGCCATGAAACCTGGCTCTGGTCCATGGTAGGAAAAAACAGTCTGTAGCTTCAGAGTTGCCCTCTCCAGCAGAGCAACTGTCGGGCTTGATAAAGCCCCTGCTCTGCTAGCCCCCAGCTCTGCAGGGCACCAAGGTACGGCACCTTGGCTAAGAGCCCCCAGTGGCAGGGCACCCGTATACAGGGTGCTCATGGGGTCCTTCAAGCTTGTTTTGGTTTTTTTTGACACCAACAAGTGTGGAGCCAGCAGCAAAGCCTCCCAGGCAGCTGCAGACCCTCAGCAAGCCTTTCGGGGCAGCGTTGTCCCTCCTCGGCACCATGGTCCCTGCCTGGCCATCCCCACCTGGCAGCAGGACAACCTGCACAGCGACAGCAAAGGGGAACGGGGAAAGAGGGTGGAAAGCTAACACATCCCCCAGCCACACGGTTATCGTCAGAGGACAGAGCGGTGGCCTTGCTGCAGGACCCTGTTTAACCTTCTCGGGCTTGTCCGCCGGAGGAAAGCTTAGCGGGAGGCGAGAGATTGTAGATAGAGATTTGGTGGGTCCAGAGATGCAGGGGACTGCAGCAGCCTTAGATTTTATCTGCATCTCCACAGGGCCAGACGACCTTGGAATCCCAATCAACAGTTGTTAATAAAACCCAGGGGAGAAGCAGGAGGCAGAGCGATGCCCCAGGGCTGGGGGGGAGCTGAGGGCACTCCATGCTGCCACTGTCTAGTCTAATACTGCCCAGGGCATTTACCGGCTCCCTTTTCCTTACCCATTGGAAAAGCTGCTTTTAGACTGTAATGGGAACAGAGGGAATTCCCAAAGGCCTGGAAACCTCCTCCAGATCCCTGTCTGCTTGGTTGGCTCCTGTCTTACTCCTGTGCTGCCCCTCCCAAAGGGCTGGGGCTGAGCCCATCCCTAGGGGAGGTGGGAAGAGGCTGAAGGTAGCTGCAGAGGTAGGAGCAAGATGCTTCCCAGTTCTTCCTTTCACTCCTGGCCCCTCTTGGCAATATCCAGCCCTTTGGGCTGCTCTTCTCTGTGTGCCCCTTACCCCCCTGACGTGGTCTGGATCTGCCAGACCCATTCCTTCACTGCATTTCTGCTGCCAACCATGCCACCAGGAGTATCTCTTCCTTGTAAGGAGCTGGGGAAGGAAATGGGGCAGCCCCAAGGCTGGGAAAGGAAGGGAGAGCTGATTCTGGTCATCACTGGAGAGAGCAAGCAGGTGCTCGAAGCGCTGGGACATTGTCCCAGAGCCACCACTGCCTCCCTGCTGCGCCCCGGCTCCTCCTCACCTCCAGTTGTGCAGAAATCTGGCCCTTACTCAGCCCAGCATTTCAGTCCCAGCCATTACAATGACAAGGGTGATAAGAGATTCTTATCACAGTGCTCAGAATCGATTTGAAGCTGAGCCCCTTCCCCGCATTCCTCCTCCTCGCGGCTGCTGGAGCAGCAGTCGGTCGGTCAGCGCTGCAGGACTGGGCAGCGGGGCTTGCTGGAGAGCAAAGGTGACAGTTCGGGGTTCAAATCCCTCCAGAGATACGTCCCTCCAGCCTAGCAGCTTCAGGCATACCCTCACTGCAGACAGAGCTCGGGACGGGATCCAGGGACGCCTGGGCTCTTTCCTGCCACCCATCTGCTGGGAGACCCGCTCCCTGTGCCCAGGCTGCAGGAGGGAAAATGCAGCTCTGCGTCCCTGGAGGGCACTGTGAGCCTCCATCCAGGGGGACCTGGGCAAAGGGCTGTGGCCTCCCAGCTGAGGCAGGAGCTTGTTCTCCTCCTTGTGCCCAGGGGAAGAACGGAGAAAGTCCCATTGACCCCACAATCAAGATAGGGAGCAGCCTGCAGTCGTGCATCCCAAGCCTGGGGCTCACTGCACCCTTGTTTTACTCCAAGAAGTTGTCACTTCCTACAGCTCAGTGTGGCTCCGGTCCCCTTCCCCACCGATCCTGCCCTCCCACGCATGGCTGACGGGGACAAATCCTGCCTTCCCATGCGTGGCTGATGGGGACAGTGCTCGGGAAGGAGACACTTCCCGCCGGCAGAGCTGGGGGCTCCCAGGCTGGAGTGGGCGTCTGTGAGCCCCGGTCACATCACAACAGCCAGCATCCCCCCTGTGTCGCTGCAAGCTGCTGTCCCCTCTCCTGCGGGAGGCTGCCTGTGTCTCTCATGAAGAAGCAGAAACTGCACATAAGTTTTAGTGAGGTTAGAGCTGATTTAACACAGCCGCCTGGTCCCTCAATCTCTCCCCGCAGCCACCACCTCCACCATTTAAAAAACCCTCAGTTTCTGCCACCATCAGCCCAAAACTTGGACAGGTCCCTGCTTGGAGCAGTTCGCAGAGACCCACACCAGCCCAGGCTTCCACCTTTCAGCTTTCCACCATCCCAGCTCCGGGATGGCCAGCGGGATGCTGTGTGCCCGGGATGGAAGGCAGAGGACCTGCCACCACAGCTGCCCGCACCGAAGCTGCCCCGAGCAGTTGGCACTGCAGCTCCCCAGTCCTTGGGGGTGCCTTGGCTCAAATGCACCCGCTCTTTGCAGCACATCTCACCCATCTCAGTGGGGAAACTGAGGCACAGGGGGGTTGTGGGCTCGCACGGCCGCTCAGCAGAGCTGCTGGCAGGACTGAGATATCCTGGTCTGGAGCTGCTCGAGGCGCCTCGGCCTCTTTAGAAACCTTGAAGCCCCAGCAGCTCTGGCCATGCAGATGTTGCAAGTCCTCCTTTTCCTCCCAGAACTGTCCCTGGGAAGAGCAGAAGCACAAGGCGGTGGCAGGGGAAGCGTCCGAACAATCGGGGCTTGTGCCGAGACGAAGAAAGGCCCTTCTTGTTGGCGGGTGCAGTCGGGGTGAGCCCGGGGACCTCGCAGGATGGCACCCCAGGTACCCCAGCTGTGCCGCCTCTCCAGCCCAACAGAGAGGGGGCTGTTGTGGGCCCAGCCCCGGCACAGGGTGTCACCGCCTGCCTTGGTGAGCGGGGATGCTCTCTCTTTGTGCCTGCTGGTTTCTGCTCTGCTGACCCGCTTTGCTCCCTCCGCCGGCGCCATCCATCAGCTCTGGCAGCCCCGTCAATTCCAGGGCTCCGCAATGCCATTCCCCAGGGGGGAAAGAAGCACTACTTTTTTTTTTTTTTTTTTTTTAAGGCAAGCTGCTAGACTCCCTCCCTCCACTCCTCGGAGACATCTAATGCTCAACACAGCCCAGCGACAGCGGCAAAGCATGTGCCTGGGCTTTTCATTCAGCCCAGCCCCAGCCTTTGAGCAGCTGCCAGGCGCTCGAAGGGCTGCGATACCTGGGCAGATGTGCAGTGTCCCCTGGGCAGATGTGCTCCAGCTCCCGCCTTGCCCCCGGGGGCTCTTGCTATTGCAGGTACCAGGCAGGCGGTGGCAGCCTGACCCGCAGGTCCGGCGGGCAGGTCCGGAGGGCGAGCGGCCATGCCAAGCTGGCAGGAGCTGGGCGAAATCAGCCTGGCAATGGCCCGGCCCTTTGCAAGGCGCCTTATCGGGACTGGCTGCAGCAGCAGCAGCTCGGGGAAGGTGTTATTGCTTATGTCCCACGTCCCGCTCGCCAGCCTGGCAGGCGGCGGTGGGGATGAGCAAGCGATGCCAGGGCCGCTGCCAGCTGGGTCCAGCTCGGAAGGACGATGCTGCTGCCGGGATGAGGATGGGGCAGGGTGCATTCACACCTCCATCCTCCATCTCTGGGAGATGGTGGGTCCAGCTATGCCCCATGCCTGAGTGCTTATCACCAGTCTGCAGTGCTGGAGACTACCTACAGCTGAGCTGTAGGAAAAGGAACCTGTAAGCAGCCTTCATTTCCTCCTCCATGCCATGGCCAAGCTGAGGCAGGGTCAGCCCCACAGCGCTGGTCCCAGCTCTCCTCAGCCCCAACCCTCTGCCCCAAGGTCCAGATGCGGGGCAGGGACTCAACCATTTTCAGGGCTTTCTGCCTCTGCTCCGGCAATCCCCCCTCGGCAGCAGAAACATCTGCCTCACCTCTTCAATCAATACTCAGCTCTTAATAGTCCTGACAATTCGCAAGAAAACAGGGGCATTAAATGTTAATTATATCTATTTGGATTAAAAAAATTTTATTACTCGAGTTAATTATAGCTGGAGTCGTAAAAAGGTGCAGAGCAAGAGGCGCTGCTGCTCCGTGGGGTGAGCGGGGGCTGAGCACCCCCGGGTGTCCCGAGCCATCGGCCGGGCAAGGAAGGAGGGAAGTACCCACTATGAGCGCGGCCGCCTGCCCGGCACACGGCCGGAGCCTGTCCCTCGGGAAGGGGCTGCCACGGGAAGGGGCCGTGTGGGTGCCATGCTGGCAGGGGGTGTGTGCAGGGCCGGTGGCGGGGGGTCTCGGGGCGCGCGGCAGGTACTCGTGTAGCCGTTGCGCTGGCGGGACCCGTCCTGCCCCAGCCTGTGGGCTTCTAATTTACTGCTTTCCTTTTACCGTAAAACTGAAAGGGGAAGGTGCACCCTTTAATCACTGCCTCCGGGGCCCCGCCTGAAACCACACAGAGACCGAACGAAGGCTAGGAGTTAATGCTCCTTCCGACACCTTTTTATGATTCATGGGCCTGACCTTGAGCCATAAACCGCTCAACCTCCCCGCCACACTGGCAGTATTTACAGCCTGCAGGGGCCACTGCACGCAGCCACCGATGCAGATCCGCAGCCGGGGCCGCGCGCGCCGGCACAGGTAGGCAGCCGGGGATGCAACAGGTAGGCAGCCGGAGATGCGCAGGTTGGGATGGCTGCACGGCCGGGGACGCCCAGGCTGGCGGGCAGCCGTGGGTGGATCCTAATGCAGCACACGGAGGTGGAGATGCAGGCAGTGCACTCATGAATCCACGTCGATGCACACCCGTACGTGCACACAGCGGCGTGCGCAGGTAAATGTGCTACGATGCCCTCATCGGGGAGCACCCACGGATGCACCTAACAAGCCCGTTTGCACGCCGGGAGGTGTGTGCACCCCAGCACCAAACCACGGAGGGAGGCTTCCCGCTTACTGCAGGAGGGACTTGGCCTCACGGGGAAGGGACAAGGCTGAGCTGGCACATCCCAGCCCACCCCAGCACCCTGCAGCGCAGGTCCCGGTCCCGGCAGGAGCAAACCGCCTCGGTGGCACTGTGGAAGCAGGTCCTGGCATCAGGGTCCACCCCACCAGCTAGGCAGCCCCAGCTCCTGCTCCACAGGCGAGACCCATGAAAGCCTACACTGGTCCAAACTGGTGACAGGGTGAGGTCTAATGGTTAAAGCAAAGGGTGTCCCCCTGGGTAGGCTCAGACCAACCAGCTCTTTGCTTTATGCCTCAGTTTCCCCACCACAGCAGCAAGAAAAATAATCCTGACCCATCGTGTTTGCACAGAGTCGGGAGGCCGAGATTGTTAATGTTTGCGAAGTGGGTTTGGCTCCTGCGATAGAGTAAGCCAGAAATGTGAAGGTCATTATTATTAGCAGGATTAAAGCAATTTAACCCAGCAGTGAGGGGGTACAAGTGAATGTAGCAGCTGCGCCGGGCTCAGCAACAAACTGCACACACGCAACCTCCAAATTGTGACGGATACTATGATTATGGCTCATTTTAGAAACACTGGGCAGAACTAGGGGGTTGCCAGAGCGTCCTCTAACGCTTCTACCCAAAAATACCGTCTCTGAAGGCAGTGGGCACTGAGGTATGCTTTTCCTGGGGCCATCCAGAGCCCCTGTGAGCTGTCAGTGGCCACTCAGCACACGCACAAGTCTCCCGGCTCAGGCCCACGTGCATCACTTGCCTGCCTGGTCCTTGCCAGGACCAGGACCTTCTCCTCTGCCCCCAACAGGGGACCACGGCATTGGGCAACTTATCCGGAACAAAAATCTCCCTCTTTCTTTTTTTTTTTTTTTTTTGGAGTTTACAGGTTCTCGCATTTTTTTTTTCTTTTCTCCTTACAAAACAAAAGAGGGAAAAAACATCCTTATCTCGGAAAGCAGAGTTCAGGAAAAAGCTACTGGTCTTTTGGACTCAGTGAGTCCCCATTGGTAGCCTTGCTTGTCACAGAGAATTTATCAGCCAAACACAACACTGGAATAATGCGCCATATAACTAGTGCATAAACAAACTTCAGCATGATAAATGCCCTCCTTTGAAGCCATAAAGTTATTAGCTAGTGGCTGTTAGCTACTGCTTAGCATGGGACACCCTCCTTCCGTTAACCGCTGGATGCCCCGTCCATGCTCAGAAGCCCCAGGAGATCTCCCAAGGGCACTTCCAGGCAGCAGGAAAGCATGGAAGGACCTGGTGGGCTGGGATGCTTCTTTGTACCCGCCACAAGGAAAAGGGTGAAGGCTGCGGGAGGGAAATGCTTCTTGGGAAGGGGGCCTCTGAAGGCTGGCACCCCGTCCCTGTCCTGTTTGACACCTTCAGCAGCTCCTCTTTCTCCCTCTGCTCTCCAAGAGGCAAATGCAGAGGGGAGCAGGGCCAGGGTGATACAGCACCCACAGCTCAGACCCCCCTGGGCTGTACCCATTTCAGAGGTGGGCTCCAATGGGGCTGGAGGAGGGCAGTTGCCCCTCCAGCGCTCAGGTCACCTCCTTTACACGAAGTGCTGCTGTGGGCTCTGAAGCAAAAGCCCCAAATTTTTCAGGCAGCGAGTTCCAGTGAGGTGTTTAGAGTTCCCTCTGCTGCCTGCAGCGCACGGCTGCCTGCAGCTCCTGATGAGCACAGCCTCACCGGTGGCTGGGAGATGCCGGAGAGGAACAGCCGTGCCCCAGGGCCAGCATCACCGGCCATGAGCCGCTCAGCTGGAAACGGCTACCCAGCATCAGCAGAACCAGCAGCCAGCAGTGCCAGGGCTCCTGCCAGCGCCAGACCTGGGAGCACCCTCCACTGCGCAGGGCCAGGCTGTGACACCCACCAAGGTCCTCTGGTCCCCCAGGCCACCTCCTGCCCCCGTCCCACAGTCGTGTACTGCACGGAGGCAGGGAGCTGGGTGTGCTGGGGATGGCAGCAGGTCTCCAGCGCTCAGCCCGAGGCACGGACGGGGTTACACAGCAGCGTGGCAGCTTCTTGGCCACGCAGCCCGGAGCCCCAGAGCTGCTGTGGGAGATGCTGGTCGCTGGGGGCTAAGTCCCATCCCTCTCCCAGTAAAACCACCCCCGCAAGGAGGCAGGAGATGTCTCAGCAGGGCCAGCTGAGGGGCAGCGGGACTCGGGACTGCCTTAGTGCCTGTTCCTCATTAGAAGCCCAGTGTTGAAGAAACTCGTAATTAGAGCCCTAAGTATTAATTAATCTCCATGACCCTCCTCTCATTCTCCTTCCCCTGCTCCCACAGCTCAGGAGGTCAGTCTGGATTATTAACATGTGCAAGCAGAAGATGGGAAGCTCACTGAGCAGGTCGGCAGACCCTGGGCCGTGTCCCCGTGTTCAGAGCTGCCGAAGGTGCCCTGTCCCTCCCTGCCAGCATGGTGTCCCTTCCCTGCCTCCTCTCTCATGGCTGGGCTTGGTCGGGGACACGTCCCCCTCACTTGGGCGCAGTCAGCACCTTGGGGACAGCACTTAAGTGGGCTGAAACATCCCCAAATGAGCAGAGCTGCTTTTGTGCTAACTCTGCCTGCGCAGTTCCTTGCAGTGTGGCTGAAAGCAGACCCGAGCATCCCAGGGGCTGGCTTGAGCCTCGCTGGAGACAACCTACCCTTGGAGGCAGCCTGCCCAGCACAAAACCACCACCAAAAGGTCTTTGGGCATCCCATCTTTGCTCATCCAGATCTTCCTTGGGTCTTTAAAAGCCTCAGCGCTAAGAAGGCAGCCCTGGGGCATGGAAAGGACACAGGAACCTTTTGTGCAGCGTGGCTCCATCCCAGGGCTGTCCATACAGACTCAGCCACCTGGGGCATGGACACGGCTCCTGGGAAGGCCACGCTCCCTGGCAAGATGCTGCCCAGGCGCAACCTGAGGACCAATGTGCTACAGAGAGCTGCCACAGAGCAAGAAAACAAGATATGAAAGAAATCCAAACTTTTCTGACCCCCTGGTAACCACCAACTGCTTCCCTCATCTGATTTTTTCCCCTTTTCTGCTGCAGCAATAAAAAGGGGAAAATCAACAACCAAATGATCTTGTTTATGGCGACTAAATAAGCTGCATGTGCTTAATCCGTTAGAGTTTAATGAATTTACGACTTGCTTTGGAATTTGACAAGGGCTGTAAAAGAGTAATTAACATTTATCAGTGTGTTTTTTACACATACCCCACCCTCCTCCTGTCTCCCTTCCCTCCTCCTGCTGCCTGTCGCGAAGCAGCACTGGGTATCGGGGGGAATATAAAAGCGATCAATTAATTCTTAATAATCTCAGGGAAAGATTGTAGAGTCGCAGTATGAACTCAGGGAGTGTCAATAAACGTGCCAAAGGTTGGTCCCCCCCCTTCCTGGCGCTGCTGCAGAGGAATGTGGGCGGCCGGGGAGGGGACGGGGCTGCGGGGGCGGCGCTTTGGTGGAGCAGCCCTGCACCCCTTTCCATCCCACTCCACCAGCCTCCGGGGCAGCCTTCCATCACCCGCACGGTGGCTTCTGGGTGGTGGCAAGTGGGGTCCCCATCTAACGCGGCAGCGGTGGAGATTTGGAACCACAACCCCAGCTGCTACCTGTGCCAGCCGATAGCTCTGTCCCTACAGACCCGAACCTCTCGAGTGTGACCCCAAATCCTCACCACCACGACCGCAGGGCAGCCGAACATCAGCTTAGATGGAGATTGCAGCCAGTGGGCACTGGCACCTGCGCCGCCCCTGCTGTCACCCCGCTGTCACTCGGCACAGGCGGCTGCCACTGTTTGAGTTCTATTAGACACGAGGGGACATCGGTGCTGACCCCCGAGACAAGCAAGGGGGGCTCACACCTCACTTCTGCCCAGCCCTCCCAGCCGCCCTGCTGCCATGGAGCAGAGCTGGAAGCAGAGATGGAATTTGGGGGCTGCAAGGGGACAAGCCCAGGCTCCCTTGCCACCAGTCCCAGGGCAGGCTGAATGTCACCTAAGGATCCTGGGGGATTTCTGTGCTGGGAGCCCAGCGTGCCCTGCCCTGGGCCACCATCCTTGGCAGCCCTGGGGAGCAAAGCTGGAAGGAGCCACAGCCAGCACCTTCCCAGTAGGTAGGACATGTCCCCTGCCACTGTGACCACAGCATCCTGCCCCCAGCAGTGGCCTTTGCAGGCGTGTGTGTGCAGGGAAGCCTGCACGCCTGGGTATCCATGGGGGAAGAGAGGGGTCAGCACTCCTGCGGGGCAGCAGGCTCCGTGGAGGAGACAGAGAAGCATCTGGGCTTGGCTGTGGGGCAGAGGGTCCCGGAGACCCACAAACAAAAGCTCAGGATGATAAATCCTCAGAGGTTTGAGACTGTCCGGGCATCTGCTCTGGACAGAAACAAATTCTCCCTGTCGAACATAATGGCCCAGAAATAAGCAATGAGGCAGGGATGGAGAGGGCTGGACCCGGGGGGTCTGGAAAATCTCCGCCCAGCCCCATGCCGAGCACCGGTGGGGGTGGGAGGTGGGGGCAGCGATACCCTCCCGGCAGGCTGGGACCCTGCGCCAGGCACGCACCCGCCGGCTCAATGGGGCAGAGTTGGGATCTCTTGCTGGGTGGGAGTTATTCAAGCCAGCCCCAGCAGGATGAGAAGGGCAAAGTAACGGTACGAACTTGCTTTCATTTTACCTGAACTATGGTGTGAGGCGAGCTGGCTGGCATGGGCTGTGGGGCCGGGCAGGGAGCAGAGCCCAACGGGGAGCAGGGCTGAGCCCCCACGCAGGGCGAGGGGTTGTGGGAGGGGGCTACGGTGGAGGCACTTTGCGTGGATCGGAGAGAACCAGCTCCCCGCAGCCTCCAAGCGAGGGTCTCCAACCTTGGCCAGGCTTGTGGTGCTGGGGGCTGCACGGATGTCTACCCATCCTGCACCCGTGCATCGCAGGGAGGGAGAAATGAAGGCACTGGGAGGGTTTTCAGGCCACCAGGACTGGTCCCAGCACACCAACGTCTGCTCCGCTCACTAGGCAGCAGGTCCGGGTCTCCATCGCATGGGTAGCCAAAACAACATCCGCGGCCAAAATCGCTCTGGGACCACCGGCCAGTGCCAGCTGCCTCACCCTCAGAGCAAGGCACTCCGTGCTGCCATCCAGGCTCCACCACAGATGCCCCGCGTGACCGCAGGATCCCTCCTGTGCTGCGGAGGAGAGGATGCTGCGGGGCGGTGAGGGGGCAGAGAGGGGGCTGCGCTGCCCCCGGCCTGCGCTGGCTCAGCTGCTCCCATGTCAGCCTGTCTAAACAGCACCTCCTCCTGCAGAGACCTCGCGCTGGGGGTCGGCAGCTCAGCGTCTCTGGGATTTGTCACGGTATCGCCGGAGTTATCAAAAAAGCAGGTTGGTCCAGGCATCCCAAAGGGTTGGGTCAACCAGACCCGACATCATCCAACCGCCAGGATGCAGGGGACACGGATGGGACTCAGGTGTCACGGGCTGGTCCTCCCTGGCCACCGGCACCCTGCCGCACACCGGGCACATGGCTTCCCCTCTGGGCAAGGCTGGAACCTCCCCGCCTCACCCCGGCGCGCGAGGCAGCACTCGTTAGCGCAGGAGCACGGCCCTGATGGGGCGATGCTTGGTCAACGCTCGCTGCTTTGCGACGGCACTAATGGATCGGAGACAGCCCCGCCATGCCCTCGCCTCGCTCCGCTCGGGCGCTGCCAACGGTCGTAACAAAGAGCATTTATCCAGCTGCATTCCCAGTTTCTGCCTCTCTCCATTTCCCTTTTCTGTCACTCAGGTGTGACAATTTTAATGCCCACAGATAAAAGGGTGGATGGTAAGCACAGCAGTACGTGCAGCCCTGTGTCGGCTTTTCTCCGACTGCGGGAGACCCGGGGTCACACTTCAGATGGCAGAAGGGTTAGAAGGAGTTAACAGGAGACTCCCAGGTCTCCTAAGCGTCTTGCCCAGGGTCTTAAGCCCATACGCAGTGGCGCTAAAGATGATTTTAAGCCACGATTATAAGAAATCTATTGATCTTTTGGACTCTATAATGATAGATTAACTATTTTAATAGAACACCTATTAATCATGCATTAACCCTTGTCAGCTATTTGTACATTGAATACCAAATTGACAGGGGCGTTGGGATTTCTAGGAGGCTTTTTGGAAGGGGAGGGAGGGGAGGTTTCTTTAGATAACAACAACAACAAGAAGAAAATAATGCAAACTTACAGAGGGGGAGAGTTAAAATCATACGATGAGTGGTAGTTGCAGACGCCTGGGGCCCTCTTTGGTTGTCGCTTCTATCTGGCAATCAATTGACAAGAAATTGAGATTATGAAACATTGCGCCTGTGATCAAAGGAGGCGGGCATCCTTCCCCCATCCGAGGCCAAATCTCCACTCCCCCACGGGAACCAACGACAGCGAACATCAGTGACGTGGCCTTGGGCAGGTACCGGACAATGCCGACAAAATTTTTAGTGTGAACACGTCCACCAGCCCCACGGGTCTTTATGGCAAACTCTGAGCAAGGATGCAACATCCTAAAGGTGCCTCCTACCCCAACATCTCGATTCCCGTGACATTTTTTTTGGAGAGACTTGCCTCTGAGAGCGAGTCATCCCGAGAGGCAGAGGAAAAAGAAGGGGAAATAAGGAAAGCAAACACCCCACCAGCTCAGGACAGCTGGGACTGGGCACGGGCTGCTCACTCCCTCCCCCTGCCCACCCCTGAAACCCACAGCACCGGTGTGGGATGGTCCAGCTTGTGGACCTGGACCGGCACAGCCCTGGGGCCTCTTGTGTAAGCGCTGGGGAGGGGGCAGGCGCCGCTTCCTCCTGCCCCGGCCGTTGCAGCCTCAGAAACCACCAAGTCCCCGGTGCGTTAGGAACTGCCTGGAGGCCGGAGCTTCCTGCAGGTGCCCCGCGCTCATGAATCACACCTTGTCAGGGCTCGGGGGGCCCAACGGCCGGGCGACCGCTGAGATGCTTGGGGACCCCTGCCCCAGGGATGCACCCCCCTCCCCACCACACCATCCCGGCCAGGCGAGGGTTAAGCAGGCATTAATCACACTGTTTGAGAGACATTTCAAAGCCTCTTCCAAATATTATAAAAAATGTCTTTAATCATCTAATAGCGCGAACTCCGCTCATGATGGATGGAGAGAAGTCGCCTCTCTCCTCCTGATCCTAACAGATGAGGCTGAAGAGCTGCTGCTCCGGGGGGGGGGGAAAGTTGGGGAGGGGGCTGGGGGACGAGAAGGACATTTCTCAACCTCCCACCAGAGCAGTTATAAATATGAGGTCATACAGCAAGAGATGATAACGCATTAAGGGCTCTTGAGATATTAGTCTGTCAGCCTCGTTAGACACAGCCTATTTGGGGCTGACTGCATAATTAGAGGCTGGGGTACCCATAACTCATTGGTGTTTGTATGGTAGGAAGGGGCTACACTCGCCATCACCCTCAGCACCCCGAGAAGTCATCTTCAGCAGGCATCAAACCCCACTCCCTACTGCGAAAATAATCCTCCTCTCCCCAGGAACGGCTGCTCCCGCTCCCCACCTCCCACCCTTCCCACAGCCCCCAGCCCACTGCACGGTCCATGCACCCACCCTCGCCTCCCCCCCTGCCGCCACCTCCTGCAGGTGGGGAACAGCGTTACGACTTGGCCAAGGTGCCCCAAGGTAGTTTGGGACCAAGCAGAGAAGTCCTGGCTCCCAGTCCCCTGCCCACGGGATGACTTGCTGGGGAACAGCCCCTGCTCTGCCCCACGAGGGACTGAACCCTCTGAGCCCCCCCCGGGCAGCCTCTCAGCAGGTTTGGCCCTTCTGCACCCTTCTGCCTTTCCAGGGAACAGATCCAAGGTGCGCTGGGAACACCCTGGGGAGGTGGCTATACTTGGACAAAGATGGTTCTGGGGAAGCCCGGGCAGAAACAAAGTCTAAGGAAAGGAAAAAACATGCCAAGTGCCCCAGGACGGCTTGTCACTCCTGCCCTGCTGTGAGCATCCCCCACTCCTGACCTGCTGTCCCTCACCTGCAACATGCACCAGGGACCCCTTTCTAGCCCAGGGTGCTGCCCGGTGTGGGCAATCTCCAAGAGACAGGGCAGAGGCCCCCAGTGCTGCTGCATTCAGTCTTCTGGGAGCTACTGGGCCGCCCCAGGGGCTGGGGGGCACTGAGCATGGGGCAGCCAGGGACCTCATGCTTGGTGGGGAAGCTGGAGAGGAGCTGGGCTTTCCACGTCCCCTCCTCTTTCTCTTCTTGGTTCTGCCTAGGTGGCGGTGAGCACCGACATGGAAGGGCACTTCCCAACCAACCCACCCACCCCAAAAATTGAACAAGTGAAACAGGGAAGGGGAGCGTTTCCCTTCTGCAACTGTGCAGAGCGAAGGCACCGCAAGAGGCGGCTCCGGCTCGAAAGGGAACAGAGAGGGAGCAGCGAGCAGGGGCAGGCAGGCAAAAGCCGAACCGAGCCCCACGCACCCACCGGAACCGGCTTTGCAGCCCGAGCCTTCCCGACAGCATGTCCCTGTAACTGCCAAAGTCCCCAGCGTGGCCACGCAGCCACCTCGTCCCCTCTCCCTGCTCGCCCGCCGCAGCCGGGGAGGGGGCAAGGGGTCCACGGAGGCGGGGGCAACCCCATGGCTTCCCAGGCTGAGGTAGGATAATGAATCCTGATGGGGGAAGTGACCTTTTCCAAATGCCACATGTCATTGGATTTTATATCACACCAGGACAATGTGCCATGGGTATTAAAATCGTTTTTCCAATAGAAGTGTGTGTGTATGTGTGTGTCAGAGAGGGATGTGAGAAAAATAAAATTAAGACATGAAAATTAGGCTGCCTCTAAACATGGCCTTTAGAAAAGACTTAGGTCCTCGCAGAGCAGGACTGACCGAGAAGATCCATGCCCTTTGCTCCCAAGATCACGGATGATTTTGTCAAGGGAATATGACTTCTCCAAACCCCATGACAGAACTAGGGAAAAAAAGCTCCGGCGTCCTGATCTCCATTTCTAAAGTCCTGCAGAGACTTTCACCTGTCCAGTGTCCCCTCTGCCGTGGGGGGACACCTCCAGGGCTGCGCCTGCCCATGGAGACACGTACAGATGCATATGGAGCACAGATCACCTGGCACGTGTGCTCCTGGACACCCCCAGGTGTTAGTCGGGGATGTGTGTACGTGGAGAAAGCAAAGTCCTACATGACAGCCAACGCCAAGTTACTCGGCCTCACCTGGCCTTCAAAGCAGCCTGTATCCCTGTGGGTCAGCCCAGAGATGTGTGTGGAGCATCCATGAAGTTATCCATACACACCGGTATGGACATCCCCCGGGTATGGACATTCCCCATATATGTATGCCAGGATACATTCCCATGTGAAAACACAATGTAAAAAGGGAGGTGCTGGAAGCCAAATTCACTTGAACTCCAGCCTGTTCCCTCAATCTGCAGGGCAATTGTCCGGCTGAAATAACAACGCCGGGACAAGAAAAAAAAAAAAAAGGACAAGCTGTGTTTGTTTATTCAGCTTCTTTCTCCCCTTCTCCTCTCGACAATGCCCTGACACCGTGTCCTGCCGCGCCGGGGCCGCAACCCCAATGGGCTAAATTTATCCCAGCTGGAGCCCTGTTTACAAGCCTTGTCCTGTTTACAGTGTGGCCCATCCTGCCCAGGACCAGGCAGTGGCCATCCCTGGGATGGACAGTCTATGCCTCACCTTCCTCGGCCTCTGCCATGCCCAGGCTGCCTGTGTGGTCCCTGGAAAGACACCCAACACCCCGTGCTCCCCATGTGTTTGCACGCAGGGCAGCTTGTGGCCCCCTGCCCATCTGGGAGATGACGGGGAGATGGGGGCTTGCACGGGCTGCTGCTTGCACAGCATGGCTTGGTGGTGGCCCGGGTGGCCACAGACTCCATCGGTGCTGGCTGGTGGCACACCATCACCCAGGCAAACGTTGGCTGCAAGCTCAGCCATGAGGGTGCAGCGCATCCCGTGAGGAACTGCTGGGGGACAACCATGCTCCACCATGCAAGTGTTAATGGAGCTGCACGTCTCATGCAACCATGTGTGGGTGCTCTGCTCCCCATACCTCACACCGCAGTGGAGGGGCACAGGTCTGGGCTGTCACGCATCCATCCCTGTCTCCCTGGTGGGCTTGTATGGGCTGGAAGGACAGAGCTTCCAGGAGCTCAGTTCCCTCTTCTGGGGACAGAACTGGATGTCACACCAGGGGTCTGAACAGTCGAGCCTGGCCAGGCCCGAGGGGTCGATGGCCTTGTGAATAGACATTAAAATGCCGGGCACGTGGCAGCGGGGTGCTCGCTGCCAGCAGCCCTCCCTTGCATACTTCCCACACTGATTCCCATCTCTGGTGGGGCGGACTGGGGAGCGATGGGGGCTCACCCGGCCACCCCCCCAGCACGGGGGTCTCCTGCGGTGCCCAGTCGCCTCACCCACAGGATCTGCCCTCAGCAGGGCTCAGTTGGCAACATCCAGGCTCTTTATTTGCTATTTAATGAGCCCCAGCTAATGAATCCCAATGCATGAAAGCGTTTTATTAACGCTTTGGCTTGCTGTCAGCATTGGCTACTGGTTTTCAGAGGTGGGAATCGCAAGAGTGGTTTCAGGGGTGACTGCAAATCCTCACCTAGGAACCTGCGTGCTACCTCGTGCCCTGCCACCCTTTCCCTGCAGTGACCGGTCCCAGTGGCTGCAGAGGGGACACCAGCACCCTGCGGATGTCAAACGAAGCAGCTGGTCCTATGCTCCCCCAGCCTCCCTCGTCAGGGACAGGTGACAGAGATTTGCCTTCATCGCCGGTGGCAGGGCCATTGCTCAGCAGTGATGGATCCCTCTTTGCACCTGCTCGTGGCTGCATGTACTTAGGTTTAATGAGTGAGCAACCTCCTGGCATGCTGACAATGCAGCCCTCTTCCACAAGGTCCTGGTCCAAACCACTGCCTGCTGTCACCTCGGGAAGCCTCCCGCTGAAAGCAGGAGTTCGGGATCACACCTCATGGTAAGGGACACCTCATGTGCACATGGAGGGGAAAGAAGGATCTTGCAGAGAGACCCTGACCTGGGTTCAACTCCCAAACTGGACAAGGGGCTCAAATCTCGGTGCCCGCCCCTGCCTCTGTGCAAGGAAGGGTCCAAGAGCACCTGAGTCTGGACCAGTGCTCCAGTTGCTGCATGAGGTCCCCGTCTGCAGGTGCAGGAGCAGGAGAGAGAGCTACCAAGGCTTTCAAGTTGCTCGAGTTTTTTGGAGACAAGCAAACTGTCCAGAGCAATGCCCATGGTGGCACCAGAGCAGTGTCTGTCTTCCGAACGCCTCCTCATCCCTCAATGCTCACCCCTTCCTTGCATCTTGTCTCTGGCCCAATTTTGGGTTCGTTTGTACCCCGTGTGTGGGGGAAGCCTTTCTGCACCGCGCGCCACAGAAGGCATTACTTGGTGAAGCAGAAGCTCCAGGGAGAGCAGAAGAGGGGTTGTCCACCCCAGCCCAGCTCTTTATCCAGAGTTTTGGAGATGGTCTGTGCACGACTGTGGGTAGGGGTGAATTTGAGCATAAAGGCTTGTCTACGCAAAGTATTGCTCCCGAACCCCCCCACACCCCGTGTTGGGCATTTCTTATTCCAAAAATAACAGCTTGCTCAAACTCACCAGGCCCCCTTTCACTCTGAAACACAAGAAAGAAACACTCTGAAACACAAATTGGGGAATATTTCGCCAGCCTGAAAATCACCTCCACCTTTCATTCACGTTCACTTCCAAGTACAGGCAGGACGTTAAGGGCAGGGCTAATGGAGCGGCACATCTGCGCACAAACACATACGTGTGTGCTCCTCACGCGTGCGGCTCCTCATCTCCGGAAGAAGATCTTCTCATCAGGAAGTCACGGCCCTGATTACTTTGTCTTCCACGTTTAAGAACATCCCTAACTGCTCCTTGGATAGCTCAATTAGTAAAGTGAATATATTATATAAAGTCTAAAAGATTAAACTATCATAGGCAGCCCATAATTTCATGAAGAAGTCAGGGGAGCATATCCCTCTTATTAACTCTATAACAAATGTGATGAAAATGTTCAAATAGAATGTTAATGCAATGTTACGTGTAATTTTCCCAGGCGATTTTCTGCTGAAATATTTCTTTATTAATAGTAATTGAGGGTATAAATTATGAATGAGGCGATTTTCTCCTTTCACTGGGAAAGACGTACTAATGGCAATAATTCTTTATAATAATTTTTTGGGGGGAGAACGGGGAGGGAGCTGGGGTGAGGGGTTTAAAGAAAAAAAAAATCTTTAAAGGGATTGCAAAATATATAGACTAGCAGTGCATGTTTTATTGCAGGGCACTGTATTTTATATCCGTGTGCTGGGCATCAGTCCTGCGCGGGTCTGTGCCGCGTGTGCGCTGCGAGTTTCAGGCCTCCGGGGAAGGCGATTTCCTTGCACTTTTTCTATTCTGCGCGTGTGTAAAGCCTTGCATCAAGCCAGGGGAGTGGGAGAGCACCCATGCTGTGGGTCTGCAAGCGCAGGACTCCCCATTTCACTGTCCAAGGGAAAGAGGGGCAATAACCACACCGCCGAGCTACGGGTGCTTTTGGTTAGTAGGTGGGTACTCAAGGATGAGCAGGTTAGTGATACAGGCTCTTGCCAACTGAATGCAGAGTCTGACACCTTTCCACGCCCCCACCACAATGAAAAGCCCTTCTTTGGGCTTGTGTTCGGGTTTTTGGGGGGGTTTGTTTTACCACCAACGCAGCCCGCTGATCCTGATCCCAAGCACCTGCAGCCAGGGAAACTCGTGGCAGAGCGCGATGCTCCGTCCTACAACCGCTGATCCTCGCACAGCCTCAAAGCAAAGGGGAGTGGGGCTGGGGGCTACACCGGCTCCCAAATGCCACCCCTTCATGGGACACACCACAGGGACACGCACACGGCCAGCCCGGGGCCACACGGCTCACACACCATGGATGGGCAGCACCGAGCAGGGCAGCTGCTCGCGGGGAAACAAAAAGTCCTTTTTGTGATGCCAGAATGAAAGAGGCGTTTTACAAGGATTTCAGAGCTTGCTTTCCTTCAGGTCTGTATGGTTTTTTTCGACAGACCAAATGACTTCAAAATTTTTCCACTCAATTAAAAAAAATGCTGGTTTGAATGCAATTCTCGGCCCCTTCTTCCCGCAGCATCTCTCTGCTGCAGGAAAGAAAAGACGGTGTCCCTTAAATTTTCATTACACTTCAATCAGCTAGAAAAAAACTCTGAAAGGTTTAAAACTTTTATACCAAAGAATCACTGCCCCTCCCCCTCCCCGCCCCTATTTTACTTAAAATTTTTCCCAGGAAGGAAACTTTTTGAACAAGCTCTAGTCTACCACAAGCGTAGGAAGAAAAATCTCCTGACCCCAGGCCTTTGCTGTGCAAACTGAAAAGCATCATGATAGCTGCTTAAACAAGCTAAAAAGCACCTCGGGCTTGTACTGCAGGTGGGCAGCACACACTGGTACCCAGCAAGGGGCAGAGGTCGTGGACACCCATGCACATGGGTGCAGATGTGTCCCACGTGGGTGCAGATGTGTTGGGGTGGGGGAGGCTTTCCTCTTCCCCGGGGGCAGCTCTCGCATCCCCCATTTCCAGCGGAGGATCCCCCCCTGCTCTGGCTCTCCCTGAGCTCTCTGCTGGGCTGGGAGAAGAGGCAGAGCTGGTCCTTCTGCCGGCAGCCGGGCTGTGCTGCCATGTCTCTCTCCTTCTCTGGAGGCACTGACCCTCAGGCCCTGCCCGCGGCTTACCCCGCACCCGCAGGCTGTGCGAAAGGCTGCAGAAAAGCTGACAAAATCAGCGTGATCCGTCACCGACCCTCCTCAAAATTAGGTTAATAATTTATGATGTTAAATGGGACAGTTAATAGCTGGGCCAGATGATTCCTCAGCTAATCTAGAGCACGGGCTGAGCTGCAACGAGTCCTCTGAGAGTTCATTACACTCCCCAGCCCTCGGCGCTAGTGCTTTCGGCTCCGCCGATACCTACGGGAGGCTGTGGCTGGTGCCGCTGGCAACACGCCTAAGACTTGCCCCTCATCAATTAAGAGAAATAAGGAAATCGACAGGAAAATTAATTTCCAAAGAGACAATGCCTCTGACACCTGCACTGCCCTCGGAAAGCCGGGGGGTTATCTGGGAAGCCGCCCGCCTGGGGAGGAGGTCGTGTCTGCCTTCTTGCTGAGCGAGGTCAGGCTGCTTTCCTCGGGGCTGGGAGAGCAGGGAGGGGTGCAAGCGACTTAACTGAAGATGCTTCTGCTCCTGGGCCAGCCCCAAGCAGGCTCCTTACTGGGAGGGGGATGCTCAGCCACGGTTGGGAGGAGATGTGACACCCACACCTGCTGATTAAAGCCTCCCCAGTATGGGGCGGCTCACTGGCAGCAAGGATTTACACCCTGACTGTGCACATTTCCAAAGGCAAAGGGTCGGGATGAGAAGGTCCAGCAGGTCTTTTCCATCAAGGAGACAGAGTGGGGTCGTCTGCCTCAGGGACGAGGCACTGCCAGGGTGCTCCCCGGGGCCAGCTCTCATCCCAGAGCACAGGGGAAGGTAGATTTTCAGCCACTTGCCTGTCTGTCTCCCCAGCCTCCACAGTCCTTGTCCCACCCTCTCACTGGCAGATCAGATCCAGCCTGGCCACAGAAGCCAGGTGTTGGATATAACAACCTCCCTTCACCAAGACCGCAGCCCCTCTCCATGCCCAGAGCCCTCCCATCTTCCCAGCCCTTCCTGCTTCCTCCTGGGTCCCAGCAGCCTTCCCGGGGTGCAGGACTGGCTTGTTGGAAAATGCAAGGAATTACCGAGAGTACATCTTGCCTGTGTGATGGAGGTTTTCCATCCCTATCCAGTGTAAACAGACCAGCTGAGGTTCATGGCACCTGGAGGCGCCACAAAGACCCTCTGGTACTGACAGCGCTTGAGTCCCACTCTGCCCACCCTGCCTCGCTTCTCTCTGCAAAGGCCCGATCCTGCAAAGCAGATTTGAAATCCTCCGCTTTGTGCTGGAGACTCTGTACTGAGAAGCACTCAGCCTTGCAGGACTGGATTCCTGCAGAGAGCTTGCTGGCTCCATGCTCCAGTGAAACAGAATGTAGGCAGGGACCCACCTCACTGAGCCCAACGGCACGTGGAGGCAGAAATCTGCTCCTTTGCTCCAGCATCTCACTGGGGGATGCTGCAAAGCAGTGCCAGCCTTAGGCAAACCTGGAAGAGTGTGCCACAGTCACTCTCCTCTCCAGAAGAGCTAGTGATGGGTGCCCTACAGTGTGCTCCTGACAGCCTTAATCTATTTTACAAATGGAAAAAGCAAGGCACACCAAGTCTGCGTGACCACCCCAATATCAGCATCAATATCAGGTGAAGGGAGCGATTTCTCTATCAGCCTGAGGTTCCCAGTCCCAGGGTGTCTGTGCCCTGCCCTTAGTAGGAGCTTGAGACAGACCCAATGGGCTAAAAGGGACCGGCTGGGCTACGAGTACAGGCTGCTGCAGCCAGATGTGCACTGATGACTCGTGCAGATGTTGGCCCTGCAGCGCGTCTGGGCAGTAATTCCCCTTCTCCCTTTCACATTCCTGCTCTGCCAAATTCAAACCATGCGCGGTGCGGGGGGATTACCTGCAATTACAGCTTTCACACGTCGGGGCCGATTTCGTGCGGCTGCGGGGGGAGCGGGGAGAGGTAAGGGCATCCATATGGTGGGCTTCTGCGGCCATTCCCCCTGCCTGCCTTAGAGGCAGACGGTGCCGTCTCGCCCCTCCAGCCCTCACCCCTCCCCTGAAGCCCCCTCCCAGTGGGAAGACCAGGAGGGACCCGCAAGGACAGAGGGGACTCCCTGCCCAGGGCCAGCAGCAGGGCCAGTCTTCCTTCCAGCTTCTGCCCAAGTGCGTATGGGAGAAATGACAATTAGGGGGACAACAAATGAGGCTGCCGGCCCCTGGGGGGGGGGATGTGTGCAGTAACTTGAGGCTGAAGCGGAAATAGCTCCAGTCGACCCACTTAGAAAATCATCATTACTGTAGAATTTATGGCTGACATGAGCTTGTCTGATAGATATGACTACTTAAAGGCAGCCAAAGCCTCCATTTATAACAACGTGAGGGAAGGGGGAGTGGAAGGAGATGGGGCAGGTTTGAAGATCAAAGGGGCACCTGGGAGAGGAGAGGGGGCTGCATCAGCCCCGGTGGCGGGGGCAAAGGGATGGTGGCTTTGGTTAGGGAAAGGGCTGGTGTGTTGGGGCGAGGCAGGGGCAGGAGGGGAGCAGCCCCGTGCCGAGGGTCTGCTGTCCCAGGCACTGAGGCTACAGCATCCTCCATGGTCCCCACAGCTGCTCCTGCCCTTGGGGCTGACAAAGTGCCACCGCCTGGGTGCACAGGTGAGCCCTTCTGGATTTGGCACCATCCAGGCAACGGTGGGCACAGACACCATCACCCACTCAGTATTCGCCAGAGTGTGCTTTTAATTAGATGTGAAGAAGAAAGCAATTGCCGAGGGTGGGAAAGAGAAAAAGCAGTGGCACGTTTGGAGGACAACAAGCAAACACCTGTGAGGTTCAGATTTTCATTCTTCCTTAACTTGAAGGACAGAAAATGACTCCTGGGAATGATGGGCCATTGCTGTACCCAGCCCCTTAGCCACCCTCCTCACCTGCAAATCCCGCAGGGCTTTACAAAGAGGGTCATGCGATCACTCAGTGGCTCGTTAGGGGAGCATCTCGTCCCAACAGCAAAGCCAGGAAAAAGACCCACTTGCCAATTCCTTGGGCCATGCTGTCTCTCCTGGCGAACCTTCATCTCCAATCAAACAGAAATGCTGCAAGTGTGCTGGAGGCTGGACCGCAGGGACGCCCAGCTCGGCTGGAGACACACCACATGTCCAAGCATGTCCCCACATTGCGGTTCCCTATGGATACGCAAGGGAATTCCACACCCAGTGGTGAGCAAGCTGGAAATGAGCACAGAGGTAGGGATGGGCTCTCCACCGAGGCGCTCCCGGAAGGCCGATGGATGCAGAGCAGCACCTCATGCCATCCAGAGCAGGGAGCAGTCCCTGGAGGGAACCCTGCCCAGGGACAGCACGGAGCCAGTCACCGGCGTCCTCGTCCCGGGCTCTCCTCCCCAATCCGGCTGCTCCCTGTCCTTTGGGAATGGCGGCGGCTCCTCACCTGATTGAATTTCCAGGCCATCACTCGCTCTCCCTGCAGCTGCGAGGCACGATCGCCCTCCCGGCAACCCCACGCTCACCCCGCGGAAGGAGGGGCTAATTCAGTTAGCCCAGTGGCATTAGCTGCCGTGAAGAATAACCCGCCAACAAGGGCCTGCGAGCCTGACACAATATTAAAGACCCCACTGCCCTCACTTGGGGCAGATTAAGCTGGGCTCATTGCTTTAATGCTGCACTCCTCGGCCGGGCTCCCTCCAAGGCTCTGCACCTTAACTGTATTACCCCAGCACCGATGTGCTTGACCTGCCGATATTGCTCCCACTGATAATTCACCTCCCAAGAAACTTTGCCTTTTTGACCTCCTGCCGGAGCAGGCTGTAACCCCACGGAGCAGGGCTACCCCTGCATCCCACCGCCCACGGGGGCTGCCAGCCGCTGCCCTCTGCTCCCCACTTGCCTTCCCCCAGCGCCATCCCCAGCATCCTGTCCTTCCAGGGGCCCCAAGGTGCCACCTTCTGCCAAGCTCAGGCAACTCACCCCCGCAAACAGGCCGCTTTGGTGATCCCAGGATCCAAATCATAATCAATGACTGCACTGACACACACAGTGAACACGTGGCCATGGGACAGGAGCATGCGTGCGTGCAGAGTATGGAGAAGGTTATTTACAGCACCAAGGAGGTGCGGGACATCCCGGCTCACTAACCTCACCCGGAGTACCAAGGCTGTCCCAGAATAACATCTCAGTAGCAACATGAAGTGACGCACAGAAGGAGCATCAGCTCCCTCCTGCTCCCAGGGATACAGATATCTCATCTGACCCAGGGAAGCCATCAGGAAAAACACGCGAATACCAGCCCAGGGGGAGCCTGGGCTCCAAGGGAAACTCAACAGAGCGGCGTGGGAGCAAGAAGCAGGGTTATCCCTCTGCTGCTGCCAAGCACAGGCAGTGCCAACATCATCGTGGCCTGGCAGCAGCCACTGCCTCCTCTCACCCACACGCCGCCAGCAGCTGTCCTGGGCTCTACCCCTGCTTCATCCCACGGCCTGAGAGCGATACGGTGAGCTGAGATGGCGTCTGCTGGGGCTGCTGACTCACACAGCCCTGCTTTCCATAGGGAACAGCAGCACTGCAGAAGCACTTTCCCTCTTAGTCAAAACCAGAGAGCCGGTGTATCCTGCAAGGCTCAAGAATTAAATTTTCAGTTACCTTTTCTGAGCAAAAAGTAACAGTCAGACTTCGCCACCCTATTCCCTTCTGCCCTCCTCACCGGAAAATCAAAATAATCTCGACCGATCTTTTCCTCTTACTTTTATGGTTGGCCGCGCTAGATATTTTTACTGAAAGGAGTTTGAGCACCCCTGCTGCCCGCTCTGCCCGGTTGCTGGATGCTGACAGCTCCGTCTTGCCTCCTCGGAAAGGAGCAGATTTCCAACAGTGAATTATAATTCCAGCTCTAGACCTAGAACAAGGCATCTGCTCCCTGCATCTGCTCCCTTGCTTTTGCATGGGTGATGTTTAAACTTGCCTTGCACAGTTAGCGCTTGGGTAGCGTATATGAGCTTGGAAAACTAGTTATGTAGGTTTATATTAGTTATAATGTATATTAGTTATGTAAAAGTAGCTCTTCCTGCAAAGCTTGTGCTGCGTACGAAGAGGCTGCACGCTGCTCTTCTAGGGACCAGGCACTGCTCACAACGAACAAGCCCTCATTTTGGACACATTTTGCTTCCTTATTTTCAGATTTCGCTAGTCAAAGGTGTGTTTCCTTTTTTTGAAGAAACAAAACTAGAAAAAGGAACGAACCTAAACTTCCGCCCAGAACTCAGACCACAAGTCTTGGGGTTTTTCTTAATATTAAAAGCCTCGGTGAAGCTGTGTTTGATCCGCGCTCCTGGCAGAGGAAGCAGAGCGCCCACACAAAAGGGGTGTCGCAGAGCAGCTGTGAAGCCGTGCGGTTTGGTGGCTGTCAGGACAGAGGGGCTCTATTTTGGGCTCTGCCATCAACCCGAAGTGTGACCCTGGGGAAGGGACCGCATCTCTCCCTGTCCCTGATGCCCTCCTCGGGGGCATCAGTAGGTGTGGGAATTTGATGCTGCCTCCTACGTGGGGCAGAAGGAGCTCTCACCTTCGCACCACAAAACACCACCCGCCAAAGTCCTGTACAGTCTCACATACTAAATTTGCTGGCTGGATCAGTGCTCCAGAAACTGTTCTTGTCCCCAGCGGTCAGCCCAGAGCCTGGCTGGACCCGGGACCTGTCCTAGCTTGATGTAACAGCCGTGCTGAGCAAAACCAGAGCAGAAAGTTTTCAAGTATCACTGCTGACAAATTAAGCCTACAGACTGGAGCAGAGCTGGGACGTGTAACTAACGTGTAACAGGAAACACAAAGGCTTATTCCTTCTACCATACTCCTGGAAAGGATCCCTTTGGCTGCGCATACGTACATTGTGGACCAGGGACTCAATCCTGCTCCCCCTTACACCGGGCGGGACACGGCTGAGCGCAGGGGAGATCTGCACCGCTGGAAGCAGGAGCAGGCCCTGCCCTTGGTGTGCAGCCAAACGGGTGGGAAATAGGGAAGGGTGTATGGCTTTTATGAGCCTTTCTTAAAAAAGGTAGACAGTGTCAGGGTAGAGTCAGGCCCTAAATTTAGGCTTGGGCAAACCAAGAGGAACCATTCCCCGTTTTGCAGTTAGCACGCTTGGGAGGCGAATGGAAAATGGTCGATGTGAACACTTTTTCCTAACGGAGTTTATTTGTCTAAGCGCAACGCCTTAGCACTGAGTAGCTGCCCTGCCACAGGACCTGAGCTAACATCATGCCACCATGCCCGTCCCCAGCTCCAGCACTGTTCCTCTGCAGACAGGCAGCCCCTCTGGGCACTGGCAGCCCAAAACAGCCCCTTCTCCTTTTCCACCCGCTGGGAGCAGACGCTTGGTCCAGAAAGCAACTGACCAAGCCAGTAGCATCTGCACAAAGAGGAGCCACTCATTCCATCATGGGGACAGGGAGAACCTACAGCACCATCAGGCAGGTGACACGGGACACCGGGCCTTCTGCTTCTCACCCTGATGACGTGACCCTTCCTGTTAGGGGGAGATTTAAGGTGCTCTTATATCTCCCTGCTGTAAATGGCCTCATAAAAGTGACAGAAAGACGTTCATATGGATGCTTGTTAAAATTTTATTACTAATCACCACCAAAGTTAGCTGCTACATTTAACCCAGGCTGGGGGAAAGAGTGGAGGGGGCACTGCCTGTGTAGGATGGAGAAATCAAGATCAGAAAGCGAAAGGAGGACAGGATGACGAGTGGCCCTGATGCAGCCCATGGACATTGGCGGGAGCCTGCTGGAGCAATGGCAAATAAAAACCCCAGAGCCTTCAGCCTCCGCTTGTCAGCAGCAGCCACAACCCTTTTACAAGCCCTAACCCAAGGGCAGGGCAGGCTCATGGTGGAGCATGAGGCCATGGATCAAAGAGACCTCAGCTGAACTCCCACCTCCATCACAGCCTCCCCAAGCAGCCCTGGGCTCTTCCCTGAATGGAAGCTCCTCCTGTGCAAAGCGGATGAGAAGAGAGGTTTAACGAGGCTCTCCAGGCTGGGGAAGTCTCTAAGTGGTGTGTCAGTGACCAGCAGTCCTTGCTGCAAGGGCAAGGGGCTGCAAGGACACCCAGTTAAGCTTCCTTTCCTGCTTAACTCAGATCTTGTCCTTGCAGGTAAAAGAAGTGCTTAGAGGAGAGAGAAGAAAGCCCAAGGACGCCAACTGCCTTGGTGAAGCAGAACGTTCAGCAGTTGCAAAGGTATCAGAGGGCACTTCCAGATTTGTCCTCGTTGAAGCATGAGTGGGAAAGGACCAATGAGGAGTTCTGCTCTACCCAGGGTGACAGATGAGGAAGAAGGGAGCATGGCGAAAAACATGAAGCATGTACAAGGCATGGGCTCAGCTACCCCTATCAGATCCACAGGTTGCGGTCATCTCCCCAAACAGAAACAACAAGAAATGGTTCAGATGGCCACAAGGGCAGGCCCAGAAGGACCAAGAAGATGGTCACCTGTCCTGTTGTGTTAGTGGCCCACACCAGGTTATGCCCCACTGTGTGGGGCTGCAGGCTGGGGCAGCTGGGCCAAGGATCACTCTCCCACCTCGGCATGATGCATCAAGCAGGAGAGGACCTGATCAGATCAGATGCTATCAAAACATTTTTCTGCAGTGGGATCATGAAAAAGCATGTCGAGTTTTCTGCTCTGCTGTCTGTCCGGCGCTGGGAGCGGTAAGAAAATATTTGATTGATGCAGCGAGGAAGGGAACAAAGGGAGAAAAGTCTCATCCTGAAAATAAACAGCTTTGAGTGTCTCCTCAATTTGATAATGGCATCCAGGTGACTACAGGTTTCCGGAGCACGAAAGGCAAACTGTTGCTTGAAAGACCTCATCTGCCACTAGACCTGCCTGACTGTACCGCAGAGGGGAACAGGAGAGGGAGACATGCTCCTCTCTGAGGATGCTCTCAGAAACCTGCCCAGTACTTCCCATCTGTGCCTCCTTCCAGCTTTATGGCACCCCCAGGTGTTTTTGGGCAGGTCCCAGCATGCCCATCTGCCCTCATCCTTGCTGCACTGAGGCATCCCTGGGACCACTGTCCCTCTGGCTCCCCATCACTGCTTCCCAGGTACCCTGCTCCTGGCACTCTACAGGAGCTGCTGTCTGTCTGTCAGTCCTCACATCCATCTTCAGGGCCCCTGTATAAATCTCCTAGAGGCCTCTTTGCTCCCTATATATCTATCTAATTAATGTTAGTATAAGTAAAGCACAGCCTTTTCCCCTTAATAAGCAGAGTGCTGACTTTATTACAGGTCTTTTTTTTTTTCTTTTTTTTTTTTTCCTCTCTTCTTGCTTCAGTGCTTTAAATCATGTTCAGGAAAGCGCTTACGAAGGAAAAGGCTGCGCATCTCGCCGTGCCTTCGCCCCGGCATGGCTGGGGAGGGCCGTGGGGACCGGGGAGAGGGGGGCAGAGGGCAGCAGGAGGAAATTGGACAGGATGTGTTCAGAGCGATGCCAAGAGCGCTGCGCTGCCAGGTTAGCCAGGGTCAGGGGAGAAGTCAAAGGCCATCGATGTGTTGTCTGGCTGAAGGCAGAGTCCAAGCAAAACAAGGTGTTAAATGTCTGCTAATTAGAAGTGTCAAAACAGGACTGGAAAGGCAGGCGCGGCTGGGGAGGGCCTGGAAATGTGATAAGTGGGGTTTGGTGGAGAGAGACATGAAGTCCTGGGGCTCTGGAATACACTGCAGGTGACAGGGGGAAGGCCCCTGCAATGGCATTTGAGCCTCTCTGACATTTTTTTGTCCAGAAATCCCGAATGCGAGATGTAAAGGAGATGGGCTCAGAGGACAACAAGGTCTGTCCCACGTTCCTACAAATTCTTAGGATTGTAAGAAGCAGAGAAGACGACTTTATAAACGTGTTATTTTTCTCTTTGATACTAGGTCTCTGTCTCTCTCCCTCTCCCCACCCCAGTTTTGCTCTCTGTCCCGCGGGAAGTGGTTGTTCTCCCTTCCTGCGTCTCCCACACTGGCCTCAGGCTGCCACAAACAGGGTGTCCCCAGCTCTGCCTGTGAGCGCCTGGAGATGCTGCACGTGACGATGCAGAAGAGAAGTCCATAGCTCCCTGCCTGCTGAGGCTGCCCAGCACGCTTCTGCTGGGGAAGTGATGAAGACCTGGCCTTCAGGCTGGGCTTGGCTCAGCCCTGCGGTGACTCCCCAGGCCTCTGCCAGATCCTTCTGCTTGTGCAACACACAGGTGCAATGTCTGACGCAAACCCACCCACACGGTGTGCCACAAGCACCCCACTGCAAAGGGCAGCGGGAACACTGATGGAGATGACACCGTGCATATGCTGCTCACGCTCCCAGTGCCTGACCACATCTCATGCATAAGAGACCATGTGCCATCACAGCCAAAGAAACACACCTGGCCTCCAGAAAGCCCGGAATGGGGAAGTGGTGCCTTACCTCTTCCTACCACCACGCCAAGCCACAACCTGGTCAACCCCTGCTCTGGCGCCGGAGTCAGAGGGACGCCCTGAAAGGGTTAATGCTCCCCCTGCCCTGGGGTGAAAGGGTTACCTGTGTTGAGCTCGGATTCTTTGGCTGTAATGTGATTTCTTGGCTCTCGCGTATATATTTATGCAGTTTTGTCCACACTCATGTCCACTCCCCCCACACGGTGGCTATTGATCAGGCTAATGGAAGGGATCCGATTGCACGTGCTCTGAGGTGCTCCCACACAGCCTCGCCAACTCCGGCCCAGCCAATCAATGCCGTGGTGCCCCCGAAAATTTCCCATAATCTGATTTGAAGATGTGTTATCACTTAATAAAATCCACACTTGCCCTTCCTTTTCCCCCCCTCCTGAAACACATTTGCACTCCAGCTCCCAGGCTGGCTCCTGCCATGCCCCTGCATCCTGCCAGCCTCTGGGAGAAGGACCATGGAGCAGCCAGGGGGTAAAAATGCCCTAAGTGGGTAAGGGAGAGATGAAGAAGATATCTGGCCTCTCCTGGGTAATCAGCACTGCCCAGCAGTGCCCAGGGACACTCACGGTGACATGGCCTGGTGTGTGAGGGATACCTGCTCCCTGCTCCCTTTCATGGTGCAGTGGCTGTAAAGGGTGGCAATGAAAAAAAGGGGATGAAAAATGCTCCTCTTGAAAACACGGTGAAAAACGCTATTGGTTTTCTGTAGCCTGTCAACACACATTCCCATGGTCTTTGGAAAACAATTCACAACAGCGCATGAAAACACCGAGGGTATTTGTTGTGCGAATGGGTATCTGTTTTCTGATCAGCCCATGCAGCAGTGACAAGAGGAAAGTCCTTGCTAGTTGGGGCAAGATGCCAGCAGGGTTTCAATGAGATGCTCCCTGTCACTGTGTCTTCTCCAGGAAGGTTTGTTTCTCCAAGAAGAGCAAAGCCAGAGTTTTCTGCTCTCTAACCAGAATAATCCTTTGTCCCTTTCTGGCTCCCTGCACCAACAGAAGATCTTGGTGCTTCACACACCTCCGCTAACTCAACAGCACAACGAGGTTTCACAGGAGGGGAAGAGGCTCCTGAGCTGGCAAGCAGGTCAGGAACGGGAAGCTGGCCAGGAACAAGTCCATCTGCCCCTGTCCCTGTCAAATACAGGGAGGATGGCAGTGTGGGATGCACACCCCAGAGGTGGCGTTGTTTAGAGCCCTGGCTCTAAAAGATGGGGGGGTGTCTCCTCCCATGGCAGAGCAAGAAGCCATACATACAGGGAGCCACGGCCGCCTGGGGACAGGCGTGTGGCAGCAGCAGGCTGAACCTAAGCCCTGCCGATCAATGGCGTGCCTCAGAGCCCTGCATGTGTGGGGATGCTCCCCGGGGCCCGAAACCCAACGCCGAGGTTCAATAATTCAGGGGGAGAGCTATCAATGGCTTCTCAGCTCTTCAGAGAGGAGAGCAAATTGAAAGGCTTGTCAGGAGTCAAAACAGAGCAGGGCAAAGCTGGGCTGAATGTCAGAGAGATTAAACAGGCAGAAAGCCACAGGGACGGGGACGGGGACAGGGTGAGCGGTGCAGCCACTGCTTTATATGGTTCACTTTGGCAATCATAAGAGGAGCCGACTGCAGCAGAGCAGCGAGATGGGAGATGAGTGCTCCACAAAAGCTCCACAGCGAGATGGGAGATGAGTGCTCCACAAAAGCTCTCCGACAGACAGACAGGATTTCGGCAGCTCTGGTTGCTTAGGCTAAGAAGGAGCCTGGTGGCATGAGGCTCCTTTGAGCGTAGGTAAGGGGTCCCTAAGCACCTCTGCGGTGTGGCCCTCCTGCTGCCAGGATGGCACAGTTGGGAACTGGGGCAGAAGGAATCCCCACCAGGGCCACATCTCCCATTTCATACCATTCCTCAAGCTGGGAGAAGGACAGGACCAGCCTTGTGGTGGCATCCGGTACAAAATAACTCTTCCAGTCCCAGGCGGGACACTGCACCAACAGTGGATGATAAATAATGGTGATATTTCAATAGACACAGGTATGATAATGAAGAGCTATCCTTCTTTTGCAAAGATCACTTGTAGAATTAAATATTTATAAATGATATTTAGACTCCCAGTCCTGTAAAATGCCTTTTTTACACAGATAATATATGTTGACTTGTTGGAGAACCAAACCAGTTTGATATGATTAAATACAGAGCAGAGTGACATGATTCATGCCCTTTCTTCACCACTTGCCAGCCTGTAGCACACGCAAGACTCTCTCAATACATTTCTACAGACATTCATTTAAAATAAAATAAAATAAAATAAAATAAAATAAAATAAAATAAAATAAAATAAAATAAAATAAAATAAAATAAAATAAAATAAAATAAATACATCCATAACCATCCCAGCTGCAAAATGCATTGAAAACCTCCCAACACCCCGAAACCCTCTATCAACTTTGCAGTATCTGACTTGTAAGACATAGCATTTTGCACCACACCAGACTGCTTTTTCATGGACAGAGTTTAATTTGTGCTTTATGTGCGACTTATATCCAGCTCTGGTGCCTGACCCTGCAGGCCCTCGTGTGGGGAACGAGGGGCTGAACTGGCAGAGATGAAGGTGAGCAGGGGTATGGTCCCGAATCCTTCTCTCTCTCCCTTCCTGCAGTGCTTTGGTACCACGATCAAGCACATTGTGCTTGAACGATCATTTGGTTTATGAGGGATGTGACCAGGGGTGTATGTGCTGTCCCCAGAGCCTATAGGTGCAGGCAAACGTTGCTGCACTGGTTTCACATCTTGAAAGCACTCTCCATAGCCCCAGGGGCTAAAAAACAGAGGCAGAAAGAGGCAGAAGAAAGAGGAAGAGATTGCCAAGCTGGTGAGGACACCTGTCCTGTGCAGCTCCCCCTAACCTCAGCGCAGTCACAGTGTGGAGCACTCATTTTGCAGTTTTACATGTATGAGGAAGAGAAAACTGTCCATCTTACAGAAAAGAGGTGAGACGTCCAGCTCAAGGTTTCGGAAGATAATGGAGGAGCTAGAAGGGGACCTGAACAGGGCTGACTGCAGCACTGGAGAAAGGCTCCTGCACCCACACTGGACACTGCTGGCTCAGGAGAGGTGACACAGAGGCCAGGGAAAATGGGGAGAGGATGCTGGGTCAGCCTTCACTCATAAAAAGGACAAAGCTGAACTCTGTCTCACAATGTCTAGAGAGGCCAGTGGGGCTGTCGAGTCCACCTCGAGGATGGCTGTAAACCAGGAGCAGGTCATGGTGAATTTAGGCATGTGGAGGAGCTCCAAGTGGCCGTCACCAGCACCACCTCCTACAGTGGATCCAGCTTCATCTTACAACTAGCCGGACGTTTTCTTTCTCCTTATTCCCTTCTGGGAGGCTGTTTCAGAGACTCCCTTCTTGCAGAGCCAGGAAGCTCCTTCTTAGCCTCACCTTAGATATAATCATGGCCTGTTTACACCACAAAGCTCTTGCACCAGCATTCGCCCCTGCCCTAAGAGCAGCAGGGCTGGTGCAAGGGTCCTGGAAGCCGTCTCCACCCTGAGAAGCAAGGCTGGTTGCTAGCCCTCAGAGCATGCAATCGGACTTGTTAAACAGCACAGGCAGCACTATTGGAAGGAGAAGTTTCCATTAATTTGCAGGTGCTGGGGGGAAGCGGGGGAAGGAGAGGCCAGGTGCTTTCTGGACGCTGCCCCCAGCGAGCTCCCCCTGGTCCGCTCCCATTGTTTCGCAGCCGTCCCACACGGCTCCGCCAAAGGGGATAACAGGCTCAGGAACAGGCTGAATGACAGCAGACACCTTATAAAATGCCTCGCAGAGCGGGCCTGGCGCCTTGCTGCAAGCAGCGCACATGCCCGCAGCCCAGCCGGGCTCGGCCCCAGCACGCAGGTAGCGAAGGGGGAGGCTCACATCAAAGGCTCTGGTTTTGCAAGGCTCAGGACGCGGGAGGGCGTGAATTATAGACTTTGATGTCTGAGCAGCAGCAGAGGGATCGGCGTGAAGATCGTTTATAAATCGCTATTTACGGTCTCCACTAAGTGCCAGGCAGGCCCTTAAAGCAAGGGATCAGGTTTAACTGAGGGCCGCTGCAGAGAGCGGCTGCTGGAGGCTGGGCCAGGGCTCAGGCTGGGCTTCGCGTGGGCAGGACATTTTTGAGACGTTCTCCATCCCGGTCTGCGCAGTTCAACCTCAAGATCTTCCCAGCAAATTTCCCTAGAGCTTCCCCCGCAACCTTCCGGGTCAGCACCCGGTTTTGGGGAGCCCCAGCCTGGAAAGGCAGTGGTGACTGTGGGGCAGGAGAGCCGTAGGTCCCGGAGAGGCAGCCCTGTGCCACAGGACGGCGGGTTTGGGGCTCACGTGGGGCTGATCCTGGTCCCTACCAAGAGGGAGAGAGGCAAAGGGGGAATCTCAGCATCTTGCCTCTGCTCCTAAAGGGTCTTCTGGCTCTGCCTTGCTGCCAACTCTGTTGCCTCATGCAGTCTGTGATAGAAACCAAGTCCAGGTAGATCTGCACCACCCTGCCAGTCAGGCATGAGATTGTTTCTGCCTGTGGTTAGCAGTCGGGTCCTACCACACACTGCCAAGAGCACCTGGCTCTCTCTGAGGGAGTGACAAATGCACCCTGCTGCCTAGAGCACATCTGGGTATGCTGATGCTAAGAGAGACCTCAAAGTTGGAGGTTAAAACCTCTAAATCCTGGGAATGTAAATCAGTTTGATTTAAATCCACTGATCTGGAACTGCCCTGTCCCCATGGGCTTAAGCCTGACCAGGACACAACTCAAGAAACACCCGCTTTGGGGTTCTTTCTCTGATCTGAGAACAACTAGCCTGGAAGGGTTTCTCCCATGTGGTTTGGCTCCAGCCCCTGTGGCCAGTGGTCAATGGGCAGCTGAGCCCCGGGGGAGCTGCAATGTGGAGCATGCCTTGTCTGGGGCTGGCACACTCCTGGTGAACCCCACAAGACCCAGCACCCCCAAATGTTTCCAAAGGCAGCAATGAGCCCATAGAGGTGGCTGTGTCTACCTTGTCCCTTGTCATCCCAGCCAGAAATACGCATTGCCTTGCAGAAGTAAGGACCATTACACGAATACTGAGAAGAACATCTGGGAATGCCACGCGCTGTTCCTACACCTGAGCATCCCCTGCCTAGCACGCACTGTCCTCTCTACCCTGACGCTATTTCTTTGCCCTCAGTGGTGTTTGCAGTTCCCTCCATTTCAGCATGAGCTACAAATTCCTCCGCACGGCCTTCATGTCTTCTTCAGCATCACCAACGCAGGCGCTGGCTTAGGCCAGGCATAACGCCAGCCGTTGCCTTTTTTTCCTGAAGGGATGCCATCCAAACCGTAATCTGTGAGCTGATCTGATTTACAATCCATCAGCCAGTTCTGAAGCCACCGGCTGCATCGCTCCGGGATGCACAAGGATCCTGGCCTGGGCACTCATTGCTGTTCAAACAGCACAAAAGGCCGTCGCTAACAGAACTGCAATTCCCCCATATCTTCAATTAAAAGTTCACATCCACCAGCCGCACCAAACTTTTCAGATGCAGCTGCTATGTTTTGGAGGTCCCTCATGAGACAGACCATGCCAGATTTTTCAAAGAGTTACAAACCCCAAATCCAATTCTGGTCCCCCAAAGTAATGGACATTTTTGCACACTGACTATTAAATCAGGAGCAGACAGACAGACTTCCCCATTGTCCTTTCCTTGCCTTCCAGCCTCTGGCAGTAGCAGCACTCAGCAGGCCTGGTTCTGCCCTTGCACATGCACATGTAAACTGTAGATAAGCACATATTTCTCCATGCCCCAGTCACTCTCCAGGACTTATCTCAAGCAGGACAGGGAACCCTCCATCCCAGCCCAAACGGACCCCTCCTCAGACACAGTCATTTTTATGTCCAGAAATATTTATATACTTTGCACAACTGTTGTTTGCAGAATCTCTCTTGGTGGCTTCCACACTTCACGGCAGCCCCTGTTTGAAGTTGGACCAGATGGGAGCCTGGACCAAGGATAAATAAACCAATCAAATCTGAGAAAACAAGCCCCCATCCCTCCTGCCTCCTCCTCGGACCAGTGTGAAGATCCAGCCTGGGAGAGGGGGGCAGGCTGTGCTCTGATGCTCGGACTGCTCCCTCCGTCCACCCTTGAAGTCCCTTCCTCAGGGCAGAGTTTGGTATGTGCTGTTTGCAGGGGGCTTGTTTTTCTAACATGGTGAACACATGCTCTCTCCCGAGAATCATTTATTTTACATCAGAGATCCTGGGGCTCCTGACCCGGAGTTTTGCAAGATGGTTTTGTACTTTCCCCCATGAGGAAGGAAGACACATTCCTCCAGCTACCACTGCAAGAACGGCAGGTCTCGGATGTGTCCTCCACAGACCAGGCTCTCCCTCATTTCCCTCTCAAGACAGAGGTTAAAAATGACACGCTGAGGTCAGAGGATGCTCCGAGGGGCTCCATAAAGGTCTCCTAGGTAGAAAATTCTGTTTCTTTTGCTGATAACAGTCTTCTGCTTGTGTGGCGCCAGTAGATGAGATGAGCAAGGAAAGACAGACCTTGGTTACACAGCAACCGAAGGGGAATCTTATGAAATTATTCACTATTTTGACCCTAGCCCAACATTGCAAGCCTCAAACAATGGCACAAAAAAGCCACGAGGACATCTGCTTGCCATCGAGGTCTCTTCTGAGCTGCTGATAGCCAGCACAGTAATTATAACAGCCCAAAATCAGGCCCACTTCCAGTCCCACCAGCAGATCTGGCTGTCGCTGTCACCTGCAGTGAGTTTCTCTGCCCTCAGCACCGGCTGGGCTGCATCGCATGTGGCTGGAGTTGCTGCCTTGCAGGACCCCACTCACCTTCCAGCCCCAGGGTGCAGAACTGCCAGTCCTCCTCTTCTCAAGGGTGAGAATCCCCTGAAAAGCCCTGCTGTGCATGGACTCCAGCACCCACCTTCCTCCCCTGGAAGGCAAAGGATGGCGAGGGAGAGCAATGCATCTTTGCGTAACCCGATCCGTTAACACGCAGCTCCTCTGATGTGGGCAGCTTGTGCTTTACAGCATTAGAGGAGCAACATTTCATGGAAAATTCAATAAATACCCCTGTACAGCCAGACATCTGTAAACAAAGGCTTCCAAATTCAATCATGCTGTGGGCTCAGAGCAGCATTTATAGGCTACAGCATGGAATATTATATAGGAAAGCTAAAAGTAGGGGGAGGGGGCAGATTCCTGGAAAATGAAAGATCTTGTAACTCTCCGTTACCCCAATGAAGAATAACTATGTCTGTGCTGTACCACCATGCCCCTTCTTGAGTGGCTGGGGCAGCCTTGCCATTCCCAGTCTGCTCGCTCCCACATCAATCTGTACGGGGCTCTCACCTTGCACAGGCACCGCAGTAAAAACTACAGCAAGACCAGCTGCATGCAGAGCGACGTCGATGGCTCCAGCAACTGCCAGCCACACCGTGTGCTGGAGCACATCCCTGCTGCCCACCATACCAAGAGGGTGGCTTTCAAGATGTCGGTCTGAAGATGGGTCTGAAGCACCAAGCCCTCATCCAGGAGCAGCTGCTTTCGGAGCCCAGAGGTATTTACAGTCAGTGTTCAACTCACAGTGGGGTTTGGGAGAGGGGAATGGTGTTTTGCTTGTCCTTTGGGGCTTTCCTGGGCCATGCCATCTCCCAGCAGGTGATGGGGCCACATCTATCTTGTCTCTTGTCCTGTTCTATCACAGCCTCAGTTCACACTTGTATCAAACCAGCTAAACTGGGCAAAGTGAAATGGAAATGTCCAGGCAAGGCTCTGTGGGGCCCTATGGCCACTTACTGCGTTGAGCAGCAGCAGTGCCGTGACCCATAGCCACCCATACCAGATAGCCTCTGACACTGGCACGGAAGATTTGCTCCCAGTGTTGAGCAATGCAGGACTCATGACACACAGCTAAGTGCTGCTGGGCAGGTTTGTGTGCACTTGTGCACAGTTACACACACGGGCCAGTACAGCACCCCACTAGAAGCCCCTCTTCCCCCTTGGCCAAGGTTTTATACAGACAACCAGCTAGCCCCCCTACAGAAAGGTGGGGATCCTGTCCCTGCAGCCCGGTAACTGTAAAGGTCTCCAGCTCATGAAAGCCATGTTGGACAGCACGGGACAAGGGTGCCCACTAATCTCTGCCACCCTGACTAGGTTTTTTCAAGCCCAGTGCCAAAGACTTGCACTGGCAGGGGATCAGAGCACTGTCCTCCCCAAAGTGACCTGACTGTCCATCCATCATCTAAGGGTGGACACCTACAGATGATTTTGGTCCAGGCTACATGCAACTATCATTTCAAACAAAGCCAAAATGCTTTATTGGCATCCAATGGCTACAACACCTTGCAGACTCTGGACTCCTTACAGGTCCCATCTGCTGGCTGCTCCAAGCTGCACCTGCATGGTCAGGGGTCTCAATTTCTCCGAGCTGGACTTTGCAGATCTATGCAAAGGGCATGCCACCAGCTCAGAGAAGCTGCTCAGGTCCTGCCATGCTCCTGCAGCCCTTTGGGCCCCTCAGGGGTGGTGACAAGGGCAGGACAACCACGGTCCTCTGCAGAAGATGGCTATCAAGAAACAGCTTTTTGTGGCTGGGACTGCATCTGGATGACCGCCTTGAGCCCTCTGGTAGCACCCACAGAGGTTATAAGCCAATATTTAGGGCAGGCCAAATCAGGCATTTGTCTCCTCCTTCCCCTCGAGTGCACTTTTCCTTACAGCTCAATCAGGCTTTACGAACACATCGCCACACACAGAGGCCAGTATATATAATAAATAGAGCCTAGCTCTGAGGGCAGCAGCAGTAAACTATTGTCCAGGGGACAGGAAGGTTACTGGGACTGTGATCTAAAACCTGAGGCTGGCGGCTCTGTGCTCCCCCGGGAGAGATTTCCACAGCTACCGTGAGGAAAACAATCACTGTTTTGGTTATTACACTTCATTTATTGGTTTGTTCAAAGATCACAGCCAGGTAGGCCCTAAATTCAGGGATGCTTGGAGCAGGGGTCTCCAGTCCCGCTCTCTGTGGTGGGTTCCACAGGGCTGCCCTGCATCCCAGGGTGCTTCCCCAGCTTGCGCCCTTCCCTGCCCAGGACAGCTCCATCGTGGCTGTCTCTGTAAGATTCCTCCACCACGACCAGGTGAAGCACAGGAGGGGAGTTCACCCCGAGGAACGTGCTATACATCACGAGGGATCTACAAGCAAGACCTCTCACTGATGTCTACAGAGTCCGATGTCAACGCAAGAGAAATAAGCACACGCACTCTGAGAGGACCATCCAGCGGACACACTGTTGGGAGTGTATTCACTTCCCAGGAAGCATCTTTCCTGTTATTTGAGATAACATGATAAATTATGGGCTGGAATGGACTCATCCACACGTGCACATTGAAGGATTGAGAGCAGGATGTGAAACTCACTGCTCCTCAACCGAGCATGGGCGCTCAGGGAACCACCGTAGGACACACATCACCGAGTCCACCCACCTGGGTCGTTCAACAGGCACTTCAAAGCCCTGGGAAGAGAAGTGTGTCCTTGCAATCAAGAGGTCTCAGAAATGGGCCATGGGCACCGCTTTGCATGGTGACAGGCAGGAGCAATGCAATAACCAGCTGAGGCTGCTTCAGCCGCACAGACCCCAGAGCAAATCAAAGCAGCTACTGTCCCTCCAAGATGCAGGGAAGAGCACTGGGTCATGCTTGGGATTCGGGAAACGTGGGGCACTGCCCGCACCTCTCCTGAGCCAGCTGCCCTGGAAATGTTCCTATAAACTCCTATTAATTAGTTGACACTTGGGCTGTGCAAACAGGCTACTCCCTCCCTGCGCCCCCCCCGGAGGCAGCGCTGGAGCAGGCCAGCGTGGGGGCCAAGTCTTGGGCACATTCTTCCAGTTAATATTTCAGCCTGCAGTTGCCAAGGGATTGGGGCTGGCGTTTCCCCCCTTCCTCCCCCTTCCACCTCCCAAAGCGCCAATGGTGAGCGGATAGCCAGGTTATTGCCTCCCCCTCCCTTTGCAAGCAGATGTATGGGAGTCAGAGGAGGAGATTGATGGGGTTTATAGAGTCTCCCTCCTGACCACCCACCATGGCTCCAGCTCCCTTGGGCCTGTCCACACCACAGTCACAGCAATGGCTCCACTGGTGTCCACCATACAGAAAAAGACAGCATAGCTACATCTGCTGGATAGCCTGGGTCGTGCTTGCTGCTTTAGAGGACCTTCCTTTGATCCCAGACACATCAGCTGAGATGGAAGAGAAAGCATCTCCTCCCCGGCCACATCCATGCAGTGATGGGAACTCAGTGCAACCTGAATTTCAGTGAGATTGGGTCCCTGAACCACACCGGGCTTTCGCCAGCTGCACAGAGCAAACTCCAGCCCTCCCAAAGCCTTCAGCAAGTCAACGCACTGCAAAGAGAGACTGTATAGAAATGGCTGCAGAGTAATTCTGTACCACACAGTGCTTACACATGGAGGCCCTCCGAAGAGCTGATGCAGTCCCTCCTGGGTGCACCAAGGCCCTGGCAGGTCCTGGGAGGCAGGAGGGTGGGAATAAAATCCGCGGAGGAAGGCCAGGCTCAAGGTGCCCATGTGCCAGGACAGGGAGCAGAGTGCAGGGAGGGGGTGATGGACCCCAGCATGGGATGCGCAGTGGGGCAGCCGTTCAGCATGGAGGAAGGTGGAAAAACCCCAATTCCCACGAAAGTGAGATGTTCGGTGTGACCTGTGTCACTGCCACCAGCAGCACACTCAGGCAGGGGCAGCGTCCGAGCAGAGGCTAGCTTGAAGGAGCATCTTGGGGACAAGGCCGGCTGCCATTACATAGCTCAATTTCCAAACGAAACCAAAGCACCCCCTGCCACCCCAGAAAAGGAGAAACAAATCAAGCAAACTAGACCCGTTGGTAACATTTGGGCCATTTCCTGTATGTTTAACACATTTTCTATTAAGCCCACGACAAATGGTGAGGGCTCCAGGCATAGCCATAAAGGCTCCCTCCCGCAGCAAGCCGAAGGGGCTGCAGCCAGGAAGGGGAAGGTGAGCCGGCTGAACGGGCAGATGGGAGGTGAGCACGTAATTCACAGCAGATCCACGATTTGATTAATTTCCCTGCTTTTCCTGCTGGAGAATTCCGGGTTTTATTGGCCGTTAAAAGGCACCGCGCTGCCTGATTTTGGAGCGGAGCCGCGCCGGGGGGGGGACGACACACAATATGGGGGCTGGCTGTGGGGACCTGCCAGCATGCGAATCAGGTGCATGGGGTGAGGGTGAGCATTTCGGTGTTGGGAATTCCCTCCTGGAGGATAATCCCCCCCAACACGGTTTCTAGAGACCAGCTCGTCCTGGGGACCTGGCTTGGTGGGGAGGGAGGCAGCCGGCCCAGGACAAAGCCCATCCGCAAGTCGATGGGACCCTTTCCCGGATGATTTCTCCCTCCCTCCCCTCCTTCAGTCGCTCTCCCCCATCCCTCCCCCTCACACCCAGCCGCTGGGATCGGCCCCCCCGCAGGAAAAAAACAAAACAAAACAAAACAAAAAAACCCCCCGCCCAATTTGTCATGTCATGTCCAGCTGTTAACCTCCCGTTGCCGAGCCATAGGGAAGACTTGCTTTCTTCTATTTATTTATTTGCCACTTGGACAATGGAAGGCCTCAGGCCTGCTGAGCTCTTCATAATAACGCCACCAACGATCCCCCCCCGCCCCCAGCCAGCAGCACCAGCCGAGGAGCTGCAGGTGTCAGCGGGCATTAACCCGTGCGGGGCTCCCGGCTGCCTTGAAAAGGCCCGGCCGCCGCCGGGGAGGCAGCCGGCGAGATCCCCGGGGCCGGGTTCACGTGGAAACCCCCCGCACAAAAGAGGGAGCGGAGGGATAGGCCAGCCGATAACCATCGCTCCGGAAAGCTTATCGTGCCGCTTTGGGGAATGCTTGGCCAGGCGGGAAGAACGGGGCTGTCCAGCCACCCAGAGAGTTGCTGGCGGGGGGGAGCCAGGCCTGGCATAGCCACTGCGGCCATGGGGACACTTAGCAACCGAGTGGAGGGGACGGCAGCCCAGGGTTATCCTGCTGGGGCCAGGAAAATTGCTCCCGAGGCCAAGCTGTGTCCTGGCAGGGAAAGGCTCCAGCCCCTTCTTCACCCTCCCACCCAGGCCTCGCAAGAAGCTCCCTGGGGAGGCCCCGGAGCTGAGGGCTCTGCTTGGGAAGCTGGGGCGGACAGCCAGAGCTGACGGTACGGGAGCGCCCCGGAGCCCCCAGCTCAGGGACACTTGAATCCTGGGGGAAGCTCCACTTCTCCAGTCAACTGCCCCCCCTCGTCACGGGTGGGAGGCAGAGGGCGGCCGCCTCTGCAGGGACACCAGCCCACGCGCCAGGGGCACCGCGCACCCTCGGCCTCGCAGGCGGCGCGCTGCCGGGGCCGCAAATACTGGGTTTTTCGTAGTGCATTTGCTCCTCTGACAATAAAACGCCTCTCGGGTTACTGGGAAGGTAGCGGCGCCGAGCAGACGAGGAGGGAGCACACGCGGGCCTGTAACTCCTTCCTGTCTGCCCGGCTGTCTGTCAGGCCTTCCTCCCCCTGTCAATGTCACTTTATTTGCTGCTGGGGTGGCGATAGGATCACTATTAAAAGCACAAGTAGTAGGCATTAAAATGCATTTCAGTTAGTCCGGGATAATAAAGGCGTGCGAGGGGAAGGGGGGAGGTGAAAAGAAGGAAGTTTTAACTCGCTAATAAAAATCAAATGCAGGCAGTTTGCAGGAGCGAGCGGCTCGGCGCTTCGCCTTTCTCTTGTTAAGGGCCCGCTGCCATAAATAACTTCCCTGAGCAAAAGCAGAGGAGAGTGGGAGAGCGAGGACGCAACAACACAAAATTTTTCATTTTTCTCCATAAATCATTTCAGCGTGTGATAATATTTGTTTTTTCTAATGAGTCTCCTGTGATCCATTCCGGGAGCTAACATCAGGGCCTGTCAGGGCGTGATGTGTGGGGCACTTCAGCGCTTTACAAAAACTGCCGCCTCTACAGATTTCCCCCCCCCGCCCCTCGCTTATGCTCAGAATGAATGTGGCCAATTTTTTTTTTTTGCTCTGGGATTTCAGGATCTCTCTCCTTTGGCACAAAGTTCTTCAGCATTAAGCCCTGAGAAGACACCTCCCAGAAAAGCAAACCATCCCTCTGGTTTTCCCATTCTCTTTGTCCTTCAGAACAGCGAACATCCAGGACGGTCAGCTCTCGGGCTGAGAAAAAGCCGGATGGAAATGGGAACAAACCGAAGCGAACGCTGGCAGCAAACCCCCCAAGGAAGACTGGCAAAAGGCAGCTCCCCGGAGATGGTTTAACACCTGATGCCTGCCACACTTGCCCCGCCTCACAGCCCAGCAGAGAGCCTGGAATCAATTCAGGTCTCTCTGCCCCCACCCCAGGCCCATCAGCTGGCTCCCCCGAACCTTCATGAAGTCCCAGACACCCCCAGAAGCACTACAGTGACCGCAGGAGGTTGCATTTGCAAAGAGCGCATTGACTGCTCCATACTACATCTTCTTTTGGTCAAAGCCCAAGAGCTTTACAGCCAGGACTTTCTAACCGAAAGCCTCTGGGCAAAAACCTGCTTGTTTCTGAGATGGAGCTCAAAATGCTTGTGGAGGCGACTGCGTGCCACAAGGGCCCAAGCAGTGGGGATGAAGTTTCACTGGGATTCCTTCCATTCCTTCACCCCTACTGCCTCTTCAGTACCCATTGCTTCAACCCCAAGAGCAACTCCAACTAAGTGAGATACCAGATCTAGACCTGGAGAGACAAGAGCAGGCTGGGTCAGGGGTGGAAATGACGCTGTACACATTCGCACCCAGGTAACCAGACTGGCATCAGACCCGGTTATGACAACCAGGCATTACGACTAATAGCTCAACAGAGTGCTGGGCACCCGAGCTGGTGAATTCAGCTGCTATGGGCAGGGGTACAGCCCCATGGCACCATGTTCAATGTCCCAGCAGAGCACCAGTGGACCATGGAGACTGACTGCAGTCTGTGCCTCAGTGCACATCTGAGTCATGCTGGCAGGAGAGACAGAGGATGCTGCTGGTGTCTTACAGTCTAATTTAAATGGAAAGCAGGGAGGTCTGTCCATCATCAGATACATGGTTGGAAGACAGAGACCACCTCAGTGAGAAATAAAGAGAAAAAGAGAAAGTGGGACACAAAATACGGTATGCAAAAAACGGAAGAGGAAAGGAACACAGAAGCAAACTTCAGCTGAGATCTATCTCTCAATAGCTTGGAAATCACCAAAGACTATGAAGGTGCTTCGCTCTGAGCATCACATAGCAAGCGCAGTTAACACACCATAAGCCTGTGCTACAAGAAAGCAGGATATCCCTGCAGGGCTGGAAACCCTTGCTCCTCCACAGCATGACCCAGGTGACAAAGAGCTCATTCTGGCTCACTCTGATCCTTCTCCTTGCTCCTGCAATCATCACCATGACTGCCAGAGCCAAGGCTGCTCTTAGCATCACCATCATCATCAGGGTTATTATTATTATTAACATCATTGTTATGGTGTTTCCAGAGGAGGCTCTTAACTCCGGTCGTCGGGATAAAGGCAAGCTGGTGGCATCTTCAGGGAGTCATAATGGTACGGGGCCCAGCTCAGTGTGTGTTTACTCTCTGCCAATGTATGTGAGAGAGAAAAAGAGAGAGAGGTAGTGAGATAAACACTGTCATGGGCCGCTTCCATCATCTACTCACAAGAGCATAATAAAGCCCTTGTAATATACTAGAACTTGTGTGGTCCCGGGGTCTAATTTGCATACTAATTACTCAGTGCAAATGGGAATGAGAGGTAGGGGGAGGGCGCGCGGGTGAGGGGGACTGGACTATTTGCTCTGCCGTTTCATATCATGCTAACAAGCTAATCCGGCGTGCAGTTAGCTCCTGATATATAACTGCTCATTAGTATTATAATAAAGTACATGAAACAACCATAAAACGTTATATACTGCACAAGTGTTGTTTTCTTGCCAATTATCTGCGGGCGGATTTATCACCGCAGTTGTTGCAAATTCCCCTTGGTGAGGTTTGGGTCGAATAAAGAAAGGTGTTGGTGTGAGGGGGGAGTGGGGGGGCTGCTTTCAAGGGGGAGAACATGTGTTTTCTTAAGTAGCACTTACCGATGCGCCATTTCATATGAGAGAGAGGGTGAATGCTGCATCCTTAGGAGACTGAGAGGGGAAGGGAGCCCAGTGCTCCATGCTCAAATCAAACAAACTTCTGTCCATTAGGGAAATTGGACCAAAGCCCGAAGGATGGACTTAGGGCTTTGGTTTCTGAACCAGCAGAAACCAACTGAGGGCAGGGCAGTGTCTTTTTCCTACTGCCTTCTTCTAAGGTAGAAGGACCACAGCCAGTCATATGAGATAGAAAAGTAGCTTGCCTGGCGCATTTTCCTGCAATAAGGCAAATTCCTTAGAGAAGCCAAATCCAACCCAGAACTCTTCCCCAAATCCTGCTGCATCTCCTCCTTCCCACCACTGCTCCGGGAGCCTGAAAGCATCAACAAACCGCAATGCCCAGCACCTCTCAGGTCTGTGCGCTGCTGCCTACCCTGTGGTTGATTTTTTCTGTCTTTCCAGCCCTTAGCACTGCCCTAAAACTCGCTGCGTGGCACAGAGGTGCTGAGCAGGTCTGCATTGCAGTGAAAATAATGAAAATCTGGTGGTTCACTGCTTTAACTGGCTGGTCAGAGGACACCATCCCCTGGTTCTCCGACAGACACAAGGGGCAGTTCCAAAACTCTTTGACAGATGTAGTAGAGGGCAGTGATTTGCAGCCTGTGGTCTGTGGCCCCTGAGGGTCCATGGATTAATTCTCAGCTACCCAGGAACGCTGAACAAGAAAAGCAAACTGAGGATCAAATAGTGCTCTGCATGTGGGCTCTACACCTCTGCTGGAAACCCCCCAGGGCACCACAAAATGAGAAGAGGCTGAAAGCTGCTGGGAGGATGTGGATGGCAGAGCACCCACAGCGGAAGGGGGATGGATGGGGCTCACAGGAAAACCTCCTGCAGATCAGCAGAGACAGGGCACCACGTGCCAAGCCCTGCTTCAGCCTGGGCAGGATGGGTGACATACGGATGCTGCAGCCTTCCCAGTGCACGGGCTTGGGGTCTTTCACTGACGTTCTCTTAGAAAAGCTATGATAAGACCATGGACCCTTCCTGCCCCAGACAAGACAGGCTCCCTGTCCTTGAGGGCTGCATGTCCTCCTGCCTTCACCGGTGCTGGCAGAACTTGCTGAGTATGATGGGCCCTTCACCCATGCCTGCGCACAACCCACCTCCACACTCAGCTCCTTTTGGAGATGCTCTGTGCTCAGAAAAGCACGGCACCTCTCTGAACCTACCACTTTGCATCTTCCCAGCACACGTGCATCGCGGCCAGGCCAACAAACGTATGCAACAGGTACTTTTAAAGCTCCTATCAACCTCAGCATCCCACAGTGTCCTCCCAGCAAAATACCTCTGCAAGAACCCCCCATTTACCTCTCCCGCCGACGCAGCCTAGCAAACACAAACTGCTGTGAAGGCGCTTGCATACCCCCCGTGCTGGCACCCAGACGTGCCCTGCCTGGTCTACACGAGGTTATGTTTCCAAACACTTAAGCAAGGCAATACGAAGACACACGTTCTCTTCCGTGGAGACCCAGCGGCATCAGTCCCACCCACTTTCCCTCTTACAAACAGGGTTTGCAAATGCAGCCCCCCCACGGGTATTTCACACACAGCTATTCTCCCTCTCTTTCACACACACACACACAAGCCTCCTTGCTGTGAAACATTTGCTTATTTATGGCTTGTTTTTGTCAAGCGGAGGCAGGACTGACAGCTCTCAGTGGTGGGGCTCTGTCTGTCTAACTCCGTAATAAGACGCATGATATCCATTCTGCTGCCAGCGGGGAGTGAATCACGCCAACCCCGTCACCCCCTCCCCGGTCCTGCCGGAGCCCCGCTTCGCCTTGACGAACTCCACAGCTTGTTAGCATCACAATATTGGGAGCAAAATGTGACCCAGCGCTGCCATGCCCCCTCCTCCCGCGGTCTGAAAAGAGAGGGGGAAACACATCTTGACACCGAGGGAAGGCACAAATCCCCCACAGGGCATTAAAAGGACTTAAAACCATTTTAATAAACTGATCGGAGAGGAAACACCTCCCTTTGGGAGAGGGTGGCTGAGCAGATGCCAACACTGGCTCGGTCCTGCTCTGCCTGCCCTGGAGCTGGGCTCAGGCACCGGGAAAGCAGCTTCCCTGGACCCTTTCTCCTGCAGCTGGCCCGGCAGCATCTGCCTCCCGCCTTTGCTGCCTAACGGGACATAGCAAGGAGCATCCTGGCCGAGCGAGGTGAAGGATGGCTGCTGGAACCCGCTTCCAGCCACCAGCATCCTGGGCTGGGCCAGGAGGAGTCACCGCAGGGGACAGTACAGGAGCACAGGAGGACACCGCTCTTCCTCCCCAAACCCCTCCGGTCACCGGGAAGGGAACTCCTACTTACAGCTTGTTCCCAGGAGATAAACAGACCTCAGTAAAAAGATTGCTACATCCTTTCAATAAAGATTTTTTCCTCTTTCCCAGACAGCTTGTGAAATGTTTTAAAAGCTTCTCACATTTCCAGTGAAACCCACAGAGAAGAATTTTGCTTGTTATCAGCCCTGGAAGCCCCTGATAGACGGATGATATTTTTCCCCCTCCTTTCTCTCTCTCTCGCACTCTCTTTTTTTACAAGCTGAAAAGAGAGTCACAGTGTGTTTTATAACCGGCTCTCTGCATTTCAAAAGCTCAACGAGAGCTCTCTGCTAACCCCGATAAGCCCAGGGCTCTTAGTGTCTTAAATACCTTTGACAAGCTATACATTACAACGCTAATAATTTGCCAAATTTGCGCCCATAATATGATATCTGTAAAACGTCAAGGGTGGTAATGCGATTAGCGGCCTCAAATGAAATATCGAACATTCAGCGTTTAGGCCCTGAATAGGGGAGAAAGGAAAGGAAATCAATTTCAAAAGCAGGAGGGAAAGAAGCGATAAGCGTGTAATAAAAAGGGAGAGAGGGGAGCATGGACAGGCCGGGAGAAAGAGCATCTTGTTTTTCATACTTCGCTTTTTAAGGCATTCAGGCCTTAAAAGGAAAAAAAAAGAGGGGGGGGGGGGAAAGCAAACAAACGTCTCTGAATTAAGTTGGTTTCGACTCTGCAAAATAACATTTGGCCACCCTAACAAGCCCAGGGTTTGGTTGATGGTGAAGGTGGGGGAAGGACTTGCTGTTTGCTCTCTGATCCCCCCCCCCATCCCACTCCCCGCCCCGAACAGTTCGGGTCCATAAAACACAGGATGTGAAATTACAAGTAGTCTGAGGGTGGGCTGCCCCCTCCTCTCTCCCCCACTCAAGGTGGGGGAATCGTAATGTACTAATTATCTGAAACCACTCCGAGTAGAAAAGAAACTGTCACATACCAGGCTGTAGACTAAATAACAAACATCCCACACCTGCGGCTTTATGAGCGCTCCCTGCGCAAGGCGGGCAGGGGGAGGGAATTCCCTGCTCCCCACCGGCAGGGCGGACGGGCTCCTGCCAGGACGGGGTACCGGATGCCGTGACCCGGAGCTGAGCAGGAACTGGGCCCTGCAAGCGGCCCGAACCCGTATGTGAATCTCACTGCTGTTGCTGTCACGGGCTTTGCATTCGGCTTGGTGTGAAAATGAATCTTCCGCCAGGGTATGGATGAGAAGCAGGAGAGCACCAAGAGAACCCACCAAAGGAAGGGGAACCAAACCAGGGGCAGGAGGGGAGGAAGAGGGGGATGGTCAACAGCGTCAGGTCTGTCTTTCACAAACAGTCAGATCTGGACACTGTCGAGACAGCAAGGGTGGGAGCAGGCTGCAGCAGACCCTCAAACCAGTGCAACCAAGGAGAAAGTCCATGGAGGCACCAGAGGAGCCATCAGGCAATGGCCCTGTCTCTCTATCCCTCTTCGCCACAGTTGGAGCCTGGAGAACATTGCACCTGCACACAAAATGACTTGTGGGTACTCAGCCGTGGTACTCTGCTGTCTGGGGTTAAGAGAGACCGAAGCATTGTGGCGGTGCCAGCCCACTGCCAGCCCCACATACATGGTGGGTCAGCAGCAGTCTCCGAGGCTGCAGGAGAGCCAGGATGCACGCTTTGCATGGTGCCAGCTCCATTCTCCTTGGGCCCTCTTGGCCTTCAGCTTCTGTGCCAAGGCTGACAACACGAGGGAGAGCAGAGTCCCTGCCACTATGTGCATGTCCCACCAGAAACTAGGTTAAGGCCCACCAAAACCCTCCCATGGAGGACTAATGATGGTGCTTTGAACAGCAGAAAAGCCGCATGAGCACCACGGCTACTGGACACCACTAAGTCAGCAGGCGGCAACTTTCGGTCAAGAAACCTTTGCCTTAGATTTGCCATGCAGCCAGGGGATTTAAACGAAAGTCTATTAGTGAGTGGGACAAGGGCTGGAGGGGAATTAACCCCAAACTGCACCCTGCAGGGTACGTAAACTCTTGCTGGAGTTCTGAGCTCCGCTCACTGTTGCAGGGAAGGTGATGGATTAAACAGATTGCTAGCTTGCTTCCCAGCAGGACAAGTTCCATGGCAATTCACCTTTCTGAACAGAGCTGAAAATGGCCAAAGGGGCAGGCCTGGCCAGATGCTGGGCTGACAGGAGGTCCCGGCCTCTACAAGCCTCATGAAGGGTGCAAGGTCCAAAGCAGGGACCTTTCTGAATGGAGATCTGTGGAAGCCTGGCAGGGACAAGGGGGACAAATGCCATCACTGCCTCTCAGCTGCACAGTAAGAAGGGTTGTGAGTGCGGGGCCATGCCTGGGGGTGCTTGCTCCCATGCGAGTTCCAGCAGACAGACCTGGTGCTGGTGTCCTGGGGCTTGGCCGCCCCTCCCATAGGCAACGCAACATAGCATCCTCACTGAAAATCCAGCTCCCAGGCAGTGAAACAGCCAGAACTGTTGCTCCAGGGTCAGGGTGTTCCCCTTCTCCCTCCCGTTACAAGCAACAGGTCCCCACTCAGACTTCTGCTCCCGGGTCTCCATCCACAGCCGCGCTTAGCCAGCACCTCTGATCCCACCTCCTGCAGGGAGAATTCACGCTGTCCTAGTACCGGTGATGGGTACGGCAGAGACAGAACAAACACCTGTACGGCCACTAGAAGCACACCTTACTGCAACCTGCAAATCCCCCAGACCCTTCCCAAAGGTGCTGGGGTCTCCAGGTGGCCCTGCCTGGGGCAGTTGGAGAGCGGAAGGTTCTGGTCCCTTGTGGGAATGAGAAAACACACCGGTGCAGGGGCAGAGCACGCGCCCCTTGGCCAAGCATGGAATGGCCATTACAGGGCCACTTCTTGCGGCATCACGAGTCATTAAAGCCAAGAGCGCTTGGGGAACCATCAGCACCAGCCAAACGACTTCCCCAGATGTGGCTCATTCGCAGGATGTTGGAGCCCCCACGGACACCCACCTCCGATCCCAGCTCCTCCAGACAAAACATTCCCAGCGTTGGAGTCTCCACCCAGGACCCCGCTCGCAGGAGCTTTCTAGGCCATTTAGCAGGAGGCACTGTTTGGTTTTGAACAGATGTTGCCTTCCCCCTGCCCCCAAGGTCCCCAGCAGCTCTGCTGCCTTTGAGCCGGGGAGGCAAACGAGTTTTACACACTTGTTTAAGGTCAGTCAGGTGCATGCGCACAAACATGCACATTCACACACACACACACACACACACACACGAGCTCAACTGTGGGGTGGGCAGAGAGGCACCCCAGAGTAAAGCGAAGCAAGGGAACAGTTATGGCTGTGCTCAGCCTTTAGTGTTAAAAGGACCTCCCTTCCCCACCGCCAGCCAGCAGCACAGGCGTTGGGACTTCGCATTCCCATCTCTAAACTGGAGTTAAGCATATTTTCTGTCCTCCCCTGGGAGATGTGAGAAGCTGAGATGGCTGCAGAAGCTGGGCCAAGGGAAGGCCCTCTCCAGCCGGTCTACAGCTGTAGGTGATCCGTGTGGGCTTGGTGGACAAGCACACAGCTTCTGTGTTGTGACTCTAAACTGCCTAGGTTGAAGAACAGACAACTGCTCATAGCTTAGAGGAGAGATGTGCTTATTTATTCCTAAAACATCACACCAGAGTGGACCCCCCCAGGGTCTGCAGGCTCACCAAGCGCCCAGTGAGCCCAGGTGACCCTCCCAGACCATGACACACCACTTCCAACCCAGCTACACAGGGAAGGGCCTTTTCTGAGATTAGTCTCTGCTCAATCTGGTCCAAATGACTATTGATCCCTTAACACAGAGGTGTAACAACAGCCCTCAGGCATTTGCACTGAGAGATCCTGCTTTAAGCTCCTTGTCTCTTTCAGACTGTACTACTGCAAATCTACTGGTTTCGTTTTGGTCAGAATGGGGGCCAGACATCTGTACAAGTCCCTTTGGCCATTCCCATGGAGTAAATGTACATGCTGTGCATCCAAGCTGCCCCCTTGGGGTGAGTCCATGAAGAGTATTGCCCAACTTCTACTGGGTGATGGGCATGGCGAGCCTTGAGCTTTTTTACTAGACACACTTAAAGATCCTAGAGCCAGGAGAGTGAGAGAATTGGGACATTTTCAACCAACAAACCAACACACAGACACGCACCCCAATTCAACACCTGTTTTTGTCCCTAAGGCCAGCAGCCCTTTGTGCTAAATCCAGCTTGAAGACAGAGGAACTTGTAACTCAGTGCACTCTAGAAACATCTAACATCTAGAATCGCTTTGTGATCCAAATTGCAGTGATGCAATTTGTCACTGAGCTGTCACAACCATGTGTGTGTCAAGCACGCTTACACCACAATATGCACACACTTTTTGAGGGCTCCTGCAGGGTCTTGTACAAGTTTGAGTCCCCATCCCAAGCAGTATGTAAAATCACATAGACACACATAGACGCTCACGGTGCCGCACTTCCAAGCTTCTGTTTGCAGTCACACCTCCAAACCTGTGGCCGCTTTCTGGCTAAGGGCAGTGCTATAGCATACAGGCTTTCATTAGAACACACTGCTATTGCAAGGGAAAACAAGAGGACTTGTTTCAAGTCAAGCAAGAAAACGTGCAATGGAAGCTGAAGCATCAGGGAAGACCTGCATTATGGTAGGGGATATCAAGCTGGACTTCAGCTCGCGCTGTGATATGGCAACACAAAACATGCAGTGTGGTCCAGGCCTGCAAAAGAATCGGAGCTAGAACTAGTGTTGTATTCTGGCCGGTGCTGACATGGTCACGTTGAAGAAAGGACATTGTCTCCTGGGATCACGGTGCTGAAGAGAGGCAGAGACGATCTGGAGCGCAGCAGGAAGAGATCCTGGGAGATGATCAAGGAGCTGACTAGGACTGGGGGAGCTGTGGCTACATTCAACGAAGGCAGTTCATAGGGTCCAACAATGGGTAAGATATCGTGGACCTCTGCTCTCTGAGGACCAGAGCAAACATTAAAGGAAACGCAGTGTGCTGAGGGCCCTCTACATGCATAGGCTCTTGCAGCCCCTACAAGGGGCGATGGAGAAAGGTTGAAGGGATCTCACTTGGTGATGTGGACAGCAAGAAGAAACAGATACCCCTGCCCATGGCCCTCTCTCTGCTGCTCCAGCTTCTGCGCCCCACCATGATCTTCACTTTCCTGTGCCACCAGCCTTGGCACAGCTGAGCCTCGGAGAAATATCAGTGGGGTACCCACGTCCCACCTCTCCTAAAGACGACTTCAGCAGCGCCGGCTTTCAGCATCTGACCCAGCGCTTTAAAAACCTTGGTGCTGCGCGGAAGGCTCTCTTGTTCAGGGACCCGCATTCTGACTTTGATTAAGTGATGGACATGAAAACACACACAGACACAAACGCAGTGCGAGGCAATGTCCCCAGAGGAATGGGAAAAAAAGAGAGATAAAAACCAAACAGCCGTTTTCACCCCCCAAACCGTATAATTTTGTGTAAATTTTTACTTTAAACATCTCTTTTTTTCCTGAGCCGTGATATAGGCCCTGTCAAAACCAGGGCCAATTACTGCCATTAGGTTCCCATTATGTCACTGCTTCTCCCCCCATTATGAAGGTCTTCGGCACACAGAGCTATAATCTTCACTCACTCTCGCTCCATCACTCCCAGAAGGAACAAAATTGTTTAAAAAAAAATAAAGCCTTTATTTTGCCCCTGTCAACTATGAAAGGGAAGGAAGGGAAAAAGAGAGAGAAAGAAACTGGTAAAGTTTTTAACTGTGAGGTTGCCAAAAGGACCGAGAGAAAGTGTTCAGCAGAGCCGAGGCGTATGAAACTGGGGCTGGACTCTGTGGGATCACCCGAACAAGTCACTCTCCTTATCCCTCACTGGGGAGATACTTGCTTCCCTTCCCCTCTGCCAAAGCAGACCTGTGGTAAGCCTGGCCCTACCTCTGGGAACAGAGAAACAGGGAATGACTGTTGGGAGCAGCACAGATGCCGAAATTCATGTTCCACATCACACCCCTCATGCCAGGGGTTACAGCGATGTGCTGCTAAAGCAACCACCCCGTCTGCTTCCAAATATCAACCAGCCTCTTCACCCAAAGTGCTGGCATGAAGCCTGGAAGTGATCTGAGAGTGTCCTTGGACACACATGGAGCTGGCATCTGCCGCTGTCAAGGCAGAGACTGCAGGATCATGCCCAGGAAGGACGACTAGCTGTGGAGGGCTGAGGTGAGCATGCTTTGAGTCCTCATGAACAAGAGCCCACAAGACCCAGCAACGAATACATCTGGGGAAGCGGAGCTCAGCAAGGATGTCAGACAGCTCATGAAAGATGATGAGGAACAGGTGCTTGAGGGGGCTGCTCACTTATCAAAGTAAGAGCAGTCCTGGTCCAGGGGCTCAGGAGAACGTGTCATCCCAAACACATTCACACTTGGCCACAGCTGGCCAAGACCATATGCTTGGACATCAGAAGAGGGTTACTAGGCATGTCCTCAAAAGCTCTGGTGATGTTCTCAAGTCCTGCTTCACCCTGGGATGCTAGGAGAGGGAATGCAGTCTGCAGCTGTCTGCAGTATGTTCAGCACTCAGGCACTAAGTGCAGTGGGTGCCAATTCCAGGGAGAACAGCAAGAGGCTCTGCCCCATCACACCCATCACCGTATGTCCAAGCACCCTGTGTCTTCCTTGACGCTGTTCACTGCCTTTTCTTGATGCCGCTATCCTGCATTTTGTGCAAGGTTCATGTGAAAGTGAAGGGGTGGATCTACCCCAGCTTGCTATGAGAGCTGGATATGGTCAGAACAGCTCCAGTAAAATGAACGACTAGAGACATTGAAATGCAATATCCAAGCCACCTCCCTCGGTGCCAGTTAATTCAGTCCTAGGGCTCCATTTTGGTCAAGACTGGAGGTAGAAGCAGCGTGGGAATCTGATGTGGTATCAAATAACAGCAGAAACTCAAACCAAAGCATCCAGGGAGAGCCACTGCCCAGCAACCGCATGGAGCTCATGGCCCCAAGATGTGAGGAAGGAAGAAGCACACGTCCTTTCCACCCAGCTGCACTTCTTCCCTGTGCCTTTGCTCACATGCAGTTCCCCAGACACCGACTACAAATCTTCCAAACCTTTCTCTGTTCCCCCTTGTATCCCTGCCTCCCATTGAAAATTGCTAAAACCAGCAGCTCCCCTCCCAGATCCTTCCTCTCCCCTCGTGGCTCCTGCACCCCTCTCTGGGGACCCCCTGCGGATGACAGCATCTGGCAACTCTGGAGCCGCAGAGATGGGGCACAATTTGCCCCTAAACAAAGAAACATCGTCTCTGCTAAAGCGATTTCCACCCTCAGTGAGACCTCACAGAGCCATCCTCCCTTTGAATGCAAAGGTCTCGCCCATTCCTCTGCAGAGAGAGGGAGGGAAAGAAAGGGAACAGCAAAAGAAAAGGCATGGGGGGGCCGGGGAGGGACACACAGTGACAGACACTTCGGCTTTCCCGAGCGAAAGGCTGAGCCAGTGCAATGAAAGCGCTCAACAGCGGCGCACTGAGCTGTCACTTATGTGAGCCTGTGTGTGCAAGACACAGAAGAGGGCCCGCGCCCGCCAATCGCCCCGCTTTCCACCAAGCCCCCTTTTGTTTTTGTTTAAATCAAATCAAGGGCTGCTTTAAGATGTGCAGCAAAGCAATTTGCTGAGTATTCTTCTCCCCTGTCATGCCAGCAGCAGCCCCTGGTAACTGGGAGGCTGCTGCCCCCGGGGAGCTGCGGGCTGGGGAGGGAGCCCTGCGAGGGGGCACGGCGAACGCAGGGCAAGCGGGCACCGGGACGCTGCTGCAAGTGGCAACTCTCCCTGCTCGTCTGCTAGCCTGAGAAGTGACCAGCTTGAGCTGCAGTGGAGGGCTTGGAGGGACCCGCACGCCCCAGTGACCTCCCCTCCTGGCTGCAGAATTCGTGGATTGGGGACTCTGGCTCAGGGGGGGACATTATTTTTGTTCTCGCTTTGCCTGGTCTTGCCCAGCTGTGTGAAACTCAGGGGTCTGAAGAAGAAAGGGTCTGAAGTGGAGACGCAAAGGCTGCGGTGAAGCTGTGGCTTTGCTGTTGCCCCCTGCCCCCTTGTCCCGGCTTCTGCAGAGCGGGACAGAGCGGGCTGGGTCCAGGGACAGCCTGGATTTGCTCTGATGGGAAGCAAAGGTCCTCCTTCTCCCACCTCCAGCCGACACAGCTGTGGATGGAGATCTGGAGTGTTCAATAGCCAAGGACACGGATGGGGCCCAGGCTCTGCACCCACCCTCTGCCAGCTCCATGCCCCCAGTGCGAGCACTGGGAGGGGAAACACGCATGGGGCTACCCTCGTGGGTCTTTCCCTGAGGTCAGCGCTGAGGAAAAGTTGCTGATGCTGTGCTGCAAGCATGGAGAACTTGCTGAGGAGGAAGGCTGAGGAGGAGGAAGGTGTGGAGCTGGGAGGGCTCAGGAAGGTGCTGAATCATTTAAGAGGGAAGGCAAGAGATGAGCTGGAGGAGCGAGAGCCCGGGTGCCTCTGCCTGAGTGTGTACACAGCACATAGGTTACAAGAATTCAAGTTCCCAGGTCCAGGGGAGACACAAGCGAGGGGATGTGGGAATGACAGGGCTGGATATCCGCCTCAACACCAGCAGCTCAGCTCCACTAGAAACAGGGAGCAGCCTGGATTTCCAGCTGATGGACCAGACTCAGCCATGACACTGGTCACCTGTTACCGATGGTGAGTCCCTTTGCTTCCTCATGCTTCATCTCACCTTCAAAATAAAGTACTAAGGAGGTTCATCTCCCTTGTGAAGCACTATGAGTCCTACAGCTGTAAAAGGAGTTTATAAGAGCAAAATAGTATGAGGATTATTGCAACCACTAAGCCAGAGGACTGGAGGGCAAAACATTGGTAATGTTCCTCAAAGAGGCCGTAGAGTGGCCAGGAGGAGGACGGATGAGCAAAACCCTGCTTCAGTATCAGGCAAATCGCTGGAAACTGTTCCAGAATTGAAGACTGTTATTCAGACAGCCACGACTTAACACAGCCCACGCAGGGAGCCTCCTGCAAAGGCAAATACTCTCTTCTCCGTGGGAATTGTCCAAGTGCCTCAGCTCAACGACTGGCCCGCAAGTTTTTGGGGCTTTGAGGAGCTCCCAAGTGAGCATCCGGGACAGCTGGAGTCATCAATGGGAAAAAGGCAGGATTCTCCCCAAAAGAGCCACGGTAACCACAACCCGGGAGACACGCGTGTGCATCAGCAGCCAGCGGCGAGGATGCTGCGTCCCATGCCAGCCCCCACAGCTCTGCTGCAAACGGGAGCGTTCACATGAACCACAGCTACCATCTGAGGTTGGGAGCAACCTTCTTCCCAAAGAGAATGAAACCACCTTTTTTGCAGAGGACAAATAAAAATGGTGGCAAAGGACATGTACAAAGCAGGGAGTGGAATAGGAGTAGTTTGAATAAAATAACACCTACTACTCCTTTCCTTAGGTAAAGGAAGAAGGAAATTAAATGAAGATAAATGGCAAAAAAACCTTACAACTGATAAAAAGGCAATAGTTATAGACAATGCAGAGTTAACCCCTGGGATTCCTTGCCACAAGATAGCGCTGAGAGCAAAAAACTCACTTAAACAGGATAATGAAAACATCCTAGGTCATATCAACGAGAGTAAACAAGAACTGCCATTGTCATTTTTTAAAGGAGTACACACTCTTTCAACTGAGTGAGAAAAAGTTCCACTGTGGCCCACTTATTCCAAAATTACATGCCTTTCGGAACCATCCTCTAAGCCAGGCAGCATGTAGGACACTGGGCTTCTCAGACACTGTCTTGATTCCAGGTGTGTGGTTTTTTTCCATGTGTCCTGCCCTTGCTGCCCTCGCATCAGGGATCTTCCCCATCCCGATGGCTTCCAAGGGGTTAAAATAAAACTTCTCTCCAAGAAGAAGAAGAAGAAGAAGAAGAAAAAAGAGCCAGAGAGAGAAAGTTAATTGAAAATGCTGTTTAATTTTTCAGCTCCACTGGATTACACTGTGGCACAGATGGTTCATCAAGACAGTCTCTGTCTGTATCACTGTCCGTCCCAGCCTCTCCCCCCATCGTGCAGAAGGGAGGGGGGAGGAAAAAAACACAGCAGGCAGTGGCTCAAAAAAAAAAAAAAAGAAAAAAAGAAAAAAAAAAGGCAACTTAACACAAAAGAGCATTCTGTGCAGCTCTTTTCAAGGCGCTGGGACAATGCTCCCAACTTGATCCTTTCATAAAGAAAACGTTTCGGGGTCAGAAAACAGGACACATTAAGCCCAGAGAAGCACATTGGCCATTTTACCGCTGACTTCGTGGCTAGCTAGAGGGCTGCACCGGAGTTGGGTTGTTTTAGTTGTTTTTAAAGGCGGCAGCCCTGTAGGAACAATCGCATTTGGGGTTTGGGGTGGCCTCGGCTCCCAGCCGCCCGCACCACCCCGTGCTCCAGCGCCGCTCACCCATCCCTCTCTGCTGAGAAAAGTCTGACGGAGATGAAAGGCAGCCTCTTTAACTGGATTACCCTAACAAGCAACCAAACCAAAGAGACTAAGAAACAGCTAATTAAAGCTGTTCAGATACACAGAGCAAATCCTTCCTCCCACTCCGTCCTTCTCTCGCTCAGCCCAATTCATTCATATTTCCCCTTATGCCTTATTAATTACTCGGTCGCTGCTCTAGGGGACAAGGGGAGGGGGAAAGGAGGCAGGTGGGGAGTGTGAGAAAGGGGACCGAACCTATCCATGGGTCAGATTTTCAGCATTGATTTGGCTTTTGCCACGGCTACAACCCATTGATTCTTAAGCTTAAATTGATGATTAGCACTTTCTGATTGAAATAACTCCTGGATGCTTGCAAAGGAAAAAATCCACAACTTCTTTTGCGTGATAATTTGCTCTGCTAATCAAGCTATTTTCCAGAGGCCCAGAGAAGGTAAACCTCTCTCATTTTTAATTCCTGGTAAGCACTGTGTCTCTAGATAAGGTGGGAAGAGGGGTCAAAGCAAAAAAGTTGGATTTTTATGCGTGCCAACTTCTCAGCCAGGTAGCTGTTGCATTTGAGGTAACAGCCAAATTGTAACTCCTAAGGAAAATTCAAACCAAAGTTTTTTCAAAGTTGACATGCATCTGGGGGATATTTTTGGTTGCATTTTCCATACTAGGTAGATCAGATATAGAAAGGCCAAACCATGAAGGTCCAATCTCAAATAAGAGAGATTCTGAACATCCCAGAAGACTCCTGGCCAAGCATCCAGGAGATGGCTTTGGACTCCTCTACAATCAAACCCTCTTTCTCTATTTCCTCTTGGTAAAACAAATACTGCCTTGGCCCCGCCATCGCTAGCAAGGCGTGGACAAAGGGCTGTTCACCTGCTCTGCATGAGGCCAGCTCCCCATTGCCCCATCCCATCATGCCAGCACATCCTGCACGACCAGGAAACTTCCGACTTTCCAACTAGAGGAGGTTTCTCCAACGTGAAGGAGACCCAAGCACGTCAGAGGAGTCCACAAGGCCATGTCAATAAGCAATGATTTTTCCACAACCAGAGATTAGATGAGAAACTGCAACCTTCGTTTCCACTGTCTGTGGACAGAGCAGAGACAGGAGGCTCCGTCGCAGATCTCTGTCCCTCTGGTATAGCACTTTCTGGATAGTTATTAAATGGAGCCTCATAATCAGGCAGACTGGGGGCAATGGTGTCATTTCACAGCCTGGATCACTGAGGTCCAGGAAAACTGAGCAGCTTTGTCAAGGTCACACGAGCAGCCCAGCGCAGACTTGCAATGCCACGCAGGAGCCAGGTTGGCACTCGGCTTCCCCTCCCTCCACCGAAAATAAATCTCAGAAGAAAGCAATTCAGATGGTTTCAGGCTGGGGAGGAGCGTACGGGTGGGAAAAGAGCCGGGTCAACTACCAGGGCCCTGGGATGACTGATGTGCCCACCGTGGCCGCCCTGCTCCGGGATGCTCCCATTGTCTGTAATGCAACCGCAGCTGCCTTTCATGATTAAGAGGAGGGAAAGGGAAGCTCCACCTTAGAAGGATCACAAATCCACGTTTAATTACTCCTAACAAGGTAATTATCGTGTATGGCGGGATGACACAAACACTTCCCGGGCCCCGGCACCTTGGGAGCTGTGTTTTAAAAGCACACCTGCCTCCGCGACCTGCTCCCTGCTGCCTTCTTGGCACGTGCGGTGTGCGGGCAGCTGCGGGCACCCAGGAGCATCCTTAGCTGCTGTGTGCATGGGTATCGTTAGCACTACAGAAAAGCCATCATTATTCTTGGGTCGGGACACATGCTCAGGATTTCAGGCAGAAGGACGCGCCTGGCTCCATATAAGAAGGTACTTTCTGCCATTATATTTTTTTTCTTTGCTTTTGAAGAGGACCTGCCGGCTTCCCGCCTCCCATCTCACCTGCCGTAAACAGGGTGCCGAGAGGTGGAAGAGCCGGAGCGGCCGAGAGGGAGAGGAGGCTGGAGGGGGAGGGGGAGCAGGGATGACTGGAGGGAGGTCGAGAGAGGAACGAAGAAAGAGGAAAGAAAAGAAAAACCCAGCAGTGCACCATGTTGCATTGTTCACGCTCAGACCTTCAATTTGCTCTCTGCATTCTCCTGCAGCGGGGAGAATGTTACGCTGGCTTAAGAGACAAATCGGACACAAAATAAAGACCAAGCACTCAGCAGTAAAGCAATTATCGCAACATTTTATGCCGGGCCTGTTCCTTTTGAAGGCAGCCTGGTGCTGCCCGCATGTACCTTAACCCGTTCCTAATAACCATAAAGTCACCATTATTTACGGTACAAGACATTAAATAAATAATGAAAAAGCTGCCGGCGACGGAGCGAGGCAAGTGGGGGTTGCAGGGAATCTCCCGAGACCAGAGCTGGCACTGGCTTAACCTGCGCTGCAGGAGGCAGAGGAAAACAACTTCGCCAGACCTGGGGAAGGGAGGATGCGTTTTTATTTTGGGGTGACACCTCAGGCCCTGGGATCAGTCAGAGAGTAAAAATTAAGATTGTGGTGTTTTTTTCAAAGAAGAGAAAAGCAAAACGGAGTTGCAGGGGACTCACAGGCAAGCCACAAACCAAAAAGGTTCCTCCAAGAAGAAGGAAGGGTGGCAGGGCAGGATTCTGACCTCTGCCATGCCGGCGTAAAGCCCAGTGTAGCACTGCTGGAGCCAGGAGCTCCTGCAGGCTCACAGGACATAACTGAGACCAAGAAGTGAGTCCGCTATAAGGAGACATCCACTCCCATCTCTCTTAAATTGAGAGGTAAATAGATCAAAATCAAATGAGAACGTAAATACGGGTCACGGCAGGAGTTCCCATGGCCGTGGCTCAGGTTAATGTACAAACAAAGGGAATATATCCTCCTTGACCTCCACCTCTTGCCATCACGTCCACACAGCCCCACCAGGAGCCAACATATGCCCTCAAAGGTCTGCTGACTAATTTCCTCCAAGAACATCTCAATATTTCTGTTTTCAAGGTCTAGCTGCTTTCCCCCAGACCTGTTGATCTTTTGAACCCCTCCCTCTCTTGACAATCTCCCTTTTCTGAGCAACACTAGGTGATGCTCTGGGTATGAGTGGGTTTGTCTGTGTCACCCTGACCACCCCCAGCAGCCTGGGCTGGTTCAGGCACCTCCTTCGCCCCACAGAGCCACACTAGCCTTGTGTCAACACCCCAGGGTACTGGCTCTGCAGTGGTACAGCAGCTCCTACCCTCCACTTGTGGTTCTACAGGTGGTGACAGGCACATGGATGGAAAACAGGACATTGTACGCTATCTGCCCCAGAACCTTGCCTCATTTCCAACGTTCCTCATGATGAGGGATACAAAGCACCTGCAGCTGCTGGCAATGCCCGCCCAACATAGCAGCAGACTGCTTTCTTTGCAGGCTTGCCCTTGGGTTACGGTGAAGTTCCTGAAAGGGATGGTGAGTCTTCCTTGTCCACCAACATTTTCCTCTGACTGATTTCTAAAACAAACCCTTATAGCTCTGTATGGGCAGGGTGAACATGCACACCTCCATACCAGGCACTAGCTGAAGGTGCTGGGTTTGTATCAGAGAGTTAAAGCAGGAAAAATTTGATCATGTCCTTCTGCACCAAGCATCACAGTGACTGTGAGAAGCCACGTTACATCTCTCAAGGCAATCAGTATGAATTGTGGTACTGTTTTAAAGATCAAGAAAATTCCACGCCAGGTAGAAAGGGCATATGAGAAGACTACTCTAAGAAATATGATTTATGTTGTGCGTTTTTACCTCGTAAGTACTGTTCAGGGGGAAAGCTAAAGCATTCTTAGAAATGTACAAACACAACATGGAAAGATGGAAGCACACCTTGCCCCGCGCAGGCTGTACCTTCACACAGCCGCTGGGAGGCTGCTGGTGAGCTCTCCTGGGCTCTTCTCTGCTGGGGCTTCATTTGGCTGCCCATATTCGTCAATAGACTGAACGTCAGAACAAAAATTCAGGATGAAATGAGACTTGTTTCAAACTATTCTTTGTGTTACAGAAATTCCTCCCAAATGATGTTGAAATAAGTCTTGGGAAAAGGTGCTGCCCCTGGGACAGGACTGAAGTTCTGGATCTTATGACTTTTGAGGAACAGAGATGGGTTCTTTATATTTGTGGAATAGGAGACATCTCCACTTGTAAGGGCTAAGACCTGCTCCTGACACCGTCTCATCACCTTGCTCTGCTGCTTCAGAAGGATGCACAAGAACTTATTTCACTGCCAAGGACACACTGGTCTGGCAACACACACACCTCTGGGACATGAAGTTTTTCTGAGCAAAAACCCAAAGGTTGTTGGTTTTATTTTCTTTAAACCAGGCATGTCTCACTCTTTCCATGACCTGAGAATTGGTACATATGATCTAGAATTCAGGATTTGCCTCAAAAATGGAAAATAATCATGTGAAACCATATTCCTTCTCTTTCCATGAGCTCTCCCACATTTTTCACTCCGAGTTTGTCCCACAAAGAACTGCAGCAACCAGGAGAAGAGGGCAGTGTTTGATTTTTAATATCGGAGGTGTGCATCTGAACGGCCCCTGTTAGGAGAGCTGAGATCTGCTCTTGGAAGTGCGGGTTTGTGTTTTTCTTAAGTCTACTCAAAACAAAAGAAAATAAGCTCTTCTGCAGCTGAATGGGAGAGTCAAATGCGGCCACACACAAAAGAGGAAGGGCCATCTGCACCACCTGATACAACCATGGAAGCTGGTACAGGTCCTCCCTACCACTGGGCAGACGGGGGACAAGAGCAACGCAGCATCACCACGTACAAGAAGGACACATTACTGGAGCTGACAACGAGCTGGAATGAGGGATGCTCCTCTCCCCCAGAGCTCTTCCCAGCCATGGCTGGCCATGCAGAGAGGAGAATCCCTGTCGCCTGTGTGCTGGGAAGGGGGTGAGTGGGGCGCAGGAAGAGGTGAACCATCTCATGGAGGTCTCAGCGCGCTGCCCTCACCCCGTCACGGTGCCGCGAGATTGGAAATTGCATGGGACTCAATCGAGGAGTGCCACAGCCTCCGGCTGAACTAGCTTTTCCAAAGCCTGCGCCGCAGTGGCACCTGGACACTACAGGGGAAGAGCAGACCCCAGCCCTGCCTCTTGGGGGGCACCAGGCACCCCATGCCCCCCCTTCACCCCGAGGTTATAAAGCAGAGTGCGGTGCAGGCAGGCACGGGGGCAGAGGCAGCTGCTCCCTGTAAGATCTGCTCCATTACACCTCTCAGAAAAGGGGAGAAGGGGTGGGAAGGGAGGGAGGAGGCGGATTTCTAGGCATGGGTGGGTCCATTCTTCACCAGCTTACGCAAGTCAAAGCTGCCACCGAGGTGGGGAGGGGGACACACAAGCTAGGGCGGGGGGTGGCCGGTGCTTCGAGGGGACAAGCCATTCAGGCAGGCTTGTGTTTCACACCCGGCTCTTCAGATGGACATGCCCGTCTCGGAGCTACTGAGAAAGCAGCCGCCGCACCGTCCCATCGTGTCACCCCCCCGCGACACCCTCTCCGTGTGCCTGCCAAATAAGCAGGCTCTGGGATGACACTTTTTTTTTTTTTTTTGGATGCCTAGCCCCAAAGCCAAACTGATGTCATTAAAGCGACTGCCCCCCCCTCCTGCCCCCTCGCCTCCCCAGCGCCCATCCACCAGGCTCAGCTGAAATGTAAACCTCCCCTCCTCTCCCCGCAACAAAAGCCAAAGGCTTTCAAAGCCAAACCTGATTGAAATTCAAAAACTTTTTCAGCCCCTCTTCCCTCCTCCCCACCTTGAAAAGAGAGTGTATAAAACAGGGAGACAAAAGCCTCCCCCAGCCCACCCTCCGCATTGTCTGGCCGGGGCGGGTTCGGGCCAGCGACAAGGGGCACCCAGCCCTGCGGGGGCCCTGCTCCCCGCTTCCCGGCCGCTGCTCGCCCTCGGCCCGGGGGGGGGCCCTGAGCGCCACAACACACCCGCACGCACCAAAAATAAAACACTCCCGGCCTTTGTGCGGGGCACAAAGAAGAGCCCGGCGGTGATGGAGCCGGGGCGGCGTGATTTACTCACCTGCCTCTCCAGCCCCCCATGGATTTCTATGGGGCGAGGGGGAGGGGAGGGCTGGCCTTTGGTTTTAAACCCCCCAACCACCGGCTTTTGTTGCTGTCCCCCTCTTCTCTTGAGCCGGCATCTTCTGGGTGATCCTTAACCTCACAACTAGCTGGTGTCCCTCTCCTCCGTACCGGTGCTGGGTGTCCCGTTCTGTGCTGATGGTCCAGCCATTGGGTCCTGCAGCTCCCTTCCCTCTGAGGGAGACATTTCAGACCTTTGAGGTGAGCTTCCCTCTACATGTCTTCAGCTAAACAGTCACTCTCTGTTTCCCTCCCTAGTTCAATATTCCCCTCGCAGAGATGTCTTCTCCATAAGCCCCGCTCATGCCTGGTTGTGTAGGAAGCCAACTCCACTAGCTCATCCATCCCTTGCAGCCAAGGCAGCATCTCTCAAAGGCTTTAGAAAGGCAACACCATTCCTACAGCCCTGTTGGGGTTCAAAACCTCACGGTGCTGACCCACCTGGGCAGTCCCCATCAGCTGTCTCCACATGGGACAACTGAGATAGATAGATAGATAGATAGATAGATAGATAGATAGATAGATAGATAGATAGATAGCTTGCTTTAATGCCCTGACTGCTCCACAGGCCTGATCAGGTGCGTCTGGTGCAGTTGAGTACCTGCACCGAGAAGAAGAGCAAAATTGCACTGACTAAGCTGTGGTTTTCAGACATTGCCCACCAGATTTTTGGGAATAACCTCACACAGCGGTGCTTCTACCAACACCATTTCACAGGAGCAGAAAAGAGGGCTTGACATTTCCACCACCAAGTCTCTCCAAAGCTTTCTCAGAGGCAGCAGAGGATCCACTGATAAAGCTTGTCCCTTCCCTTTGAGGAATAAAGAAAAAAGCCCAAGTAACTATGGGTACAAAGGTTTTGTCCCAGTCCGACAGCAGGCTCTCACAGGGCATGTCTTGCGAAGAGGAGATGGTACAGCCTAACAGACGCTGACAGCAGCCCATCGGTTCGGTCTTTGCTCCAACATGGTCACCAGCATCTTTGCTGCTGCTCTGTTATTACGCCTCAAGCCTTTCCATTTTCCCTTCGATACTGCTCCTGTTGCCTGTCTTCCCTCCCTAGGCTATAAGATCATCGGAAGCAGCTCTCCTCCCTGCTTCGTGCTCTCCTGCCAAGGAGCCCTAATCCATAGCAGCAACTCATATGGGTACCATCACCGTGACCTGGCTGCACACACTCCCAAGCTGTCATCCTTAAGTGACACTAAGTGGTCCTGTGCACAAAGGTGACGTACTCCCCCAAGGTGTGACCTTAAAATGCAAGTTGCGTCCCTCAGCAGACACATGTCCTACTTCAGATGCTGCTACTGTGTGATAATCCATTTTAAAAAATCTTGAGTATGGCTGATGTGATGCACAAACAGGGATGAGGGAGTGCAGCTATCAGGTTCCCCTCTACTGCTACTCACAGCACCAGCCTGGACAGTTGATGCTTTTCTCCGGATCTCACTTTCCCCATCGGTAAAAGGGAGGCAGTGATCCCAGCTCACTCCTTTAAGCTGCTCTGAGATTTTACAAGTGACAAGAAGTAGGTGTACAAAGTGCCAAGTAATAGCTCCAACTCCAGAGGTGGGTGACAGACCCGGCTCCTGACTCAGCTGCCTGCCTGTGCAGCTCCTTGGCTATCCAAGACAGACTACTAAATTATGCAAAACCTTCGAGTGAGCCTGGCTTAATTAAGTTTTAATTTTAGTAAATTACCAGTGTGGGAGTGGTTGAATCTGCGAACCATTACTCCTGCTTGTTTTGGATTTTATTTGGAAATAAGACACTTCATTACATCTCTGTAAACAAGATCTACTCAGAAAAGAGAACTGGTGCAGGGGATCGATACAGAAGTGGGAAGAGGAGGTGAGGGGACAACCAAGTCAGTCTGGGAAAGTGTGATTAACCCAGAGATTGAGGAAAAACTGTCCAAGGGCTGCCTATGCTGCACTCGATTTCTCCCCAACCTTCCAACATCAGCCTTCAAAATGTATTAGTCTCATCCTGAAACTTGCAGCACCATTGCCATCCATGGCAGTGCTGTAGACTCTTGCAGGAGGACACATCTGGCTGGGACATTTTGTCTTGAGAGGCCTCCTCCTCATATCTTTACACCCCATGTCCTTGGAGCAAGGAGATACGAACAGGCCAGGCTCTTTGCCAAGTGCACGGCGCTGATCTCCCACCAGCTAAAATGGGCTTGTAAAGCCCAGCAGGTCCACGCCACCAGTGCTACCATTACTGCCATGAGCTGATACAAGACCCCAACCCGGAAATCACGTTTTCCACTAAAATGCTACCACCAGCCAAAGGCAAGACCTGGCAGTACTTGTGCCTCTCCTGGCTGGCATTGGAGGAGCCACGAGCAGCAATGGGACATCAACACAGGTTACACCCTGGGATCTGATCTTCTTTGCTCAAGACACTGACTCTATCGTCGTTAAGTCCCTAACTGGTTTAATAGCCCATGGTACTGCAATGCCTTCTGCTGTCACGGTCACTCCTGAGCCCACTGCTGACACCCGCCACCAGCCATGTGGCAGCACAGGACCTGGGTACAGCGCGGAGGCCAATCACCCAGGCCAGCAATGACCTACCCTTCTGAAAATCTGCTGTTTTGGATGCAAACCAGATACGCATTTTTACAAACAGGACCCATTCCCAAGGGAACAAACCTAAAAAGTGACTAATTTGCTGTGTCTGGTACTTCAAAAAGTTATTTCTAAGATATTGAATCTTATTTTTAAATCGAACGTGGCTCAATATCTCGTTAGTCAAATGTTACAGTGTTTGTAACACAAATACCCATCCAGAGAGAAATTATGATGCTTTTATAAATCTCCCACAATAGCTTAAGTTAAAAATAAACCAGCCAATCTATCAATCAGCCTTATTCATTCATCTCAGCTATTGTGGGAAGAAAAGAGCAACATACGCAAGAGAGAAGCAAATGGTCTGAGAAGAGGCAGCTGAACGTATTGATCAGAGTGCAAAAAAAAAAAAAAAAAAAAATTGTTAGAAAAACCAAGACACACGTCATTTGGTTTAACGCAGCCCATACAAACAGCTCCAAAAGGCCACAGCTGCCCGCCTTGAGCTTCGCTCATGTTGGTTGGTGCCTCTCACCCAAATGACAGCCCTCCAGAGCGGGCGAGACCTCTTACTGCTCCTGCTACTTGAAAACTACTCTATCTTCCCTGGAATTTAAAAAAAAAAAAAAAAAAATTAAAACAAAAGTCAACATTGTATCCTTAGGGCGCCAAAATAATAAATAAATAAGGAGGAATGCTTGCAAGCCACCAAGTCTGACAGCTTAAAGTGCGCGCAAAGAAAGAACCGCTGGTGAAAGAGTGAAAGCCATCCTTTGAACTCCCGCGCCCAGGCACTCGCAGGGGAGACGGATTTATGCATCTGCTCCGGCACGCCAGTTCAGAGAGACCCTTTCTATACATCTCACCCTGACGGGGCTCTCAGAAGTCACTTGGGCCCTTCTCCCTCACTTTTTTGGTTTTTATTGTTTAAACTTTCGCTGTTTTCCTGCAGATGAAAAAAGGGGAGAGAATCCCCTTACACTTCTCAGGTTATTTAAAAGGAAAGGGAAAGAAAAAGAGAAATTTTTTTTTTTTCCTCCGGAAAGGAACGCTTCTGTATTATCTTTAATTTTCTTTTTTTATTATTATTTTTTTTTTTAATAACCTGCCTGGGAAGGCCCCGGCTCTCTGGGCTGGAGAGGGAGCTTCCCAGCTCTCTCAGCCTGTTGCATTCAGGCAAGGTGAAGAGGCACAACTCGTGTTGGGCCGATGGGAACAAACCTCCTCTTTTGTTCCCCGCAAAAGGCTTTGCTAATTGCCGTTGGCCCGACTCTGCCTTATCTGCCATTGCTCCCAGAAGGGGAGGGCACAGGCAGGTTCAAAGAAAGGAAGAAAGAAGAAAAGAAAGAAGAGAAAGCGAGAGAAAACATGCCTTTTCTTTTCTCCAGCAGCCAGCGCGAGGCAGGAAAGCAGAGCGAAAGAAAGAAGAGGGAGCGTGAAAGAGAACAAAAAATAAATAAATGACCTGAGGCTGCTTGGAAGACCCTCTTTCTCTCCTATCAGCTTTTACAGGGGGCAATACATTTTATTCATTGCCAGGTCTGACTTATCGCAGCCTTGTTTTTAATGAGGTATAATAAGGGGAACATTTTGTAACAACACGGTTCCTCTATTTTATCCGACAAACAGCTGTGTCATGGCCGTCGCTGGGAGAATGAATCATATCTCCCTGCCTGCATATGCTAACTCCCATGTAATTACCCTCGCATCTTAAATAAAGCAGGCCCTAAACCTGTCGCTCAGATTACAAGCAAACGGTGCAGACCTCGTAACTGGGGCCTCTATCATTACAATTAATTTATCACAGGAGCGGCTGAGATTAGAGACTAGAATTAAAACGCGGAGCAGGGAGGGTGCCACAGGACTGACAGGGAGAGAGGGAGAGGAGCTTTATTGCAGAGGCTAGGCAGGCTAATTCCTTAACTGGAGCAATCCTGGGTATTTTTTATTTTTTTTCCTTTAAGTTATTCACTCAGTTATTTTCCTGAGGCTACAGCAGGACATTTTTCTCCCTGAAATGTCAGGAAGTAGAAAGCGAAGGGAACTTTGCCCGGTATTAAGCCCATTCAATAAACACAAATGTGCAAAGGCTCCAGTCTGGGTGCGTGCACGTGTGTCCAGGTAGGTGCGTGCCTGCGATTTTACGGAAGACACGCGTGCTGTGTTCATATACGGATATGCCAATGGAGATGTGCATTATGTGCATGGAGAACAGGCAGATGTGCGAGAGCACAGAATGGTTTGAAATACGGTTTTGCCTTTCCAAAACTCCTCTGCTTTAAATACAACAGCTTGTTGTCTGGTAGAACAGCCCATTCCTCCTTGAAGCTGAGCCTGGGTCGCAGCAAACCCTGTGGCACGCTGCTCTGCTGCCTTATGGGGGTCAAACAGCACCTCTGCTCTGTGCACACCTTCCCACAAGCTTTCTTCTGGGCTCCTTCCACTAGACCTCACTATTCCACACCTGCCTGACAGGGATGTCGCTTTTTAAGATGCCAATATGAGCCCACTGCACCTTTCTCCATGTGGGAAAACAGCCTTCCCGCTGGTTTCTTAGAGGAGTGCTGCTCCCAGCACCAAACGCAACGTGGGTTTGCTACGGCACGAGCAGGTCTGCTGCCGCAGGGCTACCCTTGCTCCCCACACTGCGCTCACTGGTACGGCTTATACATCCATGATGGGCTCCTTCTTATTCCCTGGAGGACACGGGAGGCAACCAAAGGTGCTGAAGAGAATTTACATGTAGACCTTGCCTACAGAGAGCTGCGACAGCAGTACAGCTGCTCTGTTTGGAGGGCACATGTTTTACCCAGACCATTACATGGGTACCCCTGGGTACCAGCTCTCTCCTGTGAGCTCCTCACACTTGCACAGCTCGTTTTTCACCCCTCCAGGATGCTCCTTTCAATCACTGAGCTGTGGCCTCACGGGGGATGCTGCGGTGCCCAGCACAGGTACCCAAACAGATGCTTTACAGAGCTGCAGGGCTCCTCCAGCCAAGAGCTCCCCATCCCCACAGCCATCCCTGCAGCCCGTCCTCACCTGCCTGCCCTAGGGCCAAACCCTGACCCATTTACTGGTATTTACTAATATGTAGTGGGGTGAGGAAGGGGTTAAGTGATTAAAATCAGTCCCTTTAAGGTCTTTTTGCATTGAGGCAGCAATTTTTGCTTGGTGTGAAAACTCCCCGATGCCCTCGCTGCCACAGCCCCTCCTGGCAGCGTACAATCATCTTTGGCATGAAAACCACCCCTCCTTAGCCATGGTCTACTGCTGATTACTTTCAATATCCAGCAAAATAGCAAACACAAAGCTGAGGTATGATTTTACATCCACGTCAGCCCCATGCACTCCTGCACAAGGCAGCCCACCATCTCCTGCTTAGTTTCCAGCACCGCTCTCCCCAGAAGATCCCAGACCCCACAATGCTTCCTCTGCCTGTGGACAAGCATCTTCAAGCAGAAGAGGACCGTTTCATCCCAAGACGTCAACACTGCAGCTAGATGTACAGAGGAAAAGACTCTACAGACAGCAAAGGCCTCCTGGAATCAGAAGGAGCAAGATGATTCTCAATCAGCTGCATCCAAAATAGATCTAACTGTAGGATCGGGGTCTAATTCAGTAAAATAATAAAGAAACATACTTGGATTAAAATCATATGTATTTTAAAAAAAATAATATATCTCTTTTTTTTTTTTTAGAAACTTCTGCGATTGTTGCACTGGGAAGAATCATGAAAATCTATTTTACTTTCTACTATCAGGAATTTGGGCACTTTTATCAGTCTGCACATTGAAAACAGCTTTCCTGCCCTCACTTTTGCTTCCAGTCACTCTGCAGTGCCTTATCTTTCAGAGTTTTGTGCAAAAGCTGAATACTGCAAGGCCTGAAGGATGGACAGATGAAAAGGAAGGAGGAAGGTCGGTTTTTAAAGGATTGGTGGACATATTTATTTCAAATTAGCGTTTGTTTGTGTGGTTGTTTGGGGGGTTTTTTTGAGGTTTTTGTAAACATTGCTTTTTACCCAAACTCAAATCTGAGACCAAATGACATAGACACATTATAGAAAAAGCTAAACCACTTAAATCAAAGCGTGCTGGTCTGTCGGCAGCGCACTCCAGCCAGCAGGAAGGTTAGAGTTTTATGGGCACCAGAGCTGTCACTTGTGGGCAGAAGAAGTGACCTGTGGTCCTTCCAGCCCAGTGTGGTGTCCCCAGCAAAGGCCGGACCAGATGCTTCTGTGAAAGATCAAACGAAAAAAAGACAAAAGGAAGACACCACTGTAAACAGTTACAGGGCAGCCTCAATTCAAGGGAAGTTTCCTCACTGAAAGCCAGCCACTGGCATATGCTCTGTTCTCATGGCAGAAGGCGTTTAGCAACATCTTATAGGATTAAGCCCTAAAACTCCACTCTCCAGTATCAATGGGACTGGAAAACTGGATTTTTTATTATTATTGTTATTTAAAAGCGCAAGTTTTTTGCTTCTCGTTTCTACCTGCTGGTGCTTGGTTTTATGCTGTGTTTGCTAACCTGGTCCTGCAAATACAGAGCTTTTGGACTGCAACCCTCTGCCTCTCACCGAGTGAGCCAGCACGGCCAGTTTAACACCTACAGCGAGTACATATCTCTGTAACATCTCCAAGCACATCCTGCCCATCCTGCCAGAATTTCCTTCTTCCCTGGAACTCCACCGTGGGATGGAGCCTGCCGGCACGGGGAGATGGATGCACGGCACCGCACGCTCCCTCTCCCGCAGCACCGGCGGGGCCAGGGGGATGCAGCCCTGAAGGCAGGCAGCGGACATGCCGCTTTTTATTTTCCCCTCACAATTGGCAGCTTCCTCCACCCACCCAAACAGACCCTGCAATGTTTTTTAAAATGCAGTCAGCAGCTGGAAACTAAGGCAACTTCTGTCTCCTATTGAAAGTCTCCCAGCAAAGCCGCAGCCTTCCCTGGACCACCCTGGGTCATGTAAATTCAGCAGATTATCCATCCCTAACTCTCCTCATCTATCACCCGCCTCTGTTATTGATCTGCTCCTCTGAGTAAGTGGGGCCCGGGCTGTCCGTTGCTGAGTCCTGCAAATCTGGCCAGACGCACGTGTGACTGCCTGGGAGAGCGAGGAGGACAGGTTCAATAATGCCGGGATACTGCCACCGCGCAGCCCGAGCCAAGCTGATCTATGGGCTCGGCAAAGGGAGGATTCAAAAGCAGAACAAGACTTGGCCATAATGCCACAGGACACAATCTAATCCCATGACACTCAAGCTTTAAAGGCAGTACTGCCAGCCGCCAGCTGCCAGACGAGGCTGGGAAGTCACTTCCACCGCACGGTGGAAGAGATTAAATGCCTTCTTTCCATCCGTGAGACACCGACAGCACCTCAGCTAACCGTCTGCTCCTCCATTTTGCAGATGAAGGCTGGGAAGTGCCTATCTCCCCATGCCCTGTTTGAGCTCTTTGCCGGTATCGCATAAAATCCCAAGACTGGGGACCGGGAAGCTCCCCCACATCAAACCCAGCCGAGTGACAGCTGAGCCAAATTCCCCTCTCAGTTTCACCCAGTCGAGCCCCGCAACGGGGGTCCAGCTGCACGGCTCAGCAGGACACAGCCCTCCACCCAGGGCCAAAGCCCTAAATACTACACACGCGCCACCTGCACCGCCGACCTCAACAACTTTCGTTAAGAATAAATTCCTGTGCTTTAATTTATAAATAAAATCGAAAGATGAACTAAGTGTAATCACACCAGCGGTGTGTTCCTCCCCCTGTAAAGATCTTGCTGTAACCGCCCAGCGAGGTCTGCCGTGGTCGGCTCGCCCCAGCGGGGTGCTAATTCTGGGAGCTGGAGATAACCATTGAACTGGGAATACTGTTAACAATTTCACCGCTGATCTTTCAGCAAATGTATGTATCTCTGATGCTTATTCATAATCTCAAACTGCTCTCCACGTGTCCCAAAGAGGTGACAAAAACCTTATGCATCTATCTGGCTGCCAAAACCTCCCACTTCCCCCTGCTTCTACAATGCAGCCGAGTATTGTTAATACGAAAATCTTTGGCCTATTGATCACTCAAAATATGAGGGCGACAAAAATGCATTGAATTTAACATAAAAATAAACAACTCATGGCTGCTGTATTGACTGTATTATTCATATTATGTTTTAATTCATTCGCCTCTCGCGCGGCAGCTGCAGATTTTCACCAGCTGTGCCAGACCCCTTCCAAAGCCCGAGCCTGGGAGCCCTCGCTTGCTGAAAGCAATCGAGTCTCCACACCATGTGCGACCAGAGCGAAGATGTTCTAGATGGGGAACACCACCCTGCACGGTGCAAAAAGTTGAAGCAACGTGTGGTGGTGCTTCCTTTTGGACGCTAACCAGTGTTGTGGGACAGGACTAAGCCTAACTTGGTTTCAAAGTCTGAAGGAATGAGGAAACTAAGCCATCCTTTGGAAGAATATGCAATGGCCTAACAGACCTCAGGATGCCCAACCCAACCCAAGAGTATGCAATGGCCTAACAGACCTCAGGATGCCCAACCCAAGAATATGCAATGGTCTAACAGACCTCAGGATGCCCAACCCAAGAATATAAAATGGCCTAACAGACCTCAGGATGTCCAACCCAACCTTAATCCTACACTGACGGCTTGGCTAGACATTTATAACACGCACATGATACCCGTATCTCAGCCTGGATTTCCCCAGACTCCATACCATTACTACACAGCAGACACCGGATCATCTTTCTCCCTGCTAATCCAAAAGGACAAAATCTCTGTGCAAAAATCTCTTTTAGGTGTCCCAAAACTCGCCCGTGGATGGAGTGAATACAGAAAACTGCAACCTCTCCAGTCCTTCTCAAGGCACTGGAACAGCAGGGCCCTGGGGAAGAAAGGCCTGACTTTAAATGGAAAGATGGGGTTGGGACCCCAACCCATGTCACACCAAGCACCACTAAAACCAAAACAAACCAGGCAGCCCCATAAGTCGTAAGAATTAAAGGCACGATTCCCCCTTTCTAACGATGCTTTTACAGAAACCGTTCCACTGTAAAACTTTATGATTTGAATCTTTATAGCCGCCAGCAGAGCACATGTTCACTGCCTTAAATTATAACTTAATCTCGGTAGAATTTGTGCTTTCCAGCACTCTGTGGACAGAGTGAAAGACGAGAGGCAGAGCTTCATGCCTGCTGCCCCCCTGCCTCCTCAGACCACCACCTCCAGAGGCACCACGTGCTGGGGTGCACCCTCAAACCAGGTCCCACCTGGAGATGTTCTGCAGCACAGGTACTTCAGCAGCACCTTGAGGCACAGACGTAGAGGTGCCTGCGGGGCACTGTTACGCTGCTGTTCATCACCACAATTGCTAAAACACTAAAATGAAACAATGCAGATATCAATAAACACAGCAAAAGGGGCCAGCGGAGGTACGACAGCAGCAACCCAGCCAAGCTTTGTGGGGCCAACCCATCATCCTTGGGAGGACCACAGACGTCCAGTGCTAGTGGGAAGTACCTGAGGCAGCGAGGAACCCTTCACTCATTCAGAGCGTAGAAAAGGACCAAATCTGCAACTGCTGCCGTTGCAGGTGCAGTGTGTAGCGCTCCCTCAAATTACACCACCTTCCAGTGGATGAACGCCTTGTCTACTAACACTCGTGCTCCCAGCTCTGGTCTCTACAGCAGGAGTAGCACTGGCAAGGCCATACTTAGGCTACACTAAAGGAGAGCATCCTTCCGTGGTCTCTGATGTGCTTGCCCCACGCAAACGCCTCGCTCAAAAGAATCACACTGGTTATTGCTGGCTTTTTTAAAGCCTTGCCGCACACAGCCAGCAGCAGAAGCTGCACCAGCAGTGTGCAATGTGGGTTTTCAAGAACATCATGCAATACTGGAAGAAGCCCGTGCCTCGCGGGCATGGTTGCACATAGCAAGATGGTAGCGGAGGCAAACGCAGGAAGGAAACTTCCAGCCATCTGTAAGGAGGAGCACTCCGGTTTGGTGGGGGAATCGGGAACATTTTTCTCAATTCCTTCTCATCTTCAGCAACAAGACAGAAAAAAACCAGTCAATCAATACAACAGTAAAATTTGTAACCCAGGTAACCTTTAAACACTAAACAATGTCATACTAAACTAAAACAAACTACATGAAATCCCAGTTAGGTGTCAAAATAGCCCTGGGTCAGCCAGACTTCGGAAACAAAGAGGAAAGGCTTGAGCATCCCGCCATACCAAGCCCTGGCATCCTTTCTGCTGAAACCACGAATATATGGTCCTCCTCAGGCAGCCACACACCACAGCTTTGATGTTGTGAGTCCTCTGGACAGGTGACCCCACTAGATGGCCGGGGTCACCGTACTCCTGCAGGCCTAGACTTGGGCTCCCCATTTCCACTCCCTGCACAACTGGTTCACCTTTCCCCTTTGCATCTTCTTTCCTTTCCTTCTAGGGGGGAAACTGTTTTCCACCTTCTCCCAGTTGACTATGTGCCGATAGACTTACATGCAACCATTTTTTTAGCTGCCATCTGCTGATCCTGGACTTTAACCTGCTGTGCCTCTGGTTTACTAAAGCATCTCCCCACCCAGCAGGTTACCTCTGTATGGAGCTCCCACAGAAACTGGAGGGTATTTCTAGGAGACCCACCAGTGCTCCACACCTTGTGTCTGCACAACAGCGGGAACCTGATACCTTGGAGAATCACAAAACCATGCAGAAGTGGAAGGGTGAATGAGAGGTTATCTCCTTCTCTCTGTCCAAAAGCAAAACCAGCTAAATTTAACACATTCCTGAAATAATTCTGCTTAATTTGCTCCTGAAACCTATCAGTGCTCCCTACTCCCTAGACACCCTATTGCATTGCTTTGTCACCCCCGTGCTAGAAAATAACAGCCGGCAGAAAGGCTTCAGTTTAAACTGTGAACTTCTTGCCTTATCTGCAGTTGGCACGTCTTGCTCCTACTACTCAGCCCGCAACGCCCACCCGACACGCCGTCCTCAGACAAGGATGGATTCCTTTTCCACCCTCCTAAGGACAGTTCGATCCAGCCGCCCCCACTCTATTTATTGTAGGCTATAGCTGAAACGGGCATCAACAAGAAGAAACGAGTCAGGAAACAGCCCTCCATTTTCTGCAGGACTATAAAGAATTTGCCAATAAACCTGGCGAGCCTTTTAATTTCTCTTTTCCCTTACTCTAATCTCATTTTTTTTTCTAGGGGAGGGGGATTAAGGCAGCATAAGAGACTGCTCTTTGGGAGCTGTCGTTTGTCAGTTCAAGCTGGACATCTAGTACCTGGCAGACCTCACCTTTCACAGAGCCACGTGTGACTAAGAGCTTCCCTTGGACGCTTTCTCCTCTGGTTCTTTTAGGCTGCGGTCCAGTAACTTTCCTTCTTTAAAGGAAGGCCAAGGCGATCTTGTTTCCTGACTTTTGAAGAGCTTTTCCTTTTCTTTCTTTGATCTGTGTAGTGAATTTGATCTCCCAGAAGAGCAGGATGAGTGTGTCTCCTTTCAGCTCGGTTCCGGACAGTCAGGATTTGATTCATTGATTCGTTTATTTTTATTTGGCGTTTGTGTTTGGCAAGATGAATACAGGGCTGCAAGATGAATACAGGGCTGCAAGCAAGGCTCTTTCTTTAGGTTCAGGAGATGGAAGGTGTTTCCCTGAACCTGGCTGAGTCCGTGCTTCCCAGGCTGCGGGCACGATGCCAGGGCATCTCTGGAGGAACTTCCACCGTCTTCTCAGGGATGCAGGGAGAGAAGCTCACCTCCCCCTCCTGTTCCATCGTGGGACTTGATATCTAAACGGTGTGTGCTGATAAGATATCTGAGTCCTCCAGGGAACCCCCTGCAGGCAGCGCTTCCATTTCCATCGTGTTTTGTGGCAGGCTCCAGGACAGGCGTCTGCCGACCATTCATGCTCCTCGCTGGCCTGGCAGCCAGAGGAGGGACAGAGAGGAGGAAAGGAGGGGACCTAGCCTCTCTGGGGATGGAGAGGAGGCTGTAACAGACCAGGCACTCCACAAAATCACCCAATTGAAGGATGAGCTGAAGCTCTTTGAGGGCTGTGACGGCCCTTCTGGGACTCCAGCACTCGTCTGAATGCTTCTTCCACACAGCCGTGCATGGTGAACCCCACAGCAAACCTCTCCCACACCTGCCGGCACTTTCCATCCCAAGAGGAAGAGATGGAGGTCCTGACGTGCCCTGACCAATTCCTGGCTGGAGGTTTAGAAGACCCATGAAGGTTAGGAATCCAAAAGGTTGGGGAAAAGGTAAATAATGATTTAGAAAACGTGCTCTGAGGTGAGGTGACCGAGGAGGACAGAGTCAGTCCAAGTGGTCAGAGCCTTTCTCTGCAGAGCCGACCGGCTGAGCACCCCCAGCCGTGCACCGAGATGCGGCTCCTGCCCCTGTCCCCAAGTGCTCGAGCCAGCGTGGGACAGTCCCCGCTCCTGGGCTGCTGCTGGGGCAGCGGATCAGGAGTCCTGTGTGCAGCCTTGCCCACGGCTTCAACCCATCATCAGGAATTGCCTCATGGCTGCACCGAGATTAACAGCAAAACGAATGTTTGCGCGGGTGCTACTAAAGTTTTCGAGCATCCCGACTGACCGGAGTCGGAGCTGGGATAAGGATGGGAGCCCCTCAATCCCAGCCCTGAGACAGGCAGCAATGCTGTATATTCAATAAATAACTGGAGTATTTACTCAAATGAATGACTCTGAGCCTGTTCCAAGGAGTTAATTTAGTGCTAACTGACTGGATGAAAATGAAAAGGTCTCATTTTACATTAAGAATGATCACCTGACAGTTTTACTGAATATATTATGACAGGATTTATATGGCTATATAATTTTAGGGTATATTTGGAAGATTATTATCCTGATTTAAATAAACACGATCTCAAGAAAATCAACACGGAGTCAGGAACTTTTCACACAAGAAAAAGGACAAGACACAGGCTCAGAAGCGAACCTCAGTTGTACCTTGTGCCTTCCACCAGCCGCTGCTTGTTCCCAGAGTTCCCAGAGTTCGTGGTAAGCGGCAAAAATCCCAAAGAAGTCCTCAAGTCCACTAACTTACAAGTCACTAATGAATACGGCGCAAACTTCTTACCCCAAAACGTCTTATCTTTGCACCAGGAGGGAAGCAGAGAGGAAACGTGGCAGATTGTGAGGGCTGGAGGGAGGAGCGGGTGGAAGGAGGCAGAAAGAAGAGGTTTAGGTGACATAAGTGCCCCTTAAAAAAAAGTGTCGCTTCAAGGGTCTTCTGAGACAAAAAGAAAAAAAAGGCGAGGAATCAAAAGCAAATACATTGCTGACTTGGGTAAAGGAATCGCTTTCATGCATCCTGTTTTCCAGGGGATGTTCCCATTCTCCCAACAGAAACGGGGCACAAAGGAGACTTTTGGGCACTTTTGTCCCTGGTGCTCAGGGGCAGCCTGGCAGCCCTGGAATGGGGCGAAAATATACCCCATTGCCCGTAGCCCATGGGATGGAGGAAAGGCTGCACGACACAGGATGCTCCAGCAGGTCTGCCACACGCCGGCGTCTGTGTCCGGCGTCGGTCAGTGCAAAGCCCTTTGGCCAAACGCGTCCCGGTGGGGCACCAGAGCTCCTTTCCACAAGGATGTGCCCACCTCCTTTCCAGCTTCCATCGCCTGCAGTGACTCCCACGAAGGGGCCTTAGTGCAAATAAGTGTCTAGGACACAACCAGCTGCCTCTTTCAGCCTCCCCCGGTCCTGAATCCCCTTCCTTCTCATCCCGTGTCTCTAAGTGTTAAGTGTATACAAGAAAACCCTTCCGAAGGCTTGTTCTGTTTTACAGACTGCCTGATGGGATTATCTTTCCTGTCATTTTGCAGCTTGTGTAAGCGTGCGACTTACACCACTCCAGCTCAATCACACTCAAGGCACTTTGTCTGGCTAAATTGTTCTGAGGACCAAGCCATTTATTTATAGATGGTGTTATTTATTTAGTAAAAAAAATAAATTAAAAAAAAAAAAAAGAATTCCAAATGAAATATAAGAAGTAGGTAATAAGGACTTTGCAGTCAAGTAGCAATATCCCGCAGAGCAGATAAGTGCCAAATAGAACTGATCTTAAATACGCTGAAATCTGCACTCTCTGGTCTCAGACCACACAAAGAAAAGGCAACTTATTTGGTCGGGCACAGTCTTCCTGGGAGGTAACACTCCCTTAGATATTACAGTGATGACAGGCAGCCGAGACATATCCAAGACAGGTAGATCGATTATTCCTGTAGCAGTAACCTTGGGGCAATATTTGTCTGTCATAACCCCAAAGCAGGTCAACTAACATTTAGGGACTAATCTGATGCCCAGTCCAGTCAGTGAAAATTTTTCCATTTATTTACTTCCACGGCTGCTGGATCAGACCTTTCGGGACTGCAGAATATCATACGAGCTCCCGTTGCCACTGGAAGAGCTATAAATGTGCAAAGAGCAGAAGCCAAGAACCGCCAGGTGGAATTTGGTCATGGGTTTATGAAGCAAGAGGAACGCCACCCAGAGCTGGAGGGTGTCAGTGCCCAGAGGGGGGGTCAGCGGCACACACAAGCCCCTTCACGTGCCTCCTTTGTGCATGGTGAGGGGGTGTGTGTTACGGGAAGACGCCTAGGAGCACGTCAGGTAGGGGGGAACGTCACATCTCCACCTCCACGCCGGGAAACCGGTGGCAGCCACGGGCTCACCTGGAGCATCACCGCCCCACACCTACGAGCAGGGATGTCTTCCAAAGAGCAACTAGATGAGGCCAAAGTCTGCGTGCATTCCCTCCGGTACGGATCCAAGCGCCAGAGCTGACTTTCCGGGGTTTATTTTGGATTTAAGCGGGTGTTAGAAAAAAAAAAAAACCAGAAAGGCTCATCTCGGAGGGGACAGGCACACTTTAAAGTGCTGCAGCAGGCTCTGAGAGTCCACTTATTTATGAGTGAAGATGGATACCTCAAGAGGTTCTCCTCACCAGTAAATAATTCATAAAAAACAAACAAGGCCAGGTCTGTTTGAATTAGAACAAAATATTTCTTTAGAAAAGTGAAGTGATTAAGCACAGGAGGAGCTGGAGATGACAGCTGGTGTCTGCAGCTCCTGATGAGTCACCTTCACTCGCCAAGGCCCCTCTCCCCGGGAAGTGCTGCTGCTTTTTTTTTTAACCCTTTGAGATTCCCGGGAATGATTTGTCACCGGGGTTATTAGCATTTCTCCCTTGATATCGACAGCTTGTCTTTCCTCCTTCTAACCGGTGAGTGATTTCTTCACACGCTCGCCAAATATAGCCAAATCACCATGGTAAACGTATCGACAGAATCATATTAACAGCTGCTGAGCATTTACAGGGCCGTAACTTATACAAAAAAAGAAGGAAGGAAAACACACATGGAAATAAACCATCTCTGATCAGCAGTGACAAGCATTTATTTAGGAGTCACCCGATAGAAATATTTTTTGTGCTTTAATTGCTAATTATACGCTCCTACAGAAGGGTGGCTTTGGACAAAATTATCTCTTTAAACTGGAGCATTAAGCCAGCGTGGAGCACATCCTACCTGGATGTATCTTAGGGAAGGAGGGGAAGAATGGTTCATTTTTCAAGTGCTGCCCTCGTTTAAATCAAGCCCAAAGTTTGCAAGACAAAGTGACATCTCTCCTGACTTACCGGGCAAGGATCTTTTCAGTTTAAAGAGCTAGGTGAGAGGTTTCCACCTTTACATAGGTGAAAACACACCTATGCAAAGAAAAGGAGGCCTTTTCAAAGTCCATTTGCTGGGGATGCCTGAGCCCTGGTCCTCCTCCCCGAGTTGGCCTGGGTTGAAACCCGTCCGTGTGCTCCCCAGCCACCCTTGATGTGAAGCAGCGCTTCTCTGAGCACAGCTAACGACCTACTGAGGGTCCCAAAAGGGCCCAAAGGGGCCACCAGGTAGCAGGCAGCGTCCGGCAGCATCCTGGCATCCTCCACTCGCAGCCACCTGGAGCCCTAGGCATATCGCGGGAAGACGGCGATGCAGCCATTGATACCCACGTTCAGGCGGGGAACTGCAAACTTCCATCCACCGCCAGCCCAGGCTGGGCTCCTGCCTGGGACAGAGCGCGGCTCTGCAGCTGATCGCCACCCCTCCGACACTGACTCAGAGGGATGCTCCAAGTCGGATGAGCCACGGAGGGATGGCACGAAACAGGTTTACATCAGCCGCAGCACCGTGTCACCCCATAGCCCTGGCACGACGCCTGGGGAGAAGCTCTCCACAGCCTCTCCTGAACGTGCGACCACACCATAACCTGTGCCAGGCCACCGGGAGAAGATGGCCTTTCTTCTCCTGCTGGCCTTTCTCAGCACGTTCAGGACACACTCACCATCCCTACCTCATTTAGGGGGTACAGTTTTATTAGGGATTCACAACAGATATCTGTAGGACTCTGAATAGTACCTTTGAGCCACCAAAGGTCCAGGATTGTTTCTGAACACAGCGTCAGGCTGAGACAGCGATCCCCCTCCATCCTAGCCCTTTCATCCCTGCTCCCATTTCCTACAGGCACTCCCACCACCTCCGAGGCTCCAGCATCTGATGCTGATGTCCTGAGCTGCTCCTGTTTTGCAGGCTGTGGGTATTAAGTCCTTTCCATTTTCCCCGCAGGCTGCTGCTCCTAGTTTTCTCTGCACTGTTAACATCTTTAGGTGTAAAGGCAGTGTCTCGCGGGACAGAAGAGCGGTTTGCTTCTCATTCCCAAGTCATGAACAGCGAGACAGTCACTGGTGACAACACGGAGCACTGCAAATTCATTTAACATACATCAGCCTGTTTTCGTACACCCGCAGCATCTTGGGCTGATGCTCTCTCCTTACTGGTGAATGGGGGGAAGTGGGTAAAGAGAAGGGGAAGATCACACAAGGTACAACTCAGAAGTGCTGGGGCTTTTTCACCCTTTGAGATTCCCGGGAATTCCTCAGGAGCTAAAGTATTTCACCCCAAACAACTGGCGACTGGTGGGAGTCCCCCTCAAGCTGCCTCCCCACCACCCAGCGCAGGACGCAGGACCTGCGCTGCTCCAGGGCAGCCACCCACCTCCTTTGGGGGCTCCTAAAAATAAAACTAGCTTTCCGTACGGAGTCAAACACATGCGGAGGGCTGCTTGTGCTGAGCAAAGAGCAGAGACCCGCAGAGAACTCCTTCTCAAGAAACCTGGATATAGAATAAAAGGGCTGCTGTAGACAGGCCCTCAATCAGCAAGTATCTGCTGGGAGGTGGACTGGGGACCACAAGGGAGAGACGATGAGGAGATGGAGCGTTTCTGCTGCATGGGGACATTCATAGGTGGTACCCCAGGCATTTCACCAAAGTGCCTGTGTGAGCAACGCCACGCCGCTACAGTCCCTTCATGAAGACTAGATGATCTCCAGAGGTCCCTTCCAACCCTACGATTCTGTGATTCTATCAGCGGCGACAATCTGGATCGTGGTTGCACTGCTGACTGCAGGGGCCCGGGCTGCCCGAGCCATGCGAGGAGGACGGGGCTGGGACCCTCCTTGACGAGCAGCACACTCAGCTCCCGCACAGCTCGGGAAGCAGCGCTCTCCTCGCACCAATCGCTCCCATGCCAAGCATCTTCATCCAGCACACAGGATGACTGAGCCCGAGGTAATGCATTTTGGCCAACAACCACAACCCAGCCTGCATCCACAGCCACGGCACAAGCATCAAACCAACTGGCATCATTTTTAAAGGCACAATTTGGGCATCTAGACCCATCACTGCAAGAGTTTACTTCCCATAGCTGCTAATTCAGGATTTGCGAGGACTGTTCTGCCACTCTAGTATTTGGGAAGCAGCCCTGAAGGACGGCGCTTTGAGCTCTCTCTCTGCTTCCTGGAGTTAACAGGCTTCTTTAAAGCTAACCGTTAGAGTAACGGGTTGGTTTTTCTAACCACACTTGGACAAGCCCTCACGGAGATTAATTTCATGAGAGCTTCCTCCTGCCAAAGACAGAAATAGGATGGGCTGGGGCCTGGGCACTATTAAGGTGCAGAGAAACTTGTAGAGACCCTGTCATGGTTTAACCCCAGCTGGCAACTAGGACCACGCAGCCACTCGCTCGCCCCCCGCCGACAGCGCGATGGGGGAGAGAATCAGAAGAGTAAAAGTGAGAAAACTCGCAGGTTGAGATAAAGACAGTTTAATGGGTAAAGCAAAAGCCATGCACACAAGCAAAGCAAAGCAAAGCAAGGAATTCAATCACTGCTTCCCACGGACAGGTGGATGCTCAGCCACCTCCAGGAAAGCAGGGCTCCGTCATACGTAATGATTACTTGGGAAGGCAAACGCCATCACTTGGAATATCCCTCCCTTCCTCCTTCTTCCCCTAGCTTTATATACTGAACATAATGTCACATGGTATGGAATGTCCCTTTGGCCAGTTGGGGTCAGCTGTCCCAGCTATGTCCCCTCCCAACTTCTGTGGCCCCCCCGCCCCCAGCCTACTCGCTGGCTGGGCAATGTGAGGAGCAGAAAACGCCTTGACTCCTTAGCAATAACCAAAAAACGTCAGTGCACTGTCAACACCGCTCTCACCCCGAATCCAAAACACAGCCCCACAGCGGCTGCCAGCAAGGAAGTTAACTCCATCCCAGCTGAAACCATGACAGACCCCAAAGCCGGGTGTGCCTACTCATCCTCTTCTCTCTCCTGCAGCATCCCCGAACCTCGTTAGAAGTCCAGGGGAGATATCCTTGCAATCAGCTGCTTCCCAGAATCTCTTCACGCCAACTCAGAAAGGAGAAAGATGGACAAGGAGGCTCAGGTACGATCTGCTAGCTGGCAAAGCAAGGACAGCAAGATGGGGGCAGGAATGGGCACCACCTGAGACACAGCGAGAAGCCATCATCCCCAGGAAAAATGTTTATTCCAATCTCAGCTACTTTCCTCTACCATTTTTCAAGCCAAATTGGAGACTTGAATCAAAGTAACTTTTCCCGCCTCTGCTGCTCACATTTCTGCTTGCCCTCTCTGGAAAAACACAGCTGGCACTACAAACTGGAGGCACGCAAAAAGTTAGCACAAAGCCTGTCTTTAAAAATTAGATTTAAAAGGTGCTTTAGTTCTCCATTTCTTCCCTCCAACCACCTTCCCCATTCAGATCTCTACCCTCACACATGCCCTTTCCTTCCCCAAACTCCTTCGTTCAACAAACAACAACAACAAAAAAAGCCAACAAAAGGAAAAGCACCCACAGGAAAACGTGTGCTGTCCTACTCCATCTGTCCTTAACTTCTCCCCCAGCTTTGCCTCTCTGCAGCCCTCTTTTAAAGCAGCCCGGACAGTGGGGCTGCAGCAGGGTCACCCCAACCCTGCACGTCAGGGTCAAGGTATTTGAAAGGCTGAATTCAGCTCTCCGTGAATTCCGCTATAAGAACTCTCCGCAGAGACTCTGCCAGCATCTCCCTGCTTTCTCCTGTGGGAACTCTGGCCTTTCTGATTTCTGCACCTAGGCTTCCTCCTCCTCCCTTCGGGCTGTTAGTCAGTAGGTCCACAGAGCTGGGGAGGGGCAGGGTAGGTCAGCGGGAGACAAAAAGCTAATGAAGCAACATCCAGCCCTTGCCTTGAGAGACCCGGAGAGCAGGGAAGCATCCGAGCAGCAGCGGCTGCCCCCGGTGCCAGTGACACGGCTGTTACCGCATCTCTCCCGCGCTCCCGGGGATGCCCCTGTGAGGAGCAGAGCTGCTGACGATGCTGCCGCTCCTGGCAAGCTGAAGTGGGGAGGACCCCTGCCCTCCTCCTCCACCCCAGCCCCCTGCCCAGCTTCATAAAATAAACTCCTTAAGGCGGGGGCTGCAAAAGAGAGAGGAGCCCCCTCCATTGCCCGAACTGTTAAGGCTCTTAGAAGTTAGAATGGGAGGAAAGACAGATAGACAGACTGTGCCAAGCAGCTTTGGAAGGCCCCAAGAAGAGATTGGGCTGTAACTGGGAAAGCCTGGTCTGGCCAGCAGGATGGTTTCAGCTCCCAGCTTCTCCCGGCTGCACTCCCCATAGGTATGCCCAGGCTGGACAAAATTCCCCTTTCTGCTTTTTGGGGTGCTTCTTTTTTCACCCGGGATCATCACAGTGCCAATGGGGAGAGAGGCTCCCCAGCAGAGACACCGCCAGCCCCCCAGCAGTGAGAGTGACACCCTCCTGCCACTCACCGGGGCAAGATGCCACGGGGACCTGGACCGGCTGGGGATGTGATGGAGGAGCAGGGCAGCATCACCGCTCTCTTCACCGTCCCTGGAAGTGTTCAAGGCCAGGCTGGATGGGGCTTTGAGCAGCCTGGTCTAGTGGGAGGTGTCCCTCCCCATGGCAGTGGGGTTGGAATTAGATGATCTTTAAGGACCCTTCCAACCCAAACCATTCCATGATTCTATGATTCTCAATCCCTCCAGCTTGACCCCATCACCACCAGGATGTTCCTTTGGGCCCTCAGTTCCCAGACAGGAGCTTTCTGGACACAGGAAAGAACGGCACCATCCTGCTTTTATGTAGTCCTCCTTTTAAATGACATCTCCGGCACTGCCAGCGCTCTCAGACCTCTGCCCCAGTACTTCAGCAAGTTTCTCTCTCACTCTGTTAAATCAATGGGTGGGCTGGAGGTGCAGAGCTGTGATCACTGGCCTCTGGAGAGCCCCATCCCCTCTGCCCTGCTGCGGTGGGTACACAGGGCTACAGGCTCCCTGTCAGCTCGTTCACGCCTCTCGCTGATGCTTGCAGTGTCCAGAGACAGGCCGCCCTGGAGCCCCCACGGAGCCAGGGCTCTCCCCCAGCCCCAGATGTGAGCTCCCGGCAGCAGGACCTATGGGATTTGAAGGACTCACACCAGGTCAGAGCTGGATTTGTCTGTGCACTGGGGAGGCACGTTTGCATCATCCCTCTGTGTCACCTCCAGCATCAGCCAGCTTCCAGGAAAGGAAATACCCGTTCATGTAACCCCAAAACGTCACAGCTTTGCATTCAGGCAGCTGGACCTACACCAAGGAGGATGAAGGGATATGAAGCCATTTAAAAGCAGAGACCCAAAGGGAGGAACTGGGCAAACCCAGACCAGCACATAAATATCTCGTTAGTGAATCAGCCTGCTAACAGCACCCTCAGCAGCCAGCAGAAGACTGTTACCCTCCAGGGAGCCCTTCCTCCTCCTGGCAGAGCGGGGAGAAGGTGCCCAGCACCCCAACAGCCGTGACTCATCTGTGAGGTGGGACAGCGCTACCGGGAGCAGGAAAAATAGAAGAAATGCTACCACCAGAAGAAATCTACATCAACTTCCACAAGGAACAACCTCTGGAAACCGAACAAGGTTCCTGCTCTGGCCGGGACGGCAGAAATTACCTGTGGGACTTCTCCAACCCTCCGTACACCAGCCCAGGGAAATGTGGTACCCAGAAGCACGAGTGGAGGATGCGGGAGGCAGAAGTTTGCTAAAGATACAGACGATAAAAGCTGTTCAGGCAAGCTGTGCCAATAGCTTCATTCTTCATGTAAGAGAGCTCCCTCTAGGTTAAACACTCGGGTATTTCAGAAGCCATTGCTCATTTTGGAGTCCACGCTCTGCCCCAATGCCTTTATCTCCGGAGAGGTGTCCCTCGGTTGGGAAGCCCGATGATACCCCAGGAAACGCGGGGTTTGCTTTCTGCCTGCAGCCCGGCCTCCTGCCGCAGGCACCGACTGACCACGGCGCCGGGTGTTACGTGCACACGCGTGTGCGACACATGTGCCCTAGCGTGTTGTCCTAAACCCAAACAGCTCCTCGGTATTTCACCCATCAGAGCGACTCCGACGTGTTCAGCCGGAGCCACACCAGGGAAGGAGCCGACCCACCATTTCTCCAGCCCCAAACCCAATCTTTAGCCTGCTTTGAAACACGGATGAATTACTCCACAAACTGAGGAGCGGGGGAGTTGAGCAGAGGCTTTCAAATCCACAGAACTAGAAAAATCAGATGGAAAAGACTTAATGCTGGAAAATGCAGGGCCGTTCCCTGCAGTGGGATCCCAGGAGCTTTGTGCAAACTAGTTTTAAACCTTGAAGTCTTTAATACAACTTCCTGTTTTATTTTTATTTTACCTAGACTGGTATTTACTGATAAATATGCAGCTCGCTGTGTACAGAACAGCAGGTAGCTCCCATTTACAGCTGTGTATAACTGACTGCAATATTCAACACCCTTACTCTGCTCTGCAGTATAATACTCACAATAAAACACATACCGTATTTGCAACTGTGTCCACGCTACTATTCTGGTACGTGACACACATTAAGAAACAAATTCAGAACGTAGAAAAGGATTTACTATTTACACACAAAAAAAAGATGCGTTGGGATTTTCAATAAGTTCTAGCATAATACAGAATCATTTTTATATCTCGTCTGCTCCCTTGGTCTTGCTGATTTAATACATCTTTTTTTCTCTACAACCATAAACCTATAGGCTGTATATAGATTTTTTTTTTTAAAAAAAACATAATATACGGTACCAGGGCGCATTTATAAAACTTTACAATAGAAATGTAAGAATTGTCAGAATGACTCAGTCCAAGGGCCATCCAGGCCAATATCCTGTCTCCAACAGCTTTTCCCATTAATATGGATTAGACAGACAATACGGTTTACTACAACCTCGTTTATAACCACGTTAATGATAATAATACTGCCTTGTGTAGAAATGCTTATAGAGCACAGAGGATGGGGAAACAGCATCGTCCTCCCAGGGACGGAAACTGAGGCAGGGGAGATGGAGATTTTATACATATACAAAACTCATTTTGTATGTATATATAACTTGATGTAGATGATATGTGTGTATATACATAACGAGGAGCCGTCAAGAGCCCTGGATAGCACCACCACCCCCGCTCCAGCCCTTGCATCCCACCGCGCAGCCCTGCCAGGCACCGAGAGATGGTCCACGAGCCCTGGGGGATGCTGCCCTGGGAAGAGTTAACGGTGGAGGTCTCAAGTCTGAGCCCCGCAGGTGTCTGCTTTTAATTCTCTGCTGCTCTTCTCCCCAGCAGCCCGAGGATTTCCACCCTCCCTCCTTCTCCTTTACAAATGAGTGTTTAGCATAAGAAGAGAGGCAAGAGGAGCCGGGGCAGCAGGGAGATCTCCTACAGCCCTTTCTAGGCAACCTGAGCAGGCGGGAAAAGGCAGCTGGCTGGAGCCCAGCGAGAGAGCGGGGACCATGGGACGAGTCTTTTCACATCTGGTTAAGTACTGCTAAACCCTCCGACGAGCCGCCTAATTATTACAACACTTCTGCCGAAAAATTAACGTGCTTTGGCCGGCTGCGCTGGGGCAGAAAGGGTAGGAAAGCAGCTGTCGGGATGCAGGCAGCGATGGGAGCACCAAGACAAGAGGTTTGTGGCACAGGAGCATGGGAAGAGAAGGGCAGGGAAGCTGTGCCGGCAGGGATCCTGCTGAGAAAACAGCCTCCTGCCTGCTTTTTTTTGCCGCACAGCCCCCAGGAGAGGAGAGTGCCAACAGAGTTGTTACTCCAGCCGGGGCAGCCCTTGCAAAGAGCTCAACAGAGATGCCCTGCCTAGCAAAACCAACACAATGACTCCCCAGCATCCCAAAAAATACACGATTATCCCGAGGACCCAACAGCAGGGCCCGGAACAGGACCTGGGGTGCTTTGCCCAGCCTCCGCTCGGCTCTCCTTCTTGCTGAGCCCACATTTCCGTGAACTCCACAAAATCCAAGCGTGGCACCTTATTTCTGTAGGTCTCTATAGGACCTATAGGTGCGGTACCACTGAGGCAGCATCATTCAAATGTGCATCTCCCTGCCAAAACCCGCTTAAAAGGGGCCGCAGGAAGGACACGGTGGGTCCTGCTCCCCCAGGGCGGCCGTCTCCATGTCAGGTTACCGCAAGCGTGCCAGTGGGTAAACCTCTTTCTGCTCCAGCCCCGGTGGGATTAATCTCTCTCCCTAGACAAAAAGGTGGGCTTATTTCCCGAGAGGTGTCCAAATACACCCAGAGAGCTCCGCGAAAGCAGCGGCCTGCTGGGTGCCTTTTACCCACAGCCATTTGATGAAATTAATGACACAAAAGTAAGTATAAAGGCTAAGACAAATAGAACTGGCAACAACTTGAACCTTTGGCCTGTCCTTTGAAAGTCTCTGGCAAGTCTCAAATCTTCTTGATCTGCTCACTAAAGGGATGACTGTCCCACAATTATTTTCCAAGCATTTGTTGGCAAGTTGGAGGAGGAAAAAGGCATTTCACTGAAGCTGTTAGTACAAAAGCTCAGCTCCAGCCAGGGCCCTGGACTCCACTTCAAATTATAATATTTTAAGTACCTGAAAATAAATATTTTGTCAGCTGCTGAGAATTAAGAAGTAGCTTCGACCTTTCAGAGAGGGGAACCCTGCGGAGAGCGGCGAGCCTCAGAGACTTAGTTGCAAAACAAGCTTTGCCCAAGCCATTCAACCTGTCCAGCACACACACTAGAATCCTTGCAAGATTCCCGGAGCCTTCTGGGGCACGACGGGCTCTCCTGCACCCAGCAGCTCCTTCTCAGCTGGCAACCCTGCTAACGAAAGGCACTGAGGCAGCACTGTCCTATAAACTGGGTGCTACAAGTGAAATGAGCATCCCTGAGACAGCAACAGTGGTGTGGCAGGGCTTCCCGCGCAGAGACGCCAGTCCGCTCCCGCGCTGCTCATCCGTGCTGTTGCTTCATTCCGTACCATGCCAAGTCCAAGCAATGTCATCCACAAGGATTAAAAATCCTTACTTTTGGTTTTTAACATCAACTCTGGCTGTGGCCAAGCACCCAGACGGATGTACCCATCACCTCTCGGACCTCTGAGCTACGATGAACACCATTCGTGCTCCAGCTATGGCAAAAGGAACCCACACAAAGCAGAAGATCTCCAGGTTTCCAGCAGAGCTCAAAGAGTTAAATCCCTCTCCCTTCCCCCCCAATCTTTCTGCCTTTGGCCTTTAGAGCGGCCCTGGTTGCCAATGAGGACTCATCGAAACACCACGAGGCTGGGCCTGTCAGGAAGGAAACCAGCGCGTCCAGAGTTTTGTTGTTCTAAAGACTCTTTTTTTTTTTAATTTTATTTTACTGCTCAGGAAGGAAGCCAGAGCCTGCGCTTCGACTCCAAGAATGTCGATTACTCATCCTTCCCTGCATTATTTCTTTTATCTCTCACTTTTATCTACCTTACTCCAAATTTTTTCCCTCATTTCTTTCTCTGCAGTTCCAAGCCACTGTTTTCAGCTGTTTATCCAAGTTTCACAAAAAAAAAAAAAAAAAAAATTTGGCAACTGTTTCTTCAGAATAAATCCCAATGATCATGTTTATTAAACAGGCCTCCATCCCTCCCCCCATGCAGCCTTTTCAATCCCAGTGCAGCCACCCGGGTACCACGGTCGTAACCACTGCCCTAGCACCTGAGCACCTCCGAAACGTGAATGCAACCACCCTCAGCATACGGCTGCGCTGCGAGAATATCGTAACCCCTGCTTTAAAGATGGGCGATGAGAAATGACTCTGCTTGTCCAAGGTCAATAGAGTCCACGGCACAAGCACAGCCTACGCTCAGGGCTTTGCCCGGACGGCCCTTCCCTCTTCCTGCTCTGCATGTTGGCGAGGAGGAGGAGGCACGCTCAGCTCTGCCAATACACGTGCCCTTCTTCTTCAATGCCCCCACACCAGTCAGACTAGAAATGTGCAAAGAATCGGTATGTGACGAGTTCATGACACATTTCCTTAGCTGAAAAAAACCGTGCCATGGGTCCTGGATGATCCAAACGTCAGTGAAGCCACCTGAGTACATAGCAGAGGGACTATCAGCAAGTGGTGTCTAACTGCCCTTCGCCTCCCGGGGTCTGCAAAATCCATCACACCACCCGGGGATTTCCTTTTCTTCTTTGCCCAGGTGCAGCTAACAACCCAGACACGACTGGCAACATCTGGGAGAACACAGACCCAGATGTTTCTTATTGACATCGTAACCCCCTCCCCAGCCTTCTCCGGGGTCTGCCCGTTCACTGGGGTGGGAGATGCACGCTTGGGTCCTTCCAGCGCTCCTGAAGTGATGACCAAAGGGGAAGCAGTTTTTTTTTTTTTAAGATTAAGGCCTCTTCTTCCTTGAGATGTGCCGTAAAACCTGGGGCCTCATCCGGACCACACCATACCCAGCATCCCCAGGCTACAACACCCACAGCATCTGAGCTACAAGCGAGGCCAATTCAAGTCCTCTCTGCCCAGCTCTGTCTTGCTCTAACGCAATCCTCCCCTGTTTCCGCAGTTAACGTGTTGTTTTCATTTTAAGAGGGAAAATAATGAGATGGTGGGAACATTACTGCTGGCTAATGGAGACGGAGATCTGCAAACTTTCACGGCTTACTTTTTCCAGTATATCCCAGTCCTGATCCAAATATCATCATACTTATTTCAGTCCTGGACCCAACATGGGACTGGACACAACGCATTGGCCAAATTAAGACAGAAATAACTTGTAGCACTTTTCTGCTTCACGCTCTCTCAAAGACCTCTTGCTGACATTTAATTTCTGATCCGCAGACTCCCCGCTTCACCCACTACTGAGTCTCCAGGCGCCTTCCACACGGCTTCCCCCAACGCATTAGCCCCGAGTCCTGAGCGAAGGCAGGCTGCCGAGCGCCGGGACTCTTCCGCAACCAGAACAACGCTTTCAGAGCCACGTTTTTGCGTGTGAACCCCGGCAGGCAGAAAGGACGGAGCGGCACAGACGGTGGCAACCGGGCGCCAGGAGCGGGGACGGCAGGAGCGACGTCAGCAGGGCTGTGCTCCGAGCAAAGGGCAAAAGTGAGGGCGAAGAAGCAGGGTGGTAAGAGTTTAGCTGCTGGTTCTCCCCATCTCCTGTCTAAGGGGCACCTCCTGATGTATGAGTCCACTCAGGCTGGCAACTTTCTGATTGTGACCGTTAAGTTCCTCTGCTCGTGCTCCGCGCGGGGTTACCCAGGTCACTGATTGCTCCTTCATCTCCCTGGTAGAAAAAAAGGCCGCCGGTCAAACTGCCTTCCCGGGGAGGCTGAAGGCAGAAGCTCGGGAGGGAAGAGCTGTCACCCTGGCTAAGGACTTTGCTGGAGGCTCACCTCCAACCCACAGTGCTGGGAATAGCACGTGAAACTGGTTTGCAAGAATAAACCAGAGAAGGAAGCGGGCTTCTGCCGCCCCCTCGACGGTGCTGCAGCATTTGGGATCCCTCTGACCGGCGCTCATACCCAGCACCCAAGATCACAGAATCACAGAATGGTTCGGGTTGGAAGGGACCTTAAAGATCACCCAGTTCCAACCCCCCTGCCCTGGGCAGGGACACCTCCCACTAGACCAGGCTGCTCAAAGCCCCATCACAACTGGCCTTGAACACTTCCAGGGATGGGGCATCCACAGCTTCTCTGGGCAACCTGTTCCAGTGTCTCACCACCCTCACAGTAAAGAATTTCTTCCTGATATCTAATCTATATCCCCCCTCTTTTAGTTTGAGTCTGTTACCCCGTGTCAAACCTTCCACCCCCATGGCACCTTCCACCCTTCCACAGCCATCAGGACCTCACAGGACCATCCACACTGCAAACAACGACGAGGAGACAAGGTTCCCTCTGGCCTGCACGGGCCAAAGGTTGGCCTGGGTGCGGGGTGGCTCTGCTGCGGCGCGGCCAGGACGCCCTGATAAGGCTTTGGCTCACCCAGCCCGAGGTGAAGCACTCGGGACGCCATTCGCCCCCACGAGCCCTCCTTCCTCACAAACAGCCTCCCATCAGCCCCGGCACAGCGAGGGTCTCCCCGCAAAGAGGACTGGGAGAAAAAAACTCCCAAAGAAATCCTCAATACTGGAAGCAAAATTGGAGGAGAAGGCAGAGCTGTAATGTGGTATCAGGTCTTTTCCTGTCCCGGCACAACTGCCCTCTGCGATGAGGGATTATTATCCTACGCCTCCTTAGAGCCAGGGGTGTTCCAGGACAGACAATTTCCCATGCTGAATGGCTTTGCCAGTCGTTTCTTAATGCGCAAGGAAACAACCTCAAAAAATCAGATGAAAAGGTTGAGTCATTTTTAATTAAAAAAACAAACAAACAAACAAACAAAAAACTTAATTTGAAACCAAGTATCAAAAATCCCAATAGCAAGAAGCAGGTCCCTCAGGGCAGTTCCCCGAGTTTTACTTTTTGCTCTGTTTACAAAACCTCTCGCATTTGGTGAGCCTTTCCCCTCCCGGTGGCAGGCTGCTCGCCCGCTGCCCGACACTTTCTGTTTTCGTTTCCATAGCCGAGCGGCAAAGCGCTCCACCTTCCTTCCAAGGAACCGGCCCGCGCTCGGGAAACCGGGAAAGCAGCCGCGCCAGCCAGCCCGGCATCCGCCGCCGGACGCGTCCCGCCACCCTCACCCTGCTCGGGGCTGCGGCAGCGCACACCTGCAGAGCCCAGGCAAGGCTGCGGGATCGCGCCAGCAAAACGCGTCTTTCCAACTTAAAAACAACTGGCGATGTCACTCGGGTGAGAGGTGGTTACTAAGAATCGGTGCTGCTGTTGGGGAAAGCAAGGACACCGCTCCCAGCTCTTCCTTTTCAAGGTTTCCAGAGACACTTAGTGCCTTCCTTTTCCCACTGCAGGACAGCCCGGCGTTCAAAAGAAAAAGTACAAAACACATTCTTGCTCTGCAATTGGGTGAGAGAGCAGATCTCGGCCCCAAGCTGCCCAAAATGGAAGGTTTTAAAACAATACCGATTAGAAACAATGTCCCGCGTGACGAAAAACACGCTGGAAGCGTCCCACACCTGAACTCAACGGGCAGTTTCACTGTCACCGGGACTCCCTCCCCGCGTCATCCGCGTTTAAGACAATAAATCTCTCTTTGCCCCACTCCTTCCCAGCGTTGCTTTTCCCCTTCTTCTCTTTTGCCCTGGGGACTGCTGCAACTCAAGACGCCAGCAAACGGTCGAAGGAGAGGAGAAAGCGATGGCTAAAGAGTAACACCTGGCTTATCGCAACCACCACCCACGTTTTAAAAAGGCAAGATGAAGAAGAAGGGGACGGGCACAGACAGTGCCCAAATCCACCGTACTTCTTCAGTCAGAGCCTTCATCGACTTGAGGGCTAAGGTCCCAGAGAAGGACCGCCAGTCCGGCCGACAAATACCCGACTAGCAACAGGAAAGCGGCGGTAAGACGTGAAGGAAACTGAATTTCAGGACGATGAATTTGCCCCGAATATCTGTAACCTGTGAGTTTATATACACAGGGATCGCTCAGGCCAGCAGAGCCCAGCAGGCAAACAGCGAGGTTGCATGAAAAGGGAGAAAAACACGCGCACAGACGACGTGCGTAGATCTACAGAAAAAACCCACACGTGCCCTTTTTTAGAGGACGCTGTATAGGAATCCGATCGCACGTTAAATTTCCCAAATAGAAATCTGCTATTCCTGAAGAATTTCAATGCTTTGCATAGCTGAAAAATGTCTTCAGAGGTCCCCAAATCTGCTATTCCACCCTGAAGAAGAGAGGTGAAAAATTCATAGGCCATCAAGCGAACTGACGTGATCGAAGACCACCAGTGACAGGAACCAGGGGATAAAAATTGTCACAATTTGCTTTCAGTGGCTGCTTTTCTTGGAATGTGGTATTACAAGAAAACAACTTTGCCCCCACTATGAATTTGCATTAGAAATCCATAATAAAAATAAAGCTTAATGTTACACAAATGAGTACAGCTCTCTATAGTGCTCCTGATGCAGATTAAGGTTAGGCAGATTTCAGATGACAGTTATTTACCTCGGTCTAACACCATGTATGCACAAATGGAATTTATTTTATAGCTGCAGATATTAGCCAGCAAAGGAGATGAGAGGAGATCTTACAGTCTCGTGTAAAATAAAATTATGTCTGTTTTCTACTCCTTGGAAGGCAAGCAAAGAGGGAAAAATGAATCTGCTGCTAGCGTTTAATGGGACTGGTCTAAATGCCATCAAAAAACGACCAGCAACGATTCACAAACACCTTCACTTCTGTTTTTTCCACGGGGGAATTACAGAAACTAAGACCTCGTTGCCTTGAACGCTTTCACTCCTACAGAGCAGGATTAGGCCCATGCCTGGGTACGTCTCTTTCCTTCGAGACCTTCAAATTATCAAAGAAAGAGGGGAAAAAAAAAAATAAATCACGGAGGCACTAATGCTTATTCTCTCCCTCCTGAACGCCCGTTCCCGCCCCGCTTCTCCCAATTCCTTACGCAATCGCCACCGATCAACCAGGAAACTGTCGCCAACTCTCGAATTTTGCAAGTTAGCAAGTAAAATAATAAAACAATGTTTTAACTGTCAGAGATCCTGGCTCGCAAAGTGCACTTTGGTCATTTCCTTTAATAACTGTAGTTTAGCAGTAATGATTTATAATAGTTCATAATATTCTACTAACTGTACTATATTAATAATACTAATACTTTGCCCTTGCCTTGCGTCTTCTGTCAGAAGATATCAAAGCGGCACACGCTGCTGCGAGGGAGGTATCACTGTGTTCCCATTAGGGATCGGGAAACTGCGACTCCGAGCCGTGCCTGAGGCTGGGATTCCCGGTCCCCGACCCAGCTCGGCAGCCCCCGCGTCTGCCTTCACTTCTCCTGCCGTAGTTCCGTGACAGCAGGCCAGTCTGATCGATGGGGCCGAAGATTTAATGTGATTAAACCCTTCGCGGGAAGCAGGGTTTGGCCAGCGGTTTTGGGGGCTGTGATTTTGATGGGAAATACCGAGTGAGGTGGGGAGTTTGCCCGGCAAACCTGTGATAAATAGGCTCATGCCAGCATTCAGACAAGCAGGGAAAAAGAGGAGCCGTAAATATTTACTGTACCCATGCCCATCCCTCCAGTGGGAGATGGATAAATATGACATTTAGGTGATGCTCGGTGCTCCGGGGACGGCGGTTACGAGCCCTGACACCAAGTCCCGGGGAATCCAAAAGGGAAGAGAAAGGGCAGGAGGCATCGCTGGCATGGCTGAGACGACATGAAAGCTGGCCGGATGGCAGCGGCTGCGCGGGGAAACATTTTGGAGGAGAAAACAGCCCCAGCCCTCCCCCTCAAACGATCAATTAAAAGCCATCCTTCTGCCGAGAGCCGGGCGAGGACAGCAAATGAGGGCTGCGAGGGGACCAGCCGCCCGGCCGGGCTCTGCATGACAATTGACGGGAAGGGGAGGCCGGAGGGGCGGCCCCATCCCTCCTCTCACCATGGTGATTTGGTATTCCGAGTGCGCCAGATAGCCCCCAATAACAGAAAGAGAAATATAAACTGGAGACCAGCAGATCCAAGGCAGGCCAGATGGCCCCGCAGCCGCCAGGGGCTGCTCCCATCCAGCCCTTCCCCACTTTAACTGTTCAAACATTTCTTTATCCCGACAAGACAATTAAGCCGAACAGCATGGAAAAGGAGTCTCGGCAACAGTTTGCAGAGGGAGCGGGAAGGTTTGTTGCCAGAAAAGCAGAAAAAGGAGGCGGCTGCTGCATACTCCCAGGCGTCCACACAGTGCACCTCTCTCCAGGAGGACGGCGGCGCGTTTTCGGTGGTGAGACAGGGATGGACACGTGTCCCTCGTCTCTGCTACTGCCCATCCGCCTGCCCACCCCTCCAGGAAATCCACTGTTGCTCCTTCCCTCCTCCTACATCATGCAGGGCAACGCAGGGCGGAAAGCAAGTGTTCCACTCGATTTATTTCATTATTTCGTAAGCAATGTTAAGCTTGCAATTTCCCATGGTCACGGCTGATTATTATTAGCAACACAGCATCACTTCACTTTAGACCCCAAATTTTACCAGCCTTGGAAGTGGTGCATCCCAGCAGGAAGGGCAGTGAGCGTGAGCGATGGATATGTGGACACATGCATTCCCCCTCCAACCCATTGTTCTGCCACAGAATATAAGAAGATAAACCTTCTTCCCCCCAGCACACGTACATACGTATGCACGCAGCTCTCCCCATAGATCCCAGCCCATAAACACAAAGCCCAACACACACACGTCTGAGTGGGTGGGTGACTTTAGAGACAGTCCTCGGTCTGATTTCCAAAGCACTACGTTATTCAGGAATTCAAGCTGTGGTCATCGTAGCCCTGATGTCCACCACCTGAAGTGCAATTTGCATTTGATCAATAACAAACCAGTTGTTTCAAAAGGAAAACTAACTCCATGCTAAAGATGTCCTTTCCAACCCTAAAGTGGAACAAAGAGCTCACTAACACGGCGCACAACCTCTCTTGCAAGACCTCTGGTTGCAGGACAGACCCGACTGTGTCCAGATAACCAAGGTTAACTAGGATTATACAAAATAATAATCAAAATAACATTAATAAAACCAGCCACACTTTACCCACTGGTCCCCAAGAGATGAGCGAGGGCTGCAGCCTGCTCACCAACCCCATCGCTCATCCCCATCACCGGGAGCTGGGCGAGAGCCGCCAGCCGCAGCAGGGAAACAGGGGCCAGGAGAGCCGGTGGCCAGGATGTAGAAGGTCACCTTGACACATCAGGCTGTTGCTCCGCAAGAAGTCACAGACAACACAAGATGAAGACCAAGCAGCATGAGGAAACCATCTTCTGTGGTCCCAGGGAGGCTGGGGGCACGGGCAGCCTTGCAGGGATGGCAGAGGTGTCCACTCTGACAAGGTCCAGCTCTTTGCCAAGAGATCCCGGCTTCGGCATGGACCTCTGCCTGTCACTTTGTGGGAAAGCGATGCCATGGTGACTGGGTACAGAAGGCCACTGGGACAGTTTTTATTAGAAGCAAAGAATAAAAGCGGGGATCTTTATTTTTTTTTTTTTCCTGATTTTAAAACAGGGCTATAGATCTCTTTTGCAGAAAGGAACATGCCATTTATTTCCACTCCTTCTAGGAATCTCAACTATTGTACGCTTATTAAAGGAAACCCATAAAATATGTCTCCCGGTGTCTTTAACACATGCTTTACAAGAAGCCCCTAAACTCTAACAAATGGCGTTATTTTTCTCAGTAAGCACCTAAGAGAACGGCCCCATCCAGTACACGTTACGTCTGCTTCTCCCTGGAAAGGCTCCACTTTTCTACGTGCTCCCCGTACGCTCCATCACGCCGGATGTCCTGAGTACCCGCATTTGACAGCGAGAGGCGGCTTGCCCAAACGCAGACGTCTCGGCCCAATTTGCTGAGTAACGAGGAGCACAATCCCACCCGGATGCACCCCACAGGAGATGCCCTCCCTTCCGGGGATGCACGGCGCGGGTACCACTGGCGAGCAGCGCCCTGCTTTAAAAGTAAGGAAAGGTTCTCCCGAAAGACGGAGCCATCTCTGCCTCACAGGTGTGCATCTTACAGGGCCAGGTGCCAATCTGGGTTACATCAGCACACATCCCAAATAATTTTCCTGAATTCTGCAGATTTCCTCCACTGGTGAAAAAGAGGATGAGACTTTGCTCCCATGATGCAGGGGACTGGATAGAGCAACTCCCGAACGCTCCTTGACGTGAAAAAGCCTGACTTTGGATTCTCGTTTTGCTGCAAAGTATCTCAAGCGTAAATCTGTTCTTTGGGAAAATTAAAAGTCAGTGCATTGAATTCCATTTTTTTTTAAATTAAAAAAGAAAAAAAACCAAGTTTCTCAGAAAATCACCATTTAAACTATGGGGTGAAACAGACATTTTAATGAGCAAGTCAGAAAAGGCTCTTGTGCAGTGGTACAGAAGAATACGCCGTGCACTCACAGCAATTCACCTTCCACGTAACACAAACCCTTTCAGGAATCTGGAAAATACAACTACAGGATTGAGCTCTGCAAATCGGAAAAGCACCCGTTAGACACGTAAAGGTGCTGCTGGTCTGAGAAAATTTTACAATTTTTTGCTCGCTGTTGTAGAAAAGCCACATTACATTTTTTGCTTAGAATCTACAGCCACCTACCTGCGACAGATTCTCCATCAGGAGCACAAGTAGGCGGCTTTTACAACGGGTTACATTTAACAATTACGCAAGGGATCCCCAAAACTTCTCAGGGGCCAATAATAAGAGATGACAACCCCCTCCCTCAAAGTATGCATTTACGTAGAAACTCCAAACATATCTAGGCAGATGTCAACGCAGAACAGGATCACGGTTACATCTGCAAACTGCGGTCTCTCCAATTCCTCCTTGCGGAAGTTTTTCCTTTTCTAATGGCCAACATCAAAGACCATTAGGATCCTCTAAAAAGCCCCGCCGCTCGCTCCCTCGGCCTCCAGCAAACACACCCATGCGTGCGTGTGCACACGCCAAATAAACTCGCCGCGTTAATGGAGCGAAGTTTCCATGGCGCAGTATCTAGATGTGATGGGGATATGACACAGAGCCAACAGACATATTTGGTGTGCGCTGTCCCGGTAGTTACGGAAGAATTTTAATGTCGGTGCAATGCCAGATGCAGAGGGATGCTGCACTTGCTGGGCTCTACCCTGCGGGCCACTGTCTTAAAGAAATTCAACAACGCGGGTGAGAAAAAAAAAAAACAATAGAAGAAAACATATTCCACTTCTGCCCAAGTTTTCCAAGCTGCCTTGCAAAGTTGTTTTTTATTTAATTCTGCTTCCTTTCCCCGGCACTTCCCCTGTCGCAGCGCTGGCGGGGGCCGGCTGTCCCCCCGCCCTCCTCTCCCTCGCCCCGTCCGCTCCCGGGAAGGAGGGGGACCCACCACCTTCGGCACACACTGTTGGCAAAGGCAAGGCATGGCAGCGGACGGGGATGCATCTGTCCGTCCATCCGCAGCTGCGCTCCGCGGGGTCTAATTCATTTAACAGATTTACTTCTCTAAGGGGGGTGTCTGACAGGATTTTGCTAGCAAGATCCATGGCAGCTGATGCGCTCTAAATTCATTTAGCTGGCGGACCCGCTCCTCCACCGCTATCTCCCGGAGTATTCTTTGGAGCCGAGCTTCATTTCCACGGCCAGGTTATATCGATAAGGGGAAGAGCATCGACAAAGATGTCTCTAAGCCTCACCATCTCACCTGCCTCCCCCCACCCCCGCCCCCCCTCCCCACCCCAAGGATAATTATATTACACACATACGCATCCACGCACGTTCCCACCTACAGCCGCTTCCCCTCCGGACCCAAAAGGAGGGAGAGGAGATGCTGAACGATGAAAGGAGCTTACGGCACAAAAAGTAGCACGGTCAGGGGTGGATGAAGAGGAGAGGGGGGAGAGAGATAAGAGATCACATTTGTAGCGTGAGGAATACGCTGCTTCTGCCTTCAGTGGGAACCGTCCTACCCTCACAAACGCCGACGTAAAAGACACACTTGCAGCATATTTCAAAACCAAAGAGCGATGGATTTACAAGGCAGGTTGATTTTATGACGACTTTTATTGAAAAGGTACGCTGGGTTTAGGCAGATGCCTTTTAGCGCTGGTAAGTTAGCACAGTGCCTAATTCAAGGAGACAGCCTGAGGAAGCAGCGCCGACAGGGGAGAGAGAGCCACAATGTCTCTATTACTCTCCTCGGCATCATAAAGGGGAGAAGAAAAATCACGTCTGAAAGAGAGAGGAAGGAGCGGGCCAGCAGGTTTTCCTTGCAAAAAAAAAATAAAAAAAAAAAAATACAGTAATAACAACAACAGCTATAAAATTGTTTTCTAGGAAGAAAATTCAACAGAACAAAGGAGCCCACGTGAAAAGCAAACCACTCACTCCTTGGTCTACAGGTTCTGGGTTTACAGGAAAACTCTCCTCCTAAGTTAGCGCCCTGCTTCGGGGTACCAGGCGCTGCCGCCGCCACACCGCTCCCCATGGCCGGGGGGGGTCACCTCCCAGCTCAGCAAAGCTGGAAGCCTGCCCTTCCCGGAGGATGGCTCGGCCCCTCCGTGTAGGCAACACCGCGAGGGACAGGGTGGTGGGGGAGCAGGGAGGTACAGCCACGAGCACGAGGACCGGTTCCCTTCAGTCCAACCACCGTTCCGCAAAAGGGCACGCTGCATTTCGACAGGCGCCAAAGGAGGGAAACACCCCGAGAAAGAACACGGCGCAACAGCTGATTGAATTGCAAGAACGGATCCGGGTTTCTGCCTCGGTGGCCAGGAACATTCTTAAGTTAACCAGAGGAAAAGGCACTTTTGTCCTAACCTGAGGCACGAATCCTGAAGGTGGTGATGCATTTGCTCTGAGAACGGTGTGTATGAAGAAAAGGTCAGAACGAAATACCTGGAGAAGCAGGGGGTACGCGTGTGCTGCGAGCTCTGGGAAAGTTTATGGCTACACGCTCCAGCTGAATCCCTGTTCACACACATCTAATCCCTGTTTACACACATACATGTACCAGCACCTACAGCCTCCCTCGCACGGGAGCACGCGCATCTTTCTGCATGGTCAACTTTGTCTCTCCAGCTGCGTGCTGGAGGACAAGTTTCCTTCAAGAGCGCCTCACCTTAAAATCTGTCAATGTCCACTTGGAAGAGACAAGGCAATTCTGCGTGGCTGAGCTTGGCAGGCAGGAAAGGCTGGTTTTCCTCTGCCCTCAGCAAGAGCCGCAGCACTGCGGGACAATCACCTGTTGAGTATCTCAACCAGGCGCAACTAAAGAAGAACCAACAAGTCAACGGAGGTACTTACATCTGTCACTTCGGTCTTCGGGACTGGATGAGGTCTCCCGGTCGGAAATGAGGCCAGAAACGGCAAAGATCTTCTTCCCCGTATCATCAACTTTGAGGGAGCCGGGGGAGCTGGAGGGGAGCTGGGTGCCAAACTCGTACTCCTTCCCATCAGCGTCCGAGAAGCGCAGATGGGGTGAGTCAGTGTCATGGCAGTTTTTCAGGCGCTTGGCCGGCGTGAAGGCTGACTGGTAGCTCTCCCGGTCTTCAGTAGATGCAAAGGGGCGGAAAGCCCCAACGCCGCTGTGGTTCAACATACTGATCGGGGTGCAGTCCAGGTTGGGGGGTGCAAACTGAGGGTGGAGGTGAAGCAAGGATGGAGGAAAGTCGCGGTTTGCAAACGCTCCCGGCACCCCGCCTTGCCGGTGATACATGGAGGCAAAAGTATATGAGCCATTGGTAAAGGGAATATGCACGTCCTTATCTGCTGACACGGGGACCCCAAAAGGCCTCGGCTGCTGGCAGGGAATGGAAGCATCGCGGCTGGCTTCGGCGGTGGAGGCAAGAACCATCAGCGCTGGGGAGGCCAGCGGGTTGGGGAGATAGGGTGAGTTCTCCATCTTGAACGCTGCCCGGTGTAAGTCCATCGGAGTCTCTTTCCTCAGCAGGATCACAAGCGGAACGATCTTCCCCGGAAGGAAAGCAAAGCGATGCCTGGCAATGGAGCGGGGAAAATTACTGGAGCATCATCACCCTCCGAACGCTGCAAGGAAACAGAAAAGAAAAGAAAAAGAAAAGAAAAGAAAAGAAAAAAAAAAAAAACACAAGCGGTTAGGTTTCTGCGCTCATCTCCCCGGGACGCTCCAGCGGCAGGGTGGCCACATGTGTTACAACCCACCGGCCGGAGACGCGCCACTGTTCTCATTCAAGAAAATCAATAGACAACTTCACACACTAGTGGAACCAGCTCTGGCCCCTCCAGGTTAAAGGGGATCATCCAGTGCAAGACAAATGAAAGGCAAAGCAACCATAATAACATGCAGATTTAATAACCCACTAATAAACAACGTTCGGTCTAAAATTAAGATAGTCACTCCAAATTGTAATTGGAATTTTATACGGCAAAAGAGGCACATACATGTAATTGCAATAAGCTTAAGAAAGCCCACACATACACACACCACTGTTTGCTTGGGCGGGGGGATGGAGGGGTGGGTGTTGTGCGTGTGGAATCGACATAAAAATATTTATTGTACATAGTTACCCAAATAAGCCAGCGTACATGGTTATACCGTACGTGATGCCTAAGACACACAGCACACTCGGGTATTTTCTCTCACTCTCGCAGTATATATGGGTAGGTAAGTACTTGCACACACAGTACTTGATGCCATCATATATATATATACATATATATATATTCACACACTGTTGGAATGTAGGAATGTGACTGTGCGTGGGTGCGTGTGTGTGATACGCAAACACCCCCGCGTGCACGCAGGGTCCCTCTTCGCCAAAGGAGAAGAGACTTCCCCAGCAAAACGCCTGGCGTCTCTGACAATATTTAAAATCATAATGGGTGCTTCTGCCATCTGATCTCTGCAAGCGTCTGCCTTTCGGGTCGGGGACAAGAGAGAATGGATCAGTAATTTTAGTTCCTAATGCACTCACTCTTAAGTAGATTTGTAAACTGCCCTGGATGTGCCATTAACATTTAGAGGAAAATGTTAACCAAATTTCTGCCTCGCATCTCGCTGAGCCTCCCAGGTTGGCTGCAGCCACCCAGCCAGCCACCACCCCCTCCCCGGGTGAAAGAAGGGAAAACGCTCCTTTCTGCATCTCCCCCACTTCGCTCCGGCTTTTTGTGTCGTTATTTTCTCCCCCCAATCAATCTCGTGTCTTTTCTTTTAAGCTTCCGCCGCCTGCCATTCAGGCCCCACAACCCAGCTTAAAATACAAGGACTATAACTTTGAAACAATATACTAGCCGCCGGAGCTCAAAGGGCCAGAAAAATCATATAATAATAAAAAGCTGTTACAAATTGTGCCTCTTAAATCCAGAGGGTCAAACATCTCAAATAAAACTTAGTGAAAGAGTGTCTCCCTAATGGAGTGCCTTTTGTACTCCATGAATGAGGGAGCCTAGGTTAACAAAGTGTATGAAATCCAGTCTGCGGCTTTAATGCAGTTCAGTGATAACATTTCCTCTCTCCCATCCTGTACCCAGCCGCTCCGCTGACTGTTATTAATTGTGAAGATGAGTGGACATCATCTCTCCGCTTCCTCATTTGGCACCCATCCTTACAGACATCGTTGCTAAATTACCAGATTATGTATCTCGCATTAATGGGTTCGCTCTCTTCCAAATTTGAAATAACTTTCCCGCGGAGTTCTCGCCGCCGAGAGCGAGGGGCAGAGGGAGACGCGAGGGGTGCCAAGGGCATCCTGGTCGGCGCTGCGGACGTGGGTACGCTCGGTCCCCTGCGTCCCCCCAGGCTGAGGGAAAACTGGAGGTCAGGAAACTGCAGCCACCGGCACATTTGGGGTTGCGGGGGGCTTATGCAACCGCCTAAATGTATAGAGATATACACACACACACACACACACGATTATGTATCTAAAGAGACGCGTGCAAATAAGCCACCGTTCTCAGAAACAAACAATCATTAACATGGAAGCGAAACTGAGCAATCACGGGAAAACACGGATTTCCAGGGGAAGGGGGGGGGGGGGAAGAAAAAGCCACCACCTCTGCCTCCTTTTCTATTTTTACTTGTGCTATCACCCCATTACGTTAAATGTATTTCATAAATTAGTAATCTGGCCGCAACACTTGACACTCCTGTAGGATACCGTGAATCACTACGGCCGTTTATTCGTTTGCAAACTTCATTACGCTGGGAATAAATCAACACATTACAATATCTGGGCCAGCCAAATTTAATTTTTTTCAGCTCCCACTTCCTTTTTCGTTCTCTCTCGCTCCCTTCTCGCCCAGCACCTCCCCACCCCCAGCAACAGGGACAGATTAGACTGCGGCGGACCAGTCATTATGAAAATCTATCGTTAATACACTCCCAATGTCAAAATGTCATAGGTTTAAATACAGAACCCCAAAATAAGAAAACTAGCCGACCTTCTTAATTAAAAAAATATGGATTGCAGGGTAATCAGCTGGAGGGAACGTTTGGGTGCCGGGAAGGCAGTGGGCACAGGCGGAGTGAGGAACTGCTACTTTTCTGCCTCTATGCTGATTTTTTTTAATTTAGCACCTCGCGCAAATCCAGATTAAAATAACTCCGGCTATTGATCCGAGCAGTGGAATTGACATTAATTTTAGTTCACTTCTCACTTTGCAAAGGGATCAATAGGAAGTAATAACAGCTGACATCCCCGCTGAAAGGAGGAGAAAAGACGGGCTAGGGACAGAAATCGAAAAGCAACCAAATAAATCAGCAGCTACTTTTCCACGGCATCAGACAAACTCCAAACAGATTGCAAAAAGTCTTTGTTGAATTAACTAAACAAGGAGTAGAGGGAGGGGGGGTGGAGATCAATCTAGGAAGCTACATAAAGTGTCTACCAAGTATGAAGGTTAGACGGCCAGACTGAAAACAAACTGGGGCTTTTTTAAATTTATTTTTTTCCATGGCTACCTATATGCCCAGTTATCGCTTTTTAGAGCTACCCTGCAGAAGGTGTATACAAATTACCTGTGTAATCGTGTACGCTACCAATGACAAGGCTAAGCACGCCACAACCGAGACAAATTGAATCAACAGCCTTTAGCACTGAACCATAAAAAAAAAAAATTAAAATAAAAAAAAATAAAATAAAAATCTCTCACCGAGGAACAAGTTGCAATCAGTTATCTCTGGCTCAGTTTTGGTTCCTCCGCTTACGAAGGTTGCGGCACTGCGCTGAATTAGTTAAGAGAAAAGTCTGATAAAAGTAGGAGAAGCCATGACAGAGCTGGATTGAGCAGGCATCACCCGCACCCAGCAAGTGGAGAAAACAGCAGTGACCACTGGTTATAAACGTAAAACCCACTTGCTAATCAGCCTGCAAAGGAACACGCACATATGCAAGCACATGCACACCCCATCCGCAGCCAGCAGATCTGCAAATCTTTTACTAAAACGTTACTCGGAGTTCCTATTGCTAAATCACCTCTCTGCTATCGATTAAAATAAATAAAACGCACCACGCTGGTTTTCTACAACAGGTTGCATTTTTGCGGTCTCTCAACCATTTCCAAATGCCAGAGATTAAAATAATGGGGCAAATTAACATTTTTCTCCCTCCAGAAACAAAGTTTTCTGGGGGAAAAAAAATTAATTAACAAGCTATAGGGGGGAAAAAAAAAAAAAGAAAGATTAAAACAATAGGAAATCCAGGAAAATTGATGATGCATGTAAATTAGGAAAGACCCAGGAAAAAAAATTCACAATATCCATTTACATTAAAAAGTTTTTTCCCCATAAATGTCAAGTAGGAATTTAGAAATATGCTCTGCGCAGAAAAGCCAAAGATTATAAAACAAAATAATGCCAGCTGTTTGGGGATTTAAGTGCTCAAATGGATTATATATTTGAACCAAACTGGATTTCCTTATAATAAATAAAACAAATGCAAGCTCGAAAGCCAACAAAGGAGAGCTCTCATCACTGGATTAAGATACAAAGGAAAAACAGTTAATTTTTTTTTTCTCTCTTCCCCCCCCCCCCCACCAACGCGTGAAATACGCCAACTGCAGCCGCACACCCGGGCAGCTGCTGTGAAAACGGGTTTAAAGGGAAAAGAAAAATATAAAAATTTAAAAAAAAAAAAAAGAAGAGGAAAGCGGGGAGCGGAGGAACCGGCGGCGGGGACGGTCGGAGCCGCCAGCCCCGGCCCCGGCCCCGGCCCCGGGCGGCTCCGCCGGGCAGCGCAGCCCGGCCTCTGCCCCCCTCGCCCCGCTTTTGTTTTGCACCAAACTTCTTCTTCTTAAAAAAAAAAAAAATTAAAAAAATCTATTATTAATTTTTTTTTAAGGAAAAAAAGGGGGGGGGGGGATAAAAGCCCCCGGGCGCAGAGGGTGCTCCCCGCGGCGGCGGGAGGGAGGGAGGGAGGAAGGAAGCGCCGGGGGTTTGGCAAGAGAGGAAAAAAAAAAAAAAAAAAAAGAGGGAAAGAAGGAAAAAAAAATACAACTCAACAACCTACCCAGGGTTTTACCGGCCGCTTCACACCCCCCCCCGGCCCCGCTCCCAACTTGGCGAAATCCGAAGGAAAACCGGCGTGGCCCCGGGGGGAAGCGCCGCTCCGCCAGGCGAGCCCCGGTACCGGGCACCGGCCACCTCCGGCAGCGGGATGGCGACCGGGCTGGCAACCCGCCGGCCGCCCCCTTTACCTCCCGCTCACGATTTTTCTGCCCCCACCCCCCCCCCCGCCCCGGCGTGTTAAATAAACCCAAATAAAATAAAATAAGAAGGGGGCGAGCCCCGGGCTGGATGGAGCCTACCGAGACCGCCGAGCCCCGCCGGCAAATTAAACAGGTGTTTGGCGGGGCTGCGGGCACGGCTCGGCTCGGCACGGCCCGGTACGGCCCCCCCCCCCCCCCCCCGGTCCCGACCGGCCCCCGCCGGGAAGTGGCGATCGGGGCGCAACCGGGGCCGCTCCGCTCCTGCCTTCCTCGGGAATGATTCACTCCCGGGAAAGGAGTTGTGGGGGGCGGGGGGGGAGTCGGCGGTGCGGTCCCTACAGCCCGTTAAGTCGCCTTCCCCCCCCCCCCCCCCGCCCCCCGACTCCTTTCCTCCTCCTTAAACCCCCAAGTCAGAAAGATCATCAAACGCCAAGATGACCAGAGTTGTTTGGATTTATTGCAACAATCACTTACCATACACATTTCCTGTGGGGAAGGATAAGCATTCAATACAACTCTTTAAGTAGACAGTTCCTAATGATTTCATTGTGGTCAACCAGATGGTTTTTATGTATTTAGATCTGAAGGTGAAGAATTATTTTCCATGCTTCCAAACCTATTTACAGACTTCCCTGGTCTAGAGCTGGGGTTGTTGGGTTAAAAGAAAGAAAATCCTGCGATTTCTCTATCGCATCGCTGGATGATCCAGAAAGTTTTCTAAGGGACCTAAAGCGAAAACAGGGATAATTCCTTTCACCTCTTCTGGCTTCCCAAGCTACGCCATTCACATGTGGAGTAATTTTAGCTCATTCGTTGAATAACGCTGACAATTTAAACCGCCTCTCTACCTTTGTTTTACCTGCGATAATAAAAGCAGCACAACCCCGCGTGGGAGATCCAGGCGGTCGGTTCCTACCTGCGAGCAGCCGGGGGACAAGGGCGGCAATCTTTTAGGGATGAAGGACCCGAAGGAGGGGCGAGGATGTTGAACAAACTTCAGCCTCGGCCAAAATTAAGCTAAGTGGCGACTTAACAACGCGCGTTTAAAAAAATAAATAAATAAATAAAAATAAAACCCAAACCAACAATTCGGTCTTCGAGCGGGGATCGCGCATTTTTGGTACGGCTTAAAACTAAAGTTCACCCGGGGGACTGCACGATTGCAAAAATGAAAGCTTCGGAGTAAATAAAATTACTGGCTGATCGGTGTTTCTTGAGCGCACAGAAACCCTGACGGGTTGTTCTGGTTGTTTGGTTGGGGTTTTTTTGCAGATACTTTTATTGCAAAATAAAAGCCTTAGTTTGTGTATTTGGGGGAAAAAAAAAAACCACAACAACAACAACAAAAAAAACCAAACCAGAACCCCGAAGCCCCGGCGAGTGGATGCGTGGATCTGGTTATTTCCTTTGAAAAAAAGTTTTTTGTTTTGCAGCCGCTGGGAAATGAAATTGTCGCTGCCCAAAGCGACCGTGGAGGGAGCGAGGTGCTGGGCGCAGCGGAGAGAGGCGAGGAGATAACTCCCCGGTTTACCCCACCGAAAAAATAAGGAAAAAAAAAAAAAAAGAGTTAAAAAAACCCCCAATATCTATTTCGGAGCGCGGGATCTGTGCCGGTCTCTGGGTCCGGCCGTGTCCCCCCCGCCGAGCGCCGTCCCCCGCCGGGCTGCCGCGGCGGTCCCCGGCACCTGATCCCCCCGGTGACTACCGGTCCCCCCCGGAAAGCCACCGGGGGGGGTGGTGGGGGGAGGATCCGGGCAGCTCGGGGCTCGCCGAGGGTGCGGTTGGGAGGGGGGGGGGGGTCGGCGGGGGGGGCTTTTATCTGCCTTTCCCCTCGGTATTACCATGCTGATCCCCACCCACCCGGCTCCCCGCCGCCGCCGATCCCCGGCTTCCCCGGAGCTGGGGAGGGAGAAGAAGGGGGAAGGGGGAAAGGGCGCGGGGTGGAGGAAGAAGGGGGGGAGGTTGAGGAGGGTGGGGGGGTTGGGGGGGGGGGGGTTGGGGGAAGAGAAACTTGCCCTGCAAAGTTTGCGTGTGGCCGGGCGGCCCCGGTGGCCGGTACTCACGGTGCGGCTGCCGGCGGGGGCTGCGGGGAACTGGCGGCGTGCGGGGAGCAGGGCAGTCCCGGGCGTGCTGGCCCCGCTGCTCGCCCGCGGCTCGCATGTAGCAGAGCGGGAGGCGGCGGGGGTGCGAGGGAAGGAGCAGTGCTGCCTCTCAGTGCCGGCTCTCATCAGTGAATGAGCCTCCACTCTCCGAGGGACTCCTGCCTGCACACACACACGCACACACACACACACACACGCACACACACACACACACACTCGCACACGGAGCCGGGCTGAGCACTGCATACATTAGGGCACTCGGGCAGTATGGGAAATGCAGTCCAGCACCGGGCTACCACCCGCCGCCCGGCCGCCAGCCACAGTCCCCGGAGTTGCCCACATAGAGGGTCGGGGGGCTGCTCCCCTCCCAGGGGCGCTGCTTCCCCCCACACACACACCCCCCCCAGCTCCTCCGCACCGGCGTCGCCCACACGCCGTTAGTTCCTGGAACCGGTCGTCTTTTCCACCGGGCAGCTCCCTCCCAAATTGTAGCGGGACACTGTAGGGTCCCCCAAGTGGCAGCCTCCCTCCCCGAGGTAGCCCCGTAACCCCCCGGCCTCAGGGGCAAGCCGGCACCCCGGGGATGCTCACGGGCACGCAGCCTTCCCCCACACACCCTCCTGCGTCTCCTGGTGCTCGGGGGTGCCCAGGGATGGGCAGGTCTAACAACATCCCCAAATTCACCTCGGGCAGCCGCAGCAGAGCCAGAGAGCAAATTCGGGACTTCACACTCCCGGTGTTTGTCCAACCGCAGCACGCACGGCACGCACAGTGCTATTTTAATGCTTCCTGGATGCACGTCGCTGCTCTGGACGAACCCTCCCGCACACGCGCTCCACCTTGGCTGCAGGCGACTCCCCTGCCAGCCCCAGGGTTGTCCCGAGCAAAAACCACCCGTCCTTGGAAACGGAAGAGCCAGTTTTAGACAGGGGCTCAGATGAAACACTTGTCTCATTGTTTCTTGTGAAGTACACCGGGGAGAGACTTAGTGATTCCACCCCGGCGGGAACTGGTTTGTTCTTTTCATCAACTGCTACACAATTTCAGGTTGTTGTTAAAAACAGGGCACGGGCAGAATTTTTGGGCTCTTATCTAACTCTGCACTGGCGTTCTCAAAATATGACGGTACGACACGACATACACTGAAAAAAGGAATCCTCTCCGTCAGCATCATCAACCGCTTGGGCTATATCCTATGTGCGTGGGTGAGAGTAAGAGGGATTATGTGCTTATGTCATCCAACAACTTTTGTGTAAGCAGTGACCACTGAAGTGTATGGGCTGGTTTTGCCTGTTACTCCCTGGGATCGCTGAATGCGCCACCCCCTGTAAAAGTGTCCACAGGCACCATCAGGAACGTGGCCCCAGGCCTGATCGGGGCACATTGTGCAGACTGTAATGGTTTGCTTCTCCACTGGACTGAAGCTCACCCGTCCTTTCTACACCACTTCAGAGACAGGTTTTACGCAGTCAGAGTGCTTGCATGCCTCACGAACGGTAAAATCTTTGGGAATTATAGTAAATGTATCCCCCCCCCCTCCCAAAAGGGTTTCTTATTTTCACACTTAAATTCCAAAATAAAACAGCGTGGCACTTCAAGCTCCTCGACGCAGGAAAGCACCTGGGTGAAGGAGCTTCATGTACCTTTTTTTTTTTTTTCCGTAACCATCAGTAGCTCTGCTCCCTGCTCTGACCTGCAGCTCAGCCGTACAGGGGCTGACGGTATCCAACATAAAAAGAAAACGCTGCCCCTTCAAGGCATCCGCTCCGCTGCTGCTTCCCTGCGCAGCGTGTGCGGGAGCGGGCAGGCTGGCAGGGCGGGCAGCAAGCGCTGCCTTCTCCCATGGATCAGCTGTGCCACGGTGCTAAACGCGGGCTCAGATACCCGAGCTCCTTCTCTGCTTCGTGTAAAAACTGGCATTTAGATCATGGAATCGTAGAATGAACCATGGAATGGTTCGGGTTGGAAGGGACCTTAAGGATCACCTAGTTCCAACTCCCCTGCCATGGGCAGGGAATAGATATCCCAGGTAAAAAAAAAAAAAAAACAAACCACAAAACATTACTGTGCGTATATTCTGCGGGTGAATAACACCTTGCAGTTACCACGCGATTAACCAAAGTTGTGATTGTTGGAGGGTTGGTATCATTTCTGACACCTCTTTGGTCATAGCTGCCCCCACAGGCATGCCCCAGCACACGAGCCCCGCTGATTTGCATGGGGACACTGCATTAATTGGGCACCCCAGCCATTTCCGAGGCGCTCATCCTGCGGCACGCTCCACACCAAGGGGACCAACCCGTTGAGGACTTGGGTAAATATTCCAGGGTAGTATGGATGAGCCACGTTTTAAATAACATCAGAGTTTTGACACACTTCAGGAAGCCACATTAAAAACCAACCCTTATCTCCCAGGGATCTTGGGGAAAACAGTCAGCCCCAGCCCAGCTTGTGCTACAGCTTCACCGTCGCAATTACAGAATTCTGCTTAAAAAAAAAAGCTCTTATTATAAAGCCATATTTTCAGTACTTATAACATCGTGAAAAATGATCCCTCAGATTTAAACTTTTTTTCTTTTGTTCTTAGCCAAAACCCAATTTATTATTTTTTTTTATTATTTTTTTTTTACTTTTTCAGTTCCTAAGTATGGAAAAAGGGATCTGAATCCTGCGCTGGTGTCCAATTTATGCTAGCTGAGAACCAAGCTCCATGTTTTGAGGCTTGAAAAAAAATTACGCAGCTTTATTTAACTTTATGTTACTGCACCGTTACACAAGAACTTAATACAGTTTGGATTCAGGGAACAAGCCTGGCATTTAGCTAGCTTCTGTGAGCAATGTCTTCGGAGGAAAATGAGAAGATACACTCAAGTTATTTATATTTGTAATTACCATTAATCTGTGTTACTAATGAGGGTTTTGATCCTGAAAATGGATCCATAAACATGGACTCCCGCACCACTATGGAGCTGTGATATGCACAGAGGCCCATAGGAAAAATTTCCACTGAAATATATTCTACACTGGTAATTTGGACCCTAAAATGACTTTGAACATCTGATTTAACTTGGTGCGTATTGCTGTTGCTCATCTCTAAGACTAATAGGGGACACCTCCGTTTGTTTGGGGTTTGTTGCGCTTAATGGTAAAACAAAATTTGAGATTGCTGCGGGCTATCACGGTGCTGTACCTTCTCATTGCAAATGCTGTTCTAAATACTGAAGCCTAAATTAAATTAATGTATACAGTCCTGAACCTACAGAGTTGATTAGATGCGCTTAGCTTTATGCATACAGATGTCAGTAAGATTACCAATAATACATGAAGTCAAGGGTACGTGCAAATATACATAAATACATGTGTATATATATAAAATATATATCTATAATATACACAAAATACGTAAATATGTAAAAATACATATATACATGTAAAAATACATAAAGTCAAGGGTACGTGTAAATTCCACCAAGAATAGCACCTCCGACTGTAAGCCTGATGGGTTCTTAAAATACCTACACACAATTGTTAAAACAGGCGACCCCTCACTCGTCCCTATGTCCTCTAGCTGCGATTTTCTAGAACAAGATTGAGAAATATGGTAAATTACAGCAGCGACTACAGAAGGCGTGGGGCAAATCTGTATCGCAGGGGCACCAGCGGCGCATGGGGATCCCATCTGCATTTGTTGGGAACTGCCCTGCCGCAACACCGCGGGTCCCCCGAAAAGCGACACCCCGAGAAAGTGCCAAAATTCTGCAGTTAAGGGGGCCACGGCCTGAAGTTACTGGTGCTAGACTGTCACCTCTGCTAGACCCAGGCCATCCCTTGCACCCTTTCATCCGCACTACGGGTGGAGGAGGGGGAAATGGCAAAGTAATTAATTAATTGAAAATAATTATTTTTTTTTATTGCCATTAGGCTTCAACGGGGCTGTCGCTCCCAGCGAGGTGTGGGTGGCTGGCCGGCGTGTGTAATCTCCATGCCCTCTGCTGGCTACAGCCAGCCCAGCGTGTCTCAGCAGCGTGCCACCACCACCCTGCCCTCCCAGCTGGGAGGAGGACCACTCGTCCCCTCCTGGGAAAAGATGCTGGGAAGTGCTGCCGGTGGCGGTGGTCCCTGCTGTCCAAATAGTTTTGTCCCTTGGTTTTATCAGAGCCGCGGCACTGGTTTAAGTGTGGATAAACTGGTGGCTACTCTCCAGGAGGACGGGAGCTTGAAGCCTCTGCAGTCAGCCATGTCTCATCCGCTGATGCTGTTAGCGAGGACATCTGAGAAGAAGATTGACCTATGAGTTTGGGAGAATTAATCTGGTCTTAGCATGTGATCTGGGCTTTACTCTAGTGATTGGCGTAGGGATTGTCCCATAGCTCAGGAGAACTAATACGGGATCTCTTCGTCTTCTGAGCCATCTGCAGCCGCCCTCTGCCAGTCCCTTCTCTCTTGCAGAGGAAGATTCTGGCAGAGGCAGGGTTGAAATCATACTATCTGCCAGAAGTTTGAAATTTAGAGCTGGCATACTCTCAGTGACTAGTCCTCCCAGAATGAGAAAACAGCCCTTTAAATGACTTGTTGACTCATAGGACTAGCAGTGAGAAAATTTCCTTCATCCTAGAAAAATTTTCTATGGCCAACACATACACGTATCCCTTTTTTCATCATCACCATCACCTAGACCTTTTCCAAAATCTGCCGAGTAACACGGGAGAGTAAGGAAAACCTCCTGGTTCTGCTTCTCAGGACATGCTGCAAGATGCCACTCTACTTTTAAACCTTGCTCGTCACCAAATCTCGACAGCAAGGCTGGAGACCATGCCCAGAGTTTTGCAGATGAGTCCTAGGTGTCCGTTATAAACCATCTTCCTGCGGTACTGTTTCCCGTGTGACCTTCCCCTTGGAAAATTCCTTCTTCAAAGGGTGGCAGACACCTGAGGAGAAGTTACTACATCAGCCGTTTCAGGAACACTGCTCACAGGTGAACATCAACCATATTATCATTTCCAAAGCTGAGGCTCAATCCCGATGCTTAGGATAAGATGTCCAGAACCCTAAATGAGGCACTTCTGGGACACTCTGCTCCTGATGAAAGTTGTCTCCAAAACTTCAGTACCCAAAGTTGTGTGACTGAAGCACATGTAGTATGCGGCATCCTTTCTTATCGATTACTTCTAATGTTTGCTGTTACAGCACTGGACACTTGTTTTCTTTACAAGAGTCCACTCTTTTTTTTTTTTCAGGGGTTTTTTGAATCCCTCTCGGAGCAATATCCTGTTGCTATGAGTTCCACAGGCTAATGGTGTGGAAAAATATTTCCCTGTGACAAGAGCTACACCTGTCCAACCCCCCTTCTGTGTACCATCCATCACGCTGACAGCATAGGTAACTTGCCCGGGATCATGTCAAAGCGTGAAATAGCTATAAAGGCAAAGCATATGTGTTTGTCATTTTTGTCATTAATGGGATCAAGTAAAACTAAGGCAAAGCTATTGAACTGTGCCTCAGAAGCTGGGGGAAGCCGGAGCCATGTCCAAGAGCAGCTCGGAGCGGTGGCTCCTGCTTTGGCCCATGGCAAGCGCACGGGGTGAGCAAGGCTTTGCTCTTATTTATTCCTTGGCGTTTGCTGGGACTGCGCCTCGGGGAACATGTTGGGTTCGCTTTTGGGGCCCAAATAGGCTACACATTCTGGTGCAGGGGCAAAGCCTGGAGGGACAGGGGTCTGCACCTACCTGAGATATGGGGCTCCCCAGTTCAGCAGGGGACCTCAATTCAATGGGGAACTGGAAACGACCCCCACCTTTCCTTTTAGCCAGGCAAGCAAAGCCAAGCAGGACAGATCTAGTGAGCTTTTAAGGCAGCTCTCCGGTGTGATTAGTTAGAGCCTAACATGAGATAAAATCAATTGGAAACTTGTGTGAGTTAGGGCTGCTCTCATCAGTCAGAGTTTGCAGCAGCCAAGTGCAGCATGATTGTTATTAATATCTGCTACAGATATATAAGCTGAAATGGTGCTTTACAGTAAAAAGAAAGACAAGTTGCTCTTTCCCAAGAACATACGGGTTGCGGATCTAATTCCGTACTGCGGATCTAATTCCGTACTAATTACCCGCGCATCTGTGGTAATAGGAACTGGCTGTTTGTAGGAGGAAATATCCTGGTGCCTTATACGCACGTGTGTTTTCTCACGATGCTACGTAACAGAGAGGGATGCTGTTCAGGAGTTCCAAGTGCTAAGTATTACGATGTTTGTGGTCGTGCCCGGGAACTGCATGAGATGTTAGAGAGCTCACACGCCATAGGTGACTTAAGACAAGCCGATGCTTTGTGCCTGCCTTCTTTCAAAGGAAAACGCTTTATGCCGATGCAGTTAGTCCTGTGTAAGGCTGGACCTCAGCATCAGCTGTAGTGCTCACTACTGTGACTGCTGTGATAATTCCCATGCTGCGATACGAATGGGATTGCACCATAAACCCACACACCTTAGCCGCGCTGATGGCCAAGCCTACATAATAGCCCAGTGCATTGGTGCTAATGATCCAGTGTTTATGGTGGCCCACAGCACCGTTGTCATGCCAACCAGATGGTATTCCTCCCTAGGAAAAATAATAATAACCAAATAAATAAATACTTTCTTTCCCTAGACTGATCTGCCTGTTCAATGGGAGTTGGAGGTTAAACCTGAAGGGGGGAAAATCCAGGCTGAAATAACAAACCGGCCTCTGTTCAGAGGAGAGCAGAGTGAAACATCTTTCGCCTTCTCTATCCCCCCTGCCCTTCGCAGAAGACTCTGTGCAAAACCTCCTCTCCAACAAAGCAAACCCCTCCTGCGGCACGGCAGGGCTGGGGAGGGGGAATTTCTGCCTCATCGGTCCCTCCCTGGGGATTTGGGTCAGGCCAGGGACTTCCATGCAGAACCCCCCTATCCTGGTCCCACAGCAGCGTGGCTCCAGCAGAGTCACGGCACAAGGAAAGCCTGTCCCTGTTGCTGGGCGCGAGTGTCCAGCAGCCTGCCTAGCCTGCCTTCGGCTCAGCCCCACCACATCTGCTGCCCCGGCAGAGATTTTGGAGTCTGGTGTACCCATCGGGGTACTTGCAGGAGGGAGGATCCGATCCTCGCTCCTCCTTGGGATCCTCCCTTCCCTTTCTGAGAGGGTGATGTGCTCCAGAGCTACGGCTCCTCCTTAGCTCAGTCACCAAACCTGGCTTCAGAGACCATCTTCACAATCTCTTCTTACAACTTTGGGTAATTTTTGGTGTCATACTGAGACAGACTCCTGCTGCTGACTTCCAGGGCTTTGTGCCTGCTTCTCCATTGTTGGAACTAGATGATCTTTAAGGTCCCTTCCAACCCTAACAATTCTATGATTTCCCTCCTGGGAAATTACCCACCTTCCTCTGAGAAACACGTGTTTTCTTTCTACTGGTCTTTTTCACGAGTCACTTCTCACCTGCATTTACAATCCCTTTTTGTTTTGCCCCTCTCGTCCTTTAATCAGCTCACATTACTCTAGCAGTAAATTACTTAAGGCAGGCAAATAAGTGCAACAAGCTAGCTTTCTGTCAGACGTGAGCCTGTTGATACACTCAAAATTTCTTTATCTTGGCCCAGCTTTCTCTTTTGCTGGCTTTTTCTACCATCCAGTCCCAGTGCCCCATATCCCATCACCCAGTCCCAGTGCCCTATATCTCACAACCCTTCAGATGCCTGCCATGGTTGCTGGAGGAGCATCTCATGGCATTGGCAGTTTTCTGGTGGACCTCAACCCACCCCGTGAGGCAGAATTTACTGGAATTCACAAAATTATTCAGATAACAAGAATAGCTTGAATTTTAACAGCAAATAAAACCAATAAACCTTGGAAGGGGCATAAACCCTTACACTACAGGTTGGACCAGTAGCTGCCTTGAAAAGGAAACTGTCCCAGGGAATGGCTTGTGCTGCCAGTGTAGTTTTTCCTTGCAATGTTTCTTGCACGCCTGCTGTGCCTTTTGGCAGTGTCACTACCAGCAGGGGCAAGACATGGATTAGGTGAGCTCTAGGTCTGGTCCGTCTCCAAACTCCTGTGTTTCCTCCTACAGCTCTAATGAAAATTGAAGGGAATGAGGGGTACTTGGGATTAAAAAAATTCCACTACAATAACCCAAATTAGGCACTTCAGAGTTGAGAGCCATCCCCTGCGCATAGCACCTCACCCGATTTCCTTTGTTAGCACTGAGCCAGTGAGTTAGCCAAGGCAGACACACCGATTCCCATGCGCCTGCCGTGCATCATGCCTAGCTGGCGAGGCTGCATGGGAGCCCGTATTCATTTCTCCCTGTTGTATGTGAAGCATGTGAAAGGCCACTTCTTCCAGTCACATGTTCTTCGGCTGGTTTTCAGGAGACTCCTTTCCATCCGTCCTTCCATCAGTCCATCAAGCCAGCTATGCACAGCATTATTCTCCCTCCCTCAAGGCTGTGCCAGTGAGAAACAGTCGTAGGGTTTGACCAAGAGATGTTAAATAGACCTGACAATCTGTGTCTTGTAGGAAATCTTGAGCTTCAGTAGCATCTGGGTCTTTCTCACATCGATGTTCTTGAAGCTGAGTCAGGTTTGGATTGTCCTGAAGATGTTCAGGTCTCTCTCTCTTTTGTCTTCAGAGCGTGTGGGTAGTTGACCCTGTTGAGTAATGTCATCTCGTTAGAGAGAAACATATGTCCATTGAGATAAGGATGAGCTGTCTTCCATAAGGAGCAATAGGTTTGAAATCAGATCTCAGTGAGTCTTTCTGTTACATGTTCAATTGGTGTGACACCCCCCACTGAAATCCTGCAGGGATATATTTCAGTGGGCTAATTATAAATTCCCTCTGTCTTGCATTAGCTGGATACAGCATGCCTGGTGGCATGAACCTCCCCTCCTTCATTCGTGTTGTGCACCTCTCTTGCTGCAGGCAAAAGTAATTTCCCCAGCCTGGAAATGTGATTTAATTTGACCTTGTTCACACAGGTTCTGCATCTTTTACATTCCCACCCCCAATGATAAAACAGGATCAGAGGAAATTGCTATGATTCACAGCGATGCTCTGCCTCAGCCTCCGATTCTTCTTGTTCCTTCCTCTCCCCCCATCCCCTGTTCTGCCTGCCCACCACAACTGTTTACCTTACAGAGTGCCTTTGACTGCAGGTGGAGGATGTAAAAGGGATGTGAAGATGTGAAACCACATGCCTGTGTCACATCCCCACTGCCAGGAGAGGCAAACTGCTCGTCTTTCCTTACGAGCCGCTTCAGGGGTGAAAGAAAAAGAAATGGAGAGCGGGAGTGGAGAGGGAATATTAACAGAAACAAGGGCAGTGCTTTAGCACTCTGTTTCTCAAATGTTTTTCTAGCAGAGCCTTACTTGAGGGAACCACCCGTGGTCCCTGCCTGCCTGGATCCGCTCCTTCAGCCCTCCACTGCTTGCCCCAAGGCTGCCGTGGGCTGCTCACCTGCACCTTCCCGCTGTCCTCCTGCCCCCCGGCCTTGCCCTCCAAACCACTCGCTCTTCTTCCAGCGCTGCCGAGATGGTGAGAATAAATTGTCCGACATAAATACCCCAGCCTTGGCCTCCCCAATGGTGCCACTTAGAGGAGCAGCTGCGGAGAGCCTTGCGCTCGCCTCGCGCAGGTTCAGATCTTGTTTGTGGGACTCCCTTTCCCTTCTCCTGTGTTTGATCCTCAGCAGTGAGACTTAACAGCGAGCATCTCTTGTGAAGACTGTCTCTCTAGCTGTGCCAGAGCAGTATTTATAATACAGCCGCTACTTTGCAGAATCCCAAAGCATACAAGATGCTTGGAGAGGCACGCTCTGGCTGTGCGTCAGCTGCCTCCACCAGTAAATTCGGGCATGGGAACAGCAAGCCATTTTACACCAGCTCACAAAAGCCGTAAGCCATGACAAGAAACACTGGCTATCTGTAGCAATAAGCTGCAGAGCGCTATGGAAGCATGCTTACAATGTTTTCCCAGTAATGGGGATGGCATCAATTGTCAGCGAAGCAGACAATCTGGCTGCACGTGTCATTCAGACTTGTTAATGCTCTGCTACCCGTCTGCCGGATTTCCCTTTTGTGCTGAACTGTTCCTAGAGCCTTGGAAAACCTGCCGGGTCCAGTGCCAAATTGTGTGGATCCTTTCCCTCCAAACACGGAAGATTTTTGTCTCGTTTTAGGAGTGTTATTCTTTACAGCAAGTTTCTGAAGGGGATGAGAAATGTTTGAGACCTCTTAAGAAGAGATCAGAGCCATATTCCATATTGCAATAGCTTTATCCATAGAAGGTCATACTTGCTCTTTCTGTCTCTACTTCAGCAATTCACACCAAATGGAATATGGTCTAAACAGGTCATATGCAAGCCCAGGTTGTATCGGGGTAGCCTGGCTGGACAGGAAGGACCTCGAGTGGTCTCTAAAGGACTGGTAGCTGCAAGTGTTGAGCTTTTGCACTGGGAAGAGAGTGGGAAGGGGCAGGATGGAGGAGAAGGAGAATATGTCCTCTCATCAGTACTCTGTGAGGCTGAGAAACAGCTGCCAGAGCTGGAGACCACAGTGGATAAAAGACAAAGCACCTGCGTTAGTGTTTTGCCCCTAATTTGTATGGACTTAGAAAGAGGAGGAGGCTTTTGGCCTGGGGAAGCTGGGTGAGGTCCTCCAGAGAGCAGAGTTTAAGGCCAGAAGGTTCAGTTCTGAGCATGGGGTGGGTTGTCCGTGTGGTGACGGGCTGAGCGGTGAATCAGTCCAGAGGCCCAGACGATGGAGGGCTTTGCTTGCCCTCCATCAGCTCGACCCCTTCTCTGTCAACCAAAGCAAGACGCCTTGTTCCCCAGAGCCCCCAGATGAAGGCTGGTGCCTCTCACATGGAGACAAAGGTCTGAAAACCTACCAGCCTGGCTTCTAGTGGCAGTAGGAGCTCATTCCCAGTGAACTGGATGTTTGCAGAGCGCAGTGCAAGACTGCCCGTGACTCAGTGAAATCCAAGTGCTGCCCACTGCCGAGTAACGTTTTTGTGAGTAAGAGACTCATATAAGCCATCCACGGTTTCTATTCATTTTCCACCACCCCCCCAGGCAGCTCGCGTGAGGCTGAGCAAGTCTCTTGCTCTCTCTGGCTGCTTCTAAACTCATCTTCATTATTGCCCATTTTGGCTCGCTTTCATCCTTCCTCTTCTGTCGTGAGGATTTTGCCTCCATCCCTCATCTTCGAGCAGGCACGAGCATGCTGATGCTCCCCTCCATCCTCTCCCTGCCTCTTGTCTATTTAAACTGCAATGTTTTAGGAGCAGGGACATTAACCCTCGTCTGGATTAGCATCGCTCTAATGTAAATAATATTAGTTACATTATAGATGTTTCCGTAATTAGAGTTCCTATTTCTATAGGCATTTAAACACCTCGTCTCCTCATTTGACAGTTATGTTATTTGATTTGTGTTCTCCTGATGTGGAGAGCGGTACAGAAACCCTTTTATCTCTTCTGATGAACGGGTTCAGACTATGATTGGATTTGATTTTTTTAGCATCGTGCGTAGGGAGGAGCCCACAGACACCAGGTACAATTGGCATAAGGTGGGATACTGCCACAGAATTTGAATAGAGGTTAAATAACATGGCAAGAAGCAGGGTTTTAATCAGGGTGTTTTTTTTTTTTTCCAAGGAGCGTGAGGTAAGGACAAACCCTTTCAAAACCAAGGGGAAAAAAAAAAAAAAAAGCTGGCCTGAGTGGTGAAGCCTTTTGGGAAGAAAACTTGGCCTCCCTGTCCCCATTTGCCTGCCTTTGGAATGGGACACATCAGTATTTGCCGGCGCTCCGAGGGAAGCGCGCTCATGAAAAGGTTTACCAGAGATGATTTTATCAGCGAGGCTTGTCTTGGCAGATGGCTGTATGTTTCAAATTTAAACAGAGAGGCATAAATAGTAGAAAAGAAAAGAGGGTAATAAGAAAAATATTAAACTGCCCAGTGCAAATCCTTGGGGAACTTCTATTGCAATAACTGACCTCCCATATAGCGCCATTTATTTCATACGCTGGCAGCTTTATAGGTGCTTGTACAGCTACAGACGAACACCAATTTGCCAGCGCAGTTTGTTTTGATAACTGTTGTTTTCAATAAATCTATATTAAAATCAAAGGGAAAATTAAATAGACCGAAGTCAGTGGCACTAGAGATAAGGTAGCACATTACTACACTGGCCTCTTCAGCGGCGAGGAGCTGCCTCTTACCTCCAACGTGGGTCACAGGTGTGATGAATTTCGGTGGTCTCAGCTGTGCTTTTTGATGGCAGCCAAGATAAGTGAGAATATTTGGCGGGGGAAAGGGAATTTTGACATTTCAAAGCTCAGCTGCTCCAGGGTCTTAACAAAGGAGGAGGTCCGGGCGAGGATGCACCGCTCACTCTCACAGGCTCTTTCTCTTGGGTTTCAAAGGACACTTGCAAGCACAGAGGCCAAGGTCTCCAGCCTTTGGACCCCTCTGCACTGTCCCCTGGGACCCCTTACGTGTTCCCATCCCTATGTGGCAATCCACACAGCTGGCACCTGCGCTCTGAAAGCAGCAGGAGATGCAGGAGTTGCGACAGGTCCCCGGGCAAGGGGGATGTCTGCGTCTGAAGCTTGTGTGGACATGGGCATGTCCTTCTCCTCCCTACCCCCGGGAGTAGGTGCCTCCGATGGCAGAAGGGGAAGTCCTGGTGGAAGAGAGGGAGGAGGGAAGAGAGAATAGAAACTCCAGGGAGAGAGCCGAGAAGGAAGGAAAGAAGAAAGAAAGGAAGGAAGGAGCGAGCTGGGGGAAACGATGGGAGGAAGAGAGAGACTGGAAGAGGAAAGAGGGTCTCCAAACACTGGAGGGGAAAGACAAAGAGGCAGAAAATAGAATAAACAGAAGGGGAGACGATGGGGAAATTAAAGCAGCGTAGACAGAAGGCACGTGAGAGCAAGGGTCTGACTCTCAGCCCTTTACACCAGGGAGCCGCCCCTCACGCACCTCCCTCCCCAGGGGTTTAGCTGTGCTTTGGTGGTGCGTGTTTCTGGAGAGAGAGGCGAGACCTTAAGTTTGATGGAAGGAGCCGCTTTGGCCAGGAATTTAGGAAATACTCTAAAGACCTGGCCTCTGGACATTTGGAGCAGCAGTGGCGAGCGCTAGCCAGGTAATTATTTAGTTTCTATGGGGCAGTTTAGAGGACTTTTGGGTCCAGAAAGTTTTGCAGAGCACTGCACGTCACGGCTGAGTCCAAACAAATAATGAACATAAGAGAGTTCATGGTAGAGCAGATCAATTTTTTTCCAGCAGACCAGTTTTCTACCAGAAAACGCTGATTGGAGTAACTGGAAACATTTTCTAGGATATATCAACATTATCCAAGCTTTTGCTGAGAAATTAACCAAAGTGTTCGGTTTTTATTTTTTTTTTTTCTCATCTCCTTCTGACAGTATTGTTTTGCTCCTGTGTTATACATTTATACCCCTTTTTGGTCCAAGTGCTTGGCCAAAAACACGGGGTCTCCTGAGCTGATGGGGAGCCATCTGGGTACCGTATTTTTCCTTTGCGAAGTTTCGCTTCCCTGCCCCACGGCAAGAATCAAACTGCGAGTGGCGATGGGCTTATGCCAGGCCATTTTCCTGCCAGCCATCAGCCCGAGAGCTAGTTCAGGTTTTTTCAATGACCTTGTTCCCCCCCTGCTTCTTGGGATTGTGCTGGGCGCTCCTCTTCTGCCCGGCTGCTCTTGTCTCTGCTGTCCATCTTTTAAAAGCACATTTGAAAAACAGTAGTCAAAAATCCACCTCCCCGCACCTTGACGCAGGGATCCCTGTTGTTCCTGATGTTCGGTTTCATGAAGAGACTTCGCCGGTTTAATAGGATCTTAAAAGAGGGTGGAGATTCCGCCTGTCGATGTAATATACAGTATAAGGAAACGTAACAGTGTGGTGTAATGGGTGGTTTGGACTTGTAGAATTATGTAATAATAAAAGAAAAGAAATGTCAAAGTGGTAAAGTGAAAAGAAATATACTATTTTTATTTGGGAATATGTCATTAAACGAAAAAAAAATCAGAGAGCTAAACTTTTGGTCCCAGCTTAGGTCAAAAATCATATTTTTTGAAACCTCAGAATTTCCCAAGGGACACAAATTCCTTTATTATTATTTTTGGCCAGCTGTCTTCCATATGACTGCCCGTGAAAAGTATTTTATCTCGAGTTAAAATCCCACACATAAAAATGTCTCTCTACCTTCCAGCAGGTGTGCTTGTCCTGTGGGAAGATTTGCTTTATCAGCAATTTGTCCCTCCAGGAGAAACGCTTAATTTTAGATGTTTTTTCCATTTACACTTAGAGTTCAAGACACTTGAGCAGCGGCTCAGTATTGGGTGGCCTGTGCAGGCGTCAGAACCCTTCCTTTATACACTGCAACCCTATTAGCTAAAATACTGGCAAAGAGATTTTGGTGAAGTGGGTTTTTTTAATGTCCCATTAAAAATGTTTAAAATGTTTAAAAATGTCCCGTTTCATTGCTCTTGATGCCCTCACTTTGAAATACAGCTTTCCCATGACGACATAGCTGTAAAACACATTCAACTTCTTATTTTTTTAATTTTTTTTTTACTAGTTAGCAACGGAGTTTTGCTATAGCCATTAAAATATAAAGAATAAACTGCACCCAACTGTACAATATTTTTTTACCAGCATTTATAGTGACAATATAAACTGTGAGGGTTAAGCCTGAATTTTTTTGTGGATGGCATTGCAATATCAAGATTAAGTACACAGTGCGAGCGCAACGGTTTTACAACATACCGTACCGTAAAAAAGGTTGTATTTCTCTAGCAAATTGACATCACTCTTTGTCCGTCTTTCTTTGTACTTCTTGGGTCTGATTTTTAGGAGCGAGAGTTGGAAAAGGCACGGGAGGTGATTCAGCGCAGCTCCCTTGAACCGGAATCCGGTTGGCACCGACGGGACGTTTTACGGTGCTGTAAGTGGCTGGTTTCGTGGCTCCCATCGCTCCTCCCGGGAGGTGATCCCACAGTTTAATGCATGGCAGCCTCGGGAAATTTCTCCTGGTGTTCAGCCTACATTTTCCTTCAGTCAAACGTCTTGTGGAAATGCTCTGCTGAGGGGTCCTTTTATTTCGGTGCCGATGCCTTCCTGACGCACGTAGGTAGTTCTTCTGCTCATCTCACATCCAAAGTGGGGGTAAGGGGCAAAACCTGTATTCACCGGGCGCTTTTCACCCTCCCTCTTTACCCAAGCCACCTACCCGGGCACGCTTCCGCTTCCTGAAGCACGTACCTTGGTGGTTGTTTCATATCCAGCACCGAGGGCTGGGTGCCTTGGGGTGGTCACACCAGACCCATGCAGAGGAGAAGCGTGGTGGCGTGCAGCCCGAGCTACAGCGTTGTTTGTGTTTGCTTTGCATTTCATTGCATCCTCCTGTGCTCTCGAATAAGGGGGGATTTTTTGGAGACAGGACCAGCCTGTCTGGCCAGCTTTGTACAGCCCCTTGCATGTCAATGTGAGGTCCGGCAGGGACCATCGTGTCCAACCCAGCAAAGCACAGGCTAGAGAAATATAATCAATCAAACCCCAGAACTTTGCCCAAACCCAGGCTATGGCAGATCTCCTACGGAGACATCCCATCCTGGTCTGAAATGTCCAGGACTCCCTGGTCCTCTGTTAACATAGCCCAGTCAATAGCCACTTTCTGATGTCCTGCTATGTTTTCCTAGCGCGCTTTATTTCCTAGCCTGCCAAAGGCTGTCCCTCTCACCTCTGTTTTAACTGGAAAAGGATTTCCACCCCATGGCCCTGATTCCGGCTGAATTAATGGTTTTTGAACTGAATCAGCACATTTGAAGTTAAAACAGATCCCCACTGAGTCTGTACATTTTTATTACCGTGCAAGGAGTGCTTAGGAAAATAAAAGGAACAAGAAAGCCCTGAGAGTGGACCACCCTGTTGAGGGGGGAAATATAGAAATCGAGCATGTTTATGTGAGTGATATTTATAGGGTCAAGTGACAAATATTGTACGAGGCCTTGGAGCCCGGCTCAGGAATACCACGTACCAGGCTGGGCACTCGTGCTCAAGAAAATCTAGTTGAAACTGGAGCAGGTGCAGAGGAGGCCTGCTACCATGGTGTGGGAAATGGAAAGCCAAGGTGGTGAGGAGACATGAGAATAATGTGGTTTGTTTAGCCCAGCAAAACAAAGAATGACAAAGATGACCAGGATCTGAGATTTGCCTGTAGATACACCAGGCGAGGGAAAAAAAACCCCAAGTTAAAGCAAAGGACCATTTTGCCAGAATGTAAACTAGCTGTGAATACGTTTAATCTGGGAATTAGAGGAAGCTTCCCATTTTTCAGGCAGAGAAGACCTGAAGAAGCCTTCCACTCGGCTTAGCATGGGTAAGTAAACGAACATCTTTGAAGATGGAGGCTGATAAATTTATTGGGCTGTTGGATGGGAAATTATATTACAAAACGGCTGAGTATCCTCGGGACTCCTTTCCTGGCCTACACTCCTACATGTGGATTGCGTTTAGGATCTGAAATCCTCTTTTGCCTTTCCTTTGCTAAGGACATCAGCACCTTTAAAATCTCCTGTCACTGTCACCCAAGAGCCCTTTGCTGCGTCTACAAACCTCCTGGCCCCACGGAGCTGCTGTTGCTGCTGCTCCCAAATTCATCAAGGGGGTCACTGTCAAACAGCGAGACACACTTGCTCCCACCGGGGTTGAACGAGCTGCTTTCTTTCAAAACACCCTTTAATTGACAGCTAGGAATAGCTTTCCATGATGACAAGCTGTCATTAATATCATTCACCAGAATGATACCCCAGTGATAGTATCTGTGTTTAGAGGAAAAGGGAGAGAGAAATCCTCTGCAAACAAATGTTTCGACAGAATACACGAACTGAGCTGTGGTTTCAAGAATGACAACATGAATATAAAAATGTACATTGTGAATATTAGCATTCCCTTAAATATGTGTTCACGTTGGTTAATGAGTCCCACCGGTGGCGTTAGTAACTGAAGGATTTGGGTTGGCACGTTATTAACTTGTTAAGTAGAAAACAGTGATACGAGACTACTTGTCATGTGTATTATAAGACATTTAAAAGTTGCATTCAGCATAAGCAGCTGAACAGAACTAAAGGAGTCGCCTTTTAAATGAGGTGATGTTTCTTCGAGGTGTAATCATGTAAAATCCCATTGCTTTTAAAGGAGCAGTGCCCTTGGGAAGGAGGCACTGGGAGCAGGGCTGGGGACGCAGTCGGTGGGACTCTCCCTCCTCCTTTCCGCTGCCCCAGCAGCAGGCAGCAACCTGGTACTTCATCTTGGGCTAGGATGGGCTCAGTCCTTTATTCACACCGAGGATCCCCTGGAGCCGCCATGCAGGGTCTGGGGGGGTGTTATTCTGTATTTTCTGCCTTAACCTGCCCCACCAGTTTGCTGCCTTCTCGTAAAGCCGTATCCATCTGCCAGCCCAGAGGTGGCTGCACATCTGTGCTGAATGAAACGATGCTTTGTTGAGAAACTGTTGGGGTTTTAGAACAAATAAAACATACAGGTAACTGTAGACCGGGCTGCTGCATCTGCTGGCAGCAGCACAGGGGATCGAGCTGTAGGAGAGGGAGGCAGAGCTGGAAGCTTCGAGCTGCCCTTTCCACCTGGTGTTTCAAGATAGTCCTTCGTGTAAACCAGGACAGCCCAGACACGGCCCCAGCGTGGACCCTATTTCCTCTGGGCTGCTTCTAGCCATCCCAAAATCTCTAAAGTAGGACAAGCAATTAAGAGACCAGAGCTGCTGCTGGAACACACTCGCTCGCTCTCGAACTGGCAGAGGGCTGATTCTGTCAGCCCTAAGGCAACGGGGTAGTGGCACCCACCGTGGGCTGTGCTGCCAGGAATAAATAAGGTGACCCCAATCAGCCCTTTTGCCCACTTTTCCCCATATGCATGACCCAGTTTCTCAATATCACTTGTCCCGGGGCCCCACGGTGGTTCTCCACCTTTGCATTTTGTAGCTCTGCCACCGACTGAGTCCCTTGGGGAGGGCAGCTGTTCCCAGCCAGGATGCTACAGGGGCCATGAGCATTGATGGGGAGGCCACAGCATATCTATTGATCACCCTCATTCATTTTTCCAGAAGCCTGGAGTGAGCCAGATTAATCTGTAGGTGACATTTTCAGTGACCTGCAGTGTTCATTTGAGACGTGCAAGTTCACATAAGACAGGCTCAGAAACGAACGCTACAGAAACAGCGACTATTTAACAAAACATGCCTCTCCTCAAACTGGTTTGGGTGCCTTTTTCGGCAGCTGTTATCTGTGCCAGAAAAAAGAACCTCTTTGAAAGTGCAGTTGCTGAAGGAAATCACAGGACTTTGGCGGACAACTTCTATGGATCTCACAAGGGTCACTGAGGCTGGCAGAAGCCAGGATGTGGCCCCTGGTTATTGCAGATTCTCAGCTGGGAAAAGAGGTTCCCCAAAAAAAGAAATGGGCAGGAGGAAACCTCCTTCCTGCTGTGCTGCCTGACAAACCTGGGAAACGGCACCAGGCTTGGCTGATGAAAAGAGGACATGCACACATCTATGAGCCGTTCGTTGTTTGTCTAGACTGAGAAAAAAATTATTTTTTGCTGCTAGGTACAGAGGTCAGCAGTGAAGAGACCTCCTCTCTCTCATCCTCCTGGAAACACACACAGCCCTAAATTTCAAGCTTTGGGGCTGCAGTGTAATTTTCAGCACGTCTCAGCCAGGTTCCAGCCCTGATAAGGAGGGGCAGGCACAGATCGCTCGGGAAACGCCACAGCGCAAAGGCCCTCCGTTCGCTCTCCTGGGCTCCTGGCAAACCCTACATCAGTCACCAAAGGCTTGACAAATCACAGCGATACAGCTGAGCTTAGAAGTAAAACTTCACATTATCCTTGCTTATGTGGGTGGGAGGCTGAGAGATGCCAAATCTAGGAGGGTTTAAAGGAACTCTTTCTATTATTAAATGGTTTGCTGTTGGTATTTTTATAGTTCTGACATGCTACTTTCATGATTCAGGCTTCTCAAGTTCAAGGCTGCTCACAAAAAAAAAAAAAAAATTCATCCTGAAGAGTCGGAAACACAATTAAAGGCAGGGGCACTACGCAGACCTGGCCAGGCAGCCTGGAAAGTGCGAGCAGCCTGGCTCCCGTGGAGCGGCTGTCGGTGATCTCCACACCCTGGTGCTTGCCTTTGTCCAATATTTTAAGGCACGGAGCCAGAGGAAGGCTTAAGGGATAGTTTGAAGAGGACAGCAAGATGACAGCGAGGTGGGACTGCTCCCGCCTGCGGGCAGAGGATGGGCGAGGTGGCCTCTAGGATCCCTTGCAGCCCTGTTTGTGCGAGTCGGTGACTCTGCGTTTGCTCTTCGCGCATGGGTGGAGTATGAGGGACAGTGCGAAGGAACTGCTGGCTTGAAATGTGGAGGCATGGGTTAATGTAGGGAGCAAGGAGGGAAGCGAAGCGGGGAATGGCCCCAGCTAGTACACTTGTCATGGCAGTGGCACTTCCCAGGGGTTACGGACGCGGCAGTAGACTAAAGATTTGGGTACTGCTGCAGGTGAGATGCGAAGTGTCCTGGCTGAGGGTGCCAGCCACCTGCATGGGGAGGAGATGCCACAGATTAGGGGTGTCTAGCGGAGACTGGGCAAGGTTCAGACCCAGGCTGAGGATCAGAGAGCTCAATGAACACAGAAGACTCCAGAAGCTGCTGACTGATGTCCGAGGAGGGGGAGGAAAGACAGCCCAAGGCTTGCTGCGGGACCTGAGTTTGCCTTAATCCAAACCAAATGGAGGGAGGAATCACCGGCCGGCGTCACCTGCAGTCACCACCACAGCCCTGCCCAGGCACCGTTGAGACCGACAGAGAGTTATGGGTGCCGGCAGCATTGCCCTGACCCAGAGCAGCGCAGGGGTGAGGGGGGACCCCTGCAGAGGGTCCCCCATGAGACCTGTGCCCACAAGCGGTGCCGGCACAGGGGACGTGGCCTCTCCCTGCTGCAGCGGAGGCGAACTCCACGCGTGTGCCATATTACATTTACAGCCGACGCTGGGCTTGCTTAAGGCCAGAGTTGCAGAGGGGCCAGGGGGAGGTGGCACTGGGGGGACACGATGGGGTGGCCCCGGGGGACACAAAGGGGTGAGCCGGTGGGGAGGGGAAGGGGTGGCCGATGGCCACGCCGGGGGAGGAGGGGGTGGCCACCGCGGGCCGGTGCCCGATGCCCCGGCGGTGCCGGCGCGGCGGCGGCGTCGAGACGCAGCCACGCGGCGGGGCAGGGCGGGATATGGGGGGGGGGCGGCGCCGAACTACAACCCCCAGCGTGCCCCGCGCCGCGGCGGGCGGCGTGCACCTGCGCGGAGGGGCGCGGCGGGGAGGAAGCCCCGCCCCCGGCGGCGGCAGGCGGCGCTGCGGTTGGCCGGCGGCGCTGCCGCTCAGAGCGGGGTCGGGGGTCAGAGTGCGCGGAGGTGAGTGGCGGTGTTGGGGACTCGTGGTGCGGAGTGTGTGCGCGGCGCGGGGGGGGGAGGGGGGGCGGGCAGGGCCGGGCCCGGGCGGTCCCCGCCGCGGCGGGGGTGGGGGGGACACGGCGCCGCTGGGCAACGGGCGGCGGCACGGCCGCGGCGGGGCCCGGCCGAGGCGGGGGCCCGGCAGGCCTGGCGGAGGCGTGGGGCCGCTGTGGCCCGGGGCGGGGGGTGGAGGCCTGGCCCGGAGCGGGGAGGGAGGTAGGGGGAGGGGGGCGCGGCCTGGCCCCCCCCCCCCCCCCCGCTCCCGGCGGCGGCGGGGCCTGTGCCGGGGCGGCGGCCCGCGGCCGGGGGTGTGGGGAGGCGAGGCGGGCTGCGGGCCGCGGCGGGGCGGCGGCGAGGTTGTGGGGAGGCCGGTGGGGACGGGACGGGGGGCGGCCCCGGGCGGAGGGGAGGGCGCGGGGCGGCGGCGGGCAGGCGTGGAGGCGCCTCGTCCGTTCGACGCCGAGCCCCGGCTCCTCTCTGCCGGTGCTTGGGGCTGCCGGGCCCTCCGCTTCCCGGGCTCTGCCGTGGGTGGAACTCTGGAGGGCGGCGGTGGCAGCGGTCCCCAGGTCCCAGCCGGAGCGGGATAAGTTGCCGTTAGGGCTTGAGGAAGGGAACAAACCTGTCTGTCCGGGGAGCGGGGGCCGTGTGTGGGGGGAGCGAGAGGCTGCAGCAAGGAGGGATTTTTCATGTTCCTTTTGGGATGTGGAGGTTCAGAGACGGAGGTGATGGGGGAGTGGGAGGCTTGATTTTGTTTATTTTTTCAATTATTTTTTTTATCCTTTGAGATTGAACTGGTCACCTGTCTCGGATCTTGAGACTGAAGTAAACTTGAGAAGGCTTGAGAAGTGCAGGGTCTGTTTACTTGTTTCCTGACTGGCAGTAGGAATTTCTTCTCCTGTTCTTTTCTTGCTGCTGTACTGTTACAGGTGTTTCTTCTAAACTGAGGTGTATGAAAAGGTGTTGTCATTTACTCCTTGTGTTCTGTCTTTTCCAAGTCCTGTGACTGGTGGATTTACGTGGTCATTGCTGGCCTGTTTGCTAATAAGTCTGACATTTGTTTTACTACTTCTTTACTTACCTCTTTTCCGTATTGAGCTTTTAGTTCCAGAAATGGTTGGATTGACAGCTGCTGCGTAGTCTGAACGCTTAATATTGTTTCAGCTTGTGATGCGAGGGACCAGCAAGTTTTCTAACAGGTTAATGCTTGCACTGTGCCGCAGGAAGGATGAGGTACGAAGGGTTCCAGGCAGGTACATCCCGAAGGTGCTTGTCCCATTGGATGCTTTTAGGCAGTTGTTTGAGGAGTTTGGTTGGTTTTTTTAATGGTAACTTTTTTTTTTTTAAATCCTTTAGTTGTTCTTTGCAACATTGTAGCATCTCTTGATGTTAAAGTTGGCATTTGAACTTTTATTTCCAAGAATGAGTTATTCTTAAAATAAGGAATGTGTTAGAAGTCCAGTTGATTACTCTTTGGTGTGTAGTCTGGGGAAATTTGATTTCAGGTATTTTTGTTTCCCTTTTCAAGTGCTGAATTCTGGCCTTTGTAACTGAATTTTCATGTTAATTTCTAGTGGGGACTAAATGCTTGCCTTATTTCAAAGAGTGGCCCTTTTATGGTTTTTGTTCCTCAAACTTTGGGTTGCTCTATGTGAATGGTGTGTTGGGTTTTTTGTTTGGGGTTTTTTTTGGTTTTTGTTTTGTTTTTGTTGTTTTTTGGTTTTTTTAAAGTTAGTGTCTGTAGCCAGACAGATTTGAGTGTTACCAAAATCCAAAAGAAGAAACCTATTAAAGCATTAAAAAGGAAATGCTCCTGTGCTTGACGCTAAATAAAGAAGTCCTTGGATTGAGTATATGCTGATATGACATGAAGTTTCTGGTCTGCAGTTGAGAAATACTTCAATTTGATTCCTTTAGGAGGCCTAATTACATCTGGTTTGGTGCTTATCTTGTTTTGGCCCTATTAACTGTGGTAGGCCTTGATTTTATTTTTTTATATCATTTTTTCCCACCTTTAATTTTGGAACGGAGTTCTGGAAGAGACTTAAACGTGTGAAGTTTTTGCTCTTGACTCTGCCGCTGTATCAGTCCAGTAGCCACCTCCTGTAAAAGGCCACGAGACTGTAGAGCGTGGGTCTGGTGAGGTTCAGGTAAACGGTGTAGGACCAGCCGCTGTGGCTGTACTTAAGGAGAGCACTGAAGGCGATTAAGCAACTATGCATTTGTCACAAGTTTGTTCTTGGATCTGAAGCACGTTTTATTGCTGGAAACGGTCATCGCAGACTCCTTGTGTTTTACTGTAGTAGTGCTGAGCTAATATACCAGCATGGTGCAATGGCAGGCAGGGGAATGAGGAGAGAAGAGGAGAAGTTGTGGCTCTCAAAGCGTGACCTAGAGGAGAGGCGCTGGCTGTTGCTGCTAGATACCATTTGACAACTTTTCTCTCCCTTAAGAGAAGTTACCTGCCCAGGCCAAAAGCTGGGAAGTTGTATTCCCTCCAGATGTGTTGTGCAGGTAAAGATACTTCACACCCAACAAAAAAAAAAATTTTTTTTAATTTCAGATGTATTTGTTACAGTCGTTATTTTTTCTGTGGTTGAATATTAAGGTCAACATCTTTTCTGGCTGGTTTTCCGGGCTCGCTGAAACTGGTTTGTGTGGAAACCATGCCCTGCTGTAGCTACTACCCCGTTTGGAGCATTCGCCTGTCTACCAGGACAGAGCTTTGTCAGAGTACAGACTTTCTTTTAACGATTCTGGAGTTGTGAAGATCAAAAGTGACCAGTGTATTGAGCAATGCAAGTGTTGTCTCCCTGAATCCAGGCTGAGATTCATTTGTCACTCTCAGGTGTTAATCTTCAGGTTCATTTTTCAGAAGGTGTGCAGCTGTATAAGTGGTTTGAACAACTGTGGCATTCATGTGTATGAAAATCAAGTAATTATGCATGCTAGATTCCATTAAACAAAGGGCAGGCTGCTTTGTCTCCTTTCCACTAAATTAGGCCAGTATGCAATAGTAGCTTTTACTGACTAGAAGCATAGTAGCTACAAGTCTCTTACTTCTGGCTTTGGGAGTTCTGCTGTGGATTGAGAGCACTGAAATGCCATAAATTTCCAAACTCCCTTCAAAGACCAGGGCTGGGAAAGTTTGTATGAAAACTAAGATGTGTTATTTTTTGACAGCAACTGGATTGACCATTGGAACAAGCTCTTTGAAGGTAGTGAGGAGCCTCCATACTTGATGCTTCAGTCCAAGGCCAGAAACTTTTCTGAAAGATGTTGAAGTTTTTGGGCTCAATTCAGGAGTAATGGAATGGAAACTTTGTGGCCAGCAATACATGATGTTCAGATGGGATGGTCTGATGGGCTTTCCGAGTGTGTTTATGCTGCTAGAGCCAAGATACCTTCTCCATTTCCTGCAAAGTGCCACGCCATCCCAGGTGTATGTACCCTGGTCTGAGTACATGGTTTGGTGAGTGGCTGAGCTGACCAACGGCTCCCAATGGCTCATCCCCCTCCCGCTTCTGCCAGTGTGGGCCCATCCCCTCCTTTCAGCTTTGACACTCATCCAGTCTGGCCCTGAGCTGATTTGTCTTACTAAACCATCAGGAAACTATCTTGTTTTAATTGTGTTTTATTCCGGCTGCATTAGCCCTTTTTTTAGGTTCCTGTGGTTGAATCGGCTCACGGAGGGGCCAGAGAGGCTCAGGAACTGGTGTAAGGTAATCAGCCAGGAGAGTAAGACCAAGGGGGAAGGACAGGCCTGTCTCCTTTTGGCCTCCCAGAACTATTGTCTTGGTTTACCCCACTTTGTGTAGCTTCATCTTGATGCATTTCGTTATGGCTCCCACACAGAGGAAGGAGACTGGACTTAGAGGGTTCTTGGTACAATCCTCAGCAACTGTTCTCTTATTTGATACCAAATCCACTCTTCCACTGCAACTTTCCAGTCTTTTGCTCTATTCATCTCTGTTGTTGCTTCTTTGTTTTAATTTTTGTTGTTTCCTTCCTCTACATTTCCTCTGTGTGGAATTTCCTCTGAAGTGTGGAACTTCTTCAGACTTCAGCTTAGACCCGTTTGCCTATCCCCAGTTACTCTTGGAGAAGGTTTAAAAATACACAGCAAAGCCTGTCTTAGGAGACCAGTCAAGGAACTGACGAAAGTGGGTTGCCTAGCGGAGGTGGCCTAATAAAATTGGAGTGGAATTGTACTGTGCATCTTTGGGACGGCTTCTGGGTGGTCTGTTTGGATGAGTTTGCGTCCTGGTGGTGCGGAGTCTTGTGCGGGTTTCACTGTGTTGTCAAGTGAACTGAGATGTGTTTGTTTCCCAGCCTCGTAGGGTGCGATAGCCCCGGCAAGTGCTTCCCTAAGTAAATCAGCGCCTTCGGCCTCGCTCATTGTGATCTCACAAGCCATCGCGTCTGTGATGTCACAATGGAAGAGATTCTGGTGCTCTGACATAGCTGACATATCTGGTGGTGCCTTTGACATATCAGCCAAGGAACGCAGCGGGAAGAATGAGCTCAAGAAACGGGAGAGACCTTCCTTAACCCAAGAGTGCCTTCCATCCTTTAGTCAACCCTTTCCGTGTTCACTTACCTCTTCCATTATGCCCATATAGAGGGAGGCCGGTGCCTACACAGAGTGAATTATTTTTTTTAAATTGAACTACCGAGGAGCACGTGGCCCCCAAATAAGCGGTTGCCTGACTTTGCTCCTGTAACCCTCATTCTTTGCAGTTACCCTCACTTGTTGTATTGCATCTAATTTTAGACTGTAAGTTCTTGAGAACAGGGATCTCTTCATCTGTAGTGGGAAGAGGCTGGGTGCGATTGCGGGGTGCTGGGAAAACAAAATGATTAATGCCAAGTTGTATCTGGGCTGAGTAATGATGGGACAGCACATAGGCATCCCATGGCAATGCTCTGAGAAAGTGACGTTACAAATTTTCCAAAACACGGGCTAGGTTGCGTAGCAGTGCTGGAGACGTACCCAGCCACAAGCGAAGGGAGTGCAACCGTGGAAGTGTACCGGATTCATGTTCAAGGGATGATACTGTGAGGTGCACAAATTAAAAAAGCAAATTTACTTGTCTAAAGTCATGTTACATTATTAAAATGGTTCTAAAAGCTTTGTGTTTTGTTGTTTGTTTTACTTTATGTATTTATTTTAATTTTTTTTGGAAGTTTGGACGGTGACAGTGGATAAGCTGGTTTTGTTCATAGTCTCTCGTTCCCTGCCTCGCAGGCTAGCCAGGTGCTGTCATTTTTGTATTGTAGTTTGTCTAATGAAATATTTGGGTTTAGGTTAAGGCTGATTTTTTAAAAAAATGGAGTTATCTCTATTGTTCTTCAGTTATTTCTTCACACAACTGAAATATGGGCTCACATTTGACCTCTGAGTATGTATTTGAACAGCTACCAAAATGGAAGTCCTGTATTTTTTTGTTACACTCTGTTCCAGGTGTTGCTAAGTGTATGCAATTTTGTTCTACATAAAGCATCTTTATTACTCTATCATTTTACTCTTTATAATTTAATAAAATAAGACACTATAATTTAATAAACTAAGACAAACCTGCCTTACATCTTGGATTGGTTTTGGTTGCTCTAGCCTTGAGTTCAGTTGTCTGTCGGAGGCCAGGAGTCACAGCTGCCCCTACCCAGGCTTTGCACAGGGAACAAACTGAAGCATATGACTCCCAAAGCTTGCTTGCTTTTATTTTTTAATTTTGGTTTGTCTTGTCTTTTAGATTAGTGGGGGGGTGTTTTGTTTGTTTATCTTTTAATATGGTGGAGGGCCATATTGCCATAACAAAGTCATCTAACTTGTAAATGGAGGGTCTCGTAAAACATAGTTTCTTGGGTCAACCCTCCAACTTGAACTTAGGTGTTTGTCTTCTTGCCCCCTCCCTACACCAGTTTATCGAACTGGACATTGAAGGGGAATATTTTTGGGATAAAGGCAAGCTGTTAAAGTTATGCCTTCTCTTGCTGCCAGGTGATTTTAATTAGATGTGTTTGTAAAAAGTAAATATTAATGTTATGTGTCCATTGAGCTCAAGTTTGTAGGCTAATTTGTCTTGCCATTGATTAATTTGAATCCTCTGCAACTTGCGTGGTGCACGTTCTCTGCATGTGGTTTTGGGGCTGTCCCGCAGGTGGGGGAGAGCACTTGCAACGCCCTGCTGGCTTTTGTCACCAGTGTTCTTCACGTGGCAGGAGTTCCCAATCTTGTTCCTTGCTGCTCGTGGTTGCCCCTAAGTGGCTTCCCTGGTGGGAAGCCTGGAGCGCGACAGCCGCTGGTGCAGATTCTCCACTTTGCGCTCAGTGGGGCTCCTGGCAAGCTGATGGCTACAGCTGGCACTTTCCTTTCTCTTGGCTTTCCTTACTTACTGGTGATCAAACTGTCACGCTTTACTATCGTGTGCTTGGACCACTAACGAGCAAGAGCTGCGGTCAGCCTGTTACCTGCAGCCGATATCCAGAGGATAATATTTTCTTTAATTATTTTTAAAAGACAGTTGCTGATTATAGCCGGTGATACCACATGCGGCACACGCTGTTATACAGCACGTAACGCAAACTTTATCTTCCAGCCAAAACCCACCACACGTAGCTGCTTCCCATGTTATTGGGTGTTGCGAATGTGAAGTGCTGTCACGTTTTCCTGGGTCTGTGTACAATCTGTCAAAATAATTCCTGAAGTCCAGCCTCAGTTCATGGTCCCATTATGTTCCGTATTTATCTGTGCAAGGAATTGGAGCTGTGTGATATGAAATATTAACCTAGTAGGGTTGAATGCCAGATGTGACAGCTTGCACTGTCTGAGATTATAATCTGACCCTGTGTGCATAAGAAATACATATGTGGTGTTTTACATAGGTTTGGAAGTGGAATCACTGAACATGTGGGTTTATATGCGTAGGGCTGGGTTTCTAATTTTTGAAGCTGCATCGCTTGCACTGTTGTCTGTTGGAAAAAAATATGGGATAATTACTAGTGCTTTGCATTGTCATAGCCATTATAAATGCTTTACATGACTTCTAATAAAGTGTGTTTGCTCACCAGCTATCTCGTGCTCTGAGGCATTCTGACCTTGCCAAAGAAGATGATGTGAGGTCTTCCCAGGGCACCTAGAGCAGTGGCTGGGTAAACACGCAGTTAAAACTTCATTTGGCTGAAGGTGCACAGTTTGCAGTGGGGTTGCTATTATTTGTATGCCGTCTGTATAGGGGAATCAGCATGAAGTACCCCCCCTCGCACACCTTTGTTCGGAGCATTGCTCCCTCTGCTACACGGGAGGGTGGGGAAGGAGGCTGCTTATAGGGTGGGGAGCCTGATCCTGTCATTAGACGTGGACCACCTGCAGAAGTTGGTAAAGAGCCACTAGCTGTTGGCTGTTACTCCCTTCTGATGATGTCCCAGGGTACCTGTGTGACACAGACGTGCCAGGGTCTGGAGTGGTGCTGCCATGTCCGTGTGGTGACGTGCCTGACTCCTGCCAAGATGGCCAGTTTACCTTTGCCGTGTGGACTCAGTGGCTCAGGGACCTGAAAATTCATGAGGATCATGGCTGATGCCCTAGCCTTGCCTGTTAAGATACATTAGAGAAGTACTGATCTGGCTGTGCGCAGGTGGATAATGTATGTTTTACTGCCTGTGTTTGATACAGGGGTTGGAGCCTGCGTGCCTCCCCCACTCCAACTGTGTATCTTACTTTATGCAGTAGGCTAAAGACCAGGTTTTACCACAACTAACTTACAAGCTGCTTTATTCTGAGATACTGTATTTGCTGTGATGGGCCTTTTGATTCATAGCTGGTAGCTTGAAGATTTAAAGCACATACACCTTAAATATATTTTATCTGGGGCAGGTTAGAAGTGGATGTAACTAACTTCTATTTGGCTGTAATGCATTTATTAATGACAGTATAAACGCTGTAGATGGAAAAGCAATAGGTAGAACTGAGCCCCTTCAGGATAAATGCAACGTTGGGCTCTTCGTTATGGTTTTGTAACTCAAGTTTTCAGTTTGCCTGGTACCTGCTGCCTGGCACGCTGCTTTAATAAAGCGAGCAGCCCCCAAAAACATGAAAGCCACAAGGTGGGGATGCATTTATGCCATGGAATTGGCAGCATGGGCACTGGCTCTGTCTTAAACATCTCAGCTCCTTTGATTTTTGCCTTTCACTCAAAACCTTGGAAAGGGAAGGTTACCAAATGCGTGTTTACTCGAAGCACACAACCTGCTCAGCTGCAATTATCTCCTAATCTGGTCCTTCCGAGTTTCTCTGGTCTCGCAGGTAAATACAGATTTAGCCGTTATTCAAGGCGTATTATTTACCTCATTAAGTGTGTGTTTTGGCACGTGCATTATTTACCTGACGGACTAATGGATGGGAGTGAGCAAACGCTGTCTTTTGTGCAAACAGCAACTTTGTTCGCAGGCAGCGAGTCCTCCCGCTGCGCTGTGCCCGTTTCGGCGCCGTGTCCCTTCACGGCGGAGCAAAAAGCGAGCGCAGGCGCAGGGAGGCCGGGCTCAGAAACCAGGAGAGCGGGTGGCACGTGGTGCTGATGGAGCTCTTGCCCAGAGCCACGAGCAGGGGGACCAACTGTGGGGATGGATTTAAATCTCCATGTCTATGTAGCGAGGTGTGTATGTATATGTATATATATACAGTGAGAGGGGGTACTCATCCTTATTCGAGAGGACCGGGTTGTTGCGGTTCACCTGGTTTTTTACCATCAGTCACTGCACCCAGCTATGTAGCACCTCCACGAGTTTGGCTTGAACTCTCAAACCAATAAATGCTTATCCGTGAACAGCCCCGAGGCTGGCCCACCTTGGGCAGTGACAGTCCTGTCAAGTTTTGCCTGCAACGTTTTAAAAGAAAAAGGTTGGGGAGGGAAATCCAGGCAGTCTCACATGGATAATGTAGTTTATTAAATAGCATTTGTTAAATAGAAGCATCAGAAGGTGATGGCTAGGTGAGGTATTTCTTTGGGAAGGAGACTGTAACCTGTAGAGTCCTCCTTGCATTTTACAGTTGCTGCAGTTCATGTGTGGGTTTGTTGAATCGATATCCCCCTCTGAGAAATACCTGAAGTAAGAAATCAAGTGTAGCACTGGAATCACATTTCTGAGTAACCTTGTACACGGAGCAAATGAGAACTTCCCTGGGGAGGAGCCTTCCGTCCACCAGACGCCTGGATTTGTTACGGAAGTGGGAGGTTTCGGCACAAGTAACAGGCGTTACAGGGCCAAGCTGTTTGGATGGGTTGTAGTGTTGATGTGTGTATTGCTGTATTTAATTCCTACCGTGTATCAGAAGTTGCTTTGTATATGAATAGATGAAAGGGCTCCTCAGAAATTTCAATGGGGTTTAGATCAGATTTTCTATGTTTAAGTGGTTTGTGTTGTGTTCTGCTGTGATAAGGTTCAGCAGGCGGCTGTGATCTGGTGCCTGGAGCCATGACTGTTGTGTGTCTCATAGTTCTTAATTTAGAGCTGTTTGCAGAGGTTAATTTCCAGTTGCCTGCGATTATGGACACCTTGAGCTCAGTCCAAATGTCATCTGTCGTGCTTAGAGCAGGTTACTGTGTTATTTCAGGTTTGCGCTGCTGGAACCTCCACTGGGAAGCACGGAGAAAATCCCTGACAGAGGAGGCCAGCGAAGAGATACTAGCAGAGATGAGATGTATTTGTGCATGAGTAACGTGAGTCTGTCTTCAGTTTCAGATGCCTTTGGATGTTCAATGATAGCACTCCTCCATACTGGAGCAGCAAAGTTTCCCCCAAACTTACTTCCAAGGGCAAGACAAGCTGTGTGCTCCCTCCTCCCGGCTGGTGTTTTCAAAGGGTACAGCTCCATCGTAAGCAGGAAACTGGCGTCCCACGGCTTTGGAGCTTCCATGGCAGCAATGTCATCCTTCCCTCCACAGAGATATCACTACTTCTTAGTGCTGGATTTTGAGGCTACGTGTGATAAACCACAGATTCATCCTCAGGTAAATAGTCAATCCTGTTAATTACCCCCTTGCAAGTTGCTGCTGCTGTTCTGAGAGGTGGAAGGAAAAAGCACAGTCCTGGCTCACTTGTTTTCTCTGGTTTGTCCCACCTCCTTTCTGTTGCTCGTCCTCCAGGGCTCTTGCCAGCCACCTGCTCTCTCAGGAGCAATGCTAGGACCGTTCAGTAGGAATGAAACGAAGGACACTGATTTCCATCAAGGAAGTGACAATTCATGTGTTATCAGAAACATCTTAAAGTCATGAATGCTCGTCATGTGCCTGAACTGGGGAGGGTCTAAACATTTTTGGCTGGGAACCTGCATTAATAGAGTACTTGTGGCATCCTTGTTTGATTCTGCAAGGAAAAAGGCTGTTGGTAGCCAACAGCGTTAGGAAAAGAATAGTTTGAATTCTCTGAATATGTGCAACATAATGCTGTTTCTAAGTAGAGAAGAACAATAGTTTGGAGCTATCTGATCTTGCTGAAGTTACCTTGCCTGTGTGTTAACTCTGGAGTGTAACGAGGCAGGAAGAATTCAGCATCAGAGGATTTTCCAGTGCCCTACCACTTGAGACATTTAGAGATCCGGATGAAGTATGGAGGTTTTTCTGCAGACAGTTCTTCCATGGTAGTGTAGAGCATGTTAGCAAATATGTTTTCAGTTGTCAGCCGGATGGACCTAGGGTTTCCATTAAAATTAGAAAAACTTGCTGAAAAGAGACTAATACTGCATTGATGTCATGGTTTAACCTCAGACGGCAACTAAGCACCATCCAGGCACTTGCTCGCTCCCCTGAGTGGGATGGGGAAGAGAATTGGAAGAGTAAAAGTGAGAAAACTCGCAGGTTGAGATAAAGACAGTTTAATGGGTAAAGCAAAAGCCATGCACGCAAAGAAAGCAAAGCAAGGAATTCATTCACTGCTTCCCACGGACAGGTGGGTGCTCAGCCATCTCCAGGAAAGCAGGGCTCCGTCATACGTAATGATTACTTGGGAAGGCAAACGCCATCATTCTGAACGTCCCTCCCTTCCTCCTTCTTCCCCTAGCTTTATATACTGAACATAATGTCACATGGTATGGAATGTCCCTTTGGCCAGTTGGGGTCAGCTGTCCCAGCTATGTCCCCTCCCAACTTCTTGTGCCCCCCGCCCCCCCCAGCCTACTCGCTGGCTGGGCGGTGTAAGGAGCAGAAAAGGCCTTGACTCTGTGTAAGCACTGCCCACCAATAACTAAACATCCCTGTATTAGCAACACTGTTTTCCAGCACAAATCCAAAACATAGCCCTATACTAGCCATTATGAAGAAAATTACCCCAGCCAAAACCAGCTGGGGTAATGGGGTAAAAACATCGTAATGAACAGGCGGAATTTCCGAGTCTCTAAATTGAACTCAGACTTCTCACCCTCCTCTACCAAGCAATTGGCCTCTTATGGATGTTGTGGGTAATATATGCATTGGGTCAGATAACTTTGGTTTGCTTTGTTTGGAATATACTAAAGGCTAAGCAGTTTTCCATGTGGTATCTCATTACCGAAGTGATTCGATGCAGTGTGTTTGTTTCCCAGTGTAGCTGTGGTTTCCCTTGGGCTTGTGCTGTCAAAGGGATGCTGCAAGTTGAGATCAGACTTGGCTCCTCTCTTCCCCAGTAGTGCCTTGTCGAGTGCCACCTACCCCTCATGTTTCCTGAAAAATGGACAGCAAATTCCCTGCTCTTTTGCTGGGTCTTTGTGGGAGGCTGTTGTGGCTCTGCATCCAGTTCCGCCAGCGGGGTCTTAACCATTCTCCAAGTGAGATGTCAGGCTATTTCCTGCACGCTCCGCCTCGGGTGCACAGACCTGTCAAAGCTGTAAATTGGATCTACCTTGTCCCTTTGGATATGGGTTTGGTCTGTGCACATTTTGATGCAAAACCATGATGCATGTGGAGCTGGTTTACAGCTGGCAGTAAAAAGGAGCATGAGTGGAATATGATTACTACTGTTTTAAGGAGCTTTGTCCCCAAGTCCTTGCCAGGGAAAGTAATGGTCTGGGCCAATGCAGATCTGCTATATATTTTGTTGGCGAGATAGCACCTTTAAGGTGGAGATGTTCTTCAGTGTTGTTTTTCCAGTCTGCTGTGTTCAGTGCCTGTCTGCATCATACCATGTGTGGAAAGGGCTGTCAGACCCTCACATCCCCACAAACAAATTAGTTTGACAAATAGAGAAATGGCACTTGGTGTAGCTGGAAAGGCTGAAGGTACCTGCCAGAATTGGGCAACTTTATAAAATGAGACTTTAGCTGATGCCCCTACATACATCTAACCTTTTTGCTGACCAGTATGGCTTTTGTCCTCTTGACTGCTGGGCTGTATGTCATGGTGAGCAAACTGCGCCGTGTATTTCAGTGATGTTTTGTCCAAGGTTTTTGCTGTCAGGATCTTTCAGTGGAGCAGTGGCAGACAGGTTTTGGAGATGTGGTCTGAGGACAGATCTGGGAGGTAGTAATGGTCAGGTGCTGATCTTTCCTGTGATCCTGATCCTTTTCCTGCTTTTGTTTTATTGCCTGCAAAATAGAAGTCTAGATACAATGAAATTCAAATACATTGGGATTTAACAAGGAGGCTACATAGAGAGCTGAGCTGTGATCCAGGTTACTTTAAGTGGGTAGGCATAGCTGTAAATTTAGCCAGCTCAGCCTAAAAGTCTTGCAGAGTGCACTTGCCACTGCGCAGCACACTTGAAATTTCTCACTAGCTGCTCTTCAAAATATCCCAGCTTCTTACCAGCAACTACTGAAAGAGCTGTCTTTTTATCTACGCTAAGGTGTGTGATTGCCGCATCTGCTCCCCCTCCCGCTGTATTTACTTGTGCTCTTCTGCAGCCGGCAGCCTCGCTGGCTTTATCCCTGGGGAGGTCCTTCATGCTCATTCGGGATACCTGAAGACTCGGTCATTTCCATTCCTTTTCATGCTGCCCCATCTCCCTCCGAGGTCTCGTGGTACGGCCTCCGTAGTGGGGATCAAGGAGGGTCGAGGACAGTGGTGTTCCCCCGAGAAGCTTCCTGCATCGTGGCTCCAGGGGCTGGGACCGCTGGCTGAGTGCCTCGTTGCTGCTGCCCTTTGCTTTGCTTCTTCTGGGTTGGGCACGGAGGCTTCATCGTGTTCGCTGCCCTACACCCACAGAGGGACAGTGGCATCCTTGCAGTCCTGACTTCTGGTGGCTTTCAACAGATAATGCCCCTAAATCACAGCTTAGCTTTTGGGTTTTTTGGACATATTTATGAGTAGTGAGACCATCCCAGAGAGAAAAGAAGGTGTGGGTTTGACTGCATCATTCCGGATGAATAGATGGGAAAAGCTGAAAGAATAGAGGCACAGTCTGTGTCATGGAGTGTTTTAGCCAGCCAAAGTTCAGCAGGGGTTGGCAGTAAGGCATGTTTATGGCTGGCCCCTCGCATCTCTTTAAAGCTTACCTTGTGCATTTGGGATTTGATCCACAGTCCCGTGGGGTCAGGTGGGAGCTGTCGCTCTGCGAAGGTCGGTGGACCTTGGACCACGATGGTGGTAGTGTGCTTCATTTTTCAGCTCTAACTCTGACTTTTTTTTTTTTTTCCCTTTACTGTCTGCTAAGAGTTTATAAGTACCTGCTGCTTTTATACGCTGTCAGCCTGTAGAGCCGGGTACATGTAGTGCTTTAGCTACACAAGAGAAGATGCATTAGTAAGTGAGTCTCGGTCTTTTGTCCCTTTGTCCTTGTATACAGCAGTGTTTATGGTGGTCAGTACTTTCAGTGACTGTGTTAAGGAGCTCCCCAGGCTCAGATGCGGGGTTGCCTGTAACCGTATTTTATTAATGCAGTGGGTGGGTGTGCCTCTTGCAGTCAGCAAGCCAAGTACCTTGCCTTCAACTTCAGCACAGTGGATGAAAAGCGATGATTTCTTTAAATGTAAAAAGTCTGAAGGTAGAAGTCAGATCTGTTGAAAGATGAATTTGAAATTAGACTTCTACATCGGATGTTAATCTCTACTGTAATCTATTAAAGCCACTTGAATGAAACCCAAATAAAATTCAAGCTTTGTATGTCTGCTGCCTGGAGGAGTAAAAGAGTATCGAACCCCTGACCTGGCAGAAGGAGCTGGACCTAGAAAGTCCCAAGTTGCTAAATGAGCTTTTGGTAATGATGAAGTTGTGCTTTTTTTCATGTCAGTTTTTTCAGGTACTTGACTTCAGTGTCTCAGTTTCACTCACATCTGATAATCAGTTGGGAATTAGAAATTTGCCTCTTCCAAACTCTGTGTGAGAGAAAGGTCTGAAATGTTCAGATCTTCTTACTGCTGAAGGAGGTTGTGACCAAAGGCAGAAGAGTAGATTGTTTACGGACAGTACTTCCCTTGTTCTCTTAAACAGCACATTTTAAACACAAAAAATGTTTTGATAGTTTTCTTTAGTGTATCCTACATATTTCAAGTTTGTGTAGCATGCATTTTGATTGTTATTTTAGGGGAATTTTTAATTATAATTGCTGTCAAATGAAACTGGACATAGTTATAAATACAGAACATCACTCGCCATTTCAACATAAACCCATAAATGCTGAGATTATAAATAAGCATATGTTCAGTTACTAATTTATTTCTAAGTGTACAAACAAATCTGGATGATCATAGTACATTTCCTGATTGGCAAAAGCATATTAACAAATGGGAGCCGGTCCTTCTGTGAGATAATATTAAGTACAAATGCATGATGAGGTTAAATTGGGTTCAGGCGGTGTTTCCTTGAGTGCTGATGTAAAAGAGCATTAAAGGCATTTTTCCCTGAACATCCGTCTTGCAGTTCTGGCTGGCGGTTGCGGGTGGGTGCAGCTGGAGTGGCTGCAATGATCGCTGCCTCTCCGCCGCCCGAACTGCGCTACTCGTGGTCTCGTTCCCATGGCAGGGACGACTGAGTGATGCCTCTCTGCTCCTGAGCCGCTGTGATTTATAGACTGACCTTGTAATGGGAATGGATGTTGATCTCCACCAAACTTAGGCTGTAGCAACAGATGTGCAGTCCTTGCCGAGTGGGGTGAGTAGATGGGGGTTAGGCAAGCTGCCTTGGGAGCTGTACCCTAAGCTCAGGAGCCCTGGAGTACTGCGTGCAGCTCTGGAGTCCTCAGCACAAGAAGGACAGGGAGCTGTTGGAACGGGTCCAGTGGAGGGCCACAAAGATGATGAGAGGGCTGGAGCACCTCTGCTATGAGGAGAGGCTGAGAGAGCTGGGGTTGTTCAGCCTGGAGAAGAGAAGGCTCTGGGGAGACCTTATAGCCCCTTCCAGTGCCTGAAGGGGGCCTGCAGGAAAGCTGGGGAGGGACTCTTTATCAGGGAATGTAATGATAGGACGAGGGGTAACGGTTTCAAACTCAAAGAGGGGAGATTTGGATTAGATATCAGGAAGAAATTCTTCACTGTGAGGGTGGTGAGGCACTGGAACAGGTTGCCCAGGGAAGCTGCGGATGCCCCATCCCTGGAAGTGTTCAAGGCCAGGCTGGATGGGGCTTTGAGCAGCCTGGTCTAGTGGGAGGTGTCCCTGCCCACGGCAGCGGGGTTGGAACTGGATGATCTTTAAGGTCCCTTCCAACCCAAACCATTCTGTGATTCTATGAATATGTCGCTGAAATCAAAAACCTGCTGTGGAGGATCTGCTGGGAAGCAGGCTGCGAGGTATCTTCTGCATGCTCTTCAAGTGGTCTGAGCTGAAGGCCAGGATGGGAATGCAGAAGGTAGCTCACAAAGTAACAGAGATTGTCACAATCCTACCCAGAGGCGGATAATGGAGATGTGCCCGTGCCTACCTATTCTACCTAGAAATCCCCGCATAGCAGCTTTCTTCTTGCATGGTTTTTGTGTGACTGTTAAGCTCAGTGCATTAGAAATCACCTGCCAAAACCTTTATTAAGGATGATCGTGAATTGCTGAAAAGTGAAGAAATTCAGGCTTGTTTCCCATGGCAACTTTAACTCTACACTCTTGTGCATAAGTATTACGGTGGAATATTAATCTGCAATTACTGGTCTTCATGCAGCTTAAGCTTGGGTGTAGGTTTAAATAACTAGTTCTCAATTCAGCTTCTTACAGTGTTGTTTCTAGAGGAATGCCCTTAAAAATACATGTAACACAGTCACTTAAAGTGTTTTTTTTCCTTTTTACTAAAAGTAAGTAAAAAAAAAAATATATAAATTTATCGTTTCTTTGGCAATTATGGCTGCTGTTATACTATTCTTCTTATGTCAGAATGCTTTAAGTGCCTAGAGTGGAAATAGTTCATATAAAAGCTGTTTCAGATGGGTGTTTCAGTTTGCGTTAATTTTTTGAACAATCTTTTGGAAAAACTTTTTGAGGCATTGTAGCTAGTTCCTCTGAACAGTTAAAAGTTCTGTGAAGGGCACATAAATATCCGTAACTGAACGTACTACAAGGTTCATCTGAAATAAAAGAGATGCCGTTCTTTTTTAATCATATTTTCTGCATGTCATGTGCTTCACTGCAATTCTCTTGGACTGTTGTGAAATCTGATCTTGACCAATATGGAGAATGATATTTTTGTTTTAAAAGATGTAGTGAGAAGACCAGCGTTTCGGAGAGGCTGCTGCAGGGTCTGAGACACCAGGTGTGGTGTAACCCTCAAAAGCTGCATTCTCTGCGGTCGTCATTTTGCCTTGGAGACCTCCCCCGTTCTCCCAGTAAGCGGGGACAACCTTGCTGTGACCCATATGAATCTGACAGGATGGGTTATGGCTTCAGGCAACAGAATTAGCTGTATTTATTTAAAACCTGAGGAGCTGGAGAACACAAACAGTTACTGAACCCAAATCTGGAGAGCACAACCATGAGACCACCAGGCAAGACACCTGATGTATGAAAAAAAAAAAAATAATTCAAAGCCATTTCTTATTTAAAGATATAAACCCAGCATTATTATAGCAACAAGCCTAAAATACCAAGGCGCTCGGGTGGCCAATTGCTGCCGTCCTAACCTGACCCAACCTGCTTAGCTTTCGGCTGGTTATTGACAGGCCGATGAGATGACTACTCTAAAGCAATCAGTCATGTTGCCCTTTCCCTTGCAGCGTGCGGAGACCCCCACATCAGTTATGCATCCCGGCGTGCAATTCCCCACCTGCGCTGTTTGAACACTGTATCCTTAGCTGTGCAAACATTACACATCGTTTAGGTGACAAGTTGCAAAGTTAAGTAGACTTGTTGTTACAGCAGAAAGTAGTTGAGCGGCAGTCACCCTGAAAAGAAAAGATCCAGGCGAGCTCAGGAATGTGCAAGGCCGCTCTATTGTGTTTAAAGGTTTCTTCGCCTCTCTGTAAAGCCGCTGATGAGGGTAACGTGTGCTGCTGGAAATGCCGATGCCACGTGCCGTTCTGAAGTGAAGGGAACGGGTGCCGCAGGTTTGTACGTTTGCTGTGTGCGTGGCCCTGTACGGCCGCCGATAATCGGTGCGTGCCTGCTGCTGTTCTGCGGCCTCTGAGGCACAGGGCAGGTATTTCGCATCCCTCCCAGCATGATATTTTAAAAACAGGCAGTATTCTTCCATTTTAAAGTTCTGCACAGGGATGCCGCTTCGCTGGCTGCTGTGGTTCCTGGGGCATAGCCTTTGCTGCCCTAAGGTTTTGAACAAAACCTTCCTGCTAAAGAGAAAGCGCAGCTCGGCAGATTTTGGCAGAGGACGTGCCTGAGTCTCGTGTTTACTTCCCCTTCGTGCCAAGCTGGCTGTGCAGCCATCCTTGTCTTCTCTTTGTCGGTCTGTGCACTTGTTAGCTGGCAAAATAGCTCTTGGTTTAGGTTATTTAGTTCCTCTCTGCCAGGCAGGAATGCGCTGTCACCAGCAGCTAGTTGTGATGTTTGTAAAAACCCTGGGTGTTCATTTACATGCACTAGCGTGCCCTTTCTACCCGTCCCAGATGTTTTAGTGTTGCTGGGAACATTGATCATTTCTGCTGCTCAATATCAGGTGAAGAGGTTGGGTCCTGAAATGATTTGATAATTCTGCGACGAGGACTGCACGGGCTGGTTGCCTGCGGTAGAAAGGAGCCGATGTGAAAAAGGATATAGTGTAGTCATCATCTTGCAATGGAAAGGTAATATTTGGAAATGTGCATGTGCTGTTTGTAACCTGGTTTGAGTACTAAACTTCCGCCACACTGACAAGCTTAAATTGTTGTTGGCTTTGTCGGTGGAGATTTTCTGGGTGGTTAAATATATGTCAGTAGTGCTTGAAGAAACAAGTTGAAATGTTGATGTCTGTTGGTCTATATTTCTCATCCCAGGTGTGGAAAGAGGAGGGAGGTTCTGCCTTATTTGTGATGTCTGGGTGCTGCTGGGAAGATCAAAATAGCTTTGCGGGTTTGGCAGGTGAGCTGATGCTGATGTGGAGAGGCAGGAACCAGCCTGGGAGCAGATGACTACCAAAAGTTTCCTTCAGGACCGCAGGAGAAGGGTGGTGAGCCAGCTGTCGAGATTTCAAGTACAATGGCAGGTATGAAGGAGGTCCCAAAGACCACAGTGATAAGTTTAGGGTGAGAATATGATTTGCGAGACACGTGGATCCTCCTTTTCTTGGCCCTGTAAGAAGAAACCTCAGCTGGGGAAGTGTTTCACTTTGGACTCCATACTTACAAAAAAAATAATAATTGAGACCATTTCAAGAGTGTCCAAAAGAGAAGCAGTGAATGTGACCGGGGGTCTGCGAAACATAACCTGTGAGTGCAGGCTGGATGGCACTGGCGTTGCGTTTAGCGCAGTGAAGAGAAAAGTATGTATGATGAGGTCTTCTATTAGAAAACCGAGAGAGGCAGTGTTCTGGCTTGTATCTGCTGTGGGTAGGAAAAACAGTCATGAATTTAAACAACAGCAAGGGAAATTCTGATTAGACATTAGGAAAAACTTTCCAATGATAAGACTAATGAAACAGGAGGATAGAGTGCCTGGGGAGCATGTGAGTCTCTCTTATTGGAGTCTGTAAAAACAGCCTAGACAAAGTCAGAAATGATTTAGGGGGAGGTGATGCTGCCCTCGGGCAGGTGCATGGACTAGATGTCTCTCTTAAAGCTCAAGCTCCTGGAGGCATGTGATTAGATGGGAATTTCAGCTTCTACTAAAGAAAGAGAAATGGTCCCTCACCCTCACAGTTGTAAGGAAGAACCTGGAAACAAGAGGCAGGTTATGCCAGTGCAGAACCCAAAATGCAACTCAGTTTATCTTTGAGGAAATCCAACCTTTGACATTGGGCTCCAGTGCCTGAGTGTTGGGATAGGCAGTGAGGTTCCTGTAAGAGCAGGGGGAGGAAGAAACCTTGGATATTCAATGATTAGGCAGCAGAATTTGCCTTCACATCATCTTATCCCAGTGTTTCATGATCTTTCCATACTTCTGCCAGTGCCCTTGTGTTTCAATTTTCATGTGTGTTTCCCTTTACACTTTTCTGGGATTTATATCCAGTTGTTTAAATGCATTCAATTGTTGGGCATGTGCAAATGTATACTTTAAGCTAGGTGGTGATGGAAAAATAAATTTGGGGTCAGCTCCTTCCCCAAAGACCTTTTGGCAGGGTTAATCCGTAACACAGAGTAATTTACCCGGGACACAAGCGCTGAGAGACTCCTCACTGTGTGTGCGAGTAGGCATCCTTTGGAAAGTCAGCGTAGCCCTGATTCAGCAGAAGTCCTGCTGTCCCCCACTGCAGAGGTGTTGCCTTTATGGGACTTGTTTTGGGTAGTTTAATAAAAATTTAGAAGTGGGGGAAAAGACCTATGAGGTCATCTTGGTTACTGCCCCTGAGGGCCAGTGCAAGGCTGCTCACTTGGAAACGGCTTTAGTTAAAATAATAATTAAGGCAGAGGATGGAAACTGGGGAGGCAGATCTGTTAGGCTGGTGCTGTCCTTACTACGTCCCTTTTCGATTTTAATTGCCTTGGAAAAAAAGGAAAATCACAGGGCTTTAAAAGCTCTGATTCTTCCTGCTCTTCACCCCCCAGCCCCCTCCCCGATCTTGGAGGCATCAACTCTCATCTGTCAAAGTGTAAATCAGCAATTAAAACACAAACAGCGAAATGCCAAAGATGACCCGAAGCACAAAGCAACTGACAAACAAGTCCGGACAAATCGGCGGATAATTTATAAGCATTGCCCTAAAATCTAATTATTTGGCAATTCGAATTTGCAGCCGGCCAGGGCTGTGCAATAAATTTAACCCGCCATAAATTATTTAGGAGCAGCCCGTGGTGTAAATCAAAAACACAAGTGTTTGTTTAAGAAATAAGCTCCTTGTGCATAAAATGACTTTTTTTTTTTTTTCTTTAAAGAGGTGGGGGGGAAAAAGCATCCCTGAACAAAATGAGCTGGTGCTGGGGCTGTCCCCCCTCCACGGAGACTCCCTTGCCTCTTCTGCCCTTACCTTTTTTGAAGGTGTAAAGAGGTCTTTTTGTAGGAAGTTTTATGCTTTTCCTTATCAGAAAAAATCCCTTCCTCTCAATGGTCTCTGCTTGTTTTTATTGCGTTTTGAACAGTCAGCTCTGATTTTTATGGGCATCTTTTATTCTTGTGTTTATTAAACTTCTTCACATGGGGGTGGGCGTAAGGGATAAATTATTCTCTGGTAGCTTTTGAACTGTTGCCACACGGTCTTCCTCAAATATATAAATCAGTGTCCTGAAGTGTGCCATCTCCGCTTCGCACGTGGGCTTCTGGATTAAAAGGTTTTGAGAGCCGGGAAGTTCTTGCTGGGCATTGTATTCTTTTTGTCTAACGCTGTTAGTGCTCCCAAGATCCACAATGATAAGCAAAAAGATTCCTCTGTGGGAATTAGTGTAACTTCAGGTGCTTTCTTCTCTGAACTCTAGAGATCTGTCCGTTACAGAAAATTATTTAGTTGTGTGCTTGTTCATTTCTTCTATTTGAATTTGCGCGTCCCTGCTCCGGTGTTAAAGGAAGAGGAGTTTCATTTAGGATGGTTGGGTAGGGAAAGGCTGGGTTTATAGCGGTGCTTTCACATGCCCTTATGAATTTTTCAAATCCCTCTTAAAAGGAAGTCCCTGGGCCATTCCGCAGTTACCCTGCAGCCTCCTGCTGCCGCTCAGCCCACTGGCCTGGGACAGCTAGGTTACACGGGAGGTTTGCACCTGGGACATCTTTTTCTTTTGGGGACGTTTTAATATTATTTTTTTTAAGGCAAAAATTCTGAGCAAGCTGTCACACAGATTTGCTTGAAGTACCGTGAAATCATAAATGCAAGATTGTTGTAGAGAGAGTGGACCTGGTAATGGATATGTATAAGCCTGCGGCTCTGTAGGTTCCTATTGTTACCGTGTTTGGGGGCGCAGCTGAGGGGAGGGGACAGGGTGCCGACGTCTTTTTCTTTAAGCGTGTTAATATTGATTTTAGAAGCTCTGTGTTCCAACAATATAAATGCAAATGCCTTGTAATTGGGAGCCGCGTGCAGAATTTCTCAACAGAAAACATGTTCAACTTTTCATGACAATGAAAGGAAAATAAAAAGCCTCTTATTTATTGCTGGTGGTTTGAATCCTGGATTTCCTTTCAAGTTACTTTGCAGTGCTAAATAAAATACCTAATTGCAGTGCTCACAAAATTCAAACGGGTACATTTGTTCGTCTGGTAGCTCGCGGCTATTTGCAGCCTCTGGACACCCTCAGCATTATTTCAGCAAATCCATAACTTCTGGTTGCACTGTAAGGAAAAGCTGAGGGGGAAAGACTTAGAAGCCCCACATGCTGCTGGCACAAATCACTGCTGAAGTCGGAACACGTACTCAGTGTTGGAAATGGAAATGGGTGAGGGTCTCAAGGTAGCGCTCATGGGTGATCAGAGGCTGATAAAAGAAAGGGTCAGTGAACTTCTTACTTTTAATTCCCTTGTGCCTCTCACCTCCACCTTTCCCACCTGGGAAGAAGTAGTGAAGGTCCTCGACGGTGGAGATGGAGCTGAGCATGTTGAGCTCACCGGGCTCAAAACAGTGTGAAACGTGAGAGAGCGCCCGGCTGCCTTCCTGCAGCACTGCCGGTTGGGGGGTTGTGTGCGTTGTGTGTGTGTCTAAGTGCTCACCATTTCATAATAATTACTAATGAAATTCTAGATCTGTAATAACATTTTGGATATCTAAAACAAACCATATGCTTGTAAAAAAAAAAAAAAAAAAACACCAAGGAGAAAAAAGTGGAAACAGATCAACTTTAAGCCATAAATTCTTGGTAATAGAGGCCTCTTTTTTTTTTTTTCCCCCTTTTCTGTTTATATTTGATAGATATTTTTGTTTCTGCAGGAATGTCAACTCTTAATTTCATGATGTATCATGGGCTTAAGAAAATTGAATTTAATAAAGGCAAAAGATGAATGGCACCTTTAAAGGTCCCAACACTTGTCTTTATTAGCAGGACAAACTGCAGGGTCTCCAAACACTGCTTCTCTCCAAATGAAAGTTTAAATGAAAAGTACAGCAGTGTCACAGGTTAAATTTCATTGCAGGACTGGCTAACGTCGTTAGTGAGGAGTGGGGCTGATTTCATGGGGCTGGTATCTGTTGCCTTAGATACCAGTGGAGCAAACACTGCCAGAGACTGGAAAAAATCTCCGCTATAGGAAGCGTGCAGATAAACAGCCTTTTGGGAAAGGTCCTTTACCACTTGCTTCAAAAACTGACCAAATAAGCCCAAAAGAGAGGCTGCGTTTTCTCCTGAGACGTTCAAGTCGCTTCTGGGGTTCCACGCCAGCTCCTGGCCACGCGCTTCCTGCGGACCTGCAGTAATTCTGAATATTGTTAAATTTTCCACATTATTTTTTTTTTTTAGTACGTTTTTTTTATTTCCTCCGTCTGTCTTAATCCGACCCTCCTGGAAGTGCTTTTTGCCTTTGGTTCTGGAAGGCGAGCGATGCCTTTGTGTATCAGATCAGCGGCAGGGCTGTCTTTCAGTCTGGCTTTGCATCCAGCCACTTGATGGCCCCTGAGGATGTTTCTGGTCCCTTAGGACCCATCTCGGCGTGGCAGCGCAGCCCTGCTGTGAAATCCAGCCGGTGCGTGTCCGTCTCTGGGAGAGGGAATGCTCGTCTTGCCCTGCCGTGGGCTTGCCCGCTTCCACGGTCACCCCCCGGGTAGGATGCAGACCTCGGGGGCAACGAGCCACCCCAGTCTGGTTTGAAGGATGGGCTGGTGATATCCTGGCGTTAACCCTGGCTCTGTTACACCATCCTGTCCGTTGGCTTCAAACTTTTGAGTCCATTTTCTTTCTGGACAGAAATTTGCTGCTGCCTGTGGTTAGTTGTTTTGAAGGGATCAGCTGTGTCCAGCGTTTCTTACGCTGATTTTCTTGTGTTTTCTTGGGTGGCCGAAGCTGGTGAGTTTGGGTGGACCACAACAGGTGATCGGGGAGCGATACTCAGGTGTTTTGCCTCTGTGTCCTCCTCCCCTTCCAGCCCACAAGTGGAGTTTTGTCTCTTTCCTTGGGAAGCTGGGTGACTCCTGGTGGGGCGGTATGGCCGTGGGGAAGGATGCGCCCAACCCTCCGCTCCGCTGTGCCTGCAACGCACGCACCAAGAGTGGCACAGCCGACCACGGGGAAACGGTTCAACCCTGTGTCCTCTGCAGTTTGACTGCTTCGTGTCTACACCTGGGCACTTCAGCACTGTTAATGCTTTATTTTGTTTTTTTTTTTTTTTTCCCCCCTAATTTCCCATCCCAGCGGCACGTGCTCCCCACGTGCCCTGGTCTGGGCTGTGTGCCCCCTGCTCCTGGGAGCCGCTCTGCTGCGCCCGCGGGCTCTGACCACCGTGGAAATTAGGTGTTTCTCCTGGCTATTTAAATTATTTGTTGTTTCCATTTACCCACCCATCCTCTTGCCCTCCCTCTGCCTGCCGGGGCGGTGATGTCATCAGCTCATATGTATGACCTCACGATAATTTCCGCCTGCGGGTCATGGGGTTTGCAGCCCGGGTCCAAAAGCTGTGTTAGTTCCTCTGCAGCGGCTGCGTTTTCCACATGCTAATTTTACTCGCAGGAGTTGGATTATTTTTTTTTTATTTTATTTTTTTTATTTCTTATTTGTCTCTTCCAGATGTTTTCAGGCAATTTTTTTTGTTGTTAAACTAATTCCATTCATGTTTTAAAAATTTATGAAAGCACTAATAAAAATGTCAAAGTGGTAAAAATGTTAGCTTTTGCTCTGCTTTGATTAAATTTTGCAAACTGTTTTTGAATATTAAAAAGCAATATTTTTTTTATTCTCTCCCCCTCTCTCTGTTTCTCTCCAGAAGTGATTTGAGAGGCTTGTTGCATGGATATCACTCAGCGGGCTCATTTGCACTCCAGAACCTTGGTGCCATGCATCTCTATTAAATAACATAGACAAATTATTCTTTAAAGACACCAAACAAATTGTCACTTCTCCTCTTACATTAAACTGGAAGGAGGAGAGGGAGTGGGGAGGGAGGGGGGTGAACACAAAGGATTTTATCGCTTTTATTCAGTGGGTGGCTTTTTTAATTTCATGTATATTTTTTAATAATTGAGAAATCCATCGCAACTGGATTTGTTTAAACTTTTTATTAACAGGTCCATGTAAATTTTTGATTGCTGATTATTCAAATAATTGAACATTCTTCTGAGGAAGAACGTTTTTATTTCCCTATCAGCATAAATTGGCTACAAAGAGGAAAATGAAGCAGGGCTTGCTACTGTGCTGTATTCCACAGGGATGGGGTTCGGGGGGAGCTTCCAGCTCCTCTCCTCACTCTGTTGGAGGAGGGCAGTGCTCCTGATAACTTTGGTTTCAGCCTCTCCTGGGAAGGAGGTGCTTCATGCAGTAATTCCTGTTGTCTGTCTTGTGGTGTCCTCCAAAGACAGCAAGGTGGAAAGGGTGGGATTGGTCTTGGGGAGGGCACAGCCCGTGGGGTGTCCTTGTTAATCAGAGGTGAGCCCGTTGCAAGTGCATCTCCACGTTCCCTGGGTGGTGCCAGCATGTGCGAGTGGTGCTGGGCCGTGTTCCTGAGGTTCGGCTTAGGCAGCCGTGTGTGCGGCTGCAGCGCTGAGCATCCCTGCCGCCCGTCCCAGCTGCGGTGAGCATCAGCACTTTCCTCCTCTGCCCTCACGGCGTCGGATGTGCTCTGTGCTCCGGCAACACTTTCCCCCCTTGTAGCTCAGAGCTTCACGTCACCTTTTTTTTCTTTGGGACTGTCAGACCCCTCTTTTTACAGCCAGCTTGCTAATAGGGATCATTTCCAACTTCATTTTTTTGTTTGTTTTAAATGAACAGCTGCTTTTCTTTTTGCCCTATTCAGGAAATCATCGAATTCCCTATCCTGAAGCTGAATGGCAGGACGATGGAGATCGAATCCACCTTTCACATGTATGTTCAGCCTGTGGTGCATCCCCAGCTTACGCCCTTCTGTACAGAGGTAAAGTGCAAAGGTTCCCTGGTGCTCCAAGAGTCTCCCCGGGAAGCAGGTTTCCATTGCACCAGGGGTTTGGGGTCGCCTCTTCACGGTGCGGCTGCAAGGCAGCGGGTCATGCCAGCCTCGAGTTAAGGACAAGGGATATAATTTTTTGTCACTGCAGTGCTTGTAAAGACCTCGGTTCGGATTCGTAAATAACTCTAGCTATGATCCGCTAGCTAAGACCAGTTGTATTTACAGCTAATGAACGTCTAACTGGGTGACCACAAAATACAAGTACTCCTGTTAGCTGATGCTCAAAATCCTGTGGCCTCTCCGTAAGCTCTTCATGATTGTGCTGTGCTGCTCTTTGGTGGGGAAGGTCAAATAGAACGTGGTCCAAGGGAAGAAAGTGTCATATGGCTGTATGGTTCAGGGGCTTTAAATGACTCTCCTGTGGGCCTGCCTGTTGGGATTTGGTGAGTCCTTCAGAGTAGTAGGGTAACCCACGTCTGTATTTTGAAGACTTTCTTTTTGATGTCGTGCTTGTGGGGCACTCGAAATGATTGCTGGAGAAGTGTCCTCTTGTTACTTGGTTACTCTCATTGCCAAGGACAGCTGCTCTCAAGCTACGGCCACCTTTCCCCAGATACAGATGAGAGGATGAAGGTGGTAAACGTGATCCCTGGTGGTTCAAAGGAAGAGGGGGCAGGGGTTGTTTTGTGGGGTTTTGTTTGTTTGGTTTTTTCTTTATTCAGCCCAAAAGTTAGCTGTTTCTGCAAGTGTGTTCTTCCTCCCTGCTGTAGCCATCAAAACAAAGTTTCGAAGTTCCTTTTGGGCTTTTTTTCCTTTTACTCCACTATTTTGATGTTGGCTAGCTCAGTGACTGAAGTACTGACTGAGGGAATCTGGTTATCCAAATTCTTCATTCTATCCCAGTCTCATCTGGAATCATGAAAACTGTGATGTGTTTTTCCCGACCTCCATGACTGCAGGTTTAGGTCCTTGAAGTGCTTGTTCCGTGTGTACTAACTTGATGAAAAATGACTCCTCTGTGTTAGGTGGAGTCCCCTCCAGGACCAGCCAGCCCCTTCCATATATCCATGTTGTAAAAACAAATACTTTTCTTTTTTTTCATTCCCTTGTAACTAAAAACCAGCTGAAGGTATTTTATTTAAACTTAAAAAAAAAAAAAAGACTAAGCCCAGAAAACATTATTCCCAGGTGAGGGGCTTTCAGAAAGCTATAAATGTGTGAAAACAGAAGGTTATAATGGAAACGGTTTTGCAACTTTAATACTAGAAGGCTGGACAACTACTTTGTCTGTCCTTATCCCCATGAGACTTGCCGGACAGATGCTCATACAAATGTGATAAATCTCACAGCTTGCACCTGATCTTTGCTAAGAGCAACATCGTCTTCTAGAGTAGAGCCCAAAATGTCCGTTTTGGATGTCATCTAAATTCTAGAGAGAAGTCGTCTCACTTGTTAACTCTCAACAAAATTCCTTTTTCTGGAAATTCGTCTGTTGCATCCTTCCCCTCTGCTGCTAAAGGTTGCAGCTCTGTTGTTGCACGAGAGTCTGGGTGACTTGCTTGGTGACTGTCCAAGCCCAACGGAGCCTCCAGCCAGCTGCAGCCTGGGGACATTGAGAGGTTCTCTGGATGCTTAGCTTGTGACACAGACGTTCAGCCCATCTCAGGCTCCCACACCGCGGTGCCGGTTTCTCTGTCTTCTCTTGCTCACGGGAGCCTGGAGCAGCTGTTTGTGTCTCTACAGGTTTGTGTCTCCTGCCTGGAGCCCTCGGGCAGGCAAGACCGTGTGTGTGCGTGCTGGCTGTGTGTTTGCAGGAGTCCCCGGGACAGGCGTGGGTGTTCCAGCTTGCAGCATTGTGCTGCAGATTCTGCCGATGACTCCAAGTCTGGTGTCTTGTGTCCAGAGTTGGATAGAAGTGGGCAGTGCTGAGGCCAGCAGGCAAAATGATTGCAGAACCCCCACCAGTGTGTTATTGGTGGCACAGAATGGTCCAACTCACCAGGTTTGGCAAGTTCTTTGTTATTAACAGCGTGGGTTAGGGAGCTGGTTTTAATCCTAGCCTGGAAGCCACCGGCTCCTGGGCAATCCCTTGCTGTGCCCGTGCTACTCACTACACAGCATGGCCTGTGTCTCCCCTGGCTTGGTGGTCCCCCTGCCTGTTGCAGGGGCTGCCATGAGATCCAGGGAGTGGGGTCATGCTGAAGGGTTAACTGGGCTTGTCCCTGAGCCCTGTATCTGGGTGTTACTTTGAATCCCTGTCTGAAGAGCCACAGGTGAGCTGGTTGTACTGAGGACCTCACTAAATAGTTGCAAAAATATCCTTTCGTATTTGCAGCCGCTTTTTTGCGGAGGCTGTGGTGGCCATGTGGACACCGGTGGGGTCGGTGGCTCCTGCTAGGAGGTGCAGGGGTCAGCCCCATCCCTCTGCTGTAGGTTCCCCCGAGACCCCGGGGACACAGCCGGGGCATGCTGTGTGTCCAGCTCCTGCAGAGCCATTGCCTGCACAGCTCCGGCATTTGCCATGGACTCTCAGCTGTTTTTTATTTTCTGAAAAATACCTATTTTGCTAAATGCCAGTAAAGGGCTTTGTCTAGGCACCTCTACTTACAAAGGGTGAGATTTATTGCCCTCTTTGTCTACAAAGAAAGACCAGGCCTGATTATCAGATTGTACACCAGAGACGAGTGCTTAGGTAATCAGCAAACTGTCTTGGAGTAGAAATACGATGGTTTCCCAGATAAACTCTGTAGGAAAAGCAGTGGTGTTGACATTACACGGGAGCCTGTCTGCTGTGCTGCTGCTTTCCCCTCCACTCGCTGCCTTTGCCGGGAAGCAATAGGACTCCTTGGTATAGACTGTGGGTGGGAGGATTACCGGGGTTGCTCAGTCTTATTTCTCATCTTCCCTCTTCCTTCCTGAAGGAGGCGGCACAGCATGGGAAGGGTGTCTGCAAGCGGAGAGCTCGTGGTCACCCTCAAGGCATTCCTTTGCTTAGTTTTTTGGTGTATCTGTGGTCTCCCGTGGCTACAGGAGGTTCCTCCGACTCCCCACACCAATGGCCAGGAGCACGTTTTCTAGGGCTGGCTCACTGTGTAGCCCTCGTCTGGTCCCCTTTCTCTTGACCTGCTTCTGTAAAACAACAGGTCGTGAGGCTTGGTTATGATGGGAGGTGTGCTGAACATTTAGACAGAGAAGGTGGAAAGTGCTGGCAAGTGGTTAAAAGCTGTTGTTAGGTATATAAAGCTCATCATGCCCTTTTGGAAGATGCAGGTGGTTTGCCTGATGCCCAAGAACATTCATGCCAGGAGCTTAAGTGAAAGATTCCCTCTACACAGAAGGTGCTTGTACAGGCTTTTTCATGGTACTTTGCTCTCTTTTTATGATTAATTTTTATTGATTTTTTCCCTGAAGGAACAGACAATAAAAGTACAAAAAGATAAATGCCTTATAGCTTGTTTATGTTCCCAAGTACCATGTGCTTCTTGGGATCGCCAGTGAAACTTTACAATTGTGCAGTTTTATGCTTTTATACTTTATCAAAGCTGCAAGACCAGCTAATGCTGCAGAGACCAAATGCAATGGGTTGGGTGTTACAGATGGACATAACTGAGAACAGAAAGGATCAGAAAAAGTGAGAGAGTAGAAATATGGCCCCTTTTGAGCACTTTCTCACCTGTGTTGAAATGCACCCATGGGACAGGTATATCCCTTTGTATTCGTGTGTGTAATTTTGGCAGCGTGAATCTTGCACGCGTGTGTGCTTGGTGATGTGTCCTTACACGGATGAGTTGGTACTTTGCTTGGCCTGGCAGGGAAGAAGGGAAGGAGTCTTGGGCAAGATCAAGCAGAGACTCTTTGGTGGGACTCTGAGCCCCTGTGGCTGCCTTCCCCTCCGTCCCTCCCTCCCCCTGAAGGGAAATGTCTGGATAAGGCCATTTCACCCCATCCTACCATGGCCATGAGGGGTTCGGTGCTGAACAGATGCAGCCCTGCAGATATCTGGAGCGGGAGAAGCCATTTACATCGGTGCTGACTATCATAGCAAGAGGTGGCCTGTCGTCCTTTCCCAGAAGCTCATCTTTCAGCCACTTCCAGAGGTTTGATTTGAGCTTCCCTCTGAACGCAGAGCCAGCACTTTGCAGTAGGTGAGCTGACCACCTCTGCCAGGCGAATGCATGGAGAGAAAGATGGCAAGAAAAGCAAAAAGCAAGCCAGTGAGCTTTAAAAACTGCTCTAAAGAGCTGTGCATTAATCTCTCAAATGTATTTGCTTTTCAGAGTATGGGAAGTCTGTAGGTAGCAGCTGTTACCCAATTAAAATACAGATTAATGTAAAAACAGTTTCTGGAATATAAAAGAGTGTCTGTGTCCCTCCACTTCCTTAAAATTCCACCTCATAATGACTTGATGAACTTGAGAAACCCACCTAGAGGAACTCTGCATTCTTAAAATTAAAATACTTCCCCTAAAAGGTATATATTACCATTCCATGGAAGTCACTATGAGAAAATAATCTTTCCACTTACAGCTTATTCAGTGAGTCAGGTATTTGGTATTCATTAAATGTAATTACAGTTTAATTGGAGTTTAATCTCTTTTTTTTTTTTTTTCCCCTTCTTCTGAGTTCAGTGCTGTAAGCCAAGCAGCCAAAGAAACAAAGAGGTAGAAACCATTGAGCTTCTTTCAGCTGCCGCGCATTTAATAAAGCAGAGCCGTGTGGTTTGTAAGAGGGCTGGTGTTTTACGAGCAGGTTGAGCTGGTCTGCGTGGAAGAGTGACTCCCGGGTGACGGGGGGGCTGTCAGCATCCCTCCGCTGGATGGTATGGCTTCTGGAGGCTTGGATGCATGTGCCGGCAGCAGGGCATGCTCCTAGGCTGTGTTTGACCTTTATTTTATGAAAATGTGTGAGATGTATAGCTTCAGGAAAGTGCCATATGAAGTGAAATCCTGTAGTGTGCACTTGTTTTAATAACGATTTTTTTAATTACTTGGGTGCATTGATGGCAAGCTACTGACCTCCGATATTCAATATGTTAAAAGACAGTTTTGTCAGTTGGAAGGCAGACAGAAAAATTATCTGTTTTCTATGTGCCTCAAGCTATCCTGGGCAGACACAAGCAGAGGCCCGTGAGACTGCATCTTTTTATTCATGTGTCTAGCTTTAAACAGCCGAGCAGTCCAGGGGCAGTCAGTAGGACTGTCTGTTGGCAGGACCCATTCCTAAGGAACCTCCTGAAAACCAGGGTAGACCAGGGTTCTGGAAGAGGGTGGTTTTCTTTAGTTGTTTTAAATACAATTTCAAAATGCAGAGGGATGCTGTGGTGGATTATGGGAAAGCACGTGTGCTGGCTGCCCAGCGCAGGGGAGGACGGCTGGGACCGCTCTGGGTCTCACTTACCAATAGTGGTCTATTCTGTTTGTCTAAGACTGTGCAATTTTGGTGTCACCATGGTAGCTGGGGAATGACCAGAGACCCCAGTAGTTACCGCTGCCCGTGTAAGTCAGGGCAACAGCAGAACTGGTGAAATGTGTATTGAAAAAGGGCAGCATTTTGATACATGAAGCAGAGGGCACCGCTGCTCTCCAAGCGCATCCTGCCCCACTGGGAGTTCGCCATTTTATAGTGTGGGTAGGAGCCCCCTTACATTTCTGGTTTGGGGATGAAGCTGTGCCCTTGCCCACGGCTGGGGAGCTGCCAGGGTCGCTCTGCTGTGTCTGACTCCTCAGCATTGTCTGTGTGGGTCACAGGAGCATGTTTTGGTTGCAGGGAGATGGACAGGAGAGGAGACCTCTCTAATGATCTTTTTGAGTGCTGCTCTGACGCCTGCTTTCTGTTTGTCTCTCGTTTCAGCTGACTGGGATTATTCAAGGCATGGTGGATGGGCAGCCGAGCCTCCAGCAAGTGCTTGAGGTAAGCAGAGTAACCTTTAGTTCCCGAACTCTGACCTCTGGTCCTGTCGTCCCCTCTTCATCTCTTTCCCTGCACCTCCCCTTGCTGAAAATCGAACCGCGTAATTTGACTATGATTACAGCTTCATTAGAATAACATTTGCTGTCATGTTGGTGACACGCTGCTGAGAGTATTGAACCATTGATCTGTCATCTCCAGCTGTTCATGTCAAGGGTGCTGACAAGATATCCAAACTCCTGCCAGGAGATAGGAGAAGAGGCGATTCTTGCTTGAGCCAGTTGTAAAGCACCAAGACATTGCTCAAGACCACGGCTCCAGGAGCTTCTGCCTTCATTTTTCTTTCTCCTCCCTCAGCACTTTATTAAATTAATTTTTTCTACCTATTTAAATGCTCAATAATACATGTAGTATAGAAAGAAAATGCCTCTAAAATCTAATCTGGAGGATGTGCAAATGCAGATATAGCCCTAATAATGCCATCTGCTTAATGTTGAATTCCTACAGCATTTAGGGCTTAATTAGCTTGGAAGTATTTCTCCATCAATAGCTTTTGTTGGTAGTCAAATAGAGAAGGAAACCTCCTTAAGCAGAGCTCGCTCGGGCTGCAGGTTGCTCTTCGATGCATCGTCTCTGTCAGGATTTCCACTGCTGTGTTACCTAATTGTTCCTAATCGGAGTAATTGCAACAATTGCTTATGTGAGGAAATCAAATTAAAGGCTTTAAAATCCTCCGTGGAGACAGCGCTTCATGGGCGCTCACATCGGGACTTTAGAAAGGTTACCGCTGCTGTCCCTGGCTCCAGGGAGCCTTGTGCGGGGCTGGCTGGAGGATCCCGGCAGCCCAAGGGAGGCAGAAGCGTAGCTGAGCAGCTGGACGCTGCGTGGGGGGAGCTTTACTCCAGAGGGCTGTTGTACAATCCGTCGCAGAAAGAAGCACCATCCTCTGCCGGAAAGGCTGCAGCAGTGACACGAGGCCAAAGACGGTGCCCTGCAGAGGTGACACCTTGCATCCATGCAAACCCCCAGCTCTCCCTGATGCTCTCCAGAGGGCACGTAGCAGCGGCGCGTGTCCGTAAGCATATGGATGCCTGTGCCTGCATCCCCCTTTGGCTGGATGGGTGAATGTACATCGCCACTGGAGTATTACAGAAAATGTTTCATTCCATTTCTACAGGAGCCTCTTAGAGTGTGGAAACATTTCTGTAGATTTGGGGGGTTTTTTTGTTTGGACTGAAAAGGTGTTCACGCAGCAGCATGTTTCTAGGCTAAAATGAGATCCGGGTCAGGCAGCCTCTGGGCCATGCTAGTTTATTCAGGAGTGGAAGGTGTCAAGCGAGGGGAAAGAGGAGGGATTTCTCTGGCTGAAGCACTGGAAATGCTGCTGGCGAGGCTGCATAATGGCAGCTGATTCCCTGTCGCCTGTGACCGGAAGATTTTGGGCAAGTCATTTGCTAGTTCTAGCTGGAATAAATGTCTCTGCAGGGGTTTTAGTCTAGGTTAGTTCCTCCTGGTTAATCCCTGAGGTAGATGTGCGTCTTCCAGATTAATGTGGCCCATTTCTGAAGTGGATCCAGAACATCTGTCCCTGTGGGAAGTTGATCAGGAATAGTGGATTCACTTTAAATCCACGCCGTACTCTAAGCAGCCACCTCTTCTGAACTGTAAGGAGGAAAGAGAGACCCAGCCTGGAGAGGAAAGGGGACACGTGACTTTGCTTGTGACTGCCACACAGTGCCTGTGTGTTCCCAGCCCTTCCATTTCTCCTCCTCTCCCATATCCCCTTGGAGCTGTATGAATTGGAGCACGTGAGAGATGCCGTCCCAGGATGCCCTTGTTTTCCCCTCACTGCAGGGGACACAAGTTCTGCTGACTATGAGCCCATGTGGTACAGGGAGAGGAAAAGTGGAGGAGGAAAGCCAGGTAACAGCCCAGCTGTATCGTCCCATTAACGCTGCACAACTTCCATCCCTCCATGAGCAGAGCTGCTGCAGTGTCTGATAAGATCATCTCTGCTCTGGTTGCCTGATGTCTCCTATCAGAAATCTTCAAAGGTCCAAACGTGCTGTTGTTGAGATGGCAAGCAAAGAGAGAAGAGAGGGAGAGGGTGGATAAGATCACAATTTTCTTCTCTCTTGATTGCAAGCAGCTTATCTGAGTTTAACCGTTGTGGCTCGGCCTGTCTCTGCAAAACTCATCCCCTTTTCTTGCCTTCCTTTCAGAGGGTTGACGAGTGGATGGCGAAGGAAGGCCTCTTAGATCCCAGCGTCAAGTCGATTTTTGTGACCTGTGGAGACTGGGATTTGAAAGTGATGTGAGTATGGAAGGGGAGGGAGATTTTTCTAGGCTTTATTGCACCATGCTTGCCTGTAGTGTGTACGTCTTTGTCCTTACAAGCCTCTGACTGTCCCTGGTCTTTGCTTCTTAGGGAAATCGTTGTTTGCATGCGTAATCGGGAGTGGAGGGTTCTTTAAGAAGACAGGTAGGTGCAGGGCATGCTGCAAGATAGCCGCCTAGGATATTCCCTGTAGAGAATGAATCCTTTCAGAACCTCAGGAAAGGTTTAAACTGGAGCATTGTGATGTTTTCCCTTTATCCAGTATACTTTCCAAAGAGATGGGTATTGCTGAGCGCACACATGGAATGCTGTTTCTGTACACCCAAATCAAGCAATGGTCCTTACCTGATTTAGGCACACAAGGCTTTCTCTTTGTCGTCTTGGCACACTAAGTGGATGTGAATCACAGAGTAGTCTTTGGCAAGAGAATACACGCCAAGTCTGGCACGTTTCATTGGTGTTCTTAGTGTTAAGGTCATCTTCATCAGCTGGGCGACTGTGTCTAGAGAGTACCAAATGGGGGCCTTCACTGGGATCCGCATGTGTCAGTTTATGTGCATGTTTTGCTATGAAAATATCTAGACCACCAACCTAAAAATGTTATTTAAAAAAACTGAGTTAAATGTCTAAGAATTAGATTAGTCTTAATCTCTAAGGTGTTTGCAGATCGGTGTCATATTGTGCTGAATTCACTTGGATTCCTGTAATCTCGCGTCAGCTTTTCATTTCCTCGGAGTGGTGGATAAAGACTCCTGTTGTTATCACACCGGTAAAGCATGGACTTGACACATCCAATGCTAAACTGACACCCACAACTCGTTAGTAGTGTTGCTTGGTTTTCACTGTGACGTTGGTTTCCCCAAGTCGGAAGCCTAAATAAACTGCACGCAGCCTGGGAGCAATCAACACCAGTTCTTCCCTGCAGAATGGTCTTTGTAGAGTGGCAGCTCCTTGCCTCTTCTTGGTGTGATTAGCGAGACATGAGATACGAGGGCCGAAGCGGCAGCACAGGCGTTAGTGGAGATGAGAAATTTGCCATGCTCCAGACAGGAGTGTGGCATGCGAGCTTTTGAGTCAAAATCTGCTGGGACTGGGTTCAGAGCTGGTGTATATTGCCAATTCTTGTATTACTGGTTTAAATTAAGAGTGAGGCTTATTTTTCTTTCTATAGCATGTTGAAACTTTTATTAGAGACCAGCACAAAGAAGACAGCTGCGGGGATGTGCTAGACTTCTGTTTCTCATCTGTTCTCTTTTCTCGGTTCTTTACTCCTGTATTGCTGTTCTGAGAGTCCAGTTTACTACTTTTGGTGATGGCTGTGAGGAACAGAGTTGTCTGTGCTCACAGTCCATCCTTCCATCCCTTTCACAGTGGGATAACAAGGTTCCCAGATAGTGACATCCTAACTTGGTGTCTGAATGGAATGGGCAACCTTCTAGGCGGTGGGTTTTTTTGCTTCAGAGCTCTACAATGGGGAAATAGAGGTGAAGATGAGCCCCATTTCTGGTGAGCCATAGGGGCTGTGGGGTGAGCTGGCCCAGCAGGATGTGCAATCCTGAAGCAGAGATACTCGATTCGCCATTTGCCGTGGTTTCTCGCATGGATTGTGCCTCACTAGTCAGCTGGAAAAGAAAACTCCACTCCTGGCCATGAGGTTGCAGCGAGTGGTTCATTTCTCCCTCTTCCTTTTAAAAAATTTTTTTAAACCATTAACTTCAGAATTCAATCCTGAAGCGTCTCCAGGGCAAAGCAGAAAATACATTTCGTGTTCCCGACCACATGGATAGCGGGAGTCTGGCTGCAGCCGCTCGGTGAGTAGCACATCACGCCGCTCCGTCGCCGATTGGGTGCAGCAGCGTGTAGCGTCACATCTGATTAGCGTCGTGCCAGTGAATGAGGCTTGAGTGAGGACTCCCTGCCAGCCCTGACTTGTCTCATTTCCCATTACTTTTATCCGTCACCGCAAATGCCGAGTCTCCCTCCTGAACTAATTAAGTTTGCGTGTGTTTAGACACATTGCCAAATAGGGTTTAGCAAAGCAGAACTGAGCATCTCTTTTTAAAGAGGGAAAGCAGAGAGCTGAAACAAGGCTGCTCAGATAGGGCGATAGAGCCTCAGAGATGTGGAACATCTAGGGGGTATTCCAGGGAATCACCCTGTGCTTCCCTACAAGACTTGCGCTGATGCCCTTTGCTACTGGGCATGGAAGGCACCGGGGCAGTGGGAAGGGGAGGTGATGCTGCTTGTTCTCATTTGGAGGAGTGTGTTGGTGGAAGCATTGCATTGTAGAAACCCTGCTGGGTTCCAGAGAAATTCAGGACAATGCGGTGAGTGCAGTGCCTCCTGGCTTAGGGAGCAGTGACTTGGGGCAGGTCCATTCCCAACTCTGCTGCTCATTTTCTCTGCTTCCTTAGTGATGACAACTGCTTGCACAGCTGCCCGCAAAGCAAGCTGTGGTGCTCTTACCCACTGTCTCCTGTGGTTTGGAGTGTCTGTCCTCTCCTTTCTTTCGCTCAGCTGTTGATGGGAAACCATGCAGCCTTGTTCCTGGCTTCTCCAGTGATGACCTGGGCGTTTAGTTTGGCTTCTATCTGGATGTGCTGTTGAAGAGGTGAGGCGTGGTGTCTTCTGGACAGGCCTGTCTACCGTGGATGTTTCCAGTGGGTGCCACTGGTAGGTGTCAGGGCACTGGGAGGCACAGTGGGGTGAGCAAACTGGAGCGGGGTGGCTGGAACAAAGAGGAAGAATCTACAAGCCTGTCGGTGGTGGATGTGAGGACAAGGTGGGCAAATAGCCCTGTGGAAGCCAGGAGTTGCAACATGGGTAGCACTCCTAGCTCAAAGAAAAGCATCAGAGGAGTTGCGATTGTCAAGGAACTGCTTTCTGCTGATGCTGTCTAGCACTGTCTGAGTCTGCAGGATTCAAGATGGAAACTCGGCTGCTGAAGGACCTGCAAAGCCTCTGCTTGACTCAGGGATCTCCAGGGAATGAGGCACTATGGGGCTGCAGACTTGATTTCTCTTGAACGTTGGAACTTTCTTGGAAGATAAGAGCAGTTTGTCTGGCGTCCCTCTGACAACAGGGAGCACCAGTCACCCAGAAGAGGACACCAAGTGTCTGGAAAGGGCTTATGGAGGTTCAGCATGAGTCAAGGTCCTCGGTCATGCCACCAGAGGCTTTGTCATGGGTGTGGTGCACCATCAGAAGGAGAGTCCCCGTTGGAGAGATTTGGTCGCTGCTGGAGAGAGCCTGTTGTGCGACAGAGCTCAGAAATGGAGCACTGATCCTCTACTGGCTGCGCTTGGATCAACCGGCTCTCAGCGCTCGGTGTGTGTGAACCAGGCGGGAGTCAGGGAGACAGCAGCTCTCCCGCCGCCCCTCCCCTTCCCTCTTGTTAAGATGCAATTTCTTTAATGAGGAAAACCTCTTGAGTAGGAACATCACCTTTCTGAAGGCTTGTCCTGACAAGGCAGTTCAAGCCGACAGAGTCGCACATCAACTTCAGCAAATATCAGTCACTCATTACAGAGACTCTTCTCCCCCCCCACCCCCCAGCAACACCCCTCGTTCCCAGACAAGGGAATGAATCACACTCCTGCTCTTGAATACATCATGACAAGTCGTGGTTCTAATGAGAGAGGGCCATTCATTCTGGGTGGAAAGTTCCCTGTGTCGACACAGAAATGTTATTAATTAAAGAGAGCTACCTGAAGCAAAAGATGAAAGGAGCACCAGACCTGCCAAGCTAAAATATGAGTGGGGATACAGCCTCGTTAGGCACATGGTCCTCGGGCCTCCGAGTGCTCAGCGGGAGGATTCCTTTAGCCTGTTGCAAGGAGTTATCCTCCAAGTTTAACAGCTCCAGGGCTGGATTCAGACACCTGGTGTAGTCTGCTGTCGTGCTGGGACCTCATCCTGCACCTAGGATGGAACTGTCACTAGTAATTAAGCAAATTGCATTGATGTGGCATTGGGTGCTGAGGGTAACGTTGCCGCTGAGGGAGCCGCTGACGGCAGGAGACAGTTTTAGTGGAAAGAGGGTACTCAGTGTCTGCCGGGGTTGAGCCCTTGTAATGTAAGCTCTTTAGTGTGGTTTATCTCCTCTGAAATGTCAAATTGCCTCCCTCCGTGTATGGAACCAGTTTACTTGCTCTTAAGCACAATGGGAATTAATCTTGTCAACCAAAGAAGCATTTTTACTGTGTGTTCGTAGCTGCAGAGCTGGGATATGGTGAGGATAAGTGATATGCCTATGGTTGTGCAGGCAGACGGAGGCAGAGAGAGGAGCTGAAGCCACATGTGCTGAATCTCAGACCTGCATCTTCATGTCAAGAGCATCAGTTAATCCTTCTCCTTCCAGTTTTGGATCATCCAGCAAACACATTGAACGTAGGTAAACGTGCACGTAGGCTTTCATCTGTATTCCTCCAAAATGAAGATGCTTGTACTGCACTTACTGTGGCTGATCAGAACATGCTAATTTATGTCTTTACAGGAAACTACTGCTCAGAAGTTTTTTATTTTCTTAAATAAGTGTTAAAAGGCAAGTACTCTTTAATATAGTGATAAAACACAGTGAAGTGTCTTGAAATGTTTATAGCCCTTGGTGCTTTTCCTAGGTTGCATATTAGTAAATTCCGAGCAGTAAATTATACCATTGCTTAATTTTGTCCTACTGTTTTAATTCTTTTTTTGCAAGTCACACAGGCTGGGAGGATGCTTGCCTTCTCAGACCAGCTCCAAGTGCGGCTATGGGTTGGTCTTTCCAGCCCTCTGTCCTGGAGGCTTGGTTTGAGATCAGCCTTAAGTCACGAATGATGAAGGATTGATGGTGTTAGCGTCCCTTGTGCATGCTGTTCTTTATCACTGGGAAGGGGTTGGTAGCCTCTGCCTGGGGGAGAAATTGCAGACAGCCACTGAATGGAGTGAGTGGGACCGCTTGGGTAGCCGTGGGGAAAGGTGGGAGAAGGCATAGGGTAGGCTGGTTGGGTGGCAGCACGGCAGGAGGGATGTTCAGAGGGTGGCTTTGAGGGTAACAAGAAAGAGCTGGTAACAGAAAGATAATGTAATAATCTGCTTTTAAAAATACTAAAACAATTCCTCTCCAACTAAGATCTTTGGATTAGCTTGTTGTTGTTGCTTTTAGTGGGGATCATTTTGCTGACCAAGCCTATGGTGTATCTCTTCACTTGCTTACATTGGCTGAAGGAAGAGCATGGTGAGAACTACAGAGTAGGGATGGGACTGAGTATCCAGGGTCAGGAACCTTTCGAGTCAGCTTTGCTGATGGAGTCGTTCATGTAATTACCTCCTAAAGTGCTTTGCCGGAGCTAAGCAAGGTAGCCTTGTGAGCATGCTCTTCTCTAGCACTTACAGGGAGTAGCACTGACCCCAGTCACTTCTGCGACCCTGCAGTCCAGCTTTTTGTTTTTAAAGGAAGTGATATCACTTATGCAAAAGAAATTTTGGATTTTAAGGTTCCCAATCTGTTCATTCTTATTTAAAATGAATATAGCACACTTGACTTTTGTTATCCTTCTGCAGCAGTTCCCCTGGCTGTCTCCTGTTCTTGCCTTTTGTTTGGAATCCATTGGTTGCGTGAGGTTCTGCAAGTTCTGTTGTCTGAGATGTGTGACTCTGGGAATGCCTTTGGGTTAAGCTTTGGACATGAAGTCTTTGCATAGGGATCATCATGCAATGGACTATCACATTCAGGTCTGCTACTTGTCTGGCACATCATAGCAAAGACATTTGTCATAGTCAGGTCTGTAGTGGCCACAGATTTATTGAGCTGTGATGCCCAGCGCACTCTGGGGAGCATGGACTCTGCTGCCTGGGAATTAGGACCAAAGAAGTTGGTGAAAGATGGTAGGGAAACTTGGAATAAATTTACGGGGGGCGGGGGGGGAATGAGACAGGCATTGCATTAAAAACTTTTGTATGTATAAAAATGTACAAGGGCATTTCCAGCACTGAACTGTTGGCATGGGGCAATGAATGGAGATGGTGGATTTTCCATCCCTGGGTAATTTAACTCAAGCTGTGTTTGGAAACAGTCTTGCTGAACTGAATGCAAGCTGTTGGGCTCGGTGTCATCTGCTCATACAGTAAGGAACCATAATTTCTTCTGCAGCAGGAATGGCTAAGGTGAATTCTGTGTCCAGTGTTACAACGAATTCAGGCAAAACGGTTTCAAAATCAATGGGTCTATAATGGGTATTTGGTAAAAAGCACACCCTGGCCGCTGCCTGTGTGAGAAAGCCCTCTAATAGCAACTCAGCATCGTGGTTATCCTGTGCCCTGGGGAACTGAAAAGCTGGTTGGCTTGGGGACTACAGAGGATAAACCACTGGAGGGCTGTTTGCCATCTGAGTTTTGTTGTATGCAGCATGTCTGAAAAATAGGATTAGCTTCACGAAGTGTGACTTTTCTTTATTACTTCAAAAAGCGTAATTTTTCTAGCATTAGACAGCCGTAGTGTTTCATGCTGGGGCCAAAATGTCATCCGTCTCCCTTTGGATCCCAGCTCTTCTTACTTCCCAGCCTAAGCAGAGCAGTTGTGCGTTGGCGCCAGTGCTGCCCTCCCAGTGGCTTGGCTGGGAGTGATCTTCTCATGGCTTCTCTGCTTAGAGAGCTCTGCTTGAAAAATACTGCCAGCCTGGGACCAGCGTCCTTCCCCTTTCACTTGATGTCTTCAAGCCTCGTGTAAGTCCGTAGCTTTCTCAAAAGCATTTTATTTTGTCTGCGTGTTTGTTTCCTGTTGGGAGCCATTTTCCTCGATGGGTTCAGTCCCTTTTCCTCCTGAAGCTCCTGGCTGGCAAAGACCTACTGGGCCATCTTGAGGTCATCCCTGGTATTTTCCCTCCAGCGTATTCTCATGTGCCTTGTCCAGCGACTCTCCGTATCCTGAGGAGCTGATGTCTGGCTGTGTGCAGGATTCTCAGGAGGCTGCTGGAACTGCAGACTAACTTTTGGAGCTGAGTCCATTCCACATTGGAGTCACCTTTTTCTGTGTGTTTGGACAGGGTGCTGCCCTCAGCCTGGCACCCCAAAGACAGCATCTTGTGCTTGGAGATTGCTCTGGACCAGGTGTTAGGAGTGACATGGGTCATGTGGAGGTGGTACTAGAAGAAAGAGCAGAATAGTGGAGTTTGGGGGAAAAAGAGTGAGGAAGCAGCGCAATATGCTGGCAGGGCTGTGTGTGGGAAGCTCATGCTACTCAGGGCTTTCCCCTGCCTTGGTCCCACCAGTTTCGTCTGCCTCTCTTCCAGCAGGGCTTTCTCCTCCCCTCCGCCCAGCACCTACGCTCTGGGACACTCTTCTTTTTCCCTCCTTAGGTGCATCTTGGTCATCTCTGATTTCCCTGCTTCATTTTTTCCCTCTGGGTGTCGAGCCAGGTCTCGGTGCTGACCATCGGCCAGCATGCCGCAGGTGCCTGGCCGCCGGCTGGGTTCAGCTCCTTGTCCCTGCCTGGAGTCATGTGTCCCCCCTGCAAACCGGGCAGAGGGAGGAGGCTGGTGGGAGGTTGCCAAGACCTCTCCTCCAGCTCGCTGTGCTCCCAGCTCTGAAGAGAACTGTTACATTTTATGGACCATTTAGCTTCCCAATGGTGATCCTAATTCTTCACAGCATGTATGTGCCGTTTCTTGGTTATTAAAAGGACCCCTGAAAAGGAGCTGCCCTCTGAGTCAGTGCTCTTCCGTGCAGTTAATTGCAGGAGGGTTTTGCTTAGACTGCGAGGCTTAATATTTCCAAACTCTCCCTGTGCTAAGAGGGTGAATTAATACCCAGGTCTCCCCGCGGCTGCAGGGACTGACCCTTGCGTGCCATCAGTAAGCACGCAGGGGAAGAACGCTTCTGCTGGGAGTAATTCAAACTTTGAATTGCTCGGGAGAAGTCCACTTGCTTTCTGCATAGAGATCAAGGGCGCTTTAAGGACTGGCTGGCCAGGTGTCTCAGTCTTTCGTCTCTATATCCTTATATTGTGTGACACTTCAGGTGCCAAAATAGCTTTCATTCCTTGGGGGCCCAAGCAAGCTCCACACTTACTGGGAAAGGAGTGATTACCTTGGACTGACAAGTTAGCCGAAGGATAGATGGCTACGGTTGCACAGTAGGTGTGAGATGGATGGATGGGAGGTGGTTCAAGGGGAGGTTCTTGTCAAGTCACTGCGCTGCGTATGAGAAAACAGAGATGGCAAGCCATTAGGCTGTGTATTTCAGGTGTGAGGAAGCTGCCGAGGTCTGCTGGCATTGCAAAATGCCAAATGAAATGTTACTGCCACGCAGAGCACAGCAGAGTGCCAGAATTAATGAGACTGGTGTGGGGAGAGCACACGTGGCCGGTCTGGAGGGTTAATGTGTGATAGGCTCAGGCAGGGGTTTGTCATCAGGGTTTGCTGTGCTTGGGAAGGGCGGTCTAATGGCAAGACCATATGAAAAAAAATTGGAGCTTGCAAGGAGAGCGCTAAAAGTCACCAATTACCAAAGTTTTTTTGCCTTTGCTGCAGGCCTGAAGCAAATCGCTGGCTTAAGGGGCTCTAAGCACCTGGGTCTTGCACTGGATTTACAGGTAAGGTGAAATTAGGAGGGGGCTAAGTAATTAATTCCTCTTGCTGTGACCAGGATGGGAGATGATTCTGACTTGCCACTTCTTCTCAGAAGTTTCTTCAGAAGCTGGTAAGGACTCTGGTTGTGAAACCCAGGAAGCAAAGAGGATCCCTGGGTGCCTGACAATTCCTTTTCTCTGCTGGTTCTTTCTCGCAGGCAGCCTCGGGCTGCCTGTCTCTTTGTTAAGAGAGTGACAGCAATGTGACACCGTGAAAATAATTACTAACAAATCACGGTGGTGACTGCAAACAGCTCGCTGTCTTCAGAGGCATGTCAGGGAGCATTAGAGCAGGGCCGTGGGAGCGGCAGAGCGGCTAGGGGCTCTTTCTCTGCTCTCGGCTGAGGGAAGATCTTCGGAGACCTTTGGCGCCCGCCACCCCCACACCATTCCCTTCTCGTTGGCTTTTTCTTTCTTTTCTCCCTTCCCTGCCTTTGCCATCAATAATTAAGCCCATTAATTGCTCAGTGAGTTCAGGAAAGCTGTGAACGGTAATACTGGGCTTCTGCCTTCTCTAGATTAAGCAACCAGCTGCAGAGCAACGGAGGAATTTCTGGAGTGGTATCGTGGGCAGAAGCACATCCAAGCTGTGTTTCCTATCTTGCAGCCCTTGTGTGCTGCCCAGGGCAGTAATGTTTATTAGCTGTGTGCCCCTAGGAATTCATGGGCTGCTGGTACAGTTGAAGAATGACCTGTGTCCTTGTCCTTGGGAGCCTCCAGTCTCAGTCAACCTGAAAGTAGGTTTGTATTTGTGTAGAGCATCATGGCAAACCTGCAGTTGGCGGGCGTCTCCAGTAAAAAAATGGGCAGAGGAACGAGAGGTCTTTCCAAGATGCAGTAGCGACAGTGCTGATCAGCATGGCTGAAGCTGCAGGTAAAGATGGTCCTTCAGAGAATAAACAGTGGACAGGTCACGGGTGAAGAAGGTGGTTGGTACCAAACAGAGCAGCTGGAGGATTCTCTGCAGGGATGAGGCCGCTGTGGCTGTGCTGAAGTAGGGACCCTTCTGCAGCGCTACACGGACGGAGTCTGTGGGGAAGCTCTCTGAAAACCCCCTCATTGTATTACTATAAAGCTCCCTGCAAAGGGAGGGTCTGGCAGAGATACTGATAGGGAACTGGGAAGCAGCCACTGGTTGAAGTGTCCTTTGGCAGCATTGGTAATCAAACCCCTGGGCAACCTTCGAGAGGGGAGCTCACAGCTTCCCCTCCTTGTTCCTGGTGGTATTTCATCCTCCAGTTTGAGAATGGGCCGTGCCATCTGGCAGTTACCCGTGCAGAGGAGCACCCTGCAAGGGGAAGCAGAATGTGTGGGTGGGAGCCCGTTCCCAGGCGCCTGCTCCACCGAGCAGCCCTCTTTCCCATTCTCCTACTTACTCAAGTGATTTTCCCGACTGTCACATCTGTAAATAATGTTCCCGGCGTATCTAGCTAGATGCAGAGTGGCGATGGAGGGGGGAGGGCTGGCGCGGAGGGTGGCTGTAACAGCCCCTCTTCCCGACTCATACAATATTTATGCAGGGCTGGGAGTCGGCGGCACTGACCTCCGGGTCGTGCTGTTAAACAGCTCCCGCAGCCCCTGCATCCTAATTGCTGCACTTGTCCTTTGCTCTGGAGGATTCGCTGCTCCTTCTCTCCGGCGAAGCAAATACTAATGGCAGCTCGTGCTCAGAGGTGGGGAGTGGTCTCTCCCGCACGAGGAAAAGACAAACTTGTTTCCCTTCAAGCAGATGCGATTTGCAGGTGCGCAGACCCTGCTACACGACGTGCCAGGCTCCCTGCTGCTGCCAGCCTGGAGGCTGTGCTAAGAGCCCGTGGAGCTGTTGTACGTGTAATTTTGGGTCATGTTTCATCAGAGGGGATGGGGAGGAGGTGAACTGCGTCCCACTGGCTCCTTACAGGATTTCTGTCTTCCCCTTCGAGGGGAGAGGGAAGAAGAGGCAATCACAGAAGTCGGGTGAGAGAGTAGACCTGGATGATGTGGTGCCAGAGGAAGGCAAAGACTGTGCCAGGAAAGAAGAGGGGTTCAAACAGCGTCACAATACAGAATGGCATATTTTCTTGTAGATAAATGGTTTGATGAATGGGAAGAGAGTTGATGCAGAAGGCTGGAGACCCTCTGTGTGGGTGAGGGGCTCCTGCCCCTCCTTGCAAGCAGTGCAGCCACGGCTGGAGGTGGAGAGGTTTTTCACCTGGCTGGCAAGGGCTTTCAGCTGATCCAAGTGGTTCAAGAAAGCCCAAAAGATAAAGCTCTCTGATTGCTAGAGCTGCCATAGCTTTCCCCTGTGCCGTTTAGCTTGGCTCCGTTCAGTTTGGGGCTTCACGTCGGGTGTCTGCGAGTCCAGTGACCCGACTGGCCACCGACATCCCTTCTGCTGCCTTCCTGAGCTGGCAGGTCCCCTTTGTGCCTGGTAAAGTGCTGTTTAGACTGGAGACTAATGGCCTTTAAGTGACATGATTGTATTATGTTAAGCGTCTATAGGCTTTACCATTAGGCACTAAGCAGTTTATGACTCATAGCAGAGAAGCCCTTGTCCTGAAGAGTTTATACACTAAATGGTCTGGACAGGCCAGGCAGGGAAGAGGCAAGGTTTCCTCCTGCCTGTCGCACAGCAGGTCTAAGGAAGGACTGGGACAGGACGTGTCTCAGTTCTAGAGCAGTGCCTTGCTCTAGGTCTCGCATGCTCCAGTTTCCTGGGGAGAAATACTTTTTCAATGGGAATTGTGCAGCGGGAGGAGAAGCACGTTTAAATTTAGCTTAATTTCTGTGTGGGTTTTGGTTTTGAGGGGACTTAGACACGATACGTTGTGGGTGCATCCATTACATCAGATGTACTCCCTTACTCAGTGTGTAATTACAGTATGCTGCAGCAGGAGTCTGAACGCTCCTTCTTAAAACAGCTAGTATGCAGAGGACCAGGCGATTACTAAATTAGTGTCTGTGTGAAAGACTTCATAAAAGACCGCATAGACGGAGAAAGGACACGCTCTGTGTAATCAGGCTCCACTGCAGCGTGAATCACGGAATAATTTAAATAGAGATCTCTAACCCAGCCCCCTGCTCAAAGCAGAGGTAACTTCAAACTTGGATCAGGTTGCTCAGGGTCTTCTCCAGGTGAGTTTGTCTCCAGGGGAGGAGATTCCCCCACCAGTCTGTTTCAGCGCTTTATTACCTGCATGGTGAAGGGTTTTTCCTGATGACAAATTGGAAATTCACCCGCTGCAGCCTGTGGTCATGACGGGTGACTTTTACTGAAAACATGCCTGTGTGGTAGATGTACACAGTATCCAATTTTGTACACTCCTATCATGAGATGCTGTGTAATGTCGTATTTAGTAAGCAGACTGACTGTCACAGCAACCTTGCGTGTAGAAATCTGTTTTTAAGGGGTTTTCATAGTGTCAGGTTCCCAAGGCTGGGGGGGCAGCCTCAGCCCTGGAGGCTTTCCAGTTTCTCTTTCCTTGGGAGCAGCATCATGCATTTCTGATGTCAAAGGGAAGTCCCCCGAGTCGTCCTCCCTGTCTGGAAGGGCTGGTGGGAGCATTTGCTCTACCCCTTCACTGATCTGGAGGACTCGGTATGGAGGAGTGCAAAGCTGCTGTCTGCTGCACTCCTAACCTCAGCTGAACCGTGGAGCCAGCGAGCTCTCGTATCCTGATGGTAATTAAGTAGTTATTTAAAAACCAGAAGGCTCAGTCCTGATCCTACTCTCCCTGGCTATTTACTGACTCCAGGTAGAGTTACTTCGGGTTTACTCCCACATGCACAGCAGCAGAATCAGGCCCAGTAAATAGAGCTATGAATCTTTTTAAGGGAAGCTGTTAAGCGGTAGCACGTAGATTTATTGTAGCATCATGTGTGTGCAATTGTTGATGAGCATCTTCTGTTGGAGGCTGAATACCTGCTGTGTTACAGCCTTGCTTTTAATGTTGAGATAGCATCTCTGCCAGCATCTAGCTGACGCACAGACAGATACCCATAAAAGAGCCAGATCTCGCATGGTGTTAAATGCCTTCATGTTTCATTAAGGTTGATGGCAGTGGAAGGCACACAGTGCTTTGCAGGACGAGCGAGTCACGACGAGCCACTTGCCCTGTCTGCTTTTTGTGGCAGAATCATTTTCCTAGTGTACACATAGCTCCGGTTGCAGCCTGGGATAGCAGCCTTTTCCATTTGCAGGCTAGCTGCTTGGAAAGCATGGGTGCCCAGCAAAAATTAGAGAAAAGGCACCTGGCTGTTGGCATATGATGGGTGTTGAGACATTTCAGCCAGTGCTGCTGTGAGTCCCAAGGCTTGCAGTTTACCTTTTAAGCTTCCTAGGCAGGAATATGCCCAGTAGAGAGAGGCCAGCGCTGCCCACTGTGGGCATCACAGAAAAAGAAAGGAAGGTCTGAAAGTGCCAGGTATTATCCTCGCTGCTTAGCCTGGGTTTTTTGGCCTCATTACACTAATCCAATTAAAGATTGATGGAAAACAATAACACACACTCCAGTGAAGGGGTTTGTGTGGAGGCTGCGTTCCTTCCTGGGCAGCTGGAATGGCCCTGGTTATCTTGTGCATCACCACACCTCCCCGGGCCCTGCAGAACCCCTGGTCCCTCCACATGCCGTGGTGTGTGCTCTTCTCCTGCATCGTGTCTCTCTTATTACTAATGGAGCATGGATGCATTTTAGCTGCTGGTCAGCCCTCATTAATATCCAGAGATGACAGGTTGACATTTGTAAAGAAGGCTTGCATTGACCTTCATGTTGTGCATCGGTGCGGTTGCCATGCGGTGCCCTGTGCTGGATGCTTCTTCCTGCACTGCCTCGGGAATGCATTTGCGTTAGCGAAGGGATAGGCTGCTCTGTAACCCTTTGCTGCTGCTGGGAACGCAGGCAGAGTGTCTGGGTGTCTCTGCATCACTCTGCCCATCCCAAGGACCGTTCCCTGTAGAGCCTCCATCCATCCCAGTGAACGGGACTGGGGGGTGTTGGGGTTGCACTCATGGCTCCTTGTGGAGGTTGTTATTTGGGTACTGGGACCTTAATGGAAGACAGCTTCATGCCAACGGCGATGTCCCGTCTGCTTCCTTTTCCTGGCTCCTGTCTGGGGATGCAGCAGAAGAAAAGGCTGCACTGCCCAGGCATCCTGAGCGCTGTCAGTCGCCCGTCTCTCCCCCGACCCACCCCATCCCGGCTCGAGGACCGCTGCAGCCCGCTCTGCAATGACATTTATTAACAGAGGGGGCTTTGAAAAGAGGCAGGCTGCTCCTGCAAAGGCTCCTCGCTGTAACTCCGTCTCCTCTCGCCAGCCCGTCTGAGGCAATGGCTGCTGGTGTTGAAATTCATTAGTGTTTCCTGACAGGCGATGGAGGCTTGCTCTGTCTGTTCCCACTTCTCTGCTCTCATGTCCCTGCTTCACGCATGCTGATATTTAAAGCTGATGTGTGGCTCGTAGGCTTGTTGCACTGTGACAAGTTTGGGGGTGGTTGAGAGAACTGAGAGGGTGGAAGGAAAGCAAAGAGGGAGGGAGATGGGACCTGTCTCAGGGTTTCTGTGAAAGCCCAGGGCTTTTCAGACCCTCTCCAAATGTATTGCCTTTCCACAGCTACTGCTTGTGAATTTTAAGTACAGCGATGCTAGAGTGGTTTGGCCTGCAGTGATGGGGGACAGAGAGGGATGGCGCCGTGGGTGTGCTCGGTGCGAGCAGGGTGCAGTCACCCAGCAAGGGTTCATCCATCAGGAAGCAAAGGTACACGGGCTCTTCCAGCTCCTTGGCAGGTCTGCGGGGCTGAGGAGCGTGTGGGTGGGGTGGCAGAGATCTGGCAGGGGGTACATCCCTTCGTCCTTCACTTTAGACGGGAGCATGAAGGGAGACTGGCTCTGCTATTGCCTCTTTGCACTGAGTGGCATGGTGACTTCTGTGCTGGGGAGGAGACATCTACCTGCCAAAGCCTTGGATTCCACAGGAAAGCTGCTCCAGTCTAACTTGAATTATTGGGATGGGGGAGTTGGGGTTTGTGGGGTTTTTTTGGAGGTGTGGGTTAGCATGCTTCAATTTCTGCAGGCTTGAGCTGTGCTGTGTGCTCAAGATGCTCTGCTTGCATGTGGGTGCTGTGGCATCACTCCGTCGGAGCCCTCCTGGCCTGGCATGGTGGTTTTTGCAAAGTCCAGCCAGCCTTTCTGCACCTCCGTGGGGAGCTCCAGCGCCCTCAGTGCTGTGGAACAGGTTCTCAGCCCTTTGCGTCCCCAGGCCATTGAACCCTGCTGACTGGGACTCACTGTTTTAACCAAGTTTGGATCAATGTAAGGCTGCCTCTTTGGGAGGGTGTGAGTTTACCTAAACTGCTTTAAATTTATAGCTTGGTTCCAGCTTATGCGAGGTTCAGTGTACACAGGTCATGGTGCTGTTTCTCTGCTAAAACCTCCCAGGTGCCTTAGCACAGGATGTTATTCCCTCACTAGCTTTCTCTGTTAGGAGAGGGCACCCAAGCTTTCCTCTTGGCCTGGCAGACATCCCACCCTACATCAAAGCAGAGCAGCACCTCTGCGCCGCGTGGTCCGGAGCCACACCTTGACCAGCCTTGCTTTGAACTAGGGTGCAAGGCTGAGATGGTTTGACAGCTCCTCTCTTTGGCTATCGCCTTGTTGCTGTTGTGTGCTGCAGCATCCAAGCAGGCTTTCCAGCCCTCCTTCAATGAAGGATTTCCAGCACAGGAGCCTGCCTGCCCTTTCCTTTGCAGCCCGGTGCAGTGGGGTTGGCCAGGACACAATTAAAATGTTCTGCATCTCTTACAACTCAAGGTCTCCAGGGTGTGGATTTTTTGGAAGGCTGAGACCAGGTCTATAAAAACCAAGATTTAATGTTCCTTTATCTTTCCCATAGAGGGACTTGTTCTTTTAACTGGCTCAATATCAATACACCCAGTGTGTAGAAAGTGGCCCAATTTCTTTGTCTTCTGACATCCTGAACCCAGAAGCAGATGGACGTTAACCAGGTCTGATTAGTTGGGAGAATCAAGCATTAATTTTTTATACGCCAGGACCACCTGAGTGACGGAAATCAATTACAGCTGCCCCTCCCCCTTCCATATTAATGTGGTGGCTCTGAGCAGAGATGGAGGAACCTGTTGAAATGAGAAACCCCTATTTCTTAGTTTGACCCCCTAGATAATTAGGGTTAAATTGATATGCTATCGCACTGGTGACACATTTTATCTGCCTCTGTTTGTACAAGAGGATACAATAGTGGAGGAAGGACCAATTTGTGCCCTGCTCTAGCTAACCAGACCGAGATAAAAGGTGTCACTAGTACGATAACGTTCTTGTCTCATGCTCCTTTATTGTTGCTCAATTTGCCTTTTTTTTTTTTTTAATCCTGTTCTTTTTCTTTCAATACCCTTGGTCATATTTTAACTCCATGCCATCGCATAATGACGCCCTGCTAAATGTGTGTGGAGATAGGCAACTCTGGCTGACAGCCTTCCCTGATAACCGAATTCCAGCCCATCCATCACTAGGCTGCTCTCCTTAACTTAAGGAAAGTGATAACTAAAGCAAGGCCGTTTATCACCGCCGAGCTGTGCGCTTCTTGCCGCCTTGGAGAGAGCTGGCTTCAACAGGAGAAATGCAGCCATGTCACCTCGCCTCCCATTTGCATCCCGTTCATCTCCAGGCTCCATTTACCCTGCAGAGTGGAGGAGCCAGAGCCGGATGGAAATCAGAGCCTGGTGGTGAAGCTCTCTGAAAATGTTGCAGAGCTGCAACTGCTGAGCGCAGTCCAAGGAGGGCTTGGACTTGCTTGGCTGGCAGAGGAGAGCGTGCTACCTGCTGTCACTTGCTCTTCTGTCCCAAGGGGACCTGTGTTTTGGGAGTGGGCAGATGTTATGCCCTCACATCTCTGCTTCTGGGAGGACAGATTTTACCAGAGCTGCATGGGAGGCTGGAAAATCCCACAGTTGTTTTCAAGTTTTTCTCTGTCGAGTGCAGTCGTACCTGAAGCCATGGCATTTGGCTGATGGGGTGGTTTTGGAAGCCAGCTTCCGTGCCAAGGAGTGAGAGCTTCAGTGTTTGGGGAGGCAGCGAAACCTCATTCAAAAGCCGGAAGGATCATGGGATATTGAATGCAGTGATATGTGCCACATTTCTCTTCTCCTTTATCTGAGGGAGGGCTGAATCCTGAGCTCTTTGCTCAAGCAAGGCTGCCCCCAGTGATCAAAGTCAAATTTCGTGAGAGTGAGGAGCCATACTGACCATATGAGCACGTTTACCAAGTGAGCTGCTCGAATGAATGGTCACCCTTGTGCATTGAGATACTTCCTTACAGGCCCTGGCACTTCTGGTCCCCAGGAGAGCCACAGGTGTGCCTTGTTCACTCCAACCTGGAGAAGATGCCAGAGAAAGTCCTGCTTGGGACTGCAGCGTCACCAGGCTGAGAAGTGGGGGACCACTGCAGGTGACAAGCTTTGGAGCTGGGAAAAAGACAATGCAGGGGTGTTTTCCTTCCCATAGCTACCTGGCGACCTGGTTTCTGTGCAGTGAGAGCCCCTGGTTCCCTGTGCTGGGGATGCTGCGTACCCAGACTACACCAGACCCACAGGACAATCCTTCGCTAAAGGCAGGTACATTGAGTGGCTGTGGCCGTGCTGGCCTGGAGCCACCAGACCTGCACCTTCCAGCTCGGGAAGTAGAATGATGCTCTGGTCCATGCTGCTGACAGCCCACTCAGGTTACAGCATGAGTGTAGGTCTTCTAGTGCTTGAAAAACTTGGTGAAGTCTCTCTGGTGGTAACGTGAAATGAGGGGAGCACAAGCGCAGAGGGGGAGGGCAGATGTCCTAAGGTCACACAGCTTCACAGGCAGTTTCTGGGGTTGTTACTTGTTTGCAAAAATGGGTCATTTATTTAGTTGACATATTTATTTGGAGCATTTATTTTCTCCAATTAAAGACCCACTGTCCAGCGCCCAGGGCATACTGCCATCAGTCTCAGGGTGGAAGTAGAACCAGACTGTCCAGTTTGCTGGGCCTTCTGGTCCCACAGGGATGGAAACGCTTTAGATGTCATTCATTGCACTGGGTGGTTAGCTGTCAATTGCTGCGGCTAACAAGAACGATGCTGTACGTGCTTTTTCTGGGCCCTGTCCAAATGTTAAGAGAGATGATAATTATTCCTCTAACTGGAGCTGGGCTGAGACCTGTATTAATGAAAAGGATTGGGAGGAGAAACGCGGCTTTTAGTAACATACCTTTTGCTTACTGCTGTCGTCATCCTCTCTAGCTAAATGTGTGCAGCGTAAGGAGAGGTTAAGGTGATTATGTGTCTGTATTAGACCGGCCATTTGTTTTAGATGGTTCCTTTTCTCGTGACGTTTTTTTAATTTGGGCACCAATAGAAAGCAGCTTTCCTGGAGGAAGAGCTTTCTTAGTGTGCTGCTTTGGGGCTGGTGGGGTCTGTTCAACTCTGGGATGTCATGGACATATGTGTAATGGCTGTAAAATGCGTGGACCAGGCTGCTATTTATGTGACGGCTATGCAATTGCGAGGAGTGACTCCAGGTGGTTTATTTCAGCGCGATGGTGCTAGCATCAGATGAGCCGTGCCCAGAGATGAGACCATGCTGTCAAGTCACATTGCTTACCCTGCAAATCGCCGTAGCCCTGCTGCTTGCGAGCTCGTTTTTTTGACAGGCTTCCTGCTTTCAAAGAGATTCCTCTGGACCTCCTTATTCAAATGTGTTCTGTATGACTTACATTATTGCTCCTAAATGATGATATGTGCATCTTTTCAGGACCAGGCATTTTGGTTCAGGCACAGAGAGCCTATTCCTTTCTTAGCCTAAGCAAGGCTCACAAAGCCAGAACACTGCTGGGGCCCGGAGTGTGCTGGCTTCGTTGGGCACGTATTTCCAGGAGATTCTCCTGGATGTGTTTGCCAACTTCCTTCGTTTTCTTCCCATAGAAATGCAGGCAGCACCGAAACCAAACCACTCTGGTACTGCACTACCCTGACTCTCACATTATCTGCAAGTACGTTATCTGTGTCCCTCCATCTCATTATGTGGAGAAACTGCTTATAGGGCTGAGGAGATGCTGTCCTGTTCACCAGAGGGTTTGGAGCTGGGCTGCGCACTCGGGTACTGCATGAGGTGCTGACGGTGCCCCCCAGCTCAAGGCGGTGTATCTCGCTTGTACCCACATCTGAGCAGAGCTGGTTCCTGAATTTCAGCCTTGAGGCTGAAGTCCAGGCTGGACTATTCACTCTTTCTTCTACGCAGAGTGGGAGAAGACCTTGCCCTGGACATGGTCTGTGTTGGGATGTTTGAGCAGATGATGCTAGAACCTGCAGCTCTTCCCTCCTCCCCCTACAACCTTCCTCGACAGCCCCCAGATGCCTGAGGAAGTTGTGAGATTCCCCACCCCCCTCTGTTTGCAAAAGCCCGTTTCTGGGGTTGTGGCTTTTAACATGCACAAACGGCTCTAATTTAGTCATTTATTTAGTTGACATATTTATTTGGGATGTTCCTTTGCTTCAGTTAAAGATCCTGTGACCAGTGCCCCAGGCGTGCTCAGCAGTACGTGAATGAACAAGATCCATCAATTACTCTTGATCAGATCAAACCGGCCGGGGAAAACTCACGTAACTCATCTCCCTGCAGAGGCTTGGCTGGAGCCGCACGGCTTTGCGACTCAGCCTTCCTCGTCTGCTGATGCTGTCGCTCCCCTGCGAAGGCGCTGGGGTTGGTGCAGTGTGGGAGAAACAGCTTTCCAAACCCTGGGGTCCTGCTGTCCCTTCAGGCAATCTGCCTCCCTTACTGGTGCCGTTTTGCTTTGTAAGCCCTGTTCCAGCGGCTCACAGTAGCAGGGAGAGGTTGAATACACGTGCTCAGCGCTCTGGCTGCTGGGGCTCAAACCCATAGTGAGACAGCATGCAGCCCCTTCCAGTCCCTAAAGGGGGCTACAGGAAAGATGGGGAGGGACTCTTTATCAGGGAGTGGAGGGACAGGACAAGGGATGAAGGTTTCAAACTGAAAGAGGGGAGATATAGATTAGATATCAGGAAGAAATTCTTTACTGTGAGGGTGGTGAGGCACTGGAACAGGTTGCCCAGGGAAGCTGTGGATGCCCCATCCCTGGAAGTGTTCAAGGCCAGGCTGGATGGGGCTTTGAGCAGCCTGGTCTAGTGGGAGGTGTCCCTGCCCAGGGCAGGGGGGTTGGAACTAGATGGTCTTTAAGGTCCCTTCCAACCCGAACCATTCTGTGATCTCCAGCGTTGGGACGGCTCTCTCCTTCCAAGCACCTGCTTGGAAAACAGCCTCTGCTTTCTTAGCCTTAAAACAGTGGTCCTGCAGCATTACTACCCCCAAAAATGAGTGGATCAGTGCCTCCTTCCCTCCCTCATGTGTTTTAACCATAAAGGCCAAGTGGAAAAGCACCAGGGCACAACAAGTGCCTTCTGTCTGCCCTGTAAGCTGCTGGCTGAGCAGGATGGTTTTGCAGGGATTTGTGGTGAGTTCATTTAGCTAAGGACAGCCTGGATGCTCCAGTCGTGTTTGTGTGGAGAAGAGCTGCACTGGCACACACCTCCTGTTCAAAATGTTCAGCCTGAAAGGTGTCAGCAGCCTGGATGTGGCTGGATGGATGTAAGTCTTCAGCCAAGCTCTGCTCTCGTGAGATTTTTTTTATTTTTTTTTTTTTGCCCAGAGCTACGGTCCTTCTGATGCGCGGCGCGTTACAGCAGACTTGAGGGTCTCTTCCATCTCAGAACGAAATGTACTTAAGAAAACAGAGTTTGTGTTGTCAGGACACTGATTGAATCAAACCTGCTCTCTCTTCTCTCTTACAGGTTACCAGGACAATGCCAGTACTTAGGGCTGCCGGTTGCTGATTACTTCAAACAGTGGATTAATCTGAAAAAGGTACTTTTGTGCAAACTGCCATGGTCCCTGTCTCCCTCTCTCCCCCCTCCCCTTGTCCTTCTCCTTCCCTCTTGAAGGAGGTGTCTAATAACTACTGCTGTTTTGCATTGAAATGAGTTATTTTCTCAGAAGCTGGGCTGAGCGAGTCCTCCAGCTTCCTATTGTATCTCCTCTAATAGAGTCTTACTGTACTTGATGGGATGTGTTCCGCAGCTGGGGAGAATCCCATTGTAGCGGGCACAGTGCGGTGTCTCCGCATAATAGTGGGACACTGTGAGGCCCCTCTTGAGCGAAGGTTGTGTTGGCCCCAGCGTCGCTGACTCTCTTTTGTTTTGCAGCCCTGTGAGGCTCCTAGGAGCACAGTTCCCTTGAGATCAAATTCTGGTTGATAAACATGTGGAATTATTCCAGTATAAAAATCAGCATTTCCCTTTGTGGTGTGGGAAAGAGGGGAGATGTCTCAGCAGCACGTCCACCGGTGGTCACTTTGCAAAGCAAAATGCCTCGCACTTTCGTGCCTGGTGTCGTGTGTTGCTCTGTGCCTTCTCTGACTGGCTAAGGAGCAGGCTGCCACGCATCCAGAGGGTCTCCTGGCACAGCTACTCCATCCGCCCAGCAAAATGTGGTGATGCCATAAGTCACAAATCAGTGGGAAGAAAAGAACAAGTGGGATTGCAAGCAGTAGCAGGGTGAGGGGGAGGCTGGGATCTGCACAAGAGAAACTGGGGTGGCCCTCCTGGTTAGACCTTTGGATGAGTAAGATTCCCTTCCCCCATCCAATTTAGTGTTTTATTTAGGTTTCTGCGCCTTTTCCTGATAATTAGGGGTCTTGGTAAGTGGAATTTGCTTGTAAACAGCTCGTTGTACTTGTGGGCTTTTCTTTTGTTCTTTTATTTACTTATTGTTTTAAATGGAAATGTGAGTGACAGGCTGAGCGTCCGCGGAAGGACAATTTGCATGATCTGTTCCGTCAAATAGGGTAGAACATGAACTTAAAAAGGGATGCTGGCAGCACATTCCCGGCTGAACTTGTCAAAGGGTCTTGTATTTCCCTGCTGTCAGAGCAAATCTTTTGGCTGATTGCTGGTCCTTGGTAAATGAAATCTGAAAGCACATTGGGGCATTCTGCAGTTCAGTGACCATTAATGATTGCCATTTGAAGTTCACTAAACTTCCGGTGAATGGATAGCAGCTACATAACCAGCAGGTTGATGGCTGTAGAATAATAATATTTAAAAAAAAAAAAAAAAAATCCCTATGTACTGTGATGTTTGCTAAGAAGTAGGTTGATCCAACTGTGCTCCTCCTCTGGGCCTCAGGATGAATGACTTACGGCTCTTTCCCATAGTTCGAAGCTCCTGGATTTAGCTTCTTAGGAGCTGGGATTCATCGTAACGTGGACATCTAGGCAAGTGGCTGTTCTTCAAAACAGACGTTCATGTATTGGGCTTCAGCAACTACTGTGATACTAAGCTGAGGGCTGGCGAGCATCCATGAAGTACCAAGCACGGGCCTGAAGGCAGGAGGAGGAGGAAGGCACTTCGCTGCCAGCTCTCTGGAGGGGTTGCAGGCTGAGTGTGTAGGATGGGGGCACATGGATTGGAGTCCATGTCTTCTCGTCCCCCTCTGCAGATGTGTTACTCAGAAAGTAAGGCTTCAATCTTCAGATAATGCGGGGAGGGGATGTGTGTTAGAAATGTTCATCTTCCTCCAACCCATCTAATCCCTTAAAAATCTGAAGTTTTTCTGACTCTTCCATATCTGATGCCCTGTGACACAGGGTGGTTCCAGGGTCCCTGCATCTCTCTGGGAAGTGACCCAGGTTGAAGACGAGAGCAGGGACCTCTCCTGTCCTGTGGCTAAAGAGCTGCTTCCCCTGGGACTTGCGCTTACCTTGGGATGAGAATCTTTCCGTGCTGCTCGCTGCCCTGCTCGCTGGGGCTGCTTGTAGGGGAACCACTGTGTGCTTTCATGAGAGAGGATTTCCAGCCTAGATAAGCAATTCTGGCCAAGCAGCGGGACCCAGTGGGACCTCAGTCTCTTTTGAGTGAGCTCCCAGTGTGAGATAAATAAGGTTGGACAGGTATCTATTCCCCCTGCTCTTCCCTGCATACCTCAGGTGGCCCCTTTTTCCCTTCCTCTGGCACGTTCCAGACTTAGAAATACTTCCTAGGCTGTGCCTGCCTCTGCCCCGATCCATGAAGTGAAGGTGATGGGGAGGGCGCCGTGTGAAACTGCTAATTTCTAGGTCATGGATAATGCAGAGACTTGGATGTTTCAGATGCCAAGCAAACAGCTCATGTGAGTGTAAATGGCACGTGTTCCTGCAGCGTGGCCTCACCCGCGTCCTTTGGGTCTCTGCTTGTGAGCAGTGATACCAAGAGGACCCTGCTGAGTTAGGGAACTGCTGCGGCAAATACAAGGCAACGCAAAACAGTGGGATTACATTCGGAAGGGTGTGTGCATGGGCCAGACATGTTTGTGTGCTTGTATGTAGTGCGGTAGCAATGAAATATGTTCCAGATTCCCTCTGCCCATGTACACATGGCTTCAGCTCCTCTTTCTCTCCTTTTTGTTTCATTCGAAGAAGCACTCCTTGTCTGTGCCACTTTTACCAGAGAGTGGGGATGCTCCACAGCTCAGCAGTCCTTCTTCCCGAGGTGGTGAGACGGTCTTTCTCAGGATTCATTCTCCAATAAACTCCTTCCCTTGTCACTTCTGTGCTGTAGGAGCAGTTGCGGCGAGCACCCTGTGTGTCTCCGGGCCTCTTTCAGAGTTTTCAGGACTTGCCTCTTGGGCAAGCTGAAGATGGGAATCAGGCTCTGTGACTGCCATGCTTGTGTTGCCCCAGGAAACCTTTTTGGATTGATCTGGCCATGCAGGTGGTGGTGAGCTCCACACCTGGCTGCTGCGATGGTGGCCACAGCGTCTTGGTATCCCTGAAAAAGCCTTCTGTGGAAGACAAAAGGAGAAAAGCTGCCTAAGCACTTGACCGCATTTGCTGAAGTTTTACCTTGCCCTATGCCCCCCAGCCTACTAATACATCCCTTCCGTCAAGCCTGATCGGTGTTTGCTGACGTTTTTAATGTCACTGAGCGATCTTGTATCTCTAGCGAACTGTCAGCGTAGAGCTGACTCGGGGCAGAGAGTTTATCATGTTCTTCACTTCGATTAGCTCAGCCTTGTGGGGGGGCAGCAGAAAGCAGAGGAGGCTTCTTCTGAATGCTGCAACATTTCAGATATCCCCCTAAACCATCTTGATAGAGAGCCACCATCCCGGCTGCCAGTTCTCCTTATGTGCCTGTCATGTCGATGCGCAGAGGCCCCGTGGGTTAGGACTGAGGTGCAGAACCTGAGCTATGTCGTTGGAGCTGGATGCTCAGGATGGAAACAGCAGAAAGTGCTTGATGTCAGGAGCGAGGGGCACCAGTGGAAAAATACGTGCAGAAAGCAGAAGGCTATGGGTCAAGATTTACATGAAAAGGAAAGTTGCTGCAGCTAACAAGCTACAACCAAGCTGCTGACCCAAGAGTATCCTCAGGTAGCCTGGATAAATTCGTTAGTGCTTACTACAATGCAAGGAGCAGCTTTAATTTGTGCTCCCGGAATCCTCTGTGGTTGTGGTTTGTTGCTCTAGGTCCTGCTTGAGTTAGCAACACGGTTGGTCCCATGATGGATCCTCACTCTGTGGGGATGGAACTGTTTTAGGCTGAGGCCTTGGTGCCTGGAATCACAGGCTGGCCAGGAGCGTGGGAATGGGAAACCCGACAAGCAGCAGGAGTGCCGGCACCGCTTGGTTTGGGAGCATGTCACGGAGCGGGGAGTGGTTTGATGGAGGGAGAAGGTGGGAGAAGAAGCAGGGGATGAAACTAGATTTTTCTTACAATTAGCTTGTGCAAGAAAAACATTAGAAGGATGATGAGGGTGTCAAAATGGCCAGACCAAAGGTCTAACCCAGATCCTGTCCGTGCCAGAGGCCAGTAGCTGATGCTTGCAGGTGTAACAAGAAAAGCATGGTTCAAGTCAGCTTTCTCTGGTTCCCACCAATTATCTCTTCGAGGACTGTGAGCTGACAGCTGCCCCTGGACCACTGTGCTTAGCACCCGCTTTTTATCACATCTGTCTATCTTGTAGATAGATGTAGAAACTTGTACATCCTTTTATGAATCTACTCGTGCTTTTGGTTTCTGCAGCATCCTGCAGCAATGAGTTTTGCTATTTAGTTATGCATTAATTGTACTCTCTTATTCATACGCTGGGTGAAGATGCAGGTCCTTTTGTTTCTTTTAAACCTACTGCTGGATCGTTTTCTTGCGCCTGGGTCTTGCATTGTGTGAAAGAGCAAATAAGTGTTTCCAATTCTTCTCCCTTGTGTTATTCTTGATTTGAGACCTCTGCCACACTCTTGCTTAGTTGTCTCTTTTCCAGCACAGCATCATTTGTCGGAGGGCTGGCACAAAGGCTCTATGACTCTAGAACTGGGTTGTCGAAGCTATTTTTAACTCTGTATTCACTATCCTGATCTTCCATTTCTTCTCTGGACGTTATGCGGTTAAAAGGTAACAGAGGAGTGTTTGATATAACCACTAAGGGTTTGTTTTATTCCTTGTTTTTCAAATGATATTTTATTTCTTTTTTTAAAAAAAAAACCCTATCTTCATACCCATCACAGAGCTGCCACTTTCTCAGGACAGCTGTCCTGGCATGTCTGACCATCTGTGGTTTCTGCTCACAGAGGGCAGCGTGTCTTTAGATGCAGTAATAGTGGTTGCTTTAGAAATGACAGAAAACTGGTCCTAGTTTGACATCCTCCTGAAGTCCAGGAGAGCTTTTATGAAAGGCGAGGGTTGAATGATGTGTGGGGAGGAACGCAGCTTTCCTTCTCTGGGCATCACGAAACAGAGTTGGTGGAGCCTTGGGGAGTGCAGTGTGATCGTGCTGGGGGTGCCGTGGCTGTGTGCAGAGCTGGCCTTTTCCGGGCCCACCATTTATTGATCTGTAAATACTCATAGCCTGGAAGCAAACTATTAATACACATGCAGAAATGTTTTAAGGTCACCCACTCACTTTGTAAAATCTGACAGAGGAAGCATGTAATGGGATGTTTTTGTTAATATTTGGCAACTAGAAATAAACACATCCTAAACAAACAAAGATTTGCTAACAGCTTTTTGTCTCTCCTCTGAATTAACAATTTCTTCTGCCTTTGGGGTGGGAGGAGGAGCTCTGAGAGCTTCTCAGACACTTGATGCTGAAGTGTCTTGAGTGATTGGGACAAAGAATGTTGAAATCAGCGCAATTGAGAATTGGTTTATTTTTTGGCCCATGTGCCTGGAAGTTGCTTTCGTGAGGTCTGACTTGTTGAGGTCTTACTGTGATTGTTACCCATTACCTGTTTATTGAGTTACTGGCTATAGGGAACATAAAATTCGTAGTAAGGTTAGAAATGACGGAGGAGGACTCCTCAGGCAGAGTGCTTCATGGCCAAAACATCAAGCACACGAATAGCTGTTGCCACTTAACTGCAAAGAGCCGCTCGTATTCCCACGGTGCTCCGTGTTTTGCTGGTTGGCGCCATGGATGAGTGCTCTGAGATCCTGTCACACCTTCCTTCAGTGGGAGCCGTGCTTTCCGGGGCTCCTCACCCCCGGCTGCGGAACTTTCGGCTGTGGAAAGTCTCTCAGAAGGCAGGAACGGGAGAGGTTGTGAAAGGAAACAAGAGGAGAAGTGTGACTCCAGGGTTAAGGAGAGTAAGAGCGTCTCTTCCATGGAGGCGAGGAAAGAAAATTGCTTGTGCAATGGCATTGGTTCATAGTTGGAAAGAAATGGAAGAATTGCTTATAACAGCAAAACGACCACATTTAATAAATACTTTGCTCTGCATTTGCGGAAAGGCAGAGGATGCCAGATCGCTAAGCAAGAGGTTTGCTGTTACAACACAGTTTTCTGATAAAGTTAAGTGGTGGCTTTCAGTTGACATTTCGCATAGCTGGTTTACAGGAGTTTTAAAAGAGCTGGCTGGGAAGCCTTGGCCTGTTAATAAGTCTTTGAACATGGGGGAAGTTCTAGAGGACTGGAAGAAAGCTAATGTTGTACCAGTAATTTAGAAGGGCAAATGGGATGACCGATGAAGTAATTATAGCCCTATCAGCTTGACATTAATTCTGGGCAAAGTAATGAAAAGCCAGATATCATAGTTGATTAATAAAGAATGAAAAGAGGGTAATATAATGCCAATCAATGTGGATTTATGGAAACTAGATCTTTTTCAAACTAACTTGATATTTTTTTTATGAGGCTACATGTTTGGTTGATAAAGGTAACCATGTCAATGTAATATACTTCTAGAAGGCATTTGACTTGGTACCTTATGACATTTTGATTAAGAAACAAGAGTGATACAAAATCAACATGGCACACATTACATTGATTAAGAACGAGCAAACTGACAGCTCCTAGCATTTAATTGTAAATGGGTAATCATCATGGAGTGCATGTCTTCCTAGTGGGGTCCCACAGGGATCTATTTCTCAGACCTCTTGTATTTAACACTTTTATCAATGCCCTGAAAGAAAACACAAAATCATTTTCGATAAAATGCGCAGATACTGCGTCCAGGAGGCGGCTGCTATTGGATTTATAAACAAGCAATGGTGAGTAGGAGCAGAGGGGCTGGATCATTTCTTTCTTTGGGACTGGTTTGACCGGTATGGGATGCTGCGTTCCATCTCTGCATCGGAAAGGATTCTGGAAACTTGAAGACTGGATGAGAACTGCAAGACCCATGGGAACACTCACCATGCAGTAAAGACCCTGGCAGCCGTTTAAGGTGCTGGAGAGAAGGGTAAGGGAGACTTGGCTAAGTATCTAAAGGGAGAGCCAAAACGGGGCGAGAGGCTCCCTCAGTCTAGCAGACAAAAGCATAAGCAGTTCCAGTGCCTGGAAGCCAAAGCAAGGTAATTTAGGGGCAGATTTTTACAGTGAGGGTAATTAACCATTGGAACAACTTACCGAGGGCTGTGGTGGATTCTCCAGTTCAGGAGGGAAGAGTTTTTCCTAAAAAGATCGGCCCTGGTTCAAACAGGAATTAATTTGGGGCAGCCTCGTGGCCTGGTCAGGTCAGGCTAGGCGGTCGCGGCGGTTTCTTCTGCCGTGATAATCGTCGACTGTCCATCTCGGCGTAGCTCTGGCTGCTCCGTTCCCTCGCAGTGAGAGCACCCTCGAAGGCTCCTGACCTGGGGGAACGCAGGTGGCACGAACGCCAGGAGGCTGGGGACGGAGGGGACGGCATCCCAGGGAGCGCGGCGCTGCTGGTGCGGGCAGGGGAACCCTCCTGCTCCGGGGGCTGGAGCACGGCAGCCGTCCACGACTTCTCCTTTAAATCTGTCGTGCAGCTGTCTGAACTCTGAAATTTCTTTCACTCTCTCCCTCGCCTTGTTAACATGTGTTGCCTTTGGGGTAATCAGGGAAAAAATATTATGTCCTTTTACAATTACCGGGTTTTGGAATATTAAAATGTCTCTCTGCATCGGCAGTGTTATTTTGATTGGTATTCTAACCTTTGACTAGCCCATAAAGCGAGCCGCTCTTCAAGCCAATATTGCAGGACTGAAATTTAATTCCGAAATGATTCCAGATAATAGGGAGACAGATAATGTATGCATGAAGGATATTATGTTTGGACTAAATGCAGCAGGGCCAGGGCTTGGGAGTTGAATAATAGCCCAGAGTGAGTTATAATCTGTGGGACAGAAATACCTTACTGTCAGGGCCAGGAGAGGAACTCTTAAATCAAAGGGAGGGAGATGAGGAGGGAGTCGGGGATAGTCATCTGAAAGGGAAAGGGCATCCAGGAGAGGCCTTAAAGGAGCAGCCTTCTCTGTCCCTCTGCAGAGAGACCTGTCCTCCCTTTCTTATTTAACAAGGAGTGCTGGGTAAAAACACATTTCCAAGGAAAAACAACAAGCGGAAAGAGAAGGGTGAGTGTCTGCAAGTTCTTGACAGTCTTTTCCCTTTCCTCCTGCTGGTCTCATTAGAAGGGGATACAGGATGGGTTGATGCATCAGGCGTCTTTGCCTGGGCTTCCCTAGAAGCTGTAACCAGATGGACCGAGGGGTTGTAGATGCGGGTTTGCAATACGCGCTAAGGTACAGTGCTCACGTAACACAGAGTAGCCATCGGGGCTGGGTTTAGTATCCCCTTTCACATAAAACAAAGGAAGGGGAGGCACGGCGTGTGGGCAGTAGTTATTCAGGCCGCTGCTCTCCGCTCCTCAGCCTGGCACTCACGGGTGGGCAGGGTCCTCTCCCTCCCTCAGAGCTGCTGCCCAGGCTGGTGACTGGAGACACGGAGTAGGAGCATCCTAAGTGACAGATAGGTCCAAATTCAGTGCCTTTTAAATACTGGAGACTTTAAGAAGCGACACCCCCCTCTGGGCTCTCTGCCCCAGGGACAGAAACTTGGGGGTTTTGTTATTTGCTCCTCTGCAAGTGGCACTTTGTGCTTTGCTGACAGCTTCCCAAGCGTGGTGGAGCAGTCAGCAGGGTACTTTTTGCTCTGCAGTAGCTCAGCCCTGTATCTTTAACCTGCTGGGCAAGGCGTTGTAGGAGTTTTCCTGCAGCTAGACTTCGCAGAGCATTGCAGAGTACCGTGCCGGCAGCTGTCCCGGGAGGAGGGGAGCTGAGCAAGCGGAGATGGAGAATGATCTCTGCTGCTGGGGTGACACAAACCCATGTCGATATAACAGGCTTTGGCTCAGTGGCACGAGCTTATAGTTTCAAAGTAATGATCCCAGTCGCGCATTTCATTTCCTTTTCTTGCAGTCTCAGGAGCTGGTCTTGCTACAGCGGAGAGGGGCTCTAGATGCAGCCTGGAGGCTTCACTGGTTTTGGATGACTTGAGCAGTAACATACGTGCCCATCCCAGGAGGGCAGAAAAGAGCAGTGTCCATCTTCGCCTAAATCAAATAGTTTTGTGTGTTTCCCTCTCCTTTGCCTTTTGTTGGTGGTTTTTTTTTTTATTGCATCCTAAAAGCACAATAGCAATTTTCTGTGGAGCATGGGCCTGTATGAACCATTCTGGGAGCTGACAGGAAGGGTGTGATCCTCAGAGGGTTAACGTAAGTTCTTGGTCTTGATTCACCAGAAAGTAGCTAAGTTTCATGGCTTGCAAAATAGCAGATGAGTTTAGTAATTCCTTCTGGCCATAAAATACACAACTGTGTGAAAGAGCATTCTTCTCACTGCCAAACTTTAAGTCGAGCAGAATATTGTGGACTGGGCACAGGCAGCCAGTTCCTCTCTCACTGTCGTTTAGACTCTGCTGGGTGGGTAGAGACAACCTCTGACAAGGTCCTGTTACACAGGAGCCATTTAGAGCAGCTACGCCAGTGCAAAGGGGACATGTCAGTGTGTCGGTCTTATTAACAAGAAGCTCTTCCTTCCCGCGGCTGTCCTGCGTGTGCTTTAGCATGTGTTCATCTCACAGCATCTCACACACCAATTAAGTTCTTTACCATCAGGGCTTCTCCTACACTCTCTTTTGCTAGTACGTATTAAAATTGCACTTGGCGCATGTTAAAATCTCACCTCTTTTCATAGGCAAAGTGTTTTGGAGCCTAGTTTTAGCCATTGGGCAAAAAAAGTTTTGCATACAACCCTTGGGGAGGACCTGGCACAGGTGGAGAAAGCCCAGAAGAGAACAGAAGAAGAATCAGAGAGCTGGAAGACATGACCTCCAGGGGAAGATTTAGGGATCTGGGATGTTCAACTTAGAGAAGACTAAGCAGAAATTGTTTTTGTAGGAGTGAAAGTGCTCAGAGGAAGGGAAAAGCTTATTCTGGGTGGCTGGGGTGGACAGCTCTTAGTCACGTCCTTACCTGCTGTGAGGACGTCAGTAAACAATCTCTGTGGGTGGGGACAGGGGTGCAGGACCTTTTGCTCTTGAGATTTTCAGAATTTAGAAGAGTAAGATGGGAGTGGTTTGGATGGAGCTGGTCCTGCCTTGAAGCAGACGGTGTGGGTCATCACTTCTCCCGTCCTACCCTGTTTGCTGTGACACTTCTTGCTGCCTTGCAGTTGGTCACGGGCTGTCTGCTTTCCTTAGGACACATCGCCGAAACACGGAGTACCTGAGCAGGGAAAGAAGGGATGGTTGCCTCGGGTGCCACATACAGTCTTCACTCCTCTCCTGATGCCATCTGCCCAGACCAGGATGTTTGTACATCCCAAGGCAGCCTTTATTATTTGGCAGCACCTTCAGTCTCTAGCAAGGGCCAGGGCCTCCTGGTGCCACGTGTGGTGCAGAAGGCTCTCAGATAAGGCATGAAGGTGGTGATTCAAGAGAAACTGAGGAGCACAATTAGCTTGGCCCCGTGCAGCCTGCAGGTACTGGACAAAGCAGAGAGTAGAATTTGTTGCTTTTGTGCTTTTTTTAACTAGTGCAAAAGCTTTGCCTTCTGGATAAAATTGTCAGCAGCGGTTTGCCAAGTGCACTGCAGTGGTTGCTTTACCGAAAGCATCCTTGTCGATGCAAGTGGTTGGAGGCAGGTTGGCATTTGTGGTTCTTCTACGTGCACATCGACGTAGCCTGCAGGCGAAAAGGCAGAGAGGCAGCTGCTCAGACCTTGCACGCTGCTCTTCCTGCTGAGTGCCATATTGCTCGGCTGCACCTCGCTGTGCCCGCGCTCCCCTTGCTGGGGGATCGGAACATCTGTCCCCTGCACCAAGGAGCCTCCTGGTTCCCATCTGGCTGTGTGTGGGCTGCTGCTGAGGTTGAACATGCTGCTCAGACCTTTACACTGTGAGTCTGGTTGCTGCTTGCAGGTGGAGGAAGGAGCCACGCTGGCTCTCCTGGTCCTGCTTGTTTGTGTGTCGTGCCTGTGCTGTAGGTGCCAAAGGCAAAGTTCTGGAAAAAGCATTTGAAAGCAAGCAAAATTACCCACAATGAAATCTAGGCAACTTGTTCTTTTGATAAGAAATCTTTCTGCAATGTCAAAGTTATGCAGGATGAAGTGGCCTGTTGGTCCCCACGGTGGGGTCTGGACAGGCAGGGAGTTGCTGCAGGGGGCTGATCATGGTGTGACTGGGACCTGTCAGCTGGATCTTGCTGTAGCTGGGGGTAACGGTGTGTACAGCATGACCACAGCACGGCTGATGCACCAGGTGCATCCAGACTTACCCTGTAATATGCCCTTGGTGTGGCAGCCCAGGAACAAAGCAGGGAAACCATAAGCATGGTCAGAATTAGTCCCTCGATCTCCCAGCGAGCGGGTGTCCGTCTGGCACAGCTCTGGCGTTTCACCTGGACACAGGACCGTGGCTGTGCCTGCGGGGCACCAGCGCTGTGGGTCTCCAATCTCATGTTCCCGCTTATGTGAAGGTGTGGGGCAGCCCATGTTTTCCCATGTGTCACGTGTAGCGCGGTCGGCCAGAGAGGCTGGAGCCTTCTGCGTGCCCTGGTACTGCGAGAGGCAAGCCTGACCCCGGGCCTGACACAGCTCCCCGCAGTCAATACCAGAGCAAGGCAAGAGGAGAAGGGATTAGAGGCAGGGCATGTTTTACAATAATCCTGCAACGTGTGCTGCATTCCAGGCCAGGAGGAGCTGGGAGGCGAAGGCACAATGCGTGAAAGATGGCCTTTCCCAGAGTCCCGTGGGTCAGGCGAGGGGCAAAGCATCCCTGCATCCCGGCCTTTCAGCTGGAGCTTTACGTGGGTAGCAGCACAGCTGACTGGTTCCTGGGAAGGGAGATGTGTCCTCTTTTCTCTGCATTTAAAAGTCCATGTAGGAGCATGAAAATGGACCTGTGTAGTTCTCTGGGGAGGGATGAAGGGTTAATAAGGTTTTCTAGCATCCGGGATTAAAACGTTAACTGGTTTAGTCCTCATTGTCCTACCAAGCCAGCATGGCTACAAGAGGGAGAGTGACTGCCGGCCACCTCCGCCAGCAGCAGCAGGCTGGTTTATGGTAGCAACGGGCTTGACAGTAAATGGAAAGAGCTTTTTTTGTATGAGGTGTTCCAGGTGCCCATGCTGAGCGGGATGCACTGTCCTGCTGAAAGGGATGGGACTTTGTTACTGCTGCCTTGGCTGGGAGTGCGTGGGTGTGCAGCGTCTGCCCCTGCACAGAGGCGTACCGTGGCTTGGCTTTTGCTTCTCATGGGCTCGATGTAAAGTGGCAAGAGATGCTGAACTGGGAGATAGGAGATACGGTAGTGGAATTTGTATATTAATAACTTACAGTGCTTCACGCTTATTAAATTAATTAATTAAATCCCTCAGAGCCCCACGGCTACTGAGCAAGTTGATTTCAGAGTTGGGATTAAAAGTCTCCTGCCGCCCTTCCCCCACCCTGGCTTTTGCTCCCTCCACGTGCAGGTTTCCTTGCCTGAGCTCTTTACCTTCAGTCTGTGGATTGGATCTATCACATTGGTTTGCTAAGAACTGTCTGGAAAGTCTGCAGATACGGTCTGTTTTGGTTTAGGAAACAGCCCATCTTTTGCCCTTGTCTAGGCATAAACTTCTCCTGTTTCGTGGCCTGTTGGGGAGGGAGGCTCTGGTATCTCCAAAGCATGAGCCCAGCCAGGGGCTATCTCACAGTGGCTGGTTTTCCCAGTTGCCTGGCCGCTGTCTGCTACAGACTGGGATCATCTTTTCCTTGGATGCTCTGACATGAACATTGCTGACGGCTCTATGGGGCATCAAAGCTCCTGAGAAAATGGCTGTCCTGAAGTCATGGTCTGGATTGCTGCACTGCAGCTTTCCCAAGCTCACTCAGTACCCATCCAGTTCTCAGCAGTGCCCTTCTGGGTGTCAGTAGGTATGGAAGTAAGATGCTTATATTTGCTGACAACACGCATCTTCCCTTCCTTATGTTGAATCTTGTGTTGAAAAACCTCATAATGATGATGTTTGATGTTTTCTTGGGCAGCCTATCCACAGATGACTATGAAGGTCTCACTCATGGCTGATGGATCAGCTCCATCTCCCTCACCTTTCTTTGAGCCAAGATACTCTAGCATTTTTGCACTGCACTCAATATACCTTAAAGCCACCGATTTCTATTAAGCTACCTAGGATGGAGCGTAGCTGAGCTGGTCTCTCTCCTGTGTGCAGTGGTGGGCATCCCCAGCAGGTTTAATTGGCGTGGAGGTGAAACCTCAGTGCCCCATTCTGCCAGTGCTGCTCCTGCATGCGTTCTGCAGATGCGTTTTTGAACAAACTCTGGATATTCAGTGTATGGCCTTGTCCCAACTTCAGGAGAGCCTGCTCTCTTGTACTGTCCCAGTGTTGTAACCTCTGTCAGCCTGAGTCTGATTGATGCTATTAATATTTTAGAGATCATTTAGGATCTCCGCCTTGGCTGTGCTCCTCGCTCAGGGAAGAGCTGTCCTGTGTGGATGCCTGCAGCTGCCAGCGGAGCACGCTTGCTGTCTGCCGGTGTGTTTTGGAGGACGCAGGTCTGCAGGGTTAGTGGGGCCACCAGGACTAATGAGAGCACAATGCCTTCAAAGACCCAATTGCTAGCCAAGTTGGCCCTTTCTGTAGGTGAGGGTCTTTGAGCCTCCCTGGGACACTGCCTTCCATCCTTGCCTTTTGGTAAAGGGGACAACGTCCCTCTGGACATCATCCCACCGACTGCATTTGGCTAAGGTCCTTGCTGTGGAGGGGTGTCCCCATGCTTCTGCTTAGCCCTTCCGGTTTCTGGAGCTCAGCAGAGCTGCCAGACCCAAAGGAGAGACCTCTGCATCTCTCTTGTGTTTTGGGTCTCCCTTTGCCAATGTATGATTTGGCCACATGGAGTTGGTTCTGCTGCACCTTGTCTGTGGGGTCAGTCTTTAAGCTCAAGCTGCAGAGTTCACCTGTGCCCTGGTGCCTCCCAGATGTGTCCCTGGTGCTGCTTGGGAGGTGACTGACGTCCTCTGTCACTGCTCTGCAGCGCACCATCTCTGACTGCCGCTCAGGAGCTGCACATGGACCCATCCTGCACCTCCCTGCCTTGCGCTCTGCCCTCGGTCTGTTCTAAACCGTGGAGCTGCGTGGCCGTTCCTCTCCGTGCAGGAGAGCTCGTGATGCTCTGCTTGCTCAGCCTTCCCCCTGGGGCCCAGCTAAATCCAGCTGTGGGAATGGGGCCGACGTGCTGCAGGGACGGGGGCTCCGTCAGATCCAGGAGACAGTGAAGCCGTGTGGCTGAATCCCAGACTGTGTTTGCTCTGCCTAATTATCAAAAGTATGAGTTTGTTCTGCTAGGTGCACATTATGCCTTTATTGTGGTGTAATTATGCCAGCTGCCTATGTTTAGTGTCATAAAAAGGAATAAAATGCCCATTACCCGCCTAAAGAATTCTTCTTGTGGGTTTTTTTTATTTTTATTGCTCTGGAGTACACAGTGGGGATATCTTTGATCGGCAATTCTCCATGTAAAATAGCTAGTGAAATACTGTGCCTTTCGGAGAGCTCCTCCAGCCAGCAGGCTGCGAAGGCAGCTGGCCCGTCAGCCTCACCTGGCGCTGCCGCTGCTGCTTACTGCCAGCCCGAGCTGCTGGTCAAGATGGTGAAGCCACCACGCTGCCACCACACCGCCTTCCCCCGCGGGACCTCGATTGCTTTCCGGCAGCGTTTCCCTGCTGCCCTCCGGGTGGCAAAGCTCCCTCCCACCGACACGGCGCCCAAGAGATGTGGGGTGCTTTCCAAGCCTGGGAGAAGACACGGCTTCTCTGCCTGCAGGGGCTGTTCAGAGAGACGCAGCAGTGCCTGGGTCTGGCTGAGCTATTTTTTGGACAGAACGATGTGTCAAGGAGTCCTGTGCCCAGGGGAAGCCACTACGGTAGTCGAGGGAGCAGCGCAGAGCGATGTGCAGGTGGGAGTGATGTCCTGCTTCGCCCTGCTTCATCTGGAGTGCCGAGAAAACGAGCCAAGCGGTATGAACCTACCAACTGGTGGTGCTCTTCAAGAGCAGAGACGCTAAGCCTTGTGCCCCAGCCAACCCACGGCCCCTGCAATTGGGCTTTGGCTGCTCTGGGGTTTCTTGTGGCGTCTAAATATCTGGGCCTGTGTTTCTGTGGTGGTGAGAGATGCCTCGTAGGAGCCGCGTCCTCCAGGAGCTGAGGTTCTGTGCAAACATCAATTACCGAAACACATACTCTGCCAGGGAAGAGCGGCGGGAGGCTTGCTTTGTGTGTGTAAATGCTGGGGGCGTTTTGGTGATATTGAATAATTTCTGATGGAAAAAAAAATACTGAAAACCCCAAATCCAAACGCCACATCTTTAGAGGCTGTTAAAAGCTGCCTCTCCGCCTTTTCTTCTTCTAATAGTTTCAGTCTCTAATTGGAAATGGACTTTATTAGCCTCATTAGGAGCGGTTAGTGCTGGCTATAGATAGCTGTTAAATATATGGTTTCAGTAGATGGTAAATCTGTTGGTTTAGTCGGCTTATTTTTCAACTTGATGATATTTTTAGCAGGTCCCTGGTCCCTCTAGCCCGGCTGTGCCACAGATACCTCGCACAACGTCCCTTTTAATTCCCTGCGCTTATTTTTTACGTCAGGTGTTCCTTGAAGTGGCCTTCACAGCTCTCCACCCTTTCAGCCGACGACTACGTCAGGGGAAGATGGACTTGCGCCTCCCCGCAGCTTCATTGCATATGCACACGCCGTCTGCCCCGGCGGCACGATTGCCTTGGTGAAGAATCCAAGGGGCTGCTGATAGCAATCATTGATTAAGAGGGTAATTGTCCTGAAAATTCAGATTGATCAAAAGGCAGAAATGATAACTTGTGTAACTGTGTTTAAAACCACGTCCTGTCAATAGGGGAGACTGAGACGTGGCGAGCAGAAAGCAGGGAGAATTGGATGTGCGAGCGGGTGAGTGTGCCTGTGGTTCGGGGAGGAGGGGGAGCCATTCTTCCTTGGGGTCCGTCGCAGGATGTTTCTTGTCACTGACGCTGGGCTATTGGAGATTCAATCACTTTTATCTTCCCCTCTCTCTCAATCCAAATGCCTTTTCATATTAGAAAATTAGAATCAGCTCTGCTCATGCAAGATTTATTAGCTCTGCTGAGCAATACCACAGAAGAGTAAATGATGTCGCGTTTCAGGGGCTTTTTACACATTATGACCAAACTTGCAACTTCTTAAGTATTCTTCCATTGAGCCACTGCAGGGTGTGAAAGGGATGGGGAGACAAACTTCTCTCTGGAAATAGTTCTGCACCAGTCCGGATGTCTCTTCTTTATTATTGGAATGATTGGATTTGGTTGCTAATACAGATCTTTTCTTTGGACTCCGTTTCTGCGCTTATTGCGCTGGAAATCAAACTCTAAGAATTCAGCCTGTTTATTGCGGTTTTTTTCTTGGTTCCCTTTGTAGATACACTTTTCGATGCTAAAATGTATGTCTTCGGAGCTCTGCTGCTCGCTGGCACTCATTTACATCTGAAGAAGAGAAATCTTGTTTCCTACTCAAATTTTTTCCCTTGTGTTTTGCCCTGGGTGGCTGCTTTTTTAAATGCCTTGTGGCCTTTTGTGGTACACAGCTCATGTTTTGCGTAGTGGTGGTCCTTTGGTCTTCAGGCAGTAGATGCTAAAGCTCTTTAAAAACATAGAAGCATAGAATTGTCTAGGTCGGAAGGGACCTTTAAGATCGAGTCCATCCATCAACCTCACACTGCCAAAACCACCACTAAACCACGTCCCTAAGCACCACATCTACCCGTCTTTTAAATACCTCCAGGGATGGCGATTCCTGCGCTTCTCTGGGCAGCCTGTTCCAATGTTTGATAACCCTTTCGGTGAAGAAATTTTTTCTAATATCCAATCTAAACCTCCCCTGGGTGCTACTTGAGGCCATTTCCTCTTGTCCTATCGCTTGTTACTTGGGAGAAGAGACGGACATGAATGAATTTAGGCTCATAACGCTCAATATATAATATTCTGGGGATACTGAGGCATGGGTGAGTTGGAAGATTTTCCTGTGAGTCCATATCAGAGATTGGAATAGAAATTAGGTCTCATCTCTCCTCCTTCTGGGCTTCAGCCGCAAGGCTTGTTTGCGAGTCTTTTCATTTCCAAATTGCTTTGCAGGCATTAAATCCTTGCAGCATCCTCGTGGGCCGGCTGCACAGGAGGGTCACTCAGCCGCAAGAGGCAGAACGACCGGCTGTTGGGAGCCTCTGCCTGAGGTGCCGTTTTAGAGTCTTTCTCCCCCTCTCAAAAATGAAGGCGGTTTTGATTCACGGTATTTCACTGATGATACACAAATCCCTGGTGCTCTGCAGGACTCCACCCCTCTCACAATGGGCATTGTGTATGTAGCCCCTATACAAAAATAGTGGCTGTTGTTAAGGTAAACACCATTTTTCTGCTAGTTTCTGGTTTGGAATATTCCCAAAAGGGAGCAGATTTTTCTCCAGCGATCATTATTTAGGGAAGCAGACAGCACCACACAGGGATGCTGATGCCACTGCTCAGTGTCTCACACCAAAATCAGCATTAAACAACAGAAGCCGTAATCAAGCTGTGGAAGGGAATAGTCCATTCATAGCTTCATCTGTTGTCATCGTCGTGCGGTGGAGCCCAGCGCCTGCAGCTGAGCGTCTGCCAATCTCTTGTCTATTTGGGTCTGACTTCTCCTTGTCGTGGCCGAGGTGCTGGGAGGATTCAGCGCAGACAGGGCGGAGGAGAGACTGGGGCGGCCACGTGGTGAGATCCTTTCTCTCACCCATCAGCGTAGCCAGCACGGGGCATCTGCATGGCTCATCATTCTGGGCTCCAAATGCTCAGCCTCATCTTCTGCTTGGCAGATTTAGAGGGACTTTATTAACAGGCAGTGCTAATTACATTTAAAACAACACCATACTTGGACCTGTCCAAATGCCAGCCTAACTTGGCGCAAAGTTTTGCCATTCATCTTAGCAAAAGGCATTTCTGAAGAGCTGCTTAAAGCTGTGGCTGGCTGGCAGGGAGGTTTCTTGTCAAGTGTTGGTGCTTGGGAGGCGGATACACTTGACAAGCAGAAGGACTTGACTTTTTCCCCTTCCGTGTACAAGCACTATGTATTATTCAAGGTCTTCTTAAGTCAATGCTGGGTTATTAATCGGTCGCTTCTCTGCATGTTAAATTTGCCTGCTAATTTCCAGGCTCTGGAAGAGGACTTCAGCTATGAGCTTGCACAGTATTTTGCCTCTATGAGTCTCCGTACACCCCTGTGTGCGATCTGGGGCTGCTGCACCCGCTTGCCTTGGGTTCAGATGATGTGATGCTGCCTGTGTGCCAGCCGCACGGGGAGGTGAGCTCTGGGTTATTGACTTAACGTTCATATTTGCAGATAGTCACTGACGGTGTGGGGGAGCCGGGGCAGAGCCAGAGCAGTAAAAGCCATGCCGAACCTTGAGGGGCCAGGCAAGACCCCAACAAACCGCTTCCTAAGGACTAGGGATACTACAGTCCCAGGTGATGCTAGAGAGAGATACAGCGGTGTCCAGGTCTGGGGCAGGCGTTGTGCACAGCCCAGGACAGATTTGCTCCACGAGACAGGGGCTACCCACCTCCCTGGGCTTCAGCTCGGTTTGCGGGCTGATGTAATGAGTTATTTGCAGCTGGTTTGGAAACCTCAGCGTCTTGGGGCTTTTCCTCCCCTGTCCCCCAGCCAGGCCCCCGTGCTTTCACCTCCTCTCCTTCCACAAACTGGCAGTGGTAGGCAAGGCACGCAGGCCAGCAGCGCCTGCACGTTCCAGGAATCACGTCAGCTGTCATTACTTACATTACCTTGATTGGGAACAGTCAGTTATGTCACCGTCCATCATCGTGTCTCTCCCGGGAGACGCTGAGGAAGGAGGAGAGGAGCAGGAATTATAAAGCGCTTCTGCGGTGCTCCGCCAATCCCACCGCTCCGTTGGCTGAACATCTGTCATCAGCCAGCTTGAAGAGAAGGTGCTTTGTCTGATGGATCTTCCCATTGTAGCTCCACAGGGAGGAGCCTTCTGCAACGCCGGGACTGCCCCGAGGGAAGAGCACTGGGGGCTTTTGTGGAGTTTAACATGAAGGGAATGATGCCGCTGCCTGGAAAGCTCTGTGGGGGACCACAAGAGAGCCTGCTGGACGGCTGGGGCTGCAGGCTGGGCTCTCCTGGCTGCTTTGGAGCCAAGAAGAGTTACCAAAACTGTCTCCAGTTCAAATGAGGCAGAGCTTGGACTTGCACGTTGTTCCCATGCGTGACTGCGGAGGATTCCTGGCCATGCCTCAGGTGGGAGTTCGTCCTCCCTTTGGCTGGGAGCTCCAGATTCTCCTAATGAGAATGAGATTTGGCTTTTGATGAAGGAAACTTCTTACATCTAATGGAAGATGATCTGGAAAGCTTCCAGCCCTCTCTGCCCCGATTGATTTGGGACTCTGGCTTCAGTTCCAGCAGTGAGTCTCTTCAGCTGGGGTCCCCCTCACAGGCTGGGGGACAACACATGGCAGTGGCTGTGTCCATGTCTGGTGGCAGAGCCCATGGTGCCATGTGTGGTGGGAAGGACAGTTCGTCTGTCTGTCAGCCTCCTGTGAATAAATCTGTGTCTGAACTCAAGATGAGTTTGAGGGTAAGAAGGAACAGGAGCGCTGTGGCTGGGAGGTGCTCCACGGCTGTAAGGGCAGGTTCCCCAAGGCGTGTGTGACCGTGTCCGTGAAGGCTGAAAGCGAGAATGGTTCAAGAAGTACATGTTGCCCAGCAGGACACTCTGGGAGGTGGGGAAGGCAGTAGTGCCTGCCTCTTTGGGTTTCTTGCTATGTGCGTGTTGATCCTGGCGCTGTGACTTTGGGAGAAACGCTGCCTGTTGAGCACGGTGCTCACTTTTTAATTTCTGTTAGCTGAGCGGGGAGTGAGGGTGGTCTGGCAGCAGCTGGACCTCAGCAAGTCCCAGGGAGGTGGGTGTTCAACTCAGCTGGGACCTGGCAAGACCTCTCCAGAGATCAGGCAGCTGTAGGGGAGGAAAGCCGGGGCAGGAGAGGGCTGTACCCAGGGACTGAAGTGGAGAAGAGAAGTTTCACGGTTCTCCTTGGAGCAGCTCCATCAAAGGCAGGAAGATGGTTCAAATGGAGATCTTAAAACACAGAGAGGAGCTGGCTGGTGCCAGCAGTGGCACCCAGGTGCTGCGTAGAGTGTGCACGTGGGTAGGTCACGGGTGGCTGAAGCAACCTGGTCTCAGCCAGAGCCGTTCAAGGCATCTTGTGCGAGTACAGCCAGCAAGGTCTGACCTGTAATCCATCCTGTCACTTAAAGAACTTGCACTATACAGAAGCGATGCTTTACGTGAGGCAGGGGCATTGCTGCTGTTACTCTTAGCTGGGTTTGAAGAGCTCTTGCTGTCCCCAGCTTGAGGTGTAGGCTTTGTTGTGCTGGATGGCCCAGGTGCATGGAGCTTGCTAAGCAGAGAAAAGATTGCAGAGGGTACATGGAGCAGAGGAGAGTTGTTCTGGAGGTGGGTTTCCATGGTGGGGGGGATAGCTAGTGAAGTGAGTAAATACATGCTATAAACATGTTCAGAGCATCTCTGCGTGAAGAACCCAGCACAGCCTTTTTGAGTAAATAGAAAGAGAGCCTGGGTTCAGTTCATATGTCTGTTTTCTTTTCTTTTCTTCTTCTGGTCAACTGTGGCTGTAGATAAGAGTTTTCTATTTGAAGTTCAGAAGGGAAGGGAAATCCATTGTTAGAAGAGGAGACTTTCTTTTTGCTTGATATCTATCTCCAGCGACACAGCAGAGAAGGAAAAGATTTGCTATGATAAAGGTAGCTTTAAAAAAAAAAAAAAAAAGGCACATCGAGTGTTGCTTTTCTCTGTACTTCAAAGCCTGGAGTAATATGGAACAGTGTAAAAGAAGAGAGGGGAAAAAAAAACAACCTCTGCACGGGGGCTGTGAATGCAGAGCCGTAATAGAGCACCATCCTGGCCAGAAATCCAGCGCTCTGCCCCAGCCGTTCGTCTGGGCTTGGCATAGTGTTACTCGGTGTGCACAGCACCCGCCAGGAGTCCGCGGGGATGGGCTCACAGGGGGATGCTCGTTGTGGGGGGAGCAGAGGAAACGTTTTGCAGGTGTGCATCCTATGGAAAGGCTGAACCAAGGGAAGTCACTCACTGGAAAGAAATTCAGGCAAGTCTGGAAGCTGTATGGGAAAAATGTGCCAATAAACATTTAATTATTAAAATAACTCGGAGATTGCATGGAGTGTTCAATACGGCGTGGCAGAGTGAAGAAGCTGAACAGCGCAGCTCCGGTGAAGGCTGTGGGTGGGAAATGGCTAAACGTCTCCGGAGGCAGTGGGGTTGGCTTTCTGGAGTCCTGGGCTGCAGGATCAGCTTTCCCTGGGGCTCAGTTGTTTCTGAATGAACCAGAGCAAGAGTGCTGGGGAGGGGATGCCTGGGGCTGCCACCCCCTTGCTTTGGAGCAGGCACGGCTGAGCTCCGTGAGCAGAGACGGGGGGCTCCAGCCAGACTCTGGTGGCCCAAATGCCCATCCAAGCTGTGCAGCATAGGCAGGTATGGGACCTCCCTGCCAGGGGACAAGGCAGGGAGCAAAGAGGTGCAGCCTGGGGAGCCGGGGCTCGTGTTACCCCCATTGCAGTGCAGCTGTGTCCACCCAGGCTTCCCTGGGTGGTGCCCTCCAGCCAGGCTGATGGTGTGCGTCCCCACATCTGCTCTGCTGCCGTTACGGTTTTGGTCTTCATCCCCATCCCAAGCTCGACGCATGGTCCTGGAGTCTGGGACAGCCCTTGCTATGCCAGCCCCCGGCTGCTCTGCCAACATGTCTTGGGCTTGCTGAGCTGGGGCAGCCCTGGAGCATACACCAGCTGAGACCCGCGGTTCCCCTCCGAGACGCAGGTGTAAGTAAAGGAGAGAGCAAGCGTGTGCTGGAGGCTTTGCCTCTGCAGGAGTCTGTGGAGAAACAGGACGAGAAACCAACAAACTCATTTTCAGCGCTGACCTGAGCGGAGGCTGGAAGTGAAAAGATTTCCAGCAAACCTGGGCTGGTCAGGGTTGCTAACGAGCCTTTCCTTTGAGCAATGTTTTACATTCTTTAAAGATCGCAGGGAGCTCTTGGGGAGAATCTGCTAAAGTAAATGGCAGAGTCAAGTGTGCCGGCTCCTTTCTTTCCCTTTTCTTTTCCCTTTTTTTTTTCTTTCCCCTTTCTTGGTTCTCTTTATTATGTGGAGTTGCTCTGGCTCTTTCTCTCACTTCTGTTTCTCCTTTTGTTCTCTCTTTGTCTATTTATCACACTGTGAAGGTTGAAAGAGATGTTATTAATCTGGGAGAATGAAGGCAGGATTAGTGGTATGAATCGGATTTTGAGAGCTGTAATGATAGAAAGACTCGCTCTGCTGGCGGGCTGCGTGAGTTTGATAAATGGGGAGCACTCCAAACTGACTCGCGCCTTCCTCCGCACTGCTCGCTTTGCCCGCTGGGGCGTGCCATGCTCTCAGATCTGCCAGCCATCCCACACCGCTCCTACCTGAACCAGAGCAAAAAGCCAAGGGTAAATCAGAGACAAATATCTCCCATTGCACTTAAAGAGATCATTTCTTTCAACATCTTTTTCAAACAGAGTCCTGTCAAGTTCTTGGACAGCCTCGTCTGGAGGTGGGATCCTTCCTTGGAGTATGGCTTGGAGCCGCGGCCATGCGTTATTGTCTCCCGCCGTGGCTTTGCAGGGAGCGGCGGGGAGCGAGCGTGGCTGCAGCAGCAGAGCTCCCGTCCTGCAAGGCACAAAGAGGCAGGATCATCTCTGTAGGGCTGCACCCTGCTGTGTTTGCATCCTGAGGATTGCACCGGGCTCCGAAGCCTCATGGGGCTGGGAGAAGGCAGGGGGTATTTCCTCAAAAGTTGCTTTGGGGTCTTTGCCCTGAAATCTCCTGAATGAGGGGTCCTGCCCTTCCATAATGTGAGTCAGGTCTCCCGTTATCGAGCTTTGTGGAGGCAAAGCAGGTTCTGGGGACAAGCAGGCAGAGCAACAGCCTCCAGCTGTGGGGCAAAGCAGGACTGTCTGGACCAGCATCTTTAGAGAGTAGGGTCCTTTCCTGGGATCACCCCACTGCTCACCCACTTGAACCCTTCTTCGTCCCCACCCTTGGCTGTGCGATGGTCCATGTCGTACCCTACAGAGGCAGAAAAGCCGGGGACAGACTCATAGGTGTAGAGTGCGTGGCATGTTGGAGCTGGTTCGTGAGAGCAGAGCTCGCTGGCTTGTTGCGGTTGTACCACCAGGCAGTCGTATGTGGGGGCTGTGCCATTGTCCTAGGTCCCTCTTGGTGGTCTTCACCCCATAGCCTGTGCTATGGCTTTTGCTGTGGACATTTTGGGCTTGCTGCTTGCTCTCATGGCTAGGTTTGGGTCTTGCGGGCCAGCCCAGGAGCGTGCGTTTGCTGAAGTGAGATGTGGTCACCTGAAGGCCGTGTGCAACGTGTTGGGAAGGTGCGTGTCTCTGTGTGCCTTGGTGCCCCTCGCCCCAGGGGCCGTGGACATGATCTTACCCTACAGCCCAGCCAGGGAAACACAGAGTGTCTGGTGGTGGGTGCAGGACCACCTGCGCCTGCAAGGTTTGCATCTCACCTGGGTTGAGCAGGGGATGATTGCTCAGTAGAGGAGGGGGAACAGCAATGGGGGGGACCCTGCTTTGAAGTGGGAGTCAGGCCACGGGCAGCACAGGGTTGTCAGTGTCCCTTTAACTACAAGGTAATGGACTCCCCCACGCTCGGGCTGAGCTCTTCTTCTGCCTTTGCAGGAACAGTAATGATTGTCAAGGTAGAGCTAATGAGACGTGCACATCTTTAAAGGATCGTGGCTTCCGAGACAAAATTAAAAGGAAAAAAAAAAGAAAAGAAGGGATGGAGGAAGGAAAGAAAGTCCAAGTGCACTGCCTTGGCCAGCGAGGTGTCTGTCCTTCCGTCCTGCCTGCCCTCAGTGGGATCATCCCTAAATGACTAGCGGGGTCACTTCGGTTGCTGCTGCAACTCCTGTTTGGCCCCAGGAGCCTCCTCATTTCCCTGAGGCCCCCCCAGCCCCTCTATGGACTCTGGTCCCCAAGGAGGGAGCAGGGCACTGCCGGGAGTGCAAGAGCGTGGCTGGCAACTCCTTTGCTGGGCAACAGCAGAAGGAGGGCAGGCAACCCAGCCGCTGTGGAGACAGCCAAGCTGGGAAGCGGAATAGGAGGAAGGCGTGCAAGGAGATGAAGGAATGTCCTGTCCTGGCTCGGTTGAAGACGTGAGAATGGTGGCGCTCTCCATGCTGGCTGGCTCATCCCTCTCTCCATCCCTTGCTCCCAGGTCTGAGATGCTGCACTTGGCACTTCCAGGTGTACGTAACGGTTCTGTCTGGATGCTGGGGAGTTAGTGATCCCCCAAATGCCTGTCCTCCAGGGGGAAGGAAGAGGTGGCTCCCCTTTGGTGTTGGGAAATGTCACAAATCCTGGCTCAGGAGAGGCTATGCAGACCAGGCTGAGCCAGGATCTGGCCCTTTGGGAAGAGCTGGTGGGAGAGCTGGGACGTTGTGTGCGGTGCGTGGTGTGACTGCCTGCACACGCGTTTCTTCCTCTTCTCACTATTTCAACTTCACAGGTTGAATCGGTTCAGAGCAGCCAAACTAAATGAGGAGAGAAATGATCAGTCAAATATTTCTTAAATCCTGTCTTTAAGAGCTAAGTGCTTGGCTGGAACTTTAGGGCAGGTAATGAAGCTCTCTTCAGATCAGCTTCTGATGTGGAAACTGCTAGATTGACCAGGCTGCAACTGGAAGAAAGCTCTGTCACAGTCGGGGACGGTGCGGCACGGGACACCCCACGCCCCGGCACTCTGCTCCAGCCTGCTGCCACCCATGGCTCCCTGCCACCTGTGCCCGCCTTCGTCCTCATCCTGCAGGGAGTAAAATACAGCTGGGAGCTGGGGGGAGCAGCTTGGTGGCACAAAACTGGGGGACTGCCCTCCGCATACAGGAAAATGTGCGTCAGCCAGTTCTTTAGAGTCCGGCCCCAGTTCGTTCCAGGCATGTGGGTTAGAGCTTGGGGCGGAGGTGGCGACCCAGAGGACCCCTGTCCCTCCAAAGGATTCTCCCTGGTTTTCAGTTTTAAGCTGACAGATTTGTTTTGCTGCAAAAATCAGAGCGACGTCAAGCCTTGCAGTGGCTCTGTGAGGTGTGGGGTGCTCTCTGAGCTTTGTTTCTAGCTGGTGCAAGGGGAGAAGGGAAATAATCCTATTCTTCCAGCAGCCTGGTAAGGACGTGTTGGTAGGATTGATCCTTCTTTTTTGAGACACCGTCCTTCCCTCTGCAGCAGGGCACCAGCAGTCCTTGTCTGCAGCAGGACGGCACCTTTGAAAGGCACTTGGGGTTGGTTCACTGGAGGAAAAGCGGCAGTGCAGGAGCAGCAGAGGAGAAGGGAGCGATGCTGGGCAAGATGGGATATGTCAAGTGTCTCTTCCCAGCTCCAAAGCATTCACTTCTTTAATCTGCGACTGGGGAATAATCTGGTTTTACCTGGCTGTTCTGTACAATGCTGCTCGTGTAAAACTTCTGTGCCCTTGCTCCTTGTCATGCCATGCCCACCTGGCAGCACCTTGCCATCCTGCTCTCCTCTGGGCCTCTCCCAGGCAGGAGCTGGGGACCCTCAGAGCTTTCTGCTTTGTATCCAGTTTTTTTAGGCCTTCTGTTGTTAATTATTGAGATGTAATAATGTGATTAGTGCACTATTAAAAAAATCGCTGATATGATTACCATGGATTTAATATCACATGATATATCATTACATTGTTACATGGTGACAGATGTAATTGAAATACACTTATTGGAGCCTGGGGTCATGTTTCATTCAATCACAGCAGCACCTCCGGGGGGCAGAGTAGAAATGGCTTAAAAAAAAAAAAAAAAAAAAAAAGCATCAGGATTGGAAATTGTAATGAAAACAAAGAAACTTGCAGCCTGTTAATTCCGGGGCAACTGCTGCTTTGGCTTTTTCTCCATAGGAATTTAGAAAGGTCAGGAACACTGTCTTGTGGATCAGCTGGAGAAGGTAGGTCAGGGGACAAGTAAGAGGAGTTGTGTTATGGACCTGTACCCAGAAGGCTTCCAGCCATCTTGCAGCACATGGGCCTGGGTGCTGTGGACTCTATACCAAGTGACCTGCCAGCCCCATTTGGTTTCTTCTTAAAAGGCAGGTGGACCCAAAGATGGCACCCATTGTGCTATGGGAAAGCCAACCAGCTGCTGCCCACCTTCGGCTTAACTCTGCCTTCTTTTGGAGTTAGGGATCGCTCAGCTGCCAGTGTTTGGCTTGGGCCATGCTGCAGGGAGGCAGCGGTGAGCTTGCCTCTGCAGGATGGCAACCCGGGTTGTGTTTCCTTCCATGTCAGTGAGAAGAGGTGACATCTGTCTCTGCCGCGTTATCCTCGGGAGGATCTGCACGTGGGCTCTGGGCAGCTGGGGCGAGGAGAGGAGCGGCTATCATGTACCCTTTGCAGAGGCCGCCAGCTAAACCGGAGCCTGGGCAGGGCAGGGACCCCTCTCTCTGCCCATGGGGCTGGGGCAAGGCTTGGGCTAGAGAAACATGCCTGCAGGAGGAGCACGAAGACCCTACCTGCTGCTGGCACAAATCTGTTACTGGTCCTTCTCAGCATGGATGTAAACAAGAAGCTGTTGGTGAATGTGGAGGCCTCCTTTTCCTCCATCTACTCCCCTTCCAGGGAAACAATTGTCACCCACCCTCCCAGCTCTCCCCCAGGGCAAGTGATAGTTTGGGGTTGTTGCCCTGGTCAGGATGGGGCTGTGGCAAGACCTCAGAGACGCAGTGTGACATTTAATGTGCATTAATTGCTCTGATCGTCACTGAGCGGCTAAGCCTCCTTCTCCTGTAAAGAGGACCAGCGAGGGGATGTGGCCTCCCAGAGCTTTGATTAGGACTTGGGTACGCCTGTCCCCATCCCTACTGCAGGTCCCCAGGGTTATTTTACCCATGCGAGATGGCACGTAGGTGACTTTGCAGCTGAAGGTGATGTTTAATCTCAAAGTCATCCAAAACAAAGGAAGGAGGAAGAATTTCTGGATGGAGTGAAGACCGACTTTTCCAACCAAGAGGGGAATGGCAGTGTGGTGAGCTTGAGACATCTGGATGTTTACATAATGATGCACCGGCATCTGGCCCTGCGTCGCTAGCTCGGCATTCACACGTTCAGCACGGCATCACCCCCTGCTCCAATGCCTCTGTCCCAGGAGCTGGCTTACAAACCTTGCTGACGCTCGAGGGGTCATTTCTGTCTATCTCAGGCTTTCAATTCTGTGTCCTCTCTCCTAAGAGTGCTCCCACCCCTCTTTTGTGGAGCCAGCGTGCCCCCCTGGAAATTTTCAGCATTCACATTATAAGCCCTTGTATTGCTGGGAGCTGTGGAAATTCATTTCCAGCTGGTGTGGGAGCTCTCTGGCTGGGAAGGCTCTGGCAAGCATCTTTCTTTCGAGGTTAAAAACATAATTTCAGTCTGACCTCTGAGTTTCGGAGCTTTTGTTGGTTTTCTCCACCCCCAGATGGTTTTTGTGTGTGATTTTAAAATAGCCTTCTTCTCTTGGTTGAAACTAGCTGATGCGTCCGCTTCTCATTCGAGGATTGTTGTGTTTTATTAATGCTGTTATTATTCCATTACTGTCATTGTGCTCTTTTATAGCAAATAGCTTAATTTAGTTGAGATACACAGATGCTGAGAGTTTTAAGTGAAATCTTCAGCACTTGGTATGCTGGGCACTGAGCAAGATACTCCCTAAGCGCTTTGGTATAAACCTTTCACTTAAAAACAAATGGGCTGCTGGGAGAGTGCTGGGTGGCAGGAGTTGGGGAGAGGGGAGAAGGGGTGGGGGAGTACCTGTTTAGCGCCCTAGGGAGGACCTCATAGTCAAACATGACTGTAGGTGCTCGGGAATAAAGCTCCCGCTGAGGGTTGCACCCCTAAGATGGGCTGCAATGGGGTCTTCTTCCCTACGGTTGCTGCAGGACAGCGGGAATTACAGCACCAGCATCGTTGGGTTGCTCTGGGTTGGGTTTATTTTGGGGGTGGGAGGGCAGAGTGTGCTGCATTTTTTACAGCTGAAGCTACATGGCTTCTGGGAGAGGTGGTGACTGGTCATTGTGTCACCCCGGAGCAGAAGATAATAGTGCCATTGAAACCAAATTAATCTGGTTGAAGAACAACGTGGCTGCTGGAAAGCTGGAGTGTGCTGTAAGTAGCTCTTGGGGCAGAGGAGAGGGGTTGAGACACAAGAGTTGGTGCCCAGATGACTTAGGGGCCAAGGGTCCTGTTGTTAGAAAGGACTTGGGTGCTTAAGCCTCCCGGGAAGTTGGTGCCATCGAGGCTCCGAAGTACCTTCACTACTTTTGAAATTTTACCTCTTATTGTTGACAGATGTTCATCTGAAATGGATGCTTCTTGCTCGGTGCCTCTGGGCATTCATTAATGCTCGTGATAACAATTTCAGATCGTCTCCTACACCTCTTTCCCTGCCTCCATCCTTTAAAAATTACAAAGGTAAAGCCAAAACCCTGTTAGTACCGCTTTATTTGTGAACTTAATTCTTACCACCTTGGCAAAACCTGCTGATATTGGTGCTATCAGTACCAAAATTACTTCGTGTGGGGCAGGGAAAGCCGAGAAGGGAGTAAAGTAAAATGGAATGAGCAGGTGCCGTGCAGGTTGAGATGGTGCTGATGGCGGTGTCAGCTCAAGGAAAGGTGTCCTCTCCACCTGGCCGTGACAGCCCGCAGCTCTAGGACACCCTAGTCTTCCTGGGGAGGGCTCTCCTCCTCTCTCGACCCCCTCAGGGGCAGCCTCTTTGGGGTGCAGCTGGCAAAGACTTGCTTCCCCCCCTTTTCCCGTGGCCGAGCGAGGGGAGCAGTTCCCGGTGGTGCGGGGACAGGTTGGGGAGGAGGAACGTGCTGGCCCACGCTGCCCGTCCCTGGTGTGCACCCGTAATAGCTTGGGGATTCACGAGAAGTTGTCGGGATCATTTTATCTCCCTGCTTTGAGGCAGCTCTGTGGCTTTATCTGGCTTTCGAGGCGACCGGGGTAGCTAACAACATGCTCAGAGCATCCTCTGCGGAGGAGGCCCGGCGCCCGGTTTTGCTAGAGGTCTGCTTTACCACTTATGAGAAACGAGTTAACCTCCCTTTGATCTCGGTTCACGGCTAACCCTTTAACAAAGTCCGGGATGTGCGAGGAAATCAATACTCAAGGCATTGAATTTAACACCAGCCATCAACTCAAGCGTAACACACACACTGACTGACTCCGATTACAAGGAGCGGGCTGGTTTGAAGCTCGTTTGCCAGCTCTCTGGGGTGGCGCGGGGAGGGCCGGCGCGCTCGAACGGCTGGCTGTCATTCGGGGGGGTGTGGGGGGGAGTGAGAGGGGCCTGGCGCGCTCTGCCGTGTCCTCCCGATCAGCTCTGCCTCCTGGTGCCCCTTGTCTCTTTCCTTACGCCTCTGATTTGCACCCCCGGCAGGGGGGCAGAGGGCTTGGGTGCTGCGCGGCGGTGGCTGAACGCCTGTTTGTGTACGCGCAGAATTGCTCTTTGCTGGGTTGAGGGGCTGCGGCGGGACTCGAGGCGGGGCAGGTTCTGCTGAGCCGGACAAAAAAAACCCAAAAGGTACCGCAAGTTAAAAATGTGAAAAATAAAATGCTGCAGGCGGGAAAGGTTGAGTGTCTGGTCAAGGAGGCAGCCGTGTCGTTTCTCCAGCTCCGGTCCTCCCCGCGGAGATCTAATTAGATCAGTGGAGGGCTAATTGGGACACCTTGTTCCATACCAGCTGCTCGCTCTTCGCTGGCACGTTGGCAGGAGGCGGCAGGTGGGCTGCCTGGCACAGCTCTGTGGCCAGGAAAGCCAGGCAGTCCACAGCCAAGCGCTTTTTAGACGGTCCATGAACCTCCTCATCACATCTCAGCCCCCCAGCCCTCTGCTGCAGACCAGCTGTCCCCCAGGGGGGCATTTCTTCTCGCTTGCTCTCCTTGTTTCCACCAGCCATAGCCAGAGCTGGGACAGCACATGTGGGTTAGGGCCAGGTTCACGGGGCAGCTGCAGGATGCTGAGAAGGGTGGGATGAGCGTTACATGACCCCACAGCTCTGCTCTTGTGCCGTGACTGCCTGAGGGACATCCCTCTGCTACCCGTGCTCAGTAATAACTCTTTTGGCCACATGCTCCTGGAACCTGCTCCTCCTCCTGATCTTCAGCAGGCAGCAACTAGGCAAATCCTAATAGCGTTTCCCAGGAGCCTGGCAGGGAAGGGCCAGCCGAACTGCTGGATCCGGCCCTCGGCGGCAGCATCAAGGAGATGATGCCTCCTACAGCGAGTGGGGCTCGAGGGCATCCATGTGGCTGGGTGTCAGAGCCCTCCCCAGCACCTTACTACAGGCAGAACTGCAGGCAGAGCTAAAAGCCATAACCAGAGAGTGTCCCAGCTTGCCCGGTAAAGGGACCCTGGCTAGCTGGCTGCAAGAGGTTGCTGCCTGTGTCCTTGTGGGAGCCCTGGCTGGCGGTCGGTGAGCCTGGTGCCACCGAAGAGCCATGGAGGTGCCTTTCACTCCTCTGGGAGATGTGAGTTGAGGCCTTGGGGACCTGAAGCATTTAACTTTCTATCATCATCCACATCGTGATCTCCCCTGTGACCTTCTCAGCACCATAACACGGTGCTGGTCCTCTCTTCCCAGTCCAGGTATCCAGTCCTGCCCCCAACTCCTGCCTGGCTGTAACTGCTGGAGTTCATCCCCCCACATCTCCTTTAATAACCTCTTCTCAGGACCTCGCCACGTCCTCTTCTCGGGTCCCTTTATTCTCTGCTTTCCTGACCTGTCTCCAAATCGATTCTCTTGCGGTGTGCTGCCTAGTCCCTTGGACCATCTCCTTCTGTTTGCTCTTCCATCGAAATTGGGGACCCTCAATTTTGCCACCTGCTGCCCCGGCGGCTGTGCTGGCTGGGCACGCGTGCCTTGCCTGCTTGCCTGGTGTTTGCATCCATCAGAGCTCTTAGAGGCGCCTCTGCTTTAACCTCCTCAGTCTTAACCCTGACCTGAGTCAACAATCATGAGGAAGAGCTGCTGCTTAGATGATCCAGTGTAAACTCTACCTTTGATTAGGCAGGTATCATCCCCAAGCACCAGCGCGATGGCACCTTGTTAACTTTCCTTGGTGTTCCCTCACAGCAGCCATGAGAGCCTGTGACATGGGCAAGGGACGTGGCCGCTGCCCTCATAATCTTTATTGATCTTTTCCCTGGTGCCTTGTGCATTGTATTGTCCTGCCTTTCTCTTGCTCTTCCAGCTGTCTTTCCTCTGAGTGGCTTTGCATCTTGTGAGAGTGCTGAGAAACTCTGTTTTATTCGATTCTTGCAGAGCAGTAATACTCAGACAGCTCTGTTGGGTTGGTGCTGTACCAAATACAAAAGATTCGGGTTTTGCATCTGAGAGCCTGCTGTCCGGAAAGAGGGAGCAGGGCACATCTTTCCATGCCCCTCTGGTCTGTCCTGTATGGGTCGGTTTCTCCGCATCGTGCCAGAGGTGAGTTTTGGAGGTCATGTATCTTGTCCCAGGAAGGTGTGGTGGACATGGGAGTTGTAGGATGTGAGCAGAGGGAGAGAAGTATGTGATAAGATGTGCACAAGCGCACAGAAGTGGTGAGAAGGTGCTGCAGGATCACTCTCTTATTTCTTTCCCGTCTCCCAGGGCCTGGGTTTTAGGAACAGGTTATGAAGCTGAGATGTGAACCTGCTGGTCACCCAGCATCCCTCCCTTGCTGCCACCTTGCAAGCACCTAACCTTGACAGTGCCAGGTAGTGAAAAGCAAAGGCTTGAATTGCCTTCTCTCACACGTCAACGGGCGTGCAGTCGTACAGCGCCTCCCCTACGCTTTTCTCTCGGTACCGTGTCCGTGGGTCTCTGCCCTCCGTGGTCCCATCCTCCCCCTGTCTGGCATGTTTGTGCACAGCAGCCAAACTGTCCCCAGACGTGTCCCTTCCAAAAATGTCCAGAGCACCGTGTGCTGAGACGTGCAAAGGAGCGGTGTGTCTGCTCTGGACAAATGGCTTTGTTTTGCACTGGAAAAACTGGAGTCAAAATGTCACGTCAGTGTTTCGCGCGGGAATAGATTGCTCCTTTCCAAAGGGCAGCAGCTCTGTCACAGGGTTTTACTTTGTGGTTCCCAAGCAGAACTGTTCCCACACAGTCAAACAAGACAATATTTTGGCTTTTCCATCCTGAAAGGATGAAAGGCAATGTCAGAGCATCAGTTTCAGTGGGATGGACGTGGTTTCCCAGCCTGTTACAGCAAGAGCACGCTCCCTGCCAGGAGGCGAGGATGAGTCCCGGGGATGTGCTGCTTCTGCTTCCAGCACGTTTGATCCAGCCCGGCTCTTTCAAGGTGTGTGGAAATGAGCTACAATCTCATCATTCCTGCAGAGGCTTCTCGGAGGAGATAGCGGAAGGGTCACAGCGCCTCTGGAAATCTCCCTTCAGGCGATGTGCCGTTGCATTTCACAGCAGACAGACAGAATAACCTTTAGGGCATGGTAAGAGGCAGCGTTTTGAACTCCAAGCCGGGGAGCTCGGGAGCTCATTTCTCTGACACATCAGCTGTGTCCCTGCCGCTTCCTGCATCCCCCTGAAATACCTTTGTCCTAATCCATCACTTCCTTAGCTGGAATAAAAAAAAAAATTAAAAAAAGAAATGGGGAGTCAATCCCTTGTGTGCTGGCCACGCGGAACCTAGCCTTTCCCTACGGGAACATGCCCGGACCCTCTGCCACAGCCAATTTTGCTTTAATTTGAGCCCGCGTGGGGGTGGGGGGCTGCCCTTCCAAGCCAGCCCCTGGCAGCTGCACGGCTCCCCTGCCCTCTCTTGCCTTCCCTGCATCACAGCCTCCGCGGAGAGGTGCAGTGCTTGGCCCCTGAAGTGTCTTTTCCCCCCAGATTTCCCTGAGGAGATGCACATGCAGGCTGGCACGGGCTGCCCTTACAAACCGGAGGCTCCCACGGCAGCTCCGTGCCGTGCCCCGTGTTACCGACTGTGCAGCACCGGGAGGAAAGCACTGCCTCTCCCTCCGCCCCTCTCCGGAGTAAATAATGGGACTTTTTATTTAGCTATTATTTCCCGGTGGCAGATATCTCCTCGGCTGTCTGTTTAACTATCTTTATCTCGCCCTCCTTCTCTGTTTGATATAGTTATAGATAAACAGATAGCTACCTTAGTAAATAACATGTTTTTAAGAGACCGGTGGTATGGTTAACATAGTGCAGCAGCTGTTGATTTGTCTTTCACTGCTGGATTTTTTTTTTCTTAAGGAAATGCTTTAAATAAGGGATACTTCATCTATTAAAAAAAAATACACTTGTAGCAGCTGCTAAGCCCATCCATAAGCCTGCTTTACGTTGTATTTGTGATGGGACTGACAGTGCATGGAGGAGCCTGATTATACACAATTCCATTTTAGCAAGCCCTGCGATGTAATTTCACAGGGCGATCAGTGTTTGAATGTAATAGCAGCCTGTGCTAAGGTGTCAGAATATTAAAGGCGCTAATGGAAAAGCTCCCTGGTACACAAGGGGGACAGCATTACAGGAGACGTCGCAGATGGCTGGGCACTAAACTAATGGGGCAGGATCCAAGAAGGGAAAAAAAACCTAGAGAAGGGAGAGCTCACGGGAGCACGGGCACCTGCTTCCCTCTCACACGGAAATTAAACAGCGAGCGAGGGAGAGGCGAGCGTGTGTGTGTGTAAAAATAGAAATCGAGGGGGGAAAATACCCCCTTTGGAAGGGCTTGAAGGTTTTGACAGCGAGCCCAGCGCTGGCTTTGCTTGGGAAAGGCACAGGGTTGGATTAAAGGGGTGCGTGTTTGGGGGACTGCGGGGCACGTCTGAGCATCCCAGCAGTCATTCCTGGCCCTGGAAAGAGAAGAAGGGTGTGATCGGTGGCTACTGTTACCCATCCTCGTGTAATATGGCAAAACCACACAGCTCTTTGGTGGTCGTTCATCTCCAGCTAAACCCGGGGAGGGGGAGATGTGTCCTCCTCGGCAGCTCGGCTCCGCAGCACATCTGCTGGGGCCCTGTCATACCATTTTCAATCCTCATGTATCCAGGGGCTGACGGTGTGTCTGATTTCGGGGCAGTGCCAACATTTGCCTGTTTTCCAGCACTGTTGGAGACATCTTCCCCTTCCCCTTGGAGCCCCAGTTTCCCCAGCAGCAGCCAGAATCGGACTGGTCCGTTCTTGTCTGCGTGGAGAGGCAAGCGTGGCTGCGGTGAATCATCCATCAAATGTGTTTGTGGGTTTTCCTTGTTGCCATACCCGGCTTCCCCGCTCTGCCGACCAGGGTGCTGTGGTGGCGAAAGGCTTAGTGCCGCTTTCCTGCTTGAATTGGCCCCACAGGGGCAGGGTGGTCCCTGGGGGATGGCACTGCCGGACGTGAGCCCATCCTTCGCAGTCCTTCCCGGGGCTCGAGGGGTAAATCACCCACGTGTAGTTACTCCCTGGTAGCTGTCTGCCATGCCCTCGTGTGTCTCTGTTTTTTGGGCGCTAATTGGGAGCTGCTTGTGGTGTATCTCAGCATTGGGAGCTGGTTGTGTACATCAGCGTAACCCAGCCTGCGTCTCGCTCGCCCTGTGGCACGGCCAGAAATGCTGGGACACCACCGAGAAGGCAGCCCTGTTCAAAGAAACGTGACCTGCAGCCGAGGGAAGGGCATGGCCACTTGTCCCGGGCCTGGAAGGGTGCTGGGCATGTGTCCTCTAGCCCCTTGTCTCTGCTACAGCCCCCCCGCAGCGCTCGGCTGCCTGACCCTGAGCCCGGACCCCCCAAGTCCAGCCAGCAGCCCCCATCCTAGAGCTGCTGTCTTGGCAGTTTACGGCTCTGCTTGTCCCCTCTCCTGGGCCAGCGCTGGCTTGTGCATGCTCCAGCTCTATTTCCCAGCCCTTCAGGGACCCAGACCTGTAGCTTTGTTTTGCTTGTGACCAAACCCAGAGGCTTGGACCCAGGTCTCCACGGCATTAACCTGGTGTGTCACCAGCCGCAGAGCACACAGCAGTCGAGAACATTTTATCCAGGATAATCCCTAGCCTGGGAGCAAGGCAGAGACTGTTCTTGTTCAAACACAGGGAAATGTGAAGCCTAAACCGCTTGGCACTTCGACACTCCAGAGCCAGGCACACCAGTGTGTTTCTATTGCTGCCGAAGCCAGGGCATGTGCTAATCCTGCGTGGCAGCAGGGACACCTCCTCACCGCCCGGCAGGGTCACAGCATCCAAATGCATCCCAGAGGAGGGCTGTTGGGGGCTGCAGGGTCTGTCCTGCCCCTCCTGAAGTTAAGAGGAGTTTTGACAGCAGATTCGCATGGCTGTGGCTGAGTGGGGGTGTTGCCGGGTCGTGGGCAGGCTGAGGCTGCTCAGGCGTGTGTCTGGGTGGGGAGAGGGCCAGACGTGAGATCGTTGTGTGCCTCAGTTTCCCTTTTGCAGTGCTCCTGTGGACAGAGATCTAAAGACATGGTCTTCTTGTTTTAATAAGCAGAAAGCAGGTACAGTTAGGCTGCATCCTCTGCATCTTGTCTGATAGCTTGCTGCCTTCCCTTAAGTTTGACCTCTCCTCCCATGGGCTGGGGTCACCTCACCTCTGTGAAGCACTTCCCAAAGGTGGGCAGAGCCAGGCAGCTCCTGTGTGCCCAGTGCTCACCTTTCCAAAAATAAGACTGTTCATCTTCTTATTTGTTTAATTTACTGCCTGAGGTGAGGCATAAAGATGTGGCTGTTTTAACAAGAAGCTTCGCAGATGGGCTGAGGTGGACACCAGCTAGGCTTCCAAAGGTTTCTCAGCAAGGCCAGGTAGGGCTGGCGTGCTGAGGGCTCCCTTTTTGTCCAGGACATGGGAGAAGGTGGCTGTGTGGCACTGTTCTTCAAAAAACCTTCACATGCCATCGCATGAAGAGGGCAGAGCACCAGGCAGGGTCTTGGCATCTTTTTGGCAACGTGGGAGGATTGTGTCCAGGTCCTGTCCGCCCACTGCACGGTGCTGGCAACGGCAGGAATTTCCAAGGGCAGCACTTACTTCCACCTAAGTGGGGCCAGACCCATTCATGGTGTCCCCACGTTCAGTGTGTCAGCCCCTTTCCTTCCCCCCCGGTAGCTCTCGGGGAGGTTGTGCTCCGGAGAGGAACATTTCCTGGGAAAAAGCACCGGTCACATCTTCTCCACGTCCAAACCCCGGCCAAACCACCCACTCTGTGGTGGCACTGCCAATTTATTTGGCAGAGGACAAACGCCCTCTACTCTTGTCACCCCCACCCCTTAGTTATTAGCACAGATCTTTAATCCGAGGCTTTGATGGGTGCCACGTTGGGCAGAAGTTGTTTTCATGCACCCGGTGCCACTCAGGAGTGTTCAGGGAGCTCGGCGCACCGAGAAAAAGTAATTAAACATGAACAGCGTTAATGCTGTACCTGGTCAGTCTGGAGGCCCCTCTTGCCGCTGCGTTTGTAAAAATTAAATGCCTCTTATTAGCGGCGCAGCAGAGAGCTGTAATACGCGTGGACAGAAAGGCAGGGATGGATGGAGTTGGTGTCAGGGCAGCAATTGCTTATCATGCCTTATCTGGGAATATGAAACTGTATTGCATGACATCCAGAGGCAGGCTGAATAGATATGCCAATTCATCTCGAGCCCGGGCTTTGACAAGCTAGACTGCCCTTGTTGAAAGGCATCAGTCAAACAAGAGCTGCTGGCTGCTTTTCCCTTTCTTATACTTTCTCTCGCTCCCGCGCTCCCTCTCCCTCTCTCGCCGCCTCCCCTCCCTCCGCCTTTCTTTTTCTAAGCTTTTTCCTCACAAAATTGAAAAGCTTTGGAAATAATAATAATAAAAGCCCCCCAAACTAATACCGTTTTAAGTACACCCCCCCCACACTCCCTCCCCAAATGGGAGTGATAAGGAACCCCAGTGTATGAAGGCATGTTTAGATAACATTGAGAATATTATAGCGAGTGAGAGAAAGTAGGGGGAAAAGCTTCCTGCCGCGTCTAAGCCGGGAAAGGCGACGGCACCCTGGCTAATACGAGTGTTTAATATTTGATGTGTTGGGATAAAGCAGGATCACCTTCGAATTGAATTGAGTGTCAGAATGAGAATCTATTACTGAAATTCTTGTGTGATTTGACAGCAAAGCAGACGATGTTATTCTTCACTAGTTACCGCAATCTTCTCCCCTACATCACTTAAATATTTTTTTCTTTGCTTGAGTAAACACACATTACCCTTTTTTTTTTCCACCCCCCTTTCCTTTTTATTCTCCCTCTTTTATACTTATTTTTTTATTTTTTTTTCTTAAATCAAACCTGCCTTTCGCAGGGCTGATGGAGTAGATTGTTATTTCTTTATTTGTCCTATTAAATGGAATTCCTGATCGTTTAATCCTGCTTTTGTAAGTGATTTAAAAATACTTGAAAAGCCGCGAATGCGGCAGCACTTCTGACTAAACTGCTTAAAAGGGACACGTTACACCTGGATTTAGCTCCTGCCTCCCGACAGCCAGCGAGGGCAGCCGGCTCCAGCGCTGCCAGGGCTGAGCCATCCCGGGCTCCGTGCCTCCGTCCTGCCGGACGAGCTTTCCTCCGTGCCTTCCCTGTGGCAGAGGAGCTCTGCCGTTGTCAGCTGGGGCTTGGCAAGCCGTTTATTCATTACCTGCCTCTTCTTTAATTGCATCCAGCCCCGATCCAGCAGCCTTGCTGCTAAACGATTTAGCGGTGGGGTCAGGCCCTAATTGTCATTAGATTTTCCCTGTGTCGTGCCAGAAAGTCTGCGTGGCGAGCGATCCCAGCAAGAAACGTCCACGTCCCATCCTTGAAGTGGGCTTCAGGTGACATGCAATTAAAACGGGATGTCGAGGGACCACCCTGGAGACCCCGGCATCCTGAGTGCCCTGTGGGATTGGCCTCAAAGGCACCCCCAGCCCCAAAACCTTACAGTTAACCTGGTGGCACTGGAAACATTTTAAGCTGCGTTTAAAAGCCCACTTAGTTGTAGACATGACCTCTTTTTTTCCTTCCCACCATACCAAGTAATATTAAACCTTGACACCTCATTGTGGCAGCAGCGGAATGAGGGGAGTTAGAAGGAAATGCTTATTTTGGGCGGACGCAGTGCGCAGCTGACATGACAAGAGGAGGAAGATGCTTTTGCTGTCGCAAAGCCATTTTCTCTGTTGCGAAAATGTCAGGGGGGGTCGGCTCCGATGGGCTGGCTGCTGTGCCCGGCCTGATCCTGGAGGAGCACCACCGCCACTTGCCCAAGCCGAGGGCAGCCAGGGGGGTTCACAGCTGCTTTCTGTCTGTTTAAAAACGTGTTTTTCTCAGGAGTCTTTTTGAAATTCTTAATGGAAACTTTCAGCAAAACCCACCACTTTTTCTCTTTTATTCCGTAGTACCCACGCTTCGGCATCTTCTCAAACCGCTGAGCCCCTTTCCTGCTGGGAGGATTTTTTTCCAAAAGGAAATATTTTCTCCCTGCCTGAAAGTGTCCGTATTAATATTAAAATTACAATTAGCGGGTAAAACATTTAAAACCTCTTGGTGGGACGTGAAAAACGCCGGGGTTGCCGTGCTGGGCAGGGCAGGAGGGGGCTCTGTGCCGGCAGCTTTCTGGAGGGCAGAGGGGCCGGGGGCTGGCCGAGCAGGTCACAGCACCGGCACGAGTGGAAAGGATGGGGCTGGCTCCGTCGGCGTCGGCACATTGCAGAGCTTGCAGAGCTCTGGCAGCTCCGTGAGGACCAGCCCAGTCCCTCCCCATGTGTGGGGGAAGGATTTGCGGGGCTCCCCGTGGAAGTGAGCATCCTGACCTCTGCGCAGGTGCCCTGTTTGCATGATGCAGGACGTTAAATCTTGCCTTAATGTGACTGCCGAACACCAGTTTTTGTGAAGTGTGCCGGGCACTTCCCCATAAATAAATGATGGAGCATTATTCAGTCCACTTAGATCAATACATCAGCTTGACAAGTTCCAGTTCTGGGAATTTTCTGACCCCCGGAACATCTTCTCCGCAGCTGTGCTGGTTATAAACCGTGGTGTGTAGCCCAAACAAGCTCCAGGGAGTGGGACATGAGGACCCGGCTGTGTTGGTGCTGCCACCTTGCTGGCCCCAGCGTTGCTGGGGCCGGAGGCTGGTTCGCACTGGGATTGCAGCAAGGGCAGGCGGGGTGAATTCTGTGCCATCCTGGGCGCTGTTTTTACAAGAACTGGACAAAACCTGTATTCTCCCCGCAAGCAGCGCCATGGCACTGCCCAGCCTCACTGGTGCGCCCTCTGTGCTCTCCTGTCCCAGCACAGAGGACCATCCTTGACCCCCAGTGCTACTAGAAGTGGTCCATGGAGCTCTTCTTTCAGGCTCTTTGCAAATTGAGGCGGATGCAGCATGGCCACCGGGACGTTTTGCGACCTGGTGCAACGGCAGAATGATCTCAGAGCCTCTTTGCTTTATTATAAAGCCAGCCCCAGATGCTGCGATTCTGCACACACAGCACCTCCCTGCCCCAGGCTGCTCTGCCCCCATGTCTTATTCCCTAATAGCTCCACACCTTTGGGGTTTTTTTTTTTATTTCTGCAGGTTATGTGAGGTACGGGTTACCTAAGGACTTACCTCCCCATACTGACACTTTTAACAGGGTGTAGATGGGTGGATTATCCGTGGTGCCGGCTCTATGCATGGAAACACAGTATGTTCCTAATCTCCCGCGGCCGTTAGCTCACATTTATCACGGGAGTATCTGCTTACCTTTGATTCGAGATCCCTACATCAGGGACCCGGGGCGGTATTTGGCTGTGAACTGCTGCGTATGCCTATGGGATTGTATAAGTAAATAAATATAATTAATAATCATCTGACTTCAGAGCAGCATTGGCAGGGAGGTAAACGTAGCCTTCATAGAATTGCAAACAAAATCAGGAAAAAAGGGAGACCTTTCTAGGAGCTGGTATGAATGGAAATAATTGTGTTCAAGCTGCTTGGAAATTATGCTGCAAACATCGTTTGGGTGGGTTTTAGCAGACCAGAGGCATTGAGTTTGTCTTTAAACAAGAATTTTGGCCAAAAGCATTTTAAAATAGCTTTTTTTAAAGGATGCCTGCATTTTTTTGTCAATTAAAATGCAGATGAAAACAAAACGCCACAGGGTCCTGGCCCTGCTTCAGTGTCTGACCTAGAATGGAGCAACCCAGTCCCTGCAACACCAGGATTGAACCAGAGGGAGGGACATACTAGTGTGATTTCCTTGCAAAAAAGGGTTTCGTGGCATTTTTTTAAGATCCTTCGGCTTGCGAGCAAACCAGGGGCATCTCCGGCTGTCTCACGGTTTGCCGCAGGAGTAAGCGCTGCAGGGGCAGGGGTCTGTGCTGCTGCCGGCAGCTCTGCGGGGATGGAGCGGTGGCAGAGCCGATGGGAGAGCAGCTGCGGTCGTCACCGGTGTCCTGACGGCTGCGGTGAGCCAGTGGCAAGCCAGTGGCCACGGCCAGGCTGGCAAGCTGGGGAGCCCCCGCATCGGGGAGCCTCCGGCACTTTCTGCCTCGCTTTAACAGTCAGAAGAAGAACTTTCCTGTTTAAAGATTAAACGTTCTCTTTAAATATTAAACAGCAAAGCTCCTCGCTTTTGATTGCATGGCTGCTGCCAGCAGGCGGCTCAGAATTGCCAATTTTAATTAAAAAACTTTATTTTCCCAACACAGCCCAGCCGTGGCTCCTCCTCCCAGCGGAGGCTGGCTGGCCTCTCCCCTGGCCTGCCTTCATCTCTGCCTCTCTGCCCGCGTTTCCCTCTGCCTGCAGCAAAGTGACGGTCCCTGCCAGCCCCGGAGCGTGAGCGGCCTCGTCTGGGACTGATCAATGCCCCTGGCACTTCCTTCCAAAACCCCAGGAAAAGCAATTAAAACCCGATCGATCCTGCAGGCAGCTTTGAATATGCATAAGTACACACTTGACCTTCAGTGGTCAGGCCAACTTCCACCCCGGCTGCTTAGCTAGTTTGCTCAGGTATTGCTGCTGTACCGAATGACCTTGGTTAGGAAAGCAAAACGCGACGCAAAGATGGGTCTGGTGCTGATCCCGGGGCCGGGGCGTGTGCCACCGGCTCCCTGCTGATGCAGGGGATGGGGTTGGCACTAGCATCCGGCTGTCAGGAGCCTTCCAGAGCTGTCCCCGTGGCTTTCCCGGGATCCTGCCAGCCTCCCGCTGTGCTCCCTCGGTTGCTCCTGGCTGGGGTCCGAGGAATGTGTCTGGGTTGGGAAGGCAGCCTGCGATACGGTAGCTCAGAGCCCCTGTGCAGGGACAGCCCTGCGCCCTCCCTGTCCCATGCATCCTCCCTCCAAAGCGTGTGGGGACACCCCTTCCCCAGGGATGCTCCCCACTGCCGGCAACCCTGGGGCCTGGATCCACTGGTGCTGAGCGCGGGGACCTTCCTGCGCTGTGCCGGGGCTTGCTCTTTGGGACGGAGCCCAGGAGAGGGAGCCAGACGCGGAGCCGCTGCCGCCGTCACCCAGGGCCAGCCGGCAGGTGGGTGGCGGGGTCCCATCCTGCACCCTGACCGACACCACCCCCCCACCCCCACCCCCCCCCGGTTCCTCCCTGCCCCACGGCCAGCCAGCCTTCATCCTGGCCACAGTGATGAAGATACCAGGGCATGTTTGTTGAAGGCAAAGGAAGCCTCCCTGTTGTGTACACAAAGTGTAATTTCAGTGAATTATGCATAGACTTAATTAGGAGTTTTAATTGCTAATCATCTCCCAACAGGATTAGCAATGCTGTCTATTAATTATCTGTGGAGCCCTCTGTTTTGCTAAGGCGGGAGTAACAAAGCAGCATGAATGGTTTACGTAGGCCAGTAATAAATTAACTCCCCCAAGCCCCGTAGCTCCCGGGGGGGGGCTGCCGGTGGTGGCGGCTGCGCAGGGCAGAGCAGCAGGTCCCCGTGGCAGGCAGGTGGGTGGTGGGCTGGTGGGGGGGGACCCCCCACCAGCCCACCACCCACCTGCCTGCCACGGGGACCGCTCAGCTCCACTCTCCCAGTTTGTCCCCATTCGCGCTGCAGAGAGCATCTTCCCCGGCATCCCCAGCCCGCGGAGGGTCTCGGTGATGCCCCGCCGCGCCGTGGCCGTGGTTAGAGATGATCCCCGCTGCAGGAGGGAGATAGGGGCTTGCTGGATTGACCTGATCTCATCTGGGGACAATGGCCCTCACGGCAGCAGAGATAGCGCCGGCGTGAGCGATGCTAAGCCCGCGCGTCCTTCTTACTGCTCACAATGCGGCGCTGAGCTTAATTCCTCAAGATGAAGAAGATACGCGGCTGTCAGGCTGTAATTACAGCCGTGCCTGTGACACGGAGGCCCGGCTGCTTTCACGTTTGCGTTGGCCGGTGGGTTTTTGTGCTGCTCGGGCTCCTGCCTGCCTCGCTCCTGCCGGGAGCCCTGCCGGGGGGACATGGTGGGGATGGAGCAGGCTCCCTCCGGCCAGGCTGTGGGCTCTGTGCAGTGGGATGAGCAGTGCTGGCTCGCTCCCAGTGGGGTTTCTCCCAGCGATGGACAGCCCTGAGGCAACTGGTGCTCTGGGAATGGAAAGGACAAGGGGGACTGGGAGGGCTGTGCTTACTGGAGGGGAAGGGGGCTGCCGTCCAGGCCACCCTAGGCATGAGCACCCCCTTTCCAAACCCCTCTGGCTCATGCTACCGACCCCATTCTTGACGAGGCAGGAATGGGGGAATGGTTTTGGATCAGGCCAGGTTCATGCAGGACGAGTTCACAGCCCCCAGCTCGCTCCCGTGTGGCAAAGGTGTCCTCGGATGATGCCGATCCAGCACAGTGTCCAGCAAACATCATGAAGATTGTCACCCATACAAGGACAGGCCCTGGACACCCCTTCTCTGAGGAGCATCAAGTGGGACAGGCCAGTGTGAGGGTGCTTTGGGCAGGTGGCACCAGGAGAGCTGCTGCGAGGGCGATGGTGGGCGTCCACACTGAACGTGGCGAACACAGAGCCGTGCCGGCCCCAGGAGCAGCCAGGCCTGGGCGAGAACAAAACGTGTCTGCGCTGTGCGTCACTCTGACCCTCTGCTTCTCTCTTCCAGGCGTACAGCTTTGCCATGGGGAGTTGGCCAAAGAACGGGCTCTTAGACATGAACAAAGGACTGAACCTACAGCACATAGGGAGGCCTCACAGCGGGATAGGTGAGTGCTGCCGCCCCGCGCCCTTCCCGTCGTCCCCACGGCTGCTGCTCTGGGTGCGCGGGATCTGCCTCGGCTCCAGGACCTGGTCCAGGCTGAGAGCTAGCCAAAGGGCGGTGAAGTCCCCGGATGGTGGAAGGGAGGAAGATGTGTTAGGATTGGCGTGCGGCAAGAGCTCTTGGTCCCTGGCACGTCCCAGTGTGGCAAACACAGCCTGTCCCTCTGGCCAGGGAGCTGCTCCCCTCCTCGGCTACTCGCAGTGCTGGGGCTGGGGGTGGATGTGGGCAGCACCAGGGCTCGCGCAGTGCCCGGAGCACAGGGAAGGGGTCCCCAGGCTGGGCGAGATGCTCTCCCTGTCGGGCCAGTCCTCCAGCTGCGCTGGATGTTGCATCTGTCCTTGGAACGGAGGCCCTGCCAGGCGGTGCGGCCGCAGGAGCTGGCTGGAAACACGCTGCAGAGTGAAGATGCGTGGCCCCAGCTGGAGAACTGAATCATGGTCCCGTTTGCTCACACGTGTGATGAGTTTCGTGGTCCCACAGCCTGCTCCAAGATAAACAACTGAGATTACCACGCACAGTGGCAGAGGTCCATGTTTCCCCAAGCTCCTCTGCAGCAAAGGGGATCAACGTGATATGAGGAGGGGGACCTGGCCCGGGACCCAGAGGCCATATATCTGCCTGCTGCTTAACGCTGGGGGCGCAGAGCTGGGTCAGCAGGCAGCGACGGTACGGGCAGGAGCTGTGATTTACTGGGCTGTAGGCAGGGCCGTAACTCAGGGCTGCATCGCTCTTGCCTGTCTTGTTTCTCTGCGGGGCGTTGGATCACCGCTTGGAGACCGGTGGTCGGGTGTTCCCTCTGCCTCCCAGCCCTTCATCCGTGGTGACTTGTGAGCGTTAAAGTTTGCAAGGAGGTAAGATTTACTTGGAAAAGTCACCTGCTACCTGGGCCTTGAGGAGGCTGTTTAATATTGTTTCAAGACTCTAACCATTAAACTCTCCAATCAATCCAAGTTAAGGGGATGAATTATTTAAAGCTCACCAGCTTTTAATTAGCAAGCTCCTTTTGAACTATGGATCTGGTTGCATTATTGACGGAGGTAGCATTAAAATTTGCTTCCTTGCCTGGGAGCAGATTTTCCTTGGTTGTGTGCCGTGTTGGAGGGATCACGGGGAGGGAACAGGGACTGCAGGAGTTGTGTGTGCCTGTCCTGCTCAGGGGGCTTGGGCTTTTTCTAGGGTCTCCTGGGGGATGCAGTGTTGGTTTGTATCTTGTCTTTCCTCGTTTTATTTATGGCAAGAGCTCTCTGTTGCTGTCATCTCTTATTCTGACAGAGCGTCCCCAGCTCTGGAGTATCATCTGTCTGCCGATGGTTTCTGCCCGTGTTTATATCAGTGGTGGTGTCAGGCACAGGTGTCTCTGCCTGATGGAGTTCAGAGAGATGCTGTTCCTGTCCCTCCCCGCTCCAATCCTTTGGGAAGGTTTTGCTTCTTCCTTTCTGCCAAACTGCCTCCGTGGGGGAGCACCCTCGTCTCTCCCCGGTACAGGGTGAGCCACGGGCGGGTTGCCCACAGAGAAGCAGCGTGTCAGGGCCCAGCAGCCAAACTCCCTTCTTGCAGTGCCCCGTCCCGGTGGCAAACCCGTCTTTCACACACTGTTGGGTTTACGTGGGTGCTGTGAAGCATGCCACGCCAGCGGTGTGATGGGCTCCATCTCCCTGGCACTGCCAACGGTGCGCACATGCCCTGTGTGTTGCAGCCCTTGAGGGCTGCTCCATTTGGGCTGGGTCCAGAGCAGTTCTGCCCCGGGCGTCTCCGATCCTCTGCTTGCCTGCCCCGTCCCTGCTGGCTTTACCGCAGGCTGAGCCCCCGTGAGAGAGCCGGAGGCACAGCTCACTGAATGGCTTCCCTCCCGGATAGCTTGGTGGCCCCAGGCACGGCTGCTGCCCGCGGTGTCGGGGCTGCTGCCTGTAGGGCTTGTAACCCAGCGTCCCTCCTGGGAGAAGGCTCGGGGCGATGCTGGTGTTTGGAGACGTGCCTTGCCTGGCATTTTGTCAGGGCACCAGCCTCCTGGGCTTCTGGCCACTTCATTTCCCAGCCTGCTGGCTTTTCAGGTCCTAGTCATGGATCAAGCGTTGGCTCTAGTGACAGCGCGAAGGGTCCGCAGGCCGAGGGCTGAGGAGGGGCTGCTCACTGCAGAGGCAGGCTGGGCTGGCTTCCTTGGGTCCGGCATTGCTGCCTTGTCCTGGAGCAAGTGTCGGTCCTCCACAGCCAAGTCCTTCTGTATCGGCCGCTGGTAGTGGGCACAGCCACCCTGGTTGCTGACAGTCACCCTGTGACCTGAGCCATCCTCACCACTCTCCTTCATGCTCTCAACTGCTTTTCCTTCAGGGCTGGGAGGAGCCATCCCTTTCCCTGCCCAGGGCTGCCCTCCCCATCCCTCCCTGGCTGAAAGGAGCCTTGTTCCTCACACAGCCCTTGCCCCCTCAGCCTGATAAATGACCCCTTCTGGAGGACGGCTGCTGCAGAAGAGACTGGAGATGGGCAAAGCACGCTGCCTGCCCACGGTGCGATGGGAGCTGGCTGTGGCCCTGGGGATGCTGCCATGCAGTCTAGAGCCTCGCTTCTCTTTTATGGCCAGTCCTGGGATGCAGCAAGGTTGAGGGAAGTTGGGGAGCTGAGAGAGGGGTCCCCAGGGCTGCCCAAGGCAGGCGTCACCAGGCTCAGCCTCTGATTTTCATGGCCCTCGTCCGTCGCTGATGCCCAGAGGTCTGCAAGCCAAAGAGGGCTGAGGAGGGAGCAGCAAGGCAATGTGTTCACCAGCCACAGCAGTTTCATGAAAACCGTGCCATGCAGGACAGTCTCTGCACGGCCCCCATGAAGCCTCAGCTCGCTTACGCGGGGATGTGCAACGTGGATGTTTCCCTTCAAATGTGACAGAAAAATTGCAGTGGATGGCCACTTGTTTTTGCGAACGATTCGCAAGGAATTTTGCCGTCTCGCCTGATGGGTTGTGTATTGCTTTGTTTTCAAATTGCTCTGACTCACTGGCTCAGCGGATACCTGCTCCAAATCCCTGCCCTTGGCATGTTCTGGGACCGGTCCTGCTCTGTGCTGTATCTCCCCGCCTTCGTCTTATTCGAAATCCGAGGAGTTCAGGGCGCTCAGCACCCTGCAGGGCCAAGGCCGGATTCTGGGTGGGAACCTCACCTTTAGTGGCCGGTGTGTGGGGGCAGGAGGGGCTCGTGGTGGAGCACGGCAGAGTCTCACACCACATCCCCTGGGACATACATCTGTGCATACAGCAAGTTGCTGAACAGAGCTCAGGTTCTAGCTCTCATCTGGTTTCTACTCGCGAGCAAGCGAGCTGCAAATCTTGGGCTTAGAAAAGTGGGTTTTGTTACCAAATACACCAAAGCGTATTTGCATACCCTGCAAGTGCAGCAGCCTTGGGGTGCAATGGGTGCAGGTCTGGTGCAGTTATTTTCTTGGGAGGGAAAAGGTAAAGGAAGGGGGAAAAGGTCAATATTTCAACTTAGTGAGAAGCGTTGGGCAGAGCAAAGAGGTAGGATAGTCCTGCTCCAGAGAGTGAGGGTGCAGGAAATCCTTGGGAGATGGGAAAGGAGCAAAGGAGGAGTGAAACCTTTTCTTTCATGCCTTTCCTTGGGTTGGTATTTCAGCTGTAAGGTTTTCCTCTGGGATGATTGTGGCCCTGAGGACCAGAGAGGACTTTTTTTTTCTGCAGCTTCCATCTCTCCTCAAACACAGATTAAATGTGTGGGCAGTAGGACCTTGGGGTGAGGAACTTCTTTATGTCTGGTGTTTTCTTGGCCCTCAACAAAATGAAGCTGAGTCCTGCCAAGAAGTTACTCATCTTACAGACATGTGCACGTTGCGGTTCTTAAAACATGTGTTTGAGGCGCCGCTTTCCAAAAAAAGACCTGCAGCTTGTAATATGGGGGGCTTGGCACTCTCGCGCAAAGACCAGCATTCACGGTGTGTTCTCACATTGGGGTCTCTCCACTGAGTTTCAGAGGCTGATATAAATCAGAAGGATTAAAATCCCAGGCTTCAGTCGTGATTTAAATCAGGCAGCAGGTCACCTGGATTCAGTAATTGATTTTTTTTTCTGGTTTTGCATTTCTTCTTTTTTTTTTTTAACTTGTTTCCCTAAAAAAGGTCAAGTTTTACTGACCAGCACCTATCAAACCAAGCGCAGCTTTCCCTACCACTGCCCAATTATTAAATCCGATTATTCTTTTCTTCACCAAATATGTAATACAGTATGCCTTTAGTCTTAGGTTTTAGATATTTGTTACATTAGAAAAAACAATGAATGACTATTTGCTATTAAGGAGGTGGTGATTAAATTATTACTCATGATTTGAGTTGTGATGCTTTCGGACGAAAATTGCAATGTCATGCTAAAGTACCCCAGCAGTAATTTGAATTGTTTTTACTAGTAAAGTCCTGCTTCCCTTGCATATACTCAGTACAGAAGGGAAAGTAAATTTCAGAATACTTTTTAGTTAAAAACACCTGGTGCATGAAACCAAAGCGAGAAGCGATTGGTGAGTTGAAGGACTGTTTCTGGAAACCGTCCTTTCAAGATTTTAGAATTAGCACATCTCATCCTCTCCCAGGTTAGTTTGTTGGTTTGCTTGTTTCCCTGATTACGGAAAAGATAAAAGGCACACCTTATCTTTTTTTTCAGTCCTTTGTGGTTTCTCAGCTCTGAACTAGCCAGTTATTGAACTGAAAATACACGCAAAAAAAGGAACGGGTTTCCAAATCTGCAGAAGTAGCTGCTGCTGCTGGGAAAAGTTTGTTTCTCATTTGTCATCTCTGCTTCCACCTCCAGTGCATTGACTGTCTTTAAAACACGTTACCCCATGCTACTGGTCTTTTTGGAATCTAACGGAATTTAATTGTTTCTTTAAAGTTTAGACTTTAGCACGCAGATTATTGTGATTTTAGATTTAGTTCTAAATGCCTGGTTTGGGGTTGTTTTTTTCTTTTTGAGGGAAAGAGGTTGTCAGGCTGCTGTGTCTCTTGCTAATGAACCCGCGGTGCCCATCGCAGGCGACCAGGAGATCTGGTCCCATGGTAGCGCCTGTCCCGCCACGGTGCCCTCGCCAGGCCATTGTACATCAGCCGGCGTAATCCTGTGAGTTGCGAGCCTCTGCACGGGGCTTCACCATCTTCCCTTTGCCTATGGTCCCCCCGGCCGAGGCCATGCCGTGCTCCTTCCATGGGGATCTCTACCTTGCCGAATGGACAAGCCCTGCCTGCCTGGGCAGGTCAGCAGCGGTGAGCGACCCAGCAAGCCACCGTGCCTTCCCGGCTCCGTCTCTCTCTTTTCATTTACTGATTGGAAATCTCGGAAGGTTAGGGTGTGATATTGTTCCTGATCCAGAGCATTAATTAGGCCTCGGAAAGAAGAAGAGGAATTGCGTGTTTTTAACAGTGAGGTTAATGGGATGCTCGCAGAGTAGACAGTTTTAATGAGCTTCAACTCGATGTGCAGTGAGTTTACTCTTTGTGTTAAAAGGGTCACACTGCAGTAGTTTGATGTGGATTGTCTCCTGGACCCCGGTGTCATAGGTGAGCGTCTGTCAGAGTCCAGTCAGAGCGCATTTACTTAGTGACACGATTCTAATTAACTACCGCGAGCTGCCACCGCCGCGGGGAGCGGGGCCATCGCCTGCCGGGGGTGCCTCCAGCCCCGCAGAGCCGTCCCTCTCCCCGCATCCCTCTGCCCGCTCCTGTCCCGGCGGCGACGGGCTGCTCCCTGTGCTGACATTGAAGGAGAGGGCAGCAAGGGCCGCGCTCGCTAAGTGCGGTGGCAGGCGGCAGGCCACCCGCTGTCATGGGTGCCTTTGGCTGTCAGCGCCGGCTGTCCCCCCCGGGAGCCGGGGGGGGGCTGATGAGGCTTCGCCTTGCCCTGCAGAGGTGCTGGGAGCTCATGGTCCTGGCAGCTTGCGGTCCTGGCAGCTTGCTGGCTTTATTTCAGCCTCCTCTCCTTCTTCCATGCTTGCCTTTCCCCTCTTTTGTTTTCCTGGCTCTCCCATGGGTGCAGGGAAGCCTGCAGCCCCCCAGCATCTGCGGGGTCCCCGGTCACCCTTGGTGCCCATCTGCCTCTTCTGCGATGGGGCAGGGGAACGAGAGAAAGGGACAGCATTTTCTGAAACTCCCCTCCGTTTTTTTTACCACAGCCCATGTGGCCGCGGCTGGCAGAGCTGGTCCCATCCTCCCCGTCCCTCCCAGGGCATACGAAAAACCTTGGAGAACCCCATGCTCCCCCAGAGCAGACAAACCTTGTTGTTCAGCCGTTTGTGGTGGCACACAGCTGGTGCAGTGCTGGGGGACGCTGCCATTTGCACCACTCCATCTTCCCAGGGGATGCCGAGGGCGAGAGCCGGGCTCAGGGCTCGCTGCTGCGGAGCCAGGCATGGGGCAGCCTCGGGGCCACTGCCCCACACACAATGTCCCCAGCCCAGGGCAGAAGGGGACAGACTCCGAGTTAAATAATTAAAAGAGACTTAAGTAAAAATCAACAGAAATGTCATCAAATGAGCAGTGTCATTTTGAATTAGCGCTCGTAAAGGTCAGGCGGATCCAGAACAGGTGGAGCGGCTGCGTGCCAGGTGTCGTGGCCAGGCAGCACGTCCCGGCACCCAGGGAGGAAGGGAACGGGGACCGGCACCCGCCGGACCGCGGGAACAGGGCAGCAGGCGGGTGGCAGGGGGTCCCGCATCCCCAGGAGGGGTGGGGAGGGAGGGACGGCCGGTTAGAGGACGCGCGTCTGTCAGAGTCCAGTCAGAGCACATTAACGTGGTGACATGATTCTAATTAACTACTGTGAGAGGTGTCACAGCTGGAAAAGCAGTGAGCGGAGACAAGCTTTTAAAAAAAGAAAAAAGCAATGTGACAGTCTTTTTTTTTTTTCCCCTCTTTCTTTTTCTTTTCTTTTCCTTTTTTTTTTTTTTTTTTTTTTTTTACTCTTGTGTGCTCTCTCCCCTCCATGTGGGAGTGGATCTAAAGATAATTAGGATGTCTGGCTGCCTGGGAACCTGAGCCGGGGCTCTTTTGCTTTCAGTCATTTAAGTTTTCGACATCTCTCTGAAGGGACTTGGTGGCGCAGTGGATTACTGCGCGCCAGAGTGACAGAACACTCTTCTAATCGTAAACCCTTTTTAGAAAGGATTCTGCTCTCCCTTTTTCCCTGGGAGCAGCGGGGGGTATGTTCTGATCACTGCAGCTCTGTTCCCATACACGCTACAATGGGAAACTCAAGGTCTTTCAGCTGTTTCCTGCAGTTAACAAAGGAGGCACAGAAGAAAGAAAGGAAGGATGATTGAGTGTTTGTGTTGACTGCACTCACCCCTCCGTCCTACCCTGCCAAAAGTTGGTCCCTCGCCCGACCCTGCTGCCTGCCGGGGTGGGGGGTGCGATGGGTTCGTCACACCTTGCCCCTCACCTGAGGGCTCCTGGTCCCCGGAGAGAGCGGTTTTTGGAGGGGAGGGTGAGCCAGGCTGCGGGGCTCTGGGTGCCTGAGAAAAGTCGGGGTGCCGCCGTGCGCTCCTCCCAGCCCCGGCGGTGCCCGCTGGCTGGGGGTGCGCAGGAGATAGGCGCGAGCCCCTCTCTTCTGGCTGGGAGCAGTTTGCAGCACCGCTGTCAGGCTGTGAAGATTTAAGAGGGATTTGTGGATCGTCTGCTGTTCGCCGTGTCGCGATGCCCAGCTGCAGATCGGGGCAGGTTCATCTCAAGCCCCAGGCCTGGCTCAGCCCCAGCAGGACAGGGCTGGCGTCGTCCTGGAGCTGCCCTCTTGCGTGACTGCTGATGTACCCCCCCTTCCTCTGGCTTCTGCTTTTAGGCTTTCCCCAGATTCACCCCACCAGCGGTGGGGACTGTCTCCCTTGGCAAGAAGAGCAGATCTGCTCTCCCTCCCTCCCTCCCTGCCTCCCTCCCTCCCAAGCCACTTGTGGTCCACAGCCCAACACCTGGCCCAATTCCTTTCCCCAGTGACAGATGAGAAACCTATTAAATATATTTTTCATATCACTCGAAAGGGTTGTTGGCATACTGGGAGCATGGGGAGAGGCTGATGGTTTGTATTATGTGTGCTCTGTCTTACCAGTCAGTCACCCAAACCCGGCAGCGTACAGACATAGAATCATAGAATCACAGAATGGTTCGGGTTGGAAGGGACCTTAAAGACCATCCAGTTCCAACCCCCCTGCCCTGGGCAGGGACACCTCCCACTAGACCAGGCTGCTCAAAGCCCCATCCAACCTGGCCTTGGACACTTCCAGGGATGGGGCGTCCACAGCTTCCCTGGGCAACCTGTTCCAGTGTCTCACCACCCTCACAGGAAAGAATTTCTTCCTGATATCTAATCTATATCTCCCCTCTTTCTGTTTGAAACCAGTACCCCTTGTCCTATCACTACACTCCCTGATAAAGAGTCCCTCCCCATCTTTCCTGTAGCCCCCTTTAGGGACTGACTAGGAGGTCTATGAACTGATCCGTACTAGAGGGAGCTTTGCGTTGCCTCAGACCCATCCTGCTGTTGGCTATTTGTCCCGTCCTGTCACTGAGCCTTGCAAGTCATCCCACACACACCTTGCTGGAACGGCCCTTGAACTGACCAAGCCCTGTCCCACGTTGTGCTGGGTAGGTGAGAGGCCTTGGAAGATCATTAACTTTCTAGAGAGCTTTTTCTGTAGAAAGTAGCGACGTAAAACACCGAGTGACATTTTGATTTCCCCGTGGATTCTTTTGGTGCCTTGGTGTCTCTGCGATGTGTCCCAGACAAGGCTAAATGGTAGCGCGTCTTCCCTTACCGGTGGGGAGGGGGAGAGTTTCCTGTTAATGAACATAAACATCTCGGTTAAGAGAATGGATTGCCTGCCCTGCTCTGCACTGGACTCCGGCGGAAGGTGTCTTTTGACATCATGCTGTCCTGCAACAGCATTGTGTCCTCAAACCTGCCCTTCTGCACCTGCATCCCAGCGGATCGCAAGGATGCTGCTCCTCTCGGGTTAGCCCTTGTCCCCAGGGGTCGGGGATCCACGTTGTCCCGGCTCTGGCCTCCTTGGGCAGCGCAGGGCAGGTGGCTGTGGGCACCACAGTCCCTCTCTGCGAGGAGGAGAGACTCCTGCCCCAAGTTTTCCCAAAGATCTGCCTTTAACGCGAGTGGTGGCAGGGGTACGGAGGGGAGGCTGCGTCAGCGAGGGACGCCGGGTTTAAAGCCGCCCCGCTTCACCTAATGAGAAACGATTGCGAGGTGCAGGAGGGGAAGGGGTAGCAGCCAGCCGGAGAGACTCCGCCGCAATTTAACAAGTTTCCATTCCCCTGAGTTCCCTGACAAGACCCCCCTCTAAGTCCGTACAGGAATTCATAAGAATAGGATAATTAGGATGTTTCAAAGCTGCGACCCTCAGAGGAGTCCTTGGATTAATCTGTTTTTTCCCTTAAAGACATCTGTAACTACAATCTTTGTTTCTCTCCTCTTCTTCCCCCCCCCCCCCCTTCTTTTCCCCCCTTGTCTGTCTCTGTATCTCCTGTCAAACCGTTGCAGACGTAAATGACAAAGAAATCAGAAAGAGAGATCAATGCAGTCCAAATTAGCACTTGGAGATAGACTGTGCTGGAGATGTCAGAGCCTGACCCCGGTTGATCTGCCAGCCTCCGCCGGTGATATTATGCAAATTGCATCCATCTGGCAGAGCCCAGCGAAGGACTAATGGGGCAGGGAGGGGGCCGTGGCCGGGCGCCTTTGGGAAGGGGAGAGAACTGGGGGTCTTTGGGGAGGGAGGGGGTCTGCGATTGGCGGGGGAGATAAGGTACTGCATTGGCTTCGTTTACGCTCCTGGGTGGATTAAAAACCAAACTCCAGATAAGAGATAACCAAACTTCATTTCGCTTTTTATTTTATTCCTTATTGCTACCCCCACACAACCTAGTACCAAAAAGAAAGGGGGGAAAAAAAAAGATGGTTCTCGGCGCTCTTGTTTCCTGCACGTCATTACCACTGATGGCAGTTTGAGGGGAGAGACAAAGTCGGGGAAAGAAAGCAGAAAAAAAAGCCAGCTGCTTAAAAGACTGCTGTAATAGGAGCATGGATAATAGAAATCTCAAATTACGGTGATCGCCTTGTTAAGAAGTTTGAAAATACGGCCAGATTGTCTTTAATGAGAGAAATATGGCTGTTAGTTAGTGAAGGAGGAGGGAATGGACCTTGTTTCAAGATCTGTAGCTCGCCCATCAAAGAGGCACCGGCTGTTTCATTTCAAAATCCTGCTCCTCTGCCTGATATTAAAAATAGTTGTTAAAGGCTTTGACTAGCAAGACGATTCTCTTTGGCTTCCTACTCTCTCTCCACCTCCCCCAAAAGACTTCGCTAAGAGAGAACTTCTGCTTTAAAAAACGGCCAAGCAAAGAAAGAAAAGAGAGGAAAGTTTTGGGCCGTGGGGTGATGCTGCCTCTGGCACCCCGGGGTGCCCGGGACCCTCCGCGGCCGTCCCTGCTGCGGCAGAGGGCAGCTCCCTCCACGCCAGGATGAGTGCTGCGACGTGGTACCATCGCTGCTCTCCTCCTCCTGGCAGCCCTGACCCAAGCACGGGGTGGAAGAGGCTTTTTTGGCATCCGCAGCCCTGTTAAGCACCACGGCGCTGCTTTCCCTCGCTTTCCCCGGTGCCCGGGAAGCGGCACTGGGCCAGGGCTGTGGCTGCGGAGAAGGGCTGTGACAGGAGCCAGGTCTGGCAGCTGCCCACCGGCCCCCGCCTCTCGTTAAGCGCTAACGGGCACCTCGGTGCTGTTAGGCTCTGACCCATAACTTGTGTCTTGCCGCTGCGCTGACAGTCCCCTCTTCATTCTCCCCTGAAATCAAAGGATCGCATTAATTGGTTTAAGGATCGCTGCCCCGTGTCCGGAGTGGCCTGTTTAAGATAACGAACTTGGACTGTGTTAATAGCCGGTATAACTCAGCAGAGGATGCGGGGATAAGGCCTGGATGGGGAAGATGCCACTGGGTGGGGAAAATGGGCACTGAGGCATCGAAAATCTGTCCGGTGCTGTGTTTTTCCCTGTTTTTACAAAAATCAGTGTAATTCCCCCTCTCCCAAGTTGCTAACATGCTGAAATCCCAGGGCAAAGGGCTCTGGCCGCAGAGGAGGGCTGTGCCACCCGAACTGCTGCCCTTTCCCAGTGTGTCCGCGCTCACTTTGTGGGTCTGCAGCGGGGTGAGAGGGGATCTGCTCTCCTCTTTATCCTCCATAGCATGAGGGTTTTCCCAGAGCCGCAGCCGCCACCGCACAGGCTGATCCCAGCTGTGCCATTAACCACCCGAGCTCTGGCTGGTTCCCAGTCCTGCAGGTGCTGCACTGGGATGGCGGCGTTTCCCTCAGTCCCCAAGAGTCCTGAGCAATCCTGCTCCAGCTTGGAAGCAGGGGCTCGAGAGCTCCCATCAGTTTTTGGCCAGGTGGTGGCCCAGGGATGCAGTGGTATCAGCAGGGCTGGGATGCGGTGACAGGTGGGCTACAGGAGTGTCCAGCCTCGTCCCCCTGCAACGCCAAGCTGATCTTTAACCATGGAAACACCCATTCCAAGTGACATGATCATAGTCATAGAATGGTTCGGGTTGGAAGGGACCTTAAAGATCATCCAGTTCCAACCCCCCTGCCCTGGGCAGGGACACCTCCCACTAGACCAGGCTGCTCAAAGCCCCATCCAGCCTGGCCTTGGACACTTCCAGGGATGGGGCATCCACAGCTTCCCTGGGCAACCTGTCCCAGTGCCTCACCACCCTCACAGTAAAGAATTTCTTCCTGATATCTAATCTAAATCTACCCTCTTTCAGTTTGAAATTGCTCCACTCCCTGATAAAGAGTCCCTCCCCATCTTTCCTATAGGCCCCCTTTAGGCACTGGAAGGGGCTATAAGGTCTCCCTGGAGCCTTCTCTTCTCCAGGCTGAACAACCCCAGCTCTCCCAGCCTGTCCTCATAGCAGAGGGGCTCCAGCCCTCTTGATAATCTTTGTGGCCCTCCACTGGACCCACTCCAACAGCTCCATGTCCTTCTTGTGCTGAGGACTCCAGAGCTGCACGCAGTACTCCAGGTGCGGTCTCACCAGCGCAGAGCAGAGGGGCAGAATCACCTCCCTCGACCTGCTGGCCACGCTGCTTTTGGTGCAAAACGCCCCAGTGATGGAGAGCACCCGGCAGCCTTGGGTAAGTTTTCCTGCTGTAGTTAGCCTCACTGTTAATTACACGTAGGCCCATAAAGTGCCGGGGGAGCGACCGCCCAGCCGGAGGGGCTGTCTCTGTGCAGACCTTCCTGCTGCTCCCCAGCCCCGCGTTGCCCCGTGCTTTCCTGCCAGCCCCTCGGCGGCCGGCACGGTGCTGGCACTGCTGGTTGCCTGTGCCTGCAGGGACACGCGTGTCCCCCTGCCCGCTGCCACCTCTCAGCATCTTGCTGTGAAGCTGGCTCCGGCCATCAGCTGCAGCTGCCCGGGGCCAGCCGCCTGCTGTCGGGGGTCCGGGGGCCAGGACCCCTTTCGTGTCCTGTGTGTTTCCAACCAAGAACCAACGATTTGGCTTTATTTGCAGGAACTGGGAGCTTGGCAGCTGGGCCATCTCCAGCACCCACAAAGCCCTCTGCTAGTGCTCTCCCCCTCCAGAAGTACATATATAACAGCCGAGAGAGGCAGAGAGGGAGAGAAAAAGAGAGACAACGGCTTTGCCTCCACGCTCCCATCCAGAGCAGTCTCCTAATGAGAAGAATATGGCTGCTAGTTAGCAGAGGGGTGTGTCCTGTAGGCTAAAATGAGATAGTTACACTGCACTGATTGAAGGTTGAGGTTAGAGGGCAGCACAATTATGTTCAGGAGATTCAAGGGCTCTGTTTGATGCGGCAGTTCTAAGCTCCCAGCCAGTGTCAGTAGTTTAGCTCAGGGTTTCTTTTTTTTTTTTTTTTTTTTTTTGTGGGCTAAAGACAGGAAGGATAAAAACTATGGGAATGAGTTGTTACTATTATTATAAAGTGGTGTGAGTTTTTTTGTTGTTTTTTTTTTTTTTAAGCCATCAGTTCACCCCCCTTTTGCTTAACTGTTTCCTGATCATTATTTTTTAAGCAGCTCAGAGGGAAGAAGAGCGCATCCCCTTCCCCCTGGAGAGTGACTGAATTTTCTCCCAGACGGGGAAGGTGATTTTTTTTTGTGCTTGTGCTTCGGCTGGGTTCTCTAACTGCGGATCAGGAAAGCAATTAGCAGTTCAAATTATGCCAAGGCCAAATTCTTTGTCTCAAAATCGCGGGTTAAGAGTTGCAAAAGAACCTTAATTGCCTGGTGCTGAACTGGGTGGTTTTTTTTCTGAGAGCATTTCCAGTGCTTAGGGCTGTTTATGGGGGGAAGTCCCTTGTGTTTCAGAAGCCCTGCAGTGGCACTGCCTTTTCCCAGAGCCTCCAGGAGTATCCAGGCACCGCACCAGTGTCCAAGCACCGCACCAGCATCCCCAGCTCCTCCAGCCTCTCCCCGCCACCAGCCGGCTCGCGGGCAACCGTGCATCCTCTCATCCATCCCAAGACAATCCTGGTCGCTGTCACCCTTCTCCGCTCTCCTGTCCTCTACCGCTACCTGTAGCTCTGGGTGCAGCCTGCCTGCACCCTCCTCCGCACTGCAGCGAGGCAAGGACCGCTCGCCGGTGACAGCAGCACATGGCAGCCCCGTGCTGCCCGTGCAAGGATGCTGTTCCTCGCTCGGCAGCAGCACCCAGCCGTGCCTAGGCCGAACACGGGCTGCCAGCCTGCCCGTGCCGGCCACCCCACCCCGAGGGGTGAATGAAGGGGTGCCTGCCCCTTCCTCGCCTTGCCTGCTCCCCGGGGCCCGTCCCCCCAGTCGCGTTTGTGTCCCAAACCCACCCTCAGTGTTGCCTTTTGGTCCGAGTGACAGCCTGTTTTATTTACTCTAGTGGTTCTCGGTTCTAAATGGTAATTCCTCCCTGAAGAAAATGTCTTTTCAGGATGAGCTGCCCGTCAGCAGGGCTGGGGAGAGGGTGCTGGTGTCCCCGGCCTCTCTGCAGAGCCAGGCGTTAACCCCACAGGCAAGAACCCAGTAGGTGCAGGGAGCCGTGATGCCCAGGGAGCACCTTGGTCCCGGACGCGACCATGGCCGAGCTATCCTGGGGATGCCACGTCGTCAGGCAGGGCTGACCAGGACGGATGCATCCCGAGCATCACGGCTCGTCCCCGTGCAGCCCGTTTGGCACAGTGTCACACGCCGCTGCCACAGCCCCCCGTCATCCCAGCTGCAATTAGGGGTTGATGGATTGTCCCCTGGCCGGGGTCTCGGTACGGTCCCCCCGAAGGGGACGCAGCACGCACGGAGGTGGGCAGTGGCCCGCTGGGCTGCCACCGTCGAACAACAATTTCTAATCTTGATTGGAGAGGAGGGCGGCAGGCTGGGGGGGGAGGAATTGGAGATAAATGTTAGCTCATTTCTTAAGTAATTAGTTACCTCCTCATCCCCGTGTTGTAATTGTGAACAAGCTGTAATGTTTAATTAGTGTGTAAATGAAACCCCAATTTCATAATGGCTGCGGTGACAGCGCTAAGTGAGACAGGCACAGAAGGGGCCGCATTGTTTCAGCGGGAGATGAAGCTGTCGCCCAGCAAGCCGAGCGTCTCTGGGAGAAAATGGAAATGATAAACGAAGTGAGGCTAATTAGCAAAATCATACAGGCCCCACTGATGGTTCTCATCAAGGGGAGGTAATGAAGCGGGCGGGCCAAGCTGAGGGGGGATTAATTGGAGCCGATTCCTGCACACATACAGACGCCGTAGACCAGGCGACGCAGGGATGCAAACTTTCCTGCTTTGCTTCTCTCGCCCTTCCCCAGGACCCGGCCGCGGGGAGAGCCTGCGGGGAGCAGGGAACAAGACCGGGAGCTGGTGCTGGAGCAGGCAGGGTGCGGATGCAGGGGAATGTTCCCTGCCTGGGGGTGTCTGGGCAGGGGCACATGGGCACCCACCCCACAGAAAGCGTGGTGCGAGGGCTCTGAAACATCAGAGAGCCACTGCAGGGCTGGTGTATAGCCCAAGGCGGTTATAACCCTCCCTTAGCTCCTTTCAGGTCCCTCCACCGCTCGCTGTATTTTGAGTGTAGGTGTTTGGAGAGTAAGTAAAGTACCGCTGGGTGCTGGGGAAGGGGTGAATCCCCCCCTGCTCACCCTCTGGGTGAGGGTCTCTGCAGCCCCCGATGCCCGTGGCAGCCCGGCATGGTGGCCGAGCCGGAGCTCGCTGCAGCGGGGGAACCCGGGGCATTGCGGAGCTGAACTTTATCCTTCTGAGCCGTGTGAGAAATGCCCTTTCGAGAGCTGCTGGCGCACAACCCTGATCACGTTGCATTACTTACTGACATTTCGGGGAATGCGTGGAGCCCCGCTGCCGGTGGGCTCGGCCCCAACCACCCCATCCCTGCCGTGGATGGGGGAGGCAGTCCCCAAACCTGCTCTTTACCTGCTGCCAATTCACCCGTGGGGCCCTGGTGATATCGGGAGTGAGCAAAAGCCTTGCCAAGTAGAAGAGAGGACGGCAATACCTGTCTGTCTGGGCTTGCATCTGTCTGTCTGTCCGAGCAGGTTGTTCCTAGTGGTGACAGCCCGGCACATGGAGCTGCGGGACCATGAGTGGGTCTTTCCTGTGTCTCAGCCGCCTTTTCTGCCAAAAAAAATGGCAGGGTGAGCTGTCTGCATGAGAATTGCCAGTGCCTGGGATGTCCGGTGCCTGCCCAGAGTCACCGCGTCCCTCCCTCGTGGCATCTCCGAGCCCCCCGCCGCCTCTGCTGCTGAGTAATGAGAGATTTCCCCGGGCCTCCGAGGGCTCTAAAGAGGGGCTGAGCAATATTATTTATTCAGTTGTTTACAGAAGCGTTTGATCGGGAATAGTTCTTCACTGCCAGCCTGTTGTGTATTATTCATTGCAATAATCTCTGCAGATTGTGATAAACTGTAACTGCGGCGGGGCAGCGCGGAGCTGGGCTGTACTGCCACCGCTGCCTGCACCGGCCTCTAAAATATCGGCAGCTGCAATCATAAATCTCAATTTACAAGTGGGACTATTGCAGGGGGAGTTATAGTTATACTAATGATTACTTCTCTGTCTTATTTTTCATGTTGCAACAGAGTAATAAATTTTTAAGAACAGCCTGGGCAAAGCGTTAGCAAAGCCTGTGCGTCCCCTGGCTGCGCTGTCGGCAGAGAGCGGCGTTCCCGGTCTCCCACGGGCATCTCGCTGGCAGGGCGCCTGCTTCACTTCAAGGAGGTGACACAAAGTGGGGGCTTTGCGTCCCCGCACCGGGAGAGGTGTGTTAGAAACTCCCCGCAAGCACCGTGGGGCAGCGGGCTGGAGCATCGTTTCAGGGTCACTTCTGACATTTGCTGTCCTGGAGAAGAGACTTCAGCTCCCTGCCTCGGTTTCCCTGCTGGGAATGGGGGCTGAGACCCCCCTGGTGCTGAGCTAGTGTTTTCAGACTCAGGAGAACCTGGGGTTGATGATGCCAAAAGATGGGGATTTGATGGCCAAGAGTGGAGCTGATGTTTGAGGAGGGTGTCCTGTCCCTGTACCTCACCACCGTCCCAGCGCTGGGGCTTTCTCGGAGATGGAGGGGTGGGAGCTGCCGTTTCACAGGTGGTGTGCCTGTGGCGTGGAAACAGGGTGATGGCTTGGTCGGTCCCAGCTGGAGGAAAGTCCCAGTTCCTGGAGGACAGCGAGGGTCAGCAGGGAAAGCTCTGGCTAGAGGAACCCAGACCCTGTTCCCATCCCCGTCTCTGATCACCCAGTGGCATCCTTCCTGGCCGAGTCTCCGTGGGGGCACCCCCCAAAGACCAAGTCTCTTCCCCAGAAGGCAGCGGTGGGATGCGGGGTTCAGCGAGCATTTCCCGAGTGTTTATCACAGCTCCGAGGTCTGTGATGTGAGGCCTCTGATGGATGCCTCCATTCACAGACTTGACATTATGATGTACAGGGAGCCTAGAGACATATAGATTTTCAAAGTGGCCACTTTGAGCATAATTATAAATATCCAGCCTCTTTACATAGTGAATTGCTGCCAGTAAAAGAAGGGCCCTGGGAGGGCTGAAATTCTGGCATCCAGGCTTTCTTGAGAAAGGAGCCTTGGCAGAGGTTCCCCACCCATTTTGGGATGCCAGGAAGGGATGGGTATTAAGGGATGATGCCTTTCCCGTCCTGTGCCCCCCTCACAGCTCCTCCCCCCTTCCCCTCGGTGCTGGCAGCGTCTCTCACCAGGGGACATCTCCCGGTCACTGTCTAGGGCCCTCTCCTCCCCTGCTTGTCTACACCAGCACACTGCAACCTGATTTTAACCGCTTCCGAGTGGCTGGCTCGCCTTCCAGATCACAGCACAGGGCATCAGGGGCATCAGGGAGCTGGGGCAGGCGCTCCCAGTCCCTGTGCCTGATCCATGGCCTCAGGGACACAGCGAAGGAGAGGTCTTCCCCTAGCTCATGGCCAGCTCATCTCCTCCCGCTTGCCTTTGGAGCATCACAGCCCACACAGGGCTGGGACTCGGCATAGAGGGACCGGTTTTCAGGCAGGCAGGCGAAGATCCCGCCAGCGGGATGGGTGCTGGGTGCCAACCCTGTAGCTGAGACCCGGGCACAGTCAGGAGCTCCCCCACATGCCCACTTGTACCCACAGGCTCCTAGAAAAAAAGACAACTGTCCTGGAGGAAACCATCTGGAAGTCTCTTTGTCATGCTTTTCTCTTGTGGTTTGGATGGCATCAGAGCATCACCGCGTCCCTCCCCACGCCGGAGCCGGGGTGAGCGTGCCCAGGGGAGGGTGCCTGTCCCTGTGCATCAGCATTTGGGCTCAAACAGGTGTCGGTCATCGCCTTCCCCAACGTGGGACTGGGGCACACTGGAATATGGCAGGGAAAAATGAAGGGGATGTTTGCGGATTTGTGTTCTGTTTGCGAGCAGGGTCTGGAGGAGAGAAGGTCAAAGAAGAAAATTGGAGCTGAATTGAAATCAATGGCAGGTAGAGATGAAAGCGGTGCCCCAATTAACTGCAGCAAGCTGAGGGGAGGTTGGGGGATGGCTCTAGCTCTCCAGGTTAGGATCCCCCAGCGGACCCTGGTTCTGCTCTGTAGAGGTGTGAATGCTGCAGTTGGCCCAGGCAAACAGGGACCATGGCTGGGGGCCTGGGACGAGGATGTTGGGTCAAGGACGTTGCCAGTAGGCAAGGGCTGGAGTAGCTGGAGGCTGCGGATGGCAGCCAGGAGACCTACGTGGTTTGGGAGTGGATTGAATCCCATTCCCTCCTTCCTTCTCTGCACATCTTGCCAGGCTCGGTCTCCCTCCCCATCCCCATCCCAACTCTTTGTCCTCATTTCCTTGTCCCGGTCCCTTCCCCCATTTCTCTGGTATCATCCCAGCTCCCCCCGCCACCGTTTCCTCCTGCTTTGCCTGCCCCCCCGACTTCAGCTCTTGTTGGCGCAAGTGTTTCAATGAAGTGGTTTCCTCCCTCGTGCTTCCTGGGGAAGTCATCGAGCACCCGGAGAGCCGGGTTCCCGCTCCCCACGCAGGTGCTTGGGGCGGGTGCCGGCGGGGGGGGCGGGTTGAAGCAGCTGGGAGCAGGGGACCAGCCCGGGGATGAGCGTCAGCGCACGTGCGGCCACCCGGGGCCGCGGGCAGGGCTGGCTTTGCCCAAAGTTGGCGAGATGCCGATGGGAAATCCAAAATGCTCCCTGGCCCCAAAATCACCTTCCCACCAGACTTCAAGGCTTTGTTCCAAAACATCTGGGCACACACAAAAAAAAACCCCAACCCAACAACAACTAGCTGGAATTCAAGGGAAATAGCGACATATTTTTCATTCTTGTTGATGGCAATGTATTTATGGTTTGGGCTGGAATTTCCTGGGAAAAAAATTCAGCGTGAGTCGGACATGCACATGCAATATCTCATCAGAACCACTAAACTTTGGGGAAAAATCAGGGTAGTCGTGTGAGAGCAAGGGGGAGCCACCAGCCCCTCTTTTTCCCCAATACACACCCCTTCACCTGCTCCTGGGGCCGGAACAGCTGGGAACCCGGCTCCGGTGGCCCCATTCCCACAGGGATCTGGCTTTGCTCTCTCCAGCAGCCCTGTGCACTGCAGCATGTTGCACATCACCCAAGGAACATTAATTAACATTGCTGGAAGATCTTAGGAAAGGTGCAATTTGAATGATCTGGCACCGCAGTCATTCAGATGCTGAGTTAATTCAATCCTTGCACACAGTGCTCCTACAGATTGTTGGCTTTAAACAAACAGCAGTGACAGATTTGTTGCTGCGGAAATGCGGTCATTAAGTCGGGAGCGTGCGTTTGACCTGAAAGCGATTGAGTGATGGATGCAAGTCATTTTAAAGCTGCAGCAGCCAAAAGGATGCTCCTTTTGGAGAGCAATCTTGCATCTGAGGAGTGTAAATAATTTAAACAAACAAGTAAAGTAAGGTGAAAGCAGTACCGTTGGCCGCTCTATTGTATCACGGCACTCAATGCACAGCGGGGCAGTGCTGCCGGCTCCGTGGCGGAGGAGAGCTCCTTTGCGCGGCGCTGGCATGAAGAGGTGCAAGGTGCCGGCTTTGGGGCTGTCCCTGGGGAGAAACGGTACCGGCCGAGCTTTCGTCACTTCACAGTCACTCGAGGGAGCTGCGCACCCGCTGCTCTCTGGGTGCGAGCGCCGTGGCATCCCCGAGGAGCAGGGACCAAAGCGCCGCAGTGGAGGTCACCCTCGTGTCCTGGTGGAGCAGGACCCAGATGTCCTGCAGTGTGGGACGGTCCCACTCCGGCCGCTCCTCTTGTTGAGCCGAAGGAGCCTGATGTCGCCTTGGCTTCCAGATGCCCAGGTCTGTCTTGTCTGGTCCAACAAGGGTGCTTTGGGGAGCCAGGAGCTGAGCACGCTGTTGGGCTGCTGCTCCGTGCCAGCCTTGCTGTGAGCCATCCTCTCCCTGCTGGTGATGATCCTCTCACCCCCAGGCTGGGCGCTGGGAGGGAGCGTTGGATCCGCACCGGTCACGTCGCATGGGTCTGCGCCTTCCGCCGCTGGAATTGGCGTCCCAGTAATGAGGCTGGTAGTTACTGTGCATTGGAAGCAGCCATTGCTTAAGCCTCAATATCTCGGCCATTTAATTTAATGGGGTTTTTTAAATACCAAAAGCAATTAAGTTCACATTGTGAGCTAATCGCCTACAAAATTTCATTTCAAAGATGCTCAGACTGTTTGTGAGGGAATTGCTGAAAAGAGACCCAAATATGCCACCGTGTCTGTCCGTTTGTCCTTCTCTGCCTTCCCTTTTTCCCAGCCAGGGCCAGGCAGACTTCTCAAAAGGAAACAACGACCTTCTCAGTCTCCTGCTTTTCTGACGGGTTTTTTTCCATGGTGTGAATTTTAGATGCGCAAAAGTTAAATGCCAGTTTAACTGGTGATGGGAATACGGCTTAGCTGGTAGCGCAGGAGTAAAACACAAGGGATTTAAGGTCTGGCTGATGGGCAAAAGCCAGATTGGCGTTGTTGGGGAGCGGGTGTGCACGCAGCTGTGTACCCGGGATGGGAGGGGATGGTGGGAGCTCTGCCCATAAGCGTGCGTTACCCGCTGCCTTGAGGAGCACCCAAACCTGGCACAAGCCCTTTCTCTTTGGAAAGGCGTCCCGGGCGAGCTGTTTGCAGCGTGTCCGCCCCATCCCTCAGCAGCTCTCCCCACGTGCCTGCCTTCCCGCTCCTCCTCCAGCCCCGGCAGCCCCAGCCCATTGGCATCCATCCCGCAGGGGCCAGCTTGCCTGTAGGCTGCACGGCTTTATCAGATCGGAGAAGAGCCGGTGGTCTTTGCCAGAGATTACTTGTTCTCCTAAACAGCCGTGTTACTGAATACGGAATAATCCCCCCTCGACAGCCAGCTGTGGGTTTCGTTTCCTGCACTGTGGCTATCGTGTTAACGCTCTCTCCTTAAAGCACCTTTGCCGGCTGAGCCACCCGCGTGCTGCCTGTCACCCGGCACGATGGGCAGAGGCTCGCTCCGCGCTGCTCCTGTCCCCGGCGCCTTCGGCTGAGCCGTGTGCTACCACCCCCTTTCGACACAGCGTTGCCTGGTCCGGGTCCCCCTTGCCATCCTCCCCGGTCTCTTTCCCTGGCCGGCAGCGGGAAGGTGATTTATGGAGTCCCACACGCACCCGGTGAGTCCGGCTCTCTGCGTTTCAGGGAGATCCATCGCGCAGGGAGGGGAGGTCACCGCGTTGCAGGTTTGCTAACCTTGCCCGCTTATTAAAAATGGTAAAAGCCTCCCTCAGGACTCATGAAGTATAGATCCAGAGAGCTCCATATGCTGTTCCCCTTAATGAGATGTCTGCCTGAAGAGCAATAGCAAAACACACCATCCAGTTCAGGGTCCCTATAGCTAGATGGCCTGGCTGTAAACAGAGCCGTCCGTCTTAATGGGCTATCGTGTAAAAACTTCTCCCAGTCAATAAATCAAAGGGGCTCCATTTATATCATGTGCTGCCTTCGCTATTAGGCTGCCTCTGGATGGCATGTTCTGATACAGAGCTCCCCAGGACCGCCAGCGAGGCCGGAGGCTCTAATGGGCATTTAATTTAGGCTTCCCCTTGCCGGCACCCGCGCGGAGCTCAGAAGCTGGGGCTCGGCGGGGGATCCCCCGTGGTTTGGGATGGCTGTGCTGTGCGGGAGAGGGCACCCATGGATCGGGACCTGGCAGGCATCACCTCCCCTGCCCTGCTGGGTAGGAGCCTCTGGTGTACAGGGGACACTTGGGGAGCTGCCGGGGACTGGACCTCCCCCGGGAAGGGGTGCATGGGGGCTGGCAAGCACCCCTGCTCGTCCGGGAGCAGCGGCAGCAGCCTGGCGCAGGTATTTATTTTTCATTCTCTCCCTTGTGCTGCTTGGATGCCACCGGAGGGAAGTTCCGCTCCAGCCACCATCCCAGGCAGAGATATTAGTCCTCATTACTAATTAAAGGAAGCAGGAGTAATTGACGGATGGTGGATGGCAGGGGAGCCGATGTGATGAACGGCCCCTGTCCCTGTGCCGGGGACGCATGCTGAGCGCTACCTGTTAGCTACAAATAAACAAACCTGATAAATAATAAATAGTTTGAGAAGAGTGGCCGAGCATTATTTAAATTAATAGGGATTAGAGGGAGAGGCCTGAAAGAGCATTCCTCCGGATGAGCTATCCCCGGACAGGCAGGGACTCATTTGTTGCAGACTGGAGTAAACAAGGAGATGGGGAGGATTCATCACAGCGGGGCCTCGCGGTGCTGCTCGGGCTTTTAACGGCATGGACGCGCTTTTCCTGGCCACCCCTATGCCAGGGCTCCCTGTGTCCCTGCCGCCCCACCGGTGTCACCGGGCTGTCCCACCTGCGGTGCGGGGCTGGGGCGTCGGGAGCGGTGGGGGAGCCGGGGTGCTGCAGTGGAGCAGGGGGGAGCGGATGCTCGGCTCCGGCTGTGCAGTGGCGCGGCTGCCGCGGGGTGCCACGCTGCGGCAGGGCACCCCAAAAGTTTTCACGGCTGATGGGGGCCCAAGCTGTGCCACAGCTGCTGCCTGCCTGCGCCCAGGCGCTCGCTGCCAGCCACAATTTGGTCCCAGCCGGCGAATTCAGCTGCTGTGGGGGGGCTCTTCTTACCCCCTGACATTTGGATAACCTCCCCCCCACCGCCTGCTCAGAGCTGGGGGCTGGGGGTGGCGGAGGGAGGTGGGAGGGACGCGGAGGGAGGGCGGGCGGTCTGCTCGCTATCGCATCTACTCCATCTTATCGCCACGGTAATTTGATGATAAAAAATAATCCGAGGCTGGAAAGGAAACATGTGTAGTGGAGTAAAGATTGAATGTAGGTGGATTGTGCCCTGGGGCGGCGGCTGGGAGATAGAAGGAAATGTCCTTCTGTTTGACATACTGCGGAGACACAGCCCCGCAGCCCCCGCCTCGCCGAGCCCTGCCCGCGGCGTGGGGAGCCCACCGGCCCGTGTACCGGGCTGGAGGGTCCCCGCTGCGTCCCCCTGCCACCTCCTGCCCCTCCGCCTGCGCCCCATGCACCCCCGGCACCCCACGGGGTGCTGCCCCCTGCCCGGCCACCCCGCGGCTCCCTCCCGGCGTGCTTCTGATTTATTTTTTTTTTTCCCTTTGGTTATGCTTCACAACTCATTTTATCAGCTGTCAGTAGCCAAATGTCTTTTTTAAGGAGTGGGTTATAGTCACTAATGTACTGAATGCTATTGCACTGGCTGCAGTTAGTGTTCCACGGCTAAATTACTATAATTAATGTTCCACTAGAACTGTTTGTAACAGGCGGCTGCGGGAACCCCGGGTCTGGGCTTTCACAGCCACTGAATTATCTCTCCTCCCCAGAGAAAGAGCTTCTCGCGAGGGGAGGGCTGAGGTCAGCACCGGGACAGGCAGGCACGAGCCGAGCTGGGATCCAGTGGATCCCGCAACGCAGACCCCCCTGCCATGTTCCCCCGTCTCGGCTGCTCTGCGGCTGGGATGTGCCACGGCACCGTCACATCACCCACCGGTCCCAGGGCTTCGCTCGCCACCCTCCACGAGTTGCGTTACGAAGACGGAATGCGAGGTCTAGAGAAAAAGCTCCCCGAAACCTCGCAAAGGGCAGTGGGTGGAGACGTTTCCCCAGTGCCACAGCAAGGCAGCACCCAAAACCATCCCTGCTCCCCTCCTTGGCCTCCCAGCGAGGCCTGCGGCGCAGGGAAAAGACATTTGCTCGGCAGGCAGGGAGGCGCGCGCACACCCCTTGTTTCGCTAAATGCATTCGTTCAATACCTGCAACAAACAGATTAGCCGGGGCTTTATCAGGGACAAGAGAAGGGAGAGCAATGTGATAATGGTTTTCAGCAAATCCTCGGGCTGTCACAGATTAGAGCGGCCGCGGCAGGAGCATTATCAGCCCTTTCCTCCTCTCCCCATCGCCTCCCCCTTTGTCTCCTCTCGCCATCGGATTTCTCCAGCCAATCTATCCCGGCAAGAGCCGGGCAGATACAAGAAGAAGTCGGTTTCCATCTGATCCGCGATTGGTTTTTCCCGGCAGCCGATCCGTGTCGCAGCATCGATCCGCAGCCCCCACCCCCCCGGCACTCGTCACCTTGCGTGTCTGGAGAGGAAGGTGGCGGAGGGACAGGGAACATGGAGGGGGGGACGTGCTTTAAACTTGCTGCGTGCCATTGATCTGCAGGCGGGAGCATGGCCAGGCCGGCCCTGACAGGCAGGAGGGGCACGAGCCGCCTGCCCTCGTCAGAGGAGTTTAAATGGCTGCAACCTTCTCGTTGAAGGGAGGAATGGCTTCAGAGGGCCAGCGGGAGGAGGGGGCCAAGTCCCGGTCCCCAGGGAGGGTGGTCAGGAGCTGCCAGACCCTCACTGTCCCGCTGAGGGGCAGCTGGGTCAGTCGGGCACGGGGGGCCTGCCGGGAGCCCTCCTCTCTCGGAGGGGACGCCCACTGCACCCACGTCCCCATCTCTGCTCCCTGGTGGTCAATGCCACCCCGCAGTGCGGCCGGGCATGAGCAGGGACCCCCTGTGCCGGGAGAGGAGCTGTCAGTGGGAGCTGTTGGGTTAACCCCCATGGGTGGGCGGCTTTCTGGGGAGACCTGAAGCTGCAGGGGTGGGGGGGGGTGTCGCTTTTTCCTTATGGAGTTTAGGGACAAGGCTGCTGAGGGCTGCCTGCAGACAACCGGTGGCACCAGGCGCAGGAGTTTGAGACACCTGGAGATGCTCAGAGGCCATTGCCCAACGGGCAGGGCAGCGGTGCCGTTCCGGGCAGCATCCTGCATCCTTGACATCAAGCTGGGAAGTCCCGATGTGACCGTCTGTGCCACCTGCCGCGCCCCTGTACCCCTCTGCCGGGCTCCTGGCAGGGTAGAGCTATGGCTGCTCTGCCTCATCCGGCCCTCCCTGGCTCACCCCGGGGATGGCGTGCGGGCGGGTGGCAGGGCAGCAGGGGATATAACAAGTAATGGCCCCGAGTGTGGAAACAGTGTTAATAAAGTGTATTTCACTTTTAATTTTGGCATATAATGTAATGATCTTTTTTAAGGCCCTATCATATTATCTGCATGACTAGATTATTGAGTCTTCATCATCTCCAGATAAATTTATGACCAGGATGATGCTTGGAATTTATTATCAGTCAATAGAGCTCAATACTGTAACAAGGCGTGTAATAAGATATACATATTTAATGATCCGGAGTAAAACAGCCCCGCTAATGGGCAGGATGAGACGGAGGCTGGAGCGTTAATTTCCATCCCCTGCCCCTTTCCGCAGGAGCCTGCACCGTTCAGACGGGACGTAGCCCCGAGGTCCCACATGTCGCCCGTCCCTGTCTCACACATAGCACATGGGTCTCTCTGAGGTGGCTTCGTAGGTCTGGCTGACATGCCCGTCTGCATCACGTACGGGCCCGGCACGCGGCTGCCTCCTTCCAGCCCAGCAGGCTGGGTGAGCAGTGCATGGAGCTGCCACGAGGCCAGCTGCCACCAAGGCGGCTGGCAAAGGCCACCCGGTGGTTTCCATGTTTCGGAGGCAAGCCTGAAATCCTGCCTCCGGGATGGCGCAGGGCTCCTCCACAGCGCCAGGGTGGGTGGACCTACCAATACCCGAAGGGGGCTACAGCAAAGCTGGCTGTTTGCAAGGGCATGCGGCGATAGGACGAGGGACAATGGTTTTAAACTAGAGCAGGGCAGGTTTAGATCAGGCATTTGGAAGAAGTTCTTTACAATGAGGGTGGTGAGGCACTGGAACAGGGTGCCTAGAGAGGTGGTGGAGGCCCCATCCCTGGAGACATTCAAGGCCAGGTTGGATGAGGCTCTGAGCAACCTGATCTAGTTGAAGATGTCCCTGCTTACTGCAGGGGGGTTGGACTAGATGACCTTTAAAGGTCCCTTCCAACCCAACACATTCTATGATTCTGTGGACAGTCTCCATCCCCATTGTGCAATGCCTCCAGTCCAGCAATCTTGGTGCAAAGCCCTTGGTGGAGACACAGTCCCACGCGAGCTGCGCTGGCGGTGCCATCGGGGCAGGGTCCCCCACGCTCCTGCCCACCCAGTGATGCCCCTGGCAGGAGGATGGTGTGGTGACACCGCGGGGAGCGGGGCAGGTCCGCGTGCCGAAGCGCCCCAGCCCCGCGTGCGGCTGCCCACAGACGGAGTCATGTCGCACAAGGGCCCATCTCCCTCACCAGGTTATATTTTGAGCTGCTGGCGCTGATTTTTCCAGCCCTTTGGGATGTTATTAAATTAGTTTCCTAGGACTTTTAATAAGCACTTTTGATGCCTTTGAAGCATGCGGCTTTGTGGGAAGATTACAGTCCCGCATCCATCTCGCTGGGAGAGAAACAATGGCAGCAGGGCTGGCGTTTGATCTCTCCTCCAGAAGGCGAGAGAGGGTTTGTGTGAGACAAAGAGGTGAGCTGCTGATTTGGAGCTAATGTTTAAAAATAGGTAGGTCTCCCTCCAAGATAAAGAGACCTGCCCTTCTCTGTGTAATCGCCTGCCTCTGCCTCACTGGACCCGCAGAAACACAGCTCGCTTTATTTGAAGGCTTCGAGTGCGGCGCCGCAGTTTGATTCTGGGTCCTTTTAAAGCAATAACTAGGCCATCTGACCAAGCTTTAAAGAGCAGGAGAACTTTCCATTAGGACTCGCCACACACTCTCGGCGGCACTGGAATTGCATCCTCGCCTTTTATTTCCCTTCTCTGACATCTCGTGTCACTCGCAGGCGGGAGAAACTCGGCTTTATAAACTCTCTCATTTCTCCCTTGAAATTTCTCCCTAATTAGGGTCCCAATCCCAGTGGTGGGACTGGGCGTCAGGAGCTGGACGTGGCGTGGAACCAACAGCCAGGCAGGGTTGGGGGGCTTGCGGGGCTCGAAATGCCCTGCAAACCCTGGAGAGGTTTGGCCTTCTGCTGCCCTAAATAAACCCTCCGTCAGAGCAGGGCATAGCAGAGGCATGGCAGCACGCGGAGGGGACGCGAGAGGCAGGGCCACCTGCACCGGCGCTGAGGACCAGCGGGAAGGCACCCCAAATTGCTCCCTGAAGGCTGGGCACCCCCTGGTCCCCAGCAGCATCGCTCAGGGGCAGGGACACGGCATCTCCCACGTCTGTCCCCACAGCTCCCGTGCAGCAGAACCAGAGCCACCGTCCCTGCTGTGCTGAGGCTGCAGCATCCGCGTGCCCGACCCCGGTGCTGGCTCTGGAAAGGGGGCCACGGGGTGAGTTACACGCCATGGGCACCCGGCTCCAGCCGGGCATGCCTTCACCGCAGGGAGAAAAGGCATCAAGGGAGCCGAATTCCCTTTATCTGTGGATAACTACTGCTGCCTTTAACAGCCTGGAATAAACTAGCCATAAATATCATGATCATAAGTGCTTAGATATGGCAACTTTACACTGAACAGAGGTTTTAACCTTCCCTGCGGAGGATATCCAGCTGTACATCAGTGACTGCTTCCATCCAGCTGCACGGCCAAAGACAAGCTCTAGGTGAGCTGCTCGGAGCGGCCACACCAGCTGCCAGCCGGCTCTCAGCCCAGTCCAGCCCCAGTCCTTAGTCCGGTTTTGGGGTAGGACCTCCCTCCTGCTCTCAGGGCCTGGCTGCTGCCACGTGTGTCCTGCTGGAGGGGACAGGAAGGACTCGTCCCACCGCAGGCTGCCTGCCTGCCCCTGCCCGCTCTGGGGTGTGCGCCAGGAGAAGGGCTGATGGGGCAGCCCCTGGAGCCCTGCCTGTGGGATGAAGCCCCACCACCCTGGCAGGGCTGCCTGCTCCCACCAGTGCCCCCCGGCATCCCCAGGGACCCGTTCCAGCGGCAGGGACAGTCCCAGCTGTGCAGGCAGGGCAAAGGCAGAGCCGTGGTGGAGGTGGGCTGTGGGCTGGGCAGTGTTGCTGCAGCAGCATCCTGGCTCCCACCGGTCCCTTGGTCTTCTCTCTTGCTCTGGTATTGGTGGGGCTGGACATGCCGGCACCTCCCCTGCCTGTCCTGTCCCCTCCTGTCAGCTGCCTGCAGCTCTACAGTCATAGAATGACAGAATGGTTCAGGTTGGAAGGGACCTTAAAGATCATCCAGTTCCAACCCCCCTGCCCTGGGCAGGGACACCTCCCACTAGACCAGGCTGCTCAAAGCCCCATCCAGCCTGGGCTTGGCCAGTCCGTCCAGGCCAGTCCAGGAGACAAGGCTGTTGCATCTACTGAGCCACCCCATGGGGCTCCCAGCCTCCTCCCTCACCGCACTTTGCTCCGGTGTCTCTGGCTGTGCTTCCAGCAGCACCTCTGGGCAGGGACCCTCCATCCATGTTGCAGAGGGGGGCAGGCACCAGCCTGGACATCCCCAGCATCCAGCACAGCCAGGAGGAGCAGGTGCCAAGAGCATCTCTGCCGTGTACCATCCCCAAGTCCAGCAGGGTCACCCCAGCCCCAACACGCAGGAGTCCTGCTGCCACCGTCCTTTCCTCCTTCCTCTAAGGAGGCACCAGTGCTGGAGCCTGCGATTTACTGGGCTCCTGTGAAGACCCACCTCCCATTCCCCTTCCCACCCACAGAGCTCTGGAGAGGGGGTCCTGAGCCACCAACTTCTGCAGGATCTTGCCACCATCACCTTGTCCCCGAGCCAGACCAGGGGTCCCATACCAGCCCTGGAGCAAGGGGGCAGCTTGCATCCTCCCAGCACCTCACCAGTGCCCCAGCCCTGACTTTATTTTGCACGGCGACTTTCAGGCGAGCTGTAAAACACGCGGACGACTTAAATAATACACGACAGTGTACGGTATAAATTACAGGAAGCCAGCGGTGGAGCGACATTGTATGCTGAATAAATTAAAGGCTGCGTGACTTACAGGCGAGATTGATCTCCTGCCGAGCATTTTGTTTAGTGACGTGCTTGTCATAAGGGAGAGCTAATTACGGGTGCGGAGGTGCACAGCTCCGGCACTGGGGAGTACGGCGCAAACTGGGCTCCCGAATGTCAGCGGGGTCCCCGCACGTCCAGGATTTGCTCTTTCCGATGCCGGCCACATGCCAAGTCCCCGTTAGCTGGGTGCTGGTGGCATTCTGGGGGCCATCCGGCTCCATCCCATCCCAGGGCAAAGGGCTGTGCTGCCGTGGGGAGCTGCCGGCGTCTGAAAGTGGGTGACCCGGCGTGGGGGACACAGCTGGCCGGTGGCTCTGGGGTCTGCCCTGGGCAAGGGCTGGCGTTGGGGCTGCCTTGGTGGCATGCTCATGGCGGGGATGGAGGTGTCCCAACCGGAGCCCGTTCCCCGTGGAGCGGAACTGTACAGGAGCACGTCCTTTATTCCTGTGGCTGGTCGGAGCCGGCGCTGCCTCCCTCATCCCCGAGCCCTAGCACTGCTCACAGGGTGACACAGGGACCCCGCCGGTGCGGGGGGACACAAGGCTGGCTGAGCAACGGAGCTGAGAGCGGCAGGGCTGATGTGGGGACTGAAGAGTACAAAAAGGCACATTCTTGTCCGAAATTAGGTAGGGATCTTGTAATAGCAGGATACTGCTCTGAGCCACCAAGGGAAGGGGGGCGACTTCTTGAGGGCAAGGTTTGGGCTGGATAATTTTGGGGAAGACGTGCTTTACCCGCGGGAGTTGGGTGAGAGGTTTGGGTGCAGCTGGGTGCCTGCCTGCCGACTTTAACCGCCGAACTTGGGGCCAAGTTCGGAGGCTCGTCCTGCTGGGCTCCTCCCGCAGAGCAGGGACGTCACCTCTGCCAGGTCTGTCCCCGCCACGCGGGGAGCGACGCCAAGCAGGCGATGCGTGGCCGGTGAGGCGGCGGCAGAGGCCAGCCAAGGGAAGACCTCCCCGGGCTACCTGGAGGGTGCTGGTGGCCGGAGGCCGTGCTTGGGAGCGGGCTGGCCGGCGGGATGCGCTCCCCTCCGGCTCGGCGGCTGTCTGTCACTCGGCAGGATTATGAGTAGTGAGCGTAATGCATCGGCGTATGAATAGGGTTGTCTGGCTGATGGTGATGTATCGTTTTTCATTACTGCCTCTCAAGCCCTCCCTGCTCCACGTGTGGAAATTCTATTTATTCCCTAATTTGTAAAAATTCCCTCCTTATCTGATACCAATCAGGGAGGGGTAATTGGCTCTCCAGGGCTAGCGGCTGGGGTCCTGATGAAGAGATATGTGTGTCTGCTCCGGCTGTCCAGGCACCCTGCCCTGCTGCACCAGCGACACGGGCCACAATTAATAATGATTTGCAAATGGCAGACAAGCAATAACGCAGAAAGATGTCCAGCCAGCCTCCTGCCCGCCCCTTAATTTCCTTCTGTAATATAAATGGCACGGGAACGAAAATCCAGCGCTATAAATTCTGAAATTAGTTATTCACCGTAATAAATGGTTCCCTTTTTGGTGCGCGGTCCGCCCTCCCCCCCCATCCTCCTCCTCCGACCTCCTCCCTCCACCCCTCCCGCCCCCCCCCCCCCCCGCCCGCTACCTACTTCATTTGAGTCCTAATATGCAAATGCTGTAATTTAACGGGATGGTGAAGTTGATTTTCATGTTAACTTAATTACTTTGATTTATGAAGGGCTGGGATGCAGACACGGCTCCGTCCTCGCCCACCTCCCGCCCCTCGCCCCTCCGCGCTCCCGCCGACCCGCCGCCTCTCTTCCCCTTTCTTCCCTTTTCCCAGTCCTCCCTTCCTCTTCTTCCCCAAGTTTAGTGTTTTATTAGCTGCCTTTAAGTGGACATAAGTCCTCGCGACAATCGCATGATGCGGAGGACAAATTCCCCGTCCTGCCTTGTTTAATCGTGCCTGGATAATGGATGTATAATTGACTCATTTGAATGCTTTTGCCTACAGGAGTGCAGAGCATTAAATGTTTGATTGCCTTAATTTCCAAACAGATCATTATCCCCTTCTTACCCGCTCTTAATAAACACTTTATGAGGATTTTTTTTGTGAAGGAAAAAAAATCTCCACTCCTCGTACTTCTCTGAAGTGATAAACTCTAATTAAGTCTAATATTTAAAAATATGGTAATGGTGACTTGTTTGAATAAGTGGCCTGCATTTCCATAATTTCATTATTACGTAAAACACGCTAATTATTTGAAGTGTGCTTATTACTAAAAGAGAAATCTCCTTCTAATAAAGATGAAATTGGCTTTTTTCCCTGTATTGCTGCGCACAGGCTGCTCCCCTTCCCTCCCGGCCGGTGGGCGGCTGTGGCCGGGAGCAGGGCGATGGCGGCGCTCGCTTTGTTTGCCCGGGGATGCTGCCGGCCTGCGAGGATGCTGGATGTGCGGGGACAGTCTCAGTGGGTAGGGGACAAACGGAGGGCTCTGTGCACCCTGTGCCACCCATGTCCCCAGCAATGTTGATGCTCTTCAGGCTCCTGGGCTCCAGGAGCTGTTGGGGACGGTGCGAGAGAACTCAGCCTCAGCTGTCCATCCCCTCCAGCTGGGGTGACCCTGATTTCGGGGTCCCCCCACGTGGCATCGCCTGTGCCGGGTCATCCGTCAGCCTGCGGGGCTGGCGGGTGTCTCAGCAGCCCAGTGTCCCCGGCCACCCAGATCCAGTCACTCTTCTTCCAGTCCCCAGGGCAGGGGACAGGAGGAAGCGGCCAGTCACCCATGGGGTGATGGTGGCCAGCCCGGGCGGGAGGAAGCAGGTGCCCGGGGTGGCAGATTGAATGGCAGGACAGGTCCCCTCCGCTGCGCTCACCTGCCCGGCTGCTTCCTGGGGACACCTGGCAGTGTCACCTCCCTGCAGAGACATGCCCTCTGCGCTCCACCATCCCTGCTGGCTGAGCTGGATTTGGAGGCTTCACTGACCCCGGCGCGCCGGGGGTGGGACGGCCATCCCGTTCCCCCCAGGAACAGCCACAGGATGGGGGAGGACAGGTATTAATTGTGTCCAAACCCCCCTTTAGAGCCCGTGTGGGCGCTCTGTGGCGGGGCAGGCAGGGGAGGCACTGGGATGAAGTCAATATAAAACTAATTTTCTCTTCTTCGTGAAGAAATGAGGTGTGTGGCAGTAACGTAATTGCAGATAATGAGGTAAGTTATTCTTAATATTCTGCGCATCGCTGTCAGCTCCACCTAATATACCTGCCGGCTGCGCGGGGCACGCCGAGCCCCTCGCCCCGTGTGCACAATGATGAGGCCATTCGTTTGGGAGCAGCCTGGCAGGACCGTCCCCAGCATCCCCATGGCTCCCTTCGGGCTGGGTGTGTTCTGCCATGTCCTTGTCACCGCTGCGGCAGTCATCCCAGTGTCCCCACCTTCCCCAGCACCGCCAAGTGCTGGATCCCCCAGGATGCTTATGGCCAAGGTCACCCTGGGACCAACGTGGGTCCTCTCATCCCCGAAGCTGGTGGGTGGCTGGTCCCTGCAGGGGGGTGACCGCTGCCCGTGGGGCTGGGGTGTGCACAGCCGTGGCCTCCCGGTGCAGCGCAGGTGATGGGACAAGTGTGGGTGCCCCCTCCCTGGGCCGGGGAAGCCTTGGGAGCACACGAAGGCCAGAAGCAGTCACATTTTGCGGGGTGACCCCGCTGCAGGGCTGTCCCAGGGCCGCTGCCGAGGTGAGCACAGCCCAGGCGCCAACTGAATGGGACGTGCCACGGCGGGCACAGATGCAGACCAGACACAGCTCACTCCGGGGTCCAGCATGGACAGGGCAAGTGGCCACAAGAACCTGGCTCCATGTGCCAGGCGAGGGGCATCACTCCTTGCCTGTGACAGCTCTGTCCCCTCCTGGGGACATGCCCGCTCAGGGGGAGCAGTACAGCCCATGGGGGGGACACAGCACCCAGCGCTGCCCTTCGCGCTTGCTGGGGACGCCGGCAGCAGCGCCGGGCTGCGTGGGGACTGCGCAGCTCCCGCCGGTCACAAGGCCACCTGCTGTCACCCGGGGCCAGCGGCGGAGAGACGAAGGGCGGCGGTGGCCGGGCGGCCCTGTTTCCGCTTTGCAGGGAGCTGTTATACAAAGGCAGCAGTGATATTATTCATTAACAGTAATCTGCCATTAGAACATTGACAAATGGCCCCTCGTCGCCTGAGCATCAGTTCTTGTACAGCCCATAAAGCATGGGGACAGTTTAAATATGGACCTGCTCAGCTCGGGCCGGGGGTGATCCGTCTTCCCGGCCGTAGCCCAGGTGCGGCGGGGCTGCCTCCAAATGAGCGCATTTAGGGGGGCCCTGAGCTCCCCCAGCCACCCCAAGCCTGCCCGGGATTGAAAGGCTGGCTCCGTGCACCGCAAGCATCTCGTCCCAGCGCACAGCAGTGGCAGTGGTGCCTGGCCCTCCGAGCCCCCGTGGCGGTGGTATCCGGGTGGTCTGGTCCCATGGGGACGCAGGAGAGATGGGGACAGTGCCGGCAGGGCAGTGCACATGGGGACGGGGACTCTTCTCTTCTCCCCGGTGCCTGGGGTGGAGGGTGCGGAGGTGATGCTCTTCCCACGTCATGCCCGGGCTGCAGGCCAGCCTCTTGCTGCCGAAATCCTTGAGCTTGTCCTGGTTTCACAGCGGCTAGAGGGAGGACACACGCCAGGCGGAGAGCCCAGCACCACGGGCTGGGGGGTTTCTGCCTCCAACCCAACAGAGGAGCACGGTGGGAACGTCTGTCCCCCTCGAGGACAAGGGCAGCCGGCGATGCTGAACGGCAGCAAACTCCAGCCCTAATTAAAAGGCAGGTTCTGGCACCCTGCACGTGTGCGCATGCTACTGTCCCTGGCTGTCACCGCGGCCAAGAGCTGGGTGAGACACGGAGAGGGCCGGGACATGGGTGTTGAGGAGGTGCGGTGTTGCAGTGGGTAACGCTAGAACACTGGATAGACGGGTTAAAACATGTTGGGGTTAAGCCAGCTGGGACAAGGGGACATTGGGGTGGCACATCACCCCCACAGCCTGGCCGAGGATGGTCCTGGAGGTGGCCGGGACCCAGCGCCTCGGGGCGAGCTCGACCCCGGAGGTGCCGGGGCTGCCGCGGGGGGGACACGGGGCGACGCTTGGCAGCGGCAGGACAAGGCGAGGGGCAGGGAGGCAGGGCAGAGCCGCCGCCGCGCTCACGGGAGGCAGGATAACCCCGGGCTGACCCCTTTCACACACACCGCACAACACCCCTAAATCAATTGCATCTTATTATTACAATATCAATATACAATATTCCTACAATAACACCATTGATTTTCTACTCAGAGGCTGCACCTAAGTCTGTTTTAAAGAGGAGGGAGTTAATAGTGCCCTCATTAAAAATCTATAGATTACCCCCCACCCCCAAAAAAGAAAAAGCAGTTTATATTCATTAGGGCTATTGAATATAAAGTAATATGTTTGTGTAGGACATTGGAGTAATGTGATAATCCGTCCGCATATCAGGGAGAAATCCACTTAGCAACCCTGTCAGCTTGACAAGAAAAATGTGCCCATAAAGTCGGGAATACATTGAGGGAGCGAGCGCCAGGCGAGCGGGGGCGCGCGTGCGTGTGTGCGCGCCGGTGCGGCACCCGCGGGGCCACCTTCACCCCGTCCCCCCGCTCAGGCCTGGGGACACAAGCGGGCCCCCCCGCCACCCCCCGCGATGGCACCAGGAGGTGTCCGGGACCGGGGCGAGCCAGGTGCAGAATCACAGAATCACAGAATGGTGGGGGTTGGAAGGGACCTCTGGAGATCATCTAGTCCAACCCCCCTGCCACAGCAGGGTCACCCAGAGCAGGCTGCACAGGAACGCAATCCCAACGCGCTGGGATTGGGATGGCGGGGGGCTCCGCACCCTGCCAGCCTCCCCGGCCCCGGGCAGGGGCACCCTGATGGGACGTGGCTGGGGGTGCCGGCAGGTGCTGGGGCAGCCCCGCTGCAGCCAAGAGCCCCCCGGTGGGCACAGGGAGGGCAGGGCTGCCCGTGCCCCCCCGCCCACCGCCTCGAGCCTGCCTCGGAGCCCGCTTATCCCCTGCCCCGTGGTCACCTCCGCGATGGATTAAGCACCGAAAGAGCAGCAAAGCAATCCCGTTCGCGCTCTCTTAGGCTGTCAATTGCCTTTTTTGTAATAGAAATTCCTTTCACAAGGTAACGACGGCCAGATTTAGAGGATTTCATATTGCTAATAATTCCCCAAACAGCCATCTGACTGTGTTGTTTTAAAAGCCGCTTAGTTTTTTGCTTTGGAGTTTATGAAAATCTCCCACTCTAATATCCCGAGAGCCAGCCTATAATTGTGTTATTAAATCAATCGGAGCGGATTACATTGTAAAATCAATAGATGGCTGTAATTGCATATTAGAAAGTTGTTCTGCTGTTGTTGATTTTTTTTTTACATGGATAATTATAATAAGCGTGTTTACCTTAGTGCTGATTTGGAATCAGTCTCACTAAATGACTTATGACGAGCCTGGCGCTCCCGCTGCCAGGGACCCGTGGCATTGTTCGGGACGGTGGGGACGGTGCTGCTGGCACGGGCTTGCGAGTGGCACCGACACACCGGCTTTGCGGGGTGGTAGCCCAGAGGCCAGGGTGGCTCCCAGCGCTGGCACCCGGCACGAGAGCACGTCAGGGCTTTGGGGCGATGGCTGGTGGGGTTTAGGAAGCAGCTGGTCGTCCCAGAGGGTCTCCCGGGGAGTTCCATGGGGTCTCGCATCCAGTTTGGCCGCTCCCCAGGTCTCTGCGCAGTTCCCCTTTCAGCGACACGGAGCAATCGCCAAGTGCCGGCAGCGTCCCGGTGGATGCTGCGGGCAGGGAGGTGGGCAGCGGGATGCCTGGGAGCAGGGAAGGGCAGCGGCCGGGGCTGTGCTTTCGGATCCAATCCGCCCCCCTGGTGCGGCTCAGAGGCCAGGGTTTGCCTTGCTGTTGTGTTTTTTGGGGGACCAGGCCAGGGCTGGCTGTGGGGTGGGGGTACTTTGGCCACAGACCGTTGCACTCGCCCTGCCTCAGTTTCCCCAGCTTTTGAGGCACCGTTTCCCTGTTAGGTCCCACTGGAAGCTGGCTCCAGCGCTGGTTTCCCAGGGGCTCAGCTGGCCGGGGGGCAAGATGATGGAGCAGGGGGTCCTAAGGGCAGGGAGGGGTTGCTTGAGTGGGAACAAGTGGCAGTGGCAACTGGCTCTGTGGCATGGCTGGGCAGGACACCCGTCATCTCCAGGGCCCTTTCGGAGCCATTGGTGCCACCTCGGCCAGCAGAGAGGACAGAGGCACAGAGAGACGGGCTCGTCTGTGTCCCTGCACTGCTCGGTGGGGCTGGGGACACCTCTCCGTCGCTGGGCTGTCCTCACGCCCACCTCCCTTCCCTGGCCTGGCACACCGGGGGCTGGGGGGGACACTCAGGAGGCACGTGGCTGTGATGGGGACGTTGGGGACATCACCTCTCCGACTGCCGGCCATCAGCCAGGAGGGTCCGCAGCCGCTCAGGGCCGTCCCGCCGGGAGCTGCGCACGGCAGGGAGCCCCCCGCGCCTCCGACTGACCCGGGGGGACGGGTGATGGCTTTGCCACCGGGGTCACCGGGCGCAGCGGGGCTGGTGGCCAGGAGCGGCCAGGCGGGCCGGCAGCCCCATCCCTACGGGCAGGAGCCTGGCACAGGGCAGTGCTGCCCCTCCGCGCGGGGCCTTCAATCCGGCACGCGGCACTGTCAGCAGGCAGCCTGCTGTCTCCTAGACAGTGAAATATGGCCACAATTAGCCCGGATACAGTTCAATTATGATAAACAGCGTTTGCACCCTTTAAGCCGTGATTAAAAGGCCTCCTCCCGTTGATAGAGAGACCTAATTTCACATTATTATCGCTGTAGCTTGATTATAAAGCACTCCCTGGATTTACAGTTGGGAGATGGATGTGGAGGCTTCTTTATCATTTACACATCAGTAATGATGCAGCCTTCCTTCCACCGCAACATCCATCCAGCGGCGGCGGGGAGAGGGGGGCCCTGCCTGCGTGCCCCCCCGCCCCCCCCTTCCCGGGGCACCCTCTCCCCATGTCAGCCGGGCCCCGCTGCCACACGCAAGTGGGCAAAGTCACCCTTACGGTAACAGCTTGATAAATGGGCGGGCAGTAATGAAATGGAGACATCAAGGCGTGGGGCGAGGAAGAAAGAGTGGTAATCGGAACGAGTGGAGCTGTCCCGAAACGGAGGGGAGCGGGAAGAAGGATCGCCTCTGCGCCGTGTGCTGTCAAGGGAGAAATTACACATTTACTCTTGCTTTTTCTTAAGGAGACGGCCCTCATAGATCAAAACATGGATTTACAAGCCAATTTTCAACATGAAATATAGACACCAGGAATCAATTTAAGCCCAGCTTCTATTTTAGCAAACGGTGCCTGCGTTTAGTCCCAGGTAAATAACACCAGCCGGAGCCTTCCCCCTCCCCGGCTCGCTGCCCTCCCACCACTCGCTCTGGTGGCCGCGGTGCTGCCGGCTGGTCCCCAGCACCCGCTTCGGCCATGGTCCCACGCCGGGGATGGCTGCGGCTGGCCTGCCAGCCTGGGGCCAGTGGGCACGGGGCAGCACTGAGGGCTGGCTCTGGCAGGGATGGGGACAAGCCTGAACGGTGGTGGCAAGCAGAGCGAGTCAGGTGGCACACAGCCCCTGCCCGAGGAGGGCGAGGGGAAGGAGAGGACCCTCCTTGGCTGGTGGAGGGCAGCTCTGGCATCACCTGCCATCCCCATCCTGGTGCGGGGACAACCCCTTTGCTGCTCAGTGCCACCGAGGGACGGGGGTGCTGGAAGAGGAGGCTGCGGTGGCCGGCACGGGGCTTGCAGGGAAGCAGCCGCTGGCCAAGAGCTGGGGGCCAGCGTGAATCCAGCTTGCGGGAACGCCACCTTCCCCATCCACCGGCTCGCCACATGCTGTGGGACAAGCACCGGCCCAGGGGGACCCAGGGATGTGGCAACCAGTAGCCTGGGCAATGCCACTGCTTCAGGCAAGCCTTCGGGTCCTGGACATGGATCCATCCCAGTGCAGAGTGGGGCCATAGCGGGATGCAGGTGGTCAGTGCTGGGGAGCCAGAGGACCCCACACTGCTCCAAGGCACTTGGGACAGAGTGCCCGGACTGGTGGGGACATGGGGGCTCCGGGCACAGCCCCAGCGTGGGACTTGGAGCTTATTCCAACAGGTCCCGGTCGGATCATGGCACTAACCCAGCATCTCTGTGCTCTCTCTGCAGACGACTGTAAGAACATCGCCAACATCATGAAGACACTGGCCCATAGAGGCTTCATCTTCAAGCAGACCTCCAAACCCTTTTGATCCCCAAGGCAAGCCAGGCAAGGGCTGCATGTGCCCGGCGCCGGCGAGGCGGGGAGGACGGGCTCCAGCATTAAAATAAAACGGCAACCGAGGCCAGAGGAACCGACACAAAAAAAAAAAACAAAAAAAAAAACAAAAAAAAAAAATCTCAATTTCAGCTGTTAACTCCAGTAGAGGTTGTATATATGGGAAGGCAAATCTGTGTAGACCTGATGTGACTCCCTCTCTGGGCTGCTCCGGACATTATGCCATGCTAGCGGACAGCCGCGTAGGGCGCTTGCACCACATTTTAGACTCGTAGTTTGTTCTTTTTCTTTGGCTCCCGATTTCCGTCCCTCCCTCCATATCCCACCCCGTCCTCCCTCTCCCGCCCCGTAGCCAGAGCATCCCCCCCACCCTCCATCTCCTCCCCGGCATGGGCCGTCCCCGCCTTCCCTTCTTCTTTCTTTTCTCTGGTTTTATGTTTTCAAGGCCTCGACGGCTGCTGCAGCGAGGCCGGTGCCTGCCCGTGCCCGGGCTGCGCTGACGGAGGCTCAGCAGTGTCAAGACGGCCCCTCGCCCTCCCCGCCAGCCCCCCCACCCCCGCCTCTCCCCCCAGCGCCTTTTCCCCTTTTTGAGTCAACACTAATCCCTCTCTGACTCCTGTATGTGACAAACGCGATCCGTCTCTTTATGTTCAAGGTGAAGTGCCTGTATTCTCCGCTGCAGAGCCCCTGGCAGCCCCACGGCGGGCTGCGGGGCCCCGGAGGGCTCCCTTCAGTGGGGCAGGGGGCCCGGCGGGCGGGCGGGCGGGCAGCAGGAGGGAGGTGACAGTGTCCGCGCAGAGCCGCGTCCCATCCCATCCCCGTCCCCCTCTGCTCGTGCCTCTTGCGGGGCTGGGTGGGATGCCCAGCCCTGCCCCGGCCCCACCGACCGATTCCAGCTCCACCGGGGCCAGGCTCGTCGCAGCACGGCGTCCATTGCCGGCGGTGGACGTGCCAGCGCGCGCTGGCCCCCGGCCCACAGGTTACCCGAGCAGGGGAGCTGCAAATTGCCCCAGGCCCCCTGACCCCGCTCCCCTCCCACCCCGTCCGGCCTCCCTCGGTTCCCGAGCTGAGGTTTGGACACCCCCCCCTCACATGCCCACAGTCCCCGCGGGCCGTGCCGTGCCGTGCCGTGCCCCCCGCAGGTCCCCACGGACGCTCAGCAGCAGCTGGCTTGTTGCCTGAGAGAGTTGGCGAGCACATCCCCTCCGGCTGGCTGGGCTCCCGGCCGGCCAGAGCAGTTGGGGGGCAGCCGTGGGGTAGGCTGAGGGCGCGCGTGTGTCTCCCCCCCGGCCCCGGGTGTCACGCAGCCCCGGGGCCCTGCTGAATGGAGCCCTCGTCCGGGCGCTGACCTGCAGGGAGGCTGCAGCCCCGGGCCCGTGCGTGCATGGCCTGGAGCGAAGCCGGTGACGGCAGCCAGAAGGGCAATACAGGCACTGAACTTGGCGGTACATGACTGCATGGTGTGTGGTGTTCCAGTTAAACCAACCGATAATGCAAACCCAGCATTTTCATTGTCTAGTTATTCCAATCCTTGCTGTAAATGTGCCACATGAATAAAGTTTGGGGGTAAAGGAGCCGGGGCTGTGCCCATGCATGTGCGAGTGTGTGTGGGGTGGAGGGGGGGGCAGAGGTGGGGCTGTGCCATCTCTGGGAGCACGGTGCCCCACCGGTGGGGCTGCCCTCGCTCGGGTTTGGCACCCCGGCATGTCCACGCTCCCCAAAAAGGCAAACTTTTTTGGCTGTGAAAGGGCGGTGCGGGTTCCCTGCTGCTGGGAGCACTGCCCCGCTCTCCAGCATGGGCCCGGCAGTCTCACCCAGCCTTCTGCCCGCTGCAGGGTGGTGACAGCCACCACCATGTCCCACTGGCATCTGCCGTCCCGCCCTGCAGCCCGGCACGCTGTCCCCGCACTGCTGCTACCGCACTTAAAGCATCTCCGATCTCTCTCCAGCGTGGCTCTGCCCTGGGCAGCAGAGCCAGCATGAGCACAGCACCATGATGCCACACCGAGCCGTGCAGGAAAACGCCACCACGTCCAGGTGCCCACGGGACCCTGCCCAGTGCCATGGTGCCGCTGGGTGACAGGGATACAGCTGTCCATCTGGGATGAGTGGGCAGCTCCCGGAGGGAAGGGGCAGCCCCTGCCCACTTGCTCCACGCAAAGGTCACAGTGTGTTTAATGGCTCCGTCTGTGCAGCCCCTGATCAGCTTTATTGACCTATTTTCGATGGAGTCGTCTAATTAGTTTTCTATGAAAACTAAGAACTTGGCCTTTGCCCTTTACTCCTGCAGGCGAGAATGTGACTCGGAGGACGTTGTCACGGCGGATCGATCACCAGTTACACTTGACAGGCAGCACAGAGGGGACGCGGGGTGGGCAGGCGGGCAGTGGCCTGGAGTGGGGCACACAGCCGGGACCACTCGTGCCCGTGGTGGCCACAGAGGCGGTGCGTGAACCCAGGCTCCCATCGATAGCATCGGTGACACCTCAGCCCCTCCAAAGCCCTGCAGCCCTGGGACAAAAGGGGACGAGCTCAGGGAGAGCCACTGGCAGCCAGTGCTCCCAGCACAGCACCCAGCCTGCCCAGGGCACAGGCGAGCTGGCTTGCTCCACATCAGCTCGCCAGGGCTAATGACGACTCTGCTCCAGTACAAGTGACGGGTTCTGTATTTACAGGGAGGCTCACGAAAATCTGGCTTTTAAAAAAACACCCCAAACCCACCAGAGCAAACCGCAGGCAGCAACAGCAGCCGCGGGGGAGCAGCGGCCACCGGCAGAGCCCTGCCACCCTGGGGCCACCCTCCAGCACCGGCTGCAGGTGTCTGGAGGCCGCACCGCTCCGGAAGGCGGATGGGACTGGGGCAGTGACACCGGGCAGGGGATGGCTCCCGCTGTTCCCTGCAGTTCCGCAGCATTTGCCCCAGCAAGGCCCCTGTCCTGCCCCATCGCTGCAGGCAGACAGCTGTCCCCGGGGCTCCGGGAGGGGACGGCACCGACCCTGCACACAGCTCCGCAGCTCCTCCTCGCCCAGCGCAAGGGGCTCACGGCTTTTTCACCTTCTTGACGGAGGAGGAGCTGGAGGCCGAGTCCCTTCGCTTTCTCTGCTCCAAGAAGGAAACAGGAAACAAAAGAAAACCCAGGGTCAGCAGGTGGGAGCGCTCAGGTCATGTGGAAAACACAACTGCCTGTCCCAGAGCCGGCCACAGGGCTCCAGCATCACACCTGGCAGTGCCCAGTGGACCACGCTGCCGTCTGCCCTGCTGGAGGCAGAGCCAGGCCCTCACATGATGGGAGGGTCAGAGCTAAAGCAGCAGTGACGAGGGGCTGGGATGGCACCCTTGCAGGGGATGTCACCTCCCTGACATGGACAGGGCTTTGGGATGCTCATCTTTGAGGTGCAGGGTCTGGGAGTGAGCAGGAGATAGGGGCTGAGCTCTTGCAACAACCCAGTGGCCCCAGGAGCCCTGACCAAGCCAGCTGGAATGCAATAATCCCTCGGGACCTGGAGAGAGGGGCAGAGCGGCTCCGCGCTACGGCCAGCTGTGCTGGGGATGCTTGGTGTAGGACAGGGCAGAGCCTGGAAATGCTCTTCTGCCATCCGGACCTGCCGTGAAGTGGTCCAGGAGCAGAGCAGGAGGCTGACAGAGAACTATGGCTCCTCAAAAAAATCCACCTCCTTTCTGGGCAGCGCGCACCGATACACCCGAACGAGAGTGGTGGGCTCCGGTGAGCCTCACCCTTCACAGACAAGGTTTTAGGGCTGAATCCGGCCATAGGAAAGATGGGGCCCTTCGCTCCAAATGGGGACAGTGACCCTAGCCGTATGGCTGCACTGCAGCGAGACTCGGTGCTGTGTGCTGCACGCACACTACGGCCAAGACCGCAGTGGGTTCAGCACCCAAAGCTGGGCTCCGTGGCACGCCAGAGCCACCAGGTACGCCACGCACTGGGTGCCATAGGGACACACAGTGCCAGAGCCCGGGGGGTCCCACTGCACAGCGTGAGGTTGGGTCTGCGTTGCGCAAGGCAGGCTGTCACTGCAGGACACGCTGCACAGGCACGGTGACTGCGGCCAGGTCCCCGCCGTACCCAGCCCTGCAGCCATCCCCTGTCCCCAAAGGCCTGCAGAGCCGCTGCCCTGGCTGGCAAGCACCCAGGAGACGGACAAGGCAGCACAGACACACTCTCCGGAATGAGCCAGGCCTGCCCATCCCCGCTCCTCCAGCCCCACCGGTCCCGGCGGCAGTCTGCGTGGTGGGAGGCCCCGCTGCCTCCCCCGGTGGGAAGGCGGCCCCCCAGTTCCCGCTGGGCACTGGGCAGACGGCAAACAGAGCATGGAATTTGCACGGCTAAAAGTTAAATACAACACACACACGGATTTCGTCAGAGGCCCTGGCACGGCTGCCTTGGCGGGATCCGATTAACGGGGAAATAAAAGGGCCAGAGAACCCACACAGCAGTGTGAACAGATGCCCTATAAAAATCAAATACATGGTAATCAAGGGGACCGAAAGGTACATTTAAAAAAACAAAAACCCACCCTGGAAACAAAGGAGCTGGGCTTTGTGGCTTTCCTGGGAGGGCTGCGGAATTAATGGGGAAGAGCACATGTGTTTGATAATCTTTATATGGCAAAAGACCCATCTTTCAAATATGTCACAAATTCATATTAATCACCTTCCTATTGCCTTCTGTGGCGCAGCTATTCCAGTTGCCTTGGGCAAAATTGGGAACTGTCTGGTTAAAAAAAATGTTTTACATTATAATTTACAAGAGCCTACAAGTCTAGTTTCTTTTAATGGAAAGAACGATTAAAAAAAAAGGAGACGAATATATATACACCCTGGTATATATACACTATATATATATTAAAAAATATATATATATAAAAGACAGATATTGTAACTCCATCTGGAAAGAGAGAATGTTTGATCTTAACAATGTAACTTCTAGCTTTCAAACAGGCTCAGAAAACAAGAAGTCAGCAGGAGTTCAGATAAAGGAAGCTTAAAAGTCAAATAATTCTGACTCTGAACCCGAGACTTCTTAGACTCAAGGTCCTTTCCTTTACCCATTAATGGGCTGACTTGTGAGCTCAGGAACAAAGTGCTGCAATGTGAGGATTTCTGAGAGTCACTCATTACAGATCACTGAGTGGAGTCTGAGTTGCGGAAATCAAAGGATCTAATCTGGAGTAACTGGCTGAACTTCTGCTTGGAACTAATTTGTTCCGAGTTCGGCTCACCTTTCACCTCCCAAAGGCCCCGAGTAAAGTCCCTCCCGGGGTCAGCAGCAGACGGCACTGGGGGGATCCCAGCTCAGCTTTAACGGTCAGCGATGGGCGCTGCAGCCCCTAGGAGAGGGTGGACGGGCAGCCAGCGTAGGAGGGAGGCGGTGGATGTGGCATGGCAGAACAGTGCCCCCAAGACAGGCAGACGCTTCTCCTAACCCGGGCTAAAATACCCTGCTGAGCCATCCCCCATCCCACTGCTGGCCAAGGGGGATGGCGGCAGTCAGCTGTTGCCACCACCAGTATCCCAGGACCCTGGTGTGCCTCCATGCCAGTTCCTGGAAAGGAATACAGGCATGTCGGACAGGGCTCGGTAGTCAGGAGTCCTAGTCCTATTCCTGGCTTTGCCACTCACTCCCTCCAACATCTGGAGCAAGATACTTCTCTCGGGGGAAACAAATCTGGCTTCAGGGGAGCAGCTGGTTTGGAGGCTGAACTAATCCACGCTTAATCCAACATGCGGAGTGCCATGGGCAGGCAGTACTAGACAGCACAAAGGGATTCTCCAACTCAGAGGAATTTGAAGCAGGGAGATTAAATGATTCCTCCGAGGGGCCCCGGCAGCTCAATGGCAAAGCACACACTTGAACTCGGGAGCTGACGGCTGGTGTGGCAGGGTTAAACCGCTGGAGCGGCCTTGGCGAGGGGAAGGGCAAGGTGTCACCCGCAAGCACCCACAGCCGGGGCTGCAGGAGGCGAGGGAGGCAAAGGCCACTGCAAAGCACCGCTGCGCTTGCCCTGCAGAGAGCTGCTCGTTTGCACTACCGCTACTGCTAACGCCATTGCTGCCCCCGCTGCAAGGGCCCCAGGCTGGGGGAGAAGCGCTGCGCCTGCAGAGGCGGGCTGCTTTCTCAGCACCGTGTCCTGGGCCTGCTGCCTCCCAACGCTGTCTCCATCGTGCCAGGGCCTGGGACACCTCAGGGTTACTGCTGTGCACGGTGAGCACACACGCATGTACCCCACCAGCCAAACAGCCAGCGACTGCTCCAGCCACCCCCCTCCTCAGGGCTGACCCCAGTCCGCTGATCTTGCAGAGGTCGATTTTAGCCACGATGCTGAGCAAGAGGCACTGGGGGCTGCTCCCGACAGCTCTGGGCAGGGCTGGGAGCATCACCAACACACGGCCTCCACTCAGCTCAGCCCGTCCTTGGAAAAGCTGGTTGTGGGCCACAGGCTGCTGGTCTCTTCCACTGCCACATTGCCCAGAACTGCAGGAAAGGTTCAGGGCAAGCACAGTTCAGGCCCTGTCTGACTCTCCAAACACACCTGAGCCAGGCAGAACATGGTCCAGCGGCCCCATTCCCCTCCTCTCCAAAATACCCCTCCAGCTGGGATGTAATTTTTCCCCCCCTCGAAAGGTAGCATAAAATGGTCACAGTGTGAATGTGCTTGACCTTTTGTCTTGGACTAATCTAATTGTGTCGTCTTTGTGTAATCAGCCGGTAAAGGTCAGTGCTGTATTTAACATGGGGGCCCTTTAGGTACTGAATTTGCCTTGCAGTGAATTAACTTGATTATATTTCTTTCAAATATGTCAGAGACCAGGTCAGCTTAACCCCCTCTGTGCTGCCTGGGCCCACCCCTTTCTTTCCAGGAGGTGGCACTGAGGAACAACGTGGTCAGAAACACACAGATGGGCTCCCTCCTCATGCAGCCATGGCCACCACCAAAACCATCACCACCTCTCCCACCTTCCCAACAGGCAAAGGCTCAAGGGAGAGCAAGCGTGTTGTGAATCAGCCCGAAAAGTTCGCAAACCAGGACACTCCGGAGGGCAGGGAGGGGTGAGATTTCAGATTGAATGCAGCAGGGAAAAGAAAATTCAGGAGACTCCTTTGCAAACATGAACCTGTCTCAGTGGAACGCTTCCTTAAGACTCCATATTGTCACAATCAAATAGGACATTACTCAAGTCCAGATTAACGTGTCGCCTCTGCCGTTGACAGATAAGGTGTTCTCAATATCCTGCAATACATTATACATTTCAGAAAGTAAAGGTCTGTGCTGCTACCAGGGGCAGTATGTCTGAGGTGTCAGGGATGCCACTGCATGGAGACGGGCAGCTTTTACCAGACAGTTCAGCTCAGCTGTGCCAGGGGACTGTGCAGAAGGGAAAGCAACCTCGGCTGATCCCCAGGCATACCCTTGGCCCTGAGGCAGTGGTGAGGGGCTGGGCAGCCTGCCCTCATGGAGGCAGGGAGGAGAGGGTGGTGACTCGCATCCTGCATAGGCACAAGCACAGGATATCGTCACAGGGCTCGCAGTGGAAGAAGCCCTAGGTCTAGCTTTCCTTTCTCAGCACTGGAAGTGGGGTATAAAAACACCTCTTTGCTCTTCAAACACCTCTCTCCTTCCCAAGCCTCCTGCTCCAGGCAGGGCTTGACTCCAGGGACTTGGGCAGGTCATGGCTCATCACCTCAAGACTACTTTACCCTCTCGCTTCCCTCTGCTGAGCAACCCTTAAGGGGCTGCGTCTAGAAGGAAAATGCCTCAGGCCTGCAGCTGTACTGGCATCACTGTTGCTGCCATAGTGCAAGCTCTCGTCACCCAAAGCTTTGCTGCTTTGATCCATGGTGGCACCCACGTCAAGCCATCTGCCTGCATGCAGGATGTAGGAAGCCCTGCTGACCCCACGTATAGCACCAAGAACACTGTCCAGCACAGGAGACGAGCCCAGAGAGCAGCACTGGGACTTGGGGGGAAACAGGCGTGCTGTGCTCCCTTGGCTATGCACACCTGGAGGGAGAGCAGGGCAGCATCCCCAGTGCTTGTCAGGGCATCTGCGTCGGAGACCTGAGTGCTCCCTGTTCTGCCCCCCCAACCTTCCTTCTCACCGAGTTGGGGGTCAGTGGTGCTCCTACTACATCAATGATCTGGTCCTTGGCATCTCCCTTGCCCTCCTCGATGCTGAGCCCTGCCTGGCCATCTGGATGGGTGCCTTCTGCACTGAGGGGGCCAATACTACCAGCTTTGGCCAGGGCCTCGTAGCGGTGTCGTAACATCTGCAGCTCATATTCACAGTTGGCAAAGGCTTGCTTCAGCTCATACAGCAGCACCAGGTCGCTCCGCAGCTCGTTGAACATCTGCACAATCTCCTCTGTGGGCATAGGGTTAAGATCTAGGGAGAAAAAGGGGTTCTGTTAAACACCCAGACCTGCAACCCTAAAATGGAAGATCCATAGAAAGTTCCTGGCTGCCCGTTCACTCCCACAAAAATATGTCAGGAGCTTTACTCCCATCACATGGATCATTAACAACCAGCATCCCTAAGGGTTGGAGACCTGAATTTCCAGGCTGTTCTTTGGCTCTGTCCAAGGACTAAGGGTGAGCCTGCAAAGTCCAGGACTTGGCAAGTGAAGGATGATGGAAGACACAGATCACACCAGATACTCAATCTTGCTATCCACCAGCTCATACAAAAGGAGTTCATTCTTGGGAACAAGTCCTCACTGCTGCAGAGGACAGAATTGCTCCTGCTGTTCCCCAACACCTTCACCAACAAGGGGTGGACAGGCTGAGCTCCCTTGCCTCTCTTGCTGCTCCTCCCAAGGTAGGACTGAGGCAGAGAATTCCTCTGCTGCTGTGTTACAGATGTGTTTTAACGCAGACCTGAACTGCTTGCAGCGTGGGCTGGTAGATCACCTCCCCACGCCATGCGTTCTGCTGCAGCCCATCACACGCACACACAGCCAGGAAGAGCTGCGTGTTCTGGAGAAGAAAAGGATGAAGCTCTGCGCATTTGCTCTGCTAGACGGCAGTGGCCTCCTGTCTGCAGGGCTGCCCACACGACCCCTTCCTGCTAGCACTATGTTCACCCACACAAAGCCCGGGTGTGTTTCTCCTCTCTAAGGCACAGCAGGGCTGGAGTACCAGGAAGCCCTCAAGATACATCTGTTTTGTAAGGCAGGAGTGGGGAGTCAGGAACCCCTCCTTACCCTTGTGGAAAGTAAGCTCTAAGAAGCACTTACATCCTTCCCCAAGGCTTCCCTAGCAGGCAAAGATGGTAACTCCCTTAGTTTTAAAGCAGAAAGGCAAAACCACCTTGGTTGAGATGCTTTCACCAGCCACAGGAGGCCTTCAGAACTGCACACAGTCTCTGAGACAACATATCAAGCCATAAACCAGTTGGCCCAAAAAAATAACAAGAGTTAACAGAAGTCAGTGCTGGAAGCAGGCTCAGTAATCTCTTGTAAATCACCAATAAAGCTTTTTTTTTTTTTTTCCCCTTCTTTTTTTCCTTTTTCTATTTTTAAAAATTCCCCCCAGCCACAGTTCGGGTGGGAAGGGATCGTCAGGTGTCTAATCAAGGGGCACTGCATGCTGGGACCTGTAGTATCTGCAAACTGTACCCACTGCACGGAGGGCAGCAGCTAGCTATGGGCTGCACTTCTTCCCCTCTAGCTACGAGCGGGTATTGTACATGTTAAGTGAACCCTTCTTTCTGCTGCTAAGACACTGGAGTTCAAGAGTGAGGGATGTGTGTTTACTCGCCTTTCAGCAGAGATGCTCCAGATTTTCACACAGCATGCAACCTATAAAGGGGGGATGAACAGTCCCAGACGCATTTTGGACTTGCCACCGTGAGCAGTAAATTAAGAGGAAACGAAGCTTGAAAGCAAGACAGGGCAGCCCTGAACAATGCGCATGCCGTGGTCAGTAACACACTTAGAAGTACCTCTCCCGGCAAGGCTGAGATTTGCCTTCCTAATACTGTGGTGCCTCTCTTGATGGTTAAAAAGGCCCAAACAAGAGAGAAACAAAGGCTCTTTTAAAACGTTTTTCTACTGGGAGGAAAAAAAAAAAAACCCCGTGCATCTTGTTCTGGCTTTTACCCTCTCTCTCTCTCTCTTTTTTTTTTTAAACACATAAAATATTTTAAAAACCATTCACATACTGTTATTCAAGAAACTGGCTGTATTACTAGGGGAAAAAATAGCCCATCTCGAGAACAAAGGCTAGCTCTGTGTGTCTCTTTCTCTCTCGCGTGCCCCCTTTACTCACCTACTCCGAGTTCCATCAGCATCTGCTCCAGGGCTTTAATCTTCTTCTGTCCCACCGAGCTTGGCAGTTTCATCTGGAACACAAAGGTAACAGAGCCACACAGCTCAGAGATAGCCCTCACTCACAGCCGTCTAGTTCAAAAGGCAAGAGAGCTTTTCTTTTTATAGTGCAGGGGGAACAAAAAAAGAAAGGGAGAGAAAGGAAAATCAAGTGGTAAGAGAGGGAGACAGGGGCTGAAAGTTTTCAGACTAGGTCCGAGGGCAGGTATTGAAAAGCCCGGTCGTGAGGGCTTTTATTTTCTCTCTCGTGTGTGTGCAAGACACGCTGTTTTACAGTTTCCATGTGTCACTGAATTAACAACAAAAGTTCTTCTTGGCTTCAAACCCTCTCCCGCGGTGCCCAGCCCATCAAAGGGCTCATTTACACAGCGGCTAATGTGCAATGCTGCCCTACTTTATTCGCTTTAGCCGGCCTGATTAGACTCATGCGCTAACAGACTCACTTCTCCTTTTACCTGCTGAGCCCCAGACCTGTGGGATTCATTTACAGAGCAGGCTTTATAACAAAGGGGAGAGACAGAGAGAGCACAGTTACTTGACTGGCGGAAGTGTGAACACACATTTACATCGGAGCTAAGGGGCTAGGTGAGAGAGGAAGCATCAGATGTGAGCTATGAAAGGGAATCGGGGCTGGCCAGGAGAGGAAGAATGCATACACTTAGCAGGGTCCTTCCTCTGCATTCATTTGGGCTCTAGCAGGAGTGCTAGCTGCTCAGACCAAGCATTTATTAGATTACAAGCAGCACAAACGCAGCTGGCACAATATGGCAGGGAGAACAGGTTTCCGAGAACGAATGAAAGCACTTTCCTTTCTCAGCAATGCTGGAAGACAGACCAGGAAAGAAATGATTCTCAACACCTCACTGTCAAACGCCTTCCGGTACATGGTCGTAGGCTGTCCTTCCATATCCAGCCCTGGGAAGGTGAGCTCCCACCTCCACCTGGGGACCACCAGCCTAAGCTGCTCAGCAGGCTATTTAATAGCTAAGAGGTGAGAGCATCCTGCAGCCATCCTGCTCACCACTTACTGATCAGCAGCCCCAGCCTTGGCCAAACCAACCATGAGCCTCCAACACTGGGCTGGGAATGACCTGAAGGAAGAGCCATTCTTTACTCCACCTTAAAACTGGCCTCTGAGGTGAGCTCACTGGAGGGTCCCCATGGTCACCTTACTTTCCATAAACCACAGGCTGAAGCTCCCCAAAACAGACAGCCCAACGTCAGTCTCCCACATTAGGCCCATCTTTTCCCCAGTGTTCACTGCACCAACACCACAATGACAACAAGAGACACCATCCGGAACTTCTTAATTCCTTTAAAGGCAGGAGCGCTGCACGCACATACCCAAATGCTGAAAGCGCTAACCTTAACTCAGCTATGGCTGAATGCGTCCCATCAGCAGCTCCACAACGCCAACGTAGGACCAGCTGGGAAAACCTGCCTTCTCCACCCCACCATTTCAGCCAAGAAAACAGAGTATGGACACCACAGAGCACCCCAGGGGAACAGGCCTTTCACAGTGTACGCTTAGAAGCGCCTTTTGCTGGATATTACCACCACAATTAAGACTCCAGCAAAAGGATCAAGAGGACTATCAGGGGAGGATTTCTAAGAAACCAACCTGACCCAGAGGATCCAAAAGGAGCACTAAAGAAAAAGGGAAACTTGCCCTCATGCAAACAGCCAGCACTGGTAGGGACTAGAGGACACCTCTGTCCTTTTTTTGTACCCTGAGGATCTTTGACTTAGAGCTAGGGTTTCCGCACAGCAGTGAATTTCATACTTCAGAGACTGAATCTTTACAGTTCACCACAAAATGATTGTTTTAGCAGAAGAAAGGCTGCCAAAGGTGTCAGGTATTTGGATTTCAGTCAAGTCTTTGGTCCAGAGTCTTAACTTGAGCAGAACCTTACGAAAATAGGTTTTCCGAGGAGCTCTGCTGCACAGACTACCTGCACAGGCTCTGCTGAAAAGCAGTAGGACGGGGTAGAGCCCTAAGATAAGGAAGCCCAGAGCACTGGGACAGGAGATGGTTCTGTTTATTTGGTGGGTGCCACGTTGCAGCTAGCAGCGGGATGCCAAGGAAGGAAAGGTCACCTAGCACAGCTTAGCAGGAGACAGAATGGTTGGCCTGGAGCATCGGGAAGACATTCCTGACAGCAAGAGGCCTTGGTCCAGAGAACTGTTGTGCCTCACAAGGAATCACACAGAACATTTAAGACGGCAAACATACCCAGCTCTGCCTCAGCTGGGGGATGTATGGGCTGGCCTAGTCAGACTGTGCTACCCTTAACTTGTAGGACACAAGTTAACAGCCCAGCATCTCCTCGTTGAAGAGTTCTGGACACACAATACTTGTGTGATTATCGGAGCCCTGAGAGTCTGTCTTCACCCCGCCCCTAACACCGACATCACAGTCTTTCTAAAGGCAGGATTCCCTTCTGTTAAACACCAGCTGCCAAAAGAATGCTGGACTTCACGCCAGCTTCAGGAACAAAGGACAAGAAATAGGAAGAGTTCATGCTTGACTAGGCTAGGTGGACAGACAGGAGGTCTTGGTTTGTTGGTTAGAGGAAGAGCATAAGCTTTTCTCCTAGGAGGCTTCCACTAGCTCAAGGAACTACTGGCAACACAAACAATTAACCTGGAAAAGCCTTCAGCTGTGACATTGTGTATGTCCTGCTCACATCCCACAAGAGTCTGGTCAATGAATACAGAGCCAAGGTCCTCACTGACACTCCTGAAGATTAGAGGATGGAGCAGGGAGAGGCAGGACAAATTAATTTAACTTCAAAGAAAGGAACACTAGAGATGCTCAGGAGGAGTGGGGCTGTGAGTTTAGTTTAAAAACACATCAATTAAGCTTCCTTTTAATTCAGGCAGGAGGATCTGGCCTGCAAACAGGAAGGCTTCATTGGTTTCTCAAAGCAAGAGTATATTTTAATTTTACCATCATTAAGAAAATGTTATGATTTATGTGGCTGCTGTCGGACTAATATCTTTAGAATTTAGCTGGCTAAGCCAATTCATCTCTAAGACTGATGAAGGCTGATTGCTCTCTATGCAAAATGTATTAAAACTAAATGAGCAGTCTATTACTCAAATGCTGCTGATAATCTGTTAGCCAGGGTCCGTTAGCTGGGCTGCCTTGTTGCAGGAGAGAAGCCTTCACACACTGTACGGCTCTGATAAGCCCAAGATTACCTCAGCAAGCCCTTCTTTGTTTTGGCCTTTTAAGTAGATGTCCAGAGACGCATCAGCGTGCTGGAAGCGGTGCATCACCTGTCCTCATTCCCAAGGAATGAGGCAATCCGCGGAGACCCAGACAACGGCACAGAGAACAGCTCTCTGGCTTGAGATGTGTGTGCTGGGATATGTGGTTTCTGCAGGCCATATCTCTGCGCTAATGAAAACACCACTCAGGGCAATCTCGTTGCTTACACCACAGCTCCTGGGATGTTCTTGGTGTTGTCATGGATCGAGTCCTCCGCAGGGGCTGAGGAAAATTATGTTCCTCGGAGAACTACAGCAAGCAACTACAGCTTCTGAGGTGAATGGCATTTGCCCTTTTCTTTCCTTCCTTATACTAGACTATTATTGTTATTTATTATCTTTAAAGTCCCCATATAATAATAATACCTGGGAAACAGATTGCTCCAGTCAGAAAACTGATTAGCTGGGATTTTTGAGGTTACTATATTTTGGATGCTCTTCTCCTTTGACAGCCTCTCCCTACAGCCCTCTTTGCAACACCAGCCTGCGCTTATAATTACACCAACGTCGCTTTTGATTTAAGGACTGTAATCCTTTGTCCTTGCTATAAACAACCTGCATTAAACACATGAACTGTGTGTACCAAGAGAAAAATAAATAAAGAGCTACAGAAAATTGTGTGAATCAACACCACGAAAGCCACAGTACCAGAGCCTACCTATGCAGAGAGGAACCTTGCCTGATGCTGGGATACACAGCAGATGCTGGCATGCACTTGGCCTGTGAGGCACGGAGGACACCGGTACTGACCCAGTCTGCTCTCCCCTGAAGGAGGAGGGCATTGCTCAGGAATTGGGCCATGCAGCTTAAATAGATGAACAGAGCATCCACCGCATTTTGACAGCAGGGGCTGAGAGACCAGGGGGTGGCCCTGAGCAGTTCCATTTCCGTAGAGGGTCTCACCGCAGAGTACCCTTGAGGTTTTGAATGATACAGGATTTTTATTTAATGTTCAAGACATTCTGCCAACAAAACCTTGCTAATTCACACTAATGACTAGGAGACCTACTGCAAATTAATTGCTAATTGGCAAAATTCATTAAATGAACAAACACAATAAGAAATAACTGAAGAGATAGCCTCCCCAAACAGACTTGGTTCATTCATTTTTGTGTGCCATTCGGTTTTCACGATTTATGCTAATACTTTTAAGCATAGTTTATGTATTTGTATTTGAGTAAATGTATTTGAGTATATTTTTGAAGAGTAATGAAGCCTAAGCAATAGCAGAGCTTGCAACACAGTCCCCTGTTATATCTTACAGCATCACCACCTGGCAGGTAGAGACTGGGGATCCGCACTAGGAATGGAAGAGGTCCGCAGGATCTACAGACAGCTTCAGCTAGGTCCCACGTGTGATTATATCTATGTGGTCAACTTAAATATCCTGCTCTCCATTTGTCACCTCCTTCATAAGTGCTCCATTTCTGGTACTCACAAATTTAAAAATAAATAAATAAATAAATCCCACTTTTGTGCTGAAACCTTTTGTTTGGTCTATCACTGTCGTGGTTTAACCCCAGCCAGAACTGGGCAACCAGGACCATCCGGCTGCTTGCTCACTCCCCCCGCCAAGTAGGGTAGGGAGAAGAGGGAGAAAAGGAGGGGAAAGGGGAAAAAACCCTCATGGGTTGAGTTAAAGACAGTTTAATAGAACAGTAATGGAAAAGGAAAATAATAATAAACAACAGTAAAAGAATATACAAAATAAAGTGATATAACACAAGTTGCTCTCACCACCCAACGATCAGCTCCCCAGCCTGTCCCAAGCGGTGATCGTGGATTCCTGACCCCCAGCCAACCATCATTTATATACTGAGCATGACATTCATGGTATGGAATACTCCTTTGGCCAGCTTATCCCGTCTATGCTCCCTCTCAGCTTCTATGGGAAGCTGAAAAAGTCCTTGACTAACGTAAACATTACTTAGCAACAACTAAAACAATATGTGCTATCAACAATCTTCTCATACTAAACTCAAAACAGAGCGGATACTACAAAGAAAATTAACTCTATCCTAGCTGAAACCAGGACAATCACCCAAATACAAGGCTTTTAAAATTAATCAATGTTTATTTGGATATTTCACACGTACCCTCCCTGACGCTGCACTTCATTTTAATTCAATTTCGAGACAACCTTTTCCTTAAACTCAACCTTCCCCAACCCTAAATAATATGACTATCTTAAAAACTCCACACATCTGACCCGTATCTGTACAGCTATAAACTGCGGTTTTATGCACCAGCACCGGTATTGTTGTTCAGCATTATAATACAGCTCCTGACATTGAAAACCACCTTCTTCATGGATTTCAGCAGCAAGAAAACTTTCTCATTAGGCACTTTCTTCATGGATATCTTTAGAGTACTGAATTGCTTAGTGGGTTTCCGGGAAGGAGTGTTAAAGTTTCAGATGAAAAATGTTTTTTGCATTTTCTGGCTTAAGATGGGGAAAGAAGGTCAACCTTTCCCCGCCTGCATGGCTGTAGTCTGCAGGAGCGGCGAGCCTCCACTGCTGCACAGTTTTAAGACTCAAGGAAAGAACGAACCACATTAAGTACTTTAGTCTTAGAGCTCCGGAATTTAGAAAACCCCAACAGAGAAATTCAATTTCAGATATGAGCGTGCACATTTCTGGAAATCTGAAGTGCTTAACTGCTCAGAACTAAAGTGTTACAATGGAAGGCGGATGGGCAAATGCAATGGATATATGCAAAAGTTAGAAAAGTTTGAAATTGTACAGGTACTCTCTGGCTCAATGAACATACACGCTTCCCCTGCCCCAGCTTACAGCCATGGACCCCACATCTTATGTCAGTGCCTGCTGATCTGCCAGATTAAGATTTAGGACAGATAAAGAGTCATACTGCTATGTCATTTCTACTATGCTATCTAACACATCAAACACCCAGCGATCACTCTGGGATGGCACACGATTACCAACTTGCTCCCTCAATGAAGCTTAATGCTAAATAAACCAGTCTTTTAAGAAGAAAACATTTCTGTATTAACTATGTAAATGGTTATTTCTGTGTGTTTTTTGACTAGTTAGACATATTTCACCAATTCAAGTCAATTGTGCAAAAATATAAATTCTGTACTTGAATCCTCCTAGTAAATTAAACCAGTTTTACTTGTTAGAGGAATATGTCTAGTGAAAGCTTTGTCAAAGATGAGAGAGGCCAACACATCCCAGAGAAGCACAGCACAATCAGGTATATGGCAAAGCGGCAGCTCACTGATCCTATAAACATTCATGCCTCATTATGCATCTATAGAGCCGATTCAAGGGGTAAAGCTAAGAGATACTTCCTAAAGAAACCAAAGGTCCCAGAGCATCAATGTCTCAGCAGGACGGGTTTTCACCAGTGTAGGTAACAAGGTCTTCAAGGTTTTTATACCCTCCCGCTCTTTTGCCCCGAGGAAGGGGGTACGGATTGCTTTGACCCAGCACAAATGGCCTAAAATGAGAATGACTTGGAATCCACACAAATGATGGCTGATAACTTGGAAAGAGTCAGCTTTCTCCCAATTTGACAAACAGGTTGTAACAAGAAACGACACCTGAGAAGACAAGAATAATTCACACCTTGCCAGGACTGCCTGCCATTTAGAAGATGGTCATCTTCTGGCAAACAAAGTATTATCTGCCACTTACCAGCCCTGAGATTTCCTTGCCCTTAAATACATTTTGCTTTAAATATAGTGCAAGCCTGTAAAGCAAATGCAAAAGGACTACAGGAAGTGGTTTTTGTAGGGAAAAATAGTAAAATACAGAAGAAAGAACTGCACAGGATATTTTTACTGGAGGGTGTTTTATGTTAAAAGAACATCACCAGTATGACACTCTAGTGTTTCGCTTTAGGAGGTCTGCAGATTCCCAGATAGTCCTACACCTGCCTCTCACGACAGGCGCAGAAGCCAAGTTGAGACCTGTGGAGGTGGCTACAAGAAATGGAAATGGCTGCAGCCTCTGAGCTGCATCCGACTGATACAAATCAAGAGCACAGAAAAGTGTGCTATGATCACAGAGAGCGCCCTAAAACAGGCCACAGGAGGGGGAGCTCCCAGGACAGCTTCAGACAGTACAAGAACATTATGTAAACTTCCAGATCAAACACAAATCCAAGAAACTGTGGCAAAACATGCATCTAGTCTTGAATTGATGTTACTTTTCTGTTATTATTTAACAGAATTTTTATTTGTTATTATTAAAAAATTATTTGTTATTATTAAAAAATTATTATTATTTAACTGAAACTACACTTACGCAAATACAAAAAAAACCACAGTGACTAATTACACTCCGATCATTATATTGGTTACACTAATGAAAGAAAAAAGGAGTATGTATGGTGCTCTGCACAAGTTACATACAATCAGATTACCTGATGAATGACACCTGAGACTGTGTCACTATGGGCACACAAAGGCAGTAAAAGCTTCTCAAATCGGTCCAGGACTGGCAGACAAAGGTCCCCGAGGCCTCGTACTGCACAGACACCATTTAATACCTCACGATTCAACAGAAGCAGCAACACAGAGTGTCCTTTCCAGAACCACAACTTATTTTAAAAGACCCCATTACTGTACTCAGAGTGCTCTCTTTATACCCGAGAGCCTACTAAGGCTTTGGTCCAGATGCTCTCCCACGCCAAAGAGCTCCACGAAAAAGGTGACAGTAGAATTTTCTTTCAGCAATTTAATATTAACTGCCTTTCAGTTTAGCTAAGAATGAGAACGGAGGAAGAGAATTGTTGGATTCACTTTCTCTAGTTCATTCAAGATTTTGTATCCTTTGCTGTTCTCTTTAGAAATAAATACTCCAATATTTTCATCTTATTTCATTCTCTACAGGCAGGAGTTTGATTAGGAAATGCACCAGCACTCTCTTGGCCCTAATTAAAGGGTATGTAATACAACAAATAGATGGCAATGCCACAACACAAATTCGATCCAGCCCGCATCATTTGTTCATAACTTCTATTCACAGAAATGAGACTACTACTTTCCTTCCACACCTCTGTCGGGCTCCCCATGGAAATTACTCTCATCCCCTCTCTTGTAGAGTGCAAAGCATACAACTTCGCTAATGAAAAATTGCTAGCAGAAGCAACAAGCACATCTCAGCTAACTAATCCATGGGATGTTCAGATCTAGAAACATAAACTTTCCTACCTAATGAGGGTGTGCTGATCTCCATCAGATTGATGCCAGGTTGCCTTGGAGTGTAATCAATACAAAACAAATAAATTATTAATCGCTCCAAGTAATTAAATTTATCAAATCCAAATAAAAATAACTGATATTTTATGGAACTGCTTCCAAAGCTGAGCCTCTGAAGGGACAGTATTGATCACAGGAGGACAGACAGATGTTTCACATGTTCACAGCCGATGAGGTCTGGGTTTGCATTAATGACAGGGAAGGAACAGAGCCAACAGCCTCTGACGTAGAGTAAACAGGCAGTGTGCTTGGCCATTTAATTGTGGGTCAGATCAAATATGGAGAATAAACATGTCTAAACACATACATACAACCCCATCTTCCTCTAGAAATACTCACCTTGGAGCTGTAGTAAGCACTTGTTTCCCACTCCAAGAAAAAAAAAAAATGGAAGAGAACTCAAATACACGCATTCTCCCCACAGCCACAGTAAATTCTGACTCATTAATCAGTGCTAAAAAAAATGCTCAGCAGGCTAGTAAATATTTAAAAGCTGGTGAGCGTGAATATTTGAATCAATGGGTACTAAAGCTGTACTTGTAATTTTCCTTCCTCTAGTCTTGTCAATTGGTTCGACTGGCAAATTGTCTACAAGATCCCAGTTAGCAGAAGGAGTCAGGCTGCTGGCTGAAAGCCATTTCTGAGGGGAGGTGGCCGGCTCTGAATGACTAAGCTGGAGCATCCCTCAGTCACTTCTGCCAACTGAGATATCTACAAACTCCTTTTCCCCCCCGGAGTTTTGTTTTGTTTCCAGATAAGACATCACTCAATCAATTCTCTTCCAGTTCCTTTGTTTCCCAACCCATGACAACAGAGCAAGGACACAGACTTACACCTCAACATGCAGGAGTGGGGACAAACATCCACCCTTTTCTATCCGTCACCTTCCTTCTTATAAGCACTGCTGCAGCAATTCAACAGCATTAACGAAATCATAACTTATAATTCACAGATAAGGATGAGAGAGAAGATGAGCAACTTAAAACACACTGAAGAGGTGTTAAATATGCCCAAGTCAAGTGCTCTGAACACAAAGTCAAAGGTTAAACTTAAAAGAAAGCTGAACACAACACAGTACAGAAACACTACGGTGAATTCAAAACAAACTCAGCTCTGCCCTACAGAAGCAACACAATGCCTAGATCACAAACACGCGGTTATCGTTGGTTTGTTTGGGTCCTGGAAAAGTTCAACAGCTCCCATTTTCCTTTCCCTCAGGCAGATCCCCAGCAAAGCTTTCCTTCCTCATAGCTCCCTGCTTTCCCTTTAGTCTCTTCCTCTCCTTTCCCTGTACAAACTCCCTATCCATCTCTCATTTCCCCTGACTCTTTGGCTGTCTGCCCTCACAGCTGAGCAGACCTGGTATAACAGGAAGTTTTCCAGAAGTAACGCTTAGGATTAATAATACATTCCTGGTGTTATTTTCATAACACTGTTTTACTAACAGCAAAGGTCTAAAATGCCTTTCAAGAAACTCATGAAAGGCTTACCCCCTTCCAAAACATTTGCTACTGCCTCCTGTTCTCAGTGGCACCAAGGCAATACACTGCCTTGAATTAAGACGAAGCTTTTCATAATGCCCAGCTTCCTACTGCCTTAGAGAAACTTGCAGTCTGTGCTGTCAGGAGGCAGAGGGGAAATCCCATGCAGAGCAAGGGCACGGGGGCTGTGGCCTTCTTTGCCTGTGGCCACAGCCCCATGGAGAACAATGGGAGACTGAAGCCATTGTGATAGAAGGCAGCTTGTCGAACTCACTGGAGAAGATTACTCTTCAGCGTCTGCTGAAGGAGAAACTTTTGGTTATGAAGAATAATGGCCGTAAGTAACCATTAATCCTAGGGCGGGTGGAAAAAAAGTCTTCAAATTCAGTCTGTGCATAAGATTTTGTAAGCTTTAACGACAGGGGGGAATTTGAAAAAGCCAGGGCTATTGTCACAAAAACCACTGGGAACAAATTAAGTTGAATACAGATTGCTAACTTTTCCTTTGAGGACTCATTTCTATAAATTAACTCAAGCTTTCAGACTAATTGTAAATCCTCAGAGGAAAAAAAAATATCTCTAATCAAAGAGTAAGTGCTGTTATCCTGGGGATGATATGGTACATTTTTCACACGTGACAGAGGTTGTGTCCCTGATCTCAGTGCAAAATTCAACCTCACCTAAATATGAAGGCGTAAAGCGAGGTAGCAAAGTACAAAATAAAAGAGGACAATAGAAGCCCCTACGTGAGGAAACCTTTAGGTCCTCAGGCAAAAGAGCTTACTGCAGGATGTCACAAGCCTTTAGAAATCACTTTCCAATGTGCTCGTGGCAAAACACCTTACGCTGGATGTTGCCAGAGTACAAGTTTCCAGCACAGCATCACAATTCCTCATTTAGTCCTAGCTGGCTCCCACCCTTATCAATTCCACACCACTGGTGTGGAGAGGGTTTGCCACTTAAATCCCACAAGTGAAATAATTCAGATTAGCATGGATTGTCAACTCTAGACCGCTTAGCAGTTCAGTATCTCTTACCAGTTCAAAAGGCCCATCCTGACCTCATGTAATTAATTCTCCCCATCACCCATATCTGAAGCAAGTGAGTCTATTAGCTCCCATTTTAAAAACTGGATACTGTGGGCTGAAAGTTGCTGAGTCAGACTGCCATGCCTCAGCTTATCACTGCATTTTGTGAGCATTAAAGAAAACAGGGAGAAGCACGTAGCACCCATTTTCACAAAGGCTGGGATTTGAATTGCCTGTTTGGCACACGAAAAGGTTGCTGGCTTTGCCAGATGGTTCCATCACTGATATGTTATTGCTCAGCTTCTCTTCCAGAGGGAGTATAAAAATAGAAAAGATCAACCATCACTTATTAGTTTTCAAAATCCAAATCAATCTCCATAAATTACTCTATTTATCTTAGTGCCGGAGAACACATCTGCCACATCTCCATAAATCTCAACACATGCACTGCAGTCTTGCCTGTCACTTGCCTTTGAATTCCTCAAGGCTGTAGCCCCTCACTCAAACAGGTAGCCTGCAGATGGGTGGCACTTGTACACTAAAGGGGTCCACCAGCAGTGACCTCGCTGGGGCATAGCGCTTCTAATGAGCACACGCACCCATATGTTGAAGCGGCACGATCCCAAACACATTTCTATTAACAGCCCCAGGGTGTTCCCAGCAAGATCTGAAATGATTCTGACATCAAAAGAAAATCCCACAGAACGTTCTTTAAAAGTGACCTAGAAAATTACCATGCCAAGGGAGGGCGCCAGGCAAGGAACCTACTTCTCCACCTTTCCTGCAATAAAGCAACTAAGGATTATTTTATTTGTCCAGAAAAAAAAAGCACTGGTACTGGGCAAACAGGATTTTGCTATCAAAACGCCTCTGAAAACACTCAGTCAGCTAGGCAGGTTTAACTTACTTGGTATCCCAAAACCTGTCGCTAAGAGACAGGCATCAAGTCTTGCTGATAAAACAGCAAGAAAAGTCTTTTCTCAGGGGTATCTGTGTGAGAGAATGAACTAAGGGGCTTTTCCCCAAAATATTTTCTGAAGGTAATGGAAATGAGGCGGCTAAAAATTGTATGCGTTTATGTGTCTGTCTTGTTTTCAAGTGACAACCTGAACATCCAGTTCTTAAAAGCACCTCTTACCTATTAACACATGCATTCTATGAGGCCTACAACGTTTGGCTGTGAGCTCCGTTTGGACTAGACAGCTCCATTTGGGTCCATCACATGTGTCTAACAGCAGAGCGGGAACACCACTAACAAACACCAGCAAGTTCAGGTGCCCCTGCAAGGCGAGGAGCTGGCTTTCACTGAACCAGCATTCCAGGTTTCTGAGTCTACACATTTATGGAATTCCTTTCTTATTTTAGAGGCAAGAACTTGACTTTCTTTAGCTATAAAAGGAGAACAGATGAGGAGACAGACAGGCAGACTGAAAGACATTAACAGAGGTCCCAAGGGACCAGGACAACAGCCTACCCTTTGGCTTCGCAGCGTGACACCTGCAGATTTGAAGTCAGGAAACTTGATGCCAGCAGTCTCAGGAACAGCCTGAAAAGAGATCGAAACAGGATGTGTTAATGGAGGAAACACAAGATTTCATATAGAGACTATCTGATGGGAAACACTGTTTCCTATGACAGAGAACCACCTGCCACAGTCACATGTCAGAGCTGAGGTAAGAGGAAAATCCCAAGCAATGGGATTCAGTGGGAAAATCCCAAGCAATTCACCGAGAAAAACACTCCATCTCAAGGTATCTTTGGAGAGCTCAAGCATTTTTGCTTGGTTCGTTTAAATGCACCACTCTACACAGAGACTTACACCCCTCCACACAAGCATAAACCCTAACCCTAAATGCTACTCTTTATACTACCATATGCATACTTGCACAATATCATCCTCATTTAACTTAGGCCCATTTCACTGATCAAAACAGCCCAGTACTTCCCTAAATCTTGGCTTTTGACTGCAAGTCCTCTAAGGAACAAGCTGAGAAACCTCTGATGTGTACAGACATGAGCCCACTGATGAGGATGTAAGGACTGCACCCCTCCAGGGAGGCCTGCTGTTTATACATGTTTTGCCATTTGTACACTTGTTAGATAGTTTTCTTTCTTCCCCACTTCACATTTTAAGCACAGCAATGCAAGGTAGCAAACTTCTGATGCTACCGCTGCTAGAGAGTAGAGCATTTAGTTGCTTTTCAACAAAATGGAAAAAAAAAAATGCAATCCCTTAAAAATGTGTGCTGCTGAGCAAAGCACAAGGTGAGCAAACTGAACTTTTAAATGCTTAAACCAGGCTATCTGCAGGGCCCTGTGCACTGAATGATGTGGGGTCCCCTGAATGGGTCAGCAATACTCATGATTCAATCTAATAACAGCCACAATCTGCAAAACGCATGCTCAATCACGCTTTTCCTAAAGGAAGAGTAAGCTCAAATCTCCCAGTTTCTTTGGAGACAGCGTTCACCTTGCTGCTCCCACATTTCTCCGCGGAGAGGCTCTGCAGCCTGCTCTTTGTTCATTCCAGACAGGGCTGAGACAACCAGGGCTGCCCCAAGATCACAAGAGAAGCTGAAGGACAGTGACTCAATTCCTCAAGTTCCCTGCCAATGACTCTTACATCTCTATCAGCTATCTCTATGTCATGGTCTTGAGGTTGCACCTTGCAAACCGCTCTGCATGGCCAGGCATTAGGATTTTTTTTCAGTTTTCTGTGGTCAGTCCAATAAACCGAGGCCCCAGGAAGAGATTTCTAAACATGACCATGGTGGAAGAAGTATTCTCTACCTACCAACAGGGCGGATGAACTTTTAAGGATCACTTTGATCTTGGGTAGGATGTAGCCTCCCTGCTTGGATTATTAGAGATAAAAAAGGCTACAATCAAAATCCAATCCTCTCTGCTTCCTTTGGATGAAGGCTGGCTTTTAGACTCCCCAAACTCTGCCCCCCTGCCTGTTGCTGAACACCCTGACACAAGCAGTGAGGGGAAATCAGCGTCGTTGGCTGAGCCAAGACAACTCTGACTGCACTCGGCGCATAAGCAATTAAATAGGTTCTTTTGCCTTGCGTGCCTGTACATGCTGTAAACGCTTCAACCTCAATTGACTCTTTGGTAAATGATTTTCCTTTGTTGAAATGATGCTGATGCAGCTCCCGATTCAAATTCTTAGTTAAAATGCAATTTTTTTCTTAACACTTCCCGGCTATAGTTGGTAATTGACTCCTAATGGACTCTGTCATGGTTGAAATGATGCTAGTGCAACAACAGAAACTGCTTCTCTGTCCACGCTGGCGTGCCTATGCACTATATGCCTGCAGACAGGCACCAGCCACAGGCAATATTTAGGGCTGGACTCCCTCACCTTGCCATCCTCAGCTTCTTTCCAGCCTCATTCTCCATTGCCACCATTTTTCCATTACCACCAATGATGAGCTGCTTTCTTTAGAGGGAGATATGCCGGCCACTGTTGAGTTTTACCAGATCAACCCTCAAGGGAATTCAATGCACAGGGTGCCCTGTGATATATTAATTACACAGAGGGAGGGAACCAAAACAACGTTTTAAGGAAGTGGTGGCCATTAGGCACACTTCATCAAGTAATAACTGTCTAGCATTCACTGCTTCTCTCCCCTCCCTGCACAGACCCTTCTGGAGGACAATGACACAAGAGCTCTCTGTTCACAAGGTGGAGGGACAGGAATTCCCAGGCATTCACTGGAAACATCTGAGATTTTGTGACAACCCTTTCCTACTGAAGGTGCTGAATTTAGTTCAGTCCACGTTGTCCGCTTTCCAGAAAGGGAAATTGAGGTAACATCAAATGTGAATTGAAACCTGTGTTCTGCGCTCCTTAGACTTTAGCTCGGCTCAGGGAGAAATAAGAAGCGATAGCTCACGGAATACAAGAGTCCCCCAGCAGGACTGTTCTGATCACAGCTGAGGATCAGGAGAGGGGCATGTACTGAGCTTGGGGAGATGCTGCTGAGACCCAGGAGTGGCAAACGAAAGGCAAACCTGGACTAGAAAGAGAAGGCAGGTGAAAGATAACGGGTTTGTGGGGTAACTCTGCACAGCAGTACCAGAATACACTTGGGAGAAGCAGGGAGACAGATGCTTCTCCTTGCCATGAGCCACGAATGGCTGGCATTATTTCATCCCATTTCTCAGAAAGGGAAAGGGAAACAGGACTTAAACCAGCATTTTTCAAATGGGAGAGAGGACTCTGACAATGGCTGCCTTAGACCAATCTGCCTTTCAAAAGACAGAACTGAAAAAGCATTTGCCAGAAGGCAGCCAGCACCTACTCCCCTGAAAAGAGCAGAGGGCCTGACCCCAGTAGTACTGCTGAAGGAAACACATTACCAGCCAGAGCTTAAGCAGGGGAAATAAATAAATAAATGTTTACAGGCTTCTCTGTCTCCTTCTTCTGTGGCAGCTTCTTCTTGGGAGCCTTGCGCTCAGCACGTCTCTGCTCAGTGGTGGTGTCAGCAGCTGTGATGAGCTTCTGCAGGTCCTGGGTTCTCTTTTCTCTCTCTTTCTTCCTGGTTTCGATTTTGCGGAGCTCCTGGATGAGGTATTCTTCTTCTGCCACCTGCAGACCAAAGCACGTAAAGGCAATCAGAGCAGCAGAGGAGGCCTAGCAAGGCAAGGGGGCCATCTACTGATAACAACTCTGCTCTCGGCCAGCCTGGGAATGACTTGAAACTGTCCTGCCTAATATCTTGGATTTGCAGAGCACATTATGCTCCACAGCCTTACCCTGCAACTATGACAATGCCGGTCTACAAACTGTCAGGTACTGTATCACCAGCATCCATAAATGATTAATCCCACTGAATATACTGTAGTTGCAAAAGCAGTGTTGTGAAAAGCTGACTCCTCTCCCCAGATGTAGCAGGTGGAACCTAGAGTAGCTATGCTTAGTATCAGCACATCTGGGAATGTGGGAAGGACAAGCAGATTTATTACACGTATGAATTTGTCATTAGAGGGAACTACTAACAGAGAAGGATGCTCTCTCCCAGCCTTTTTGGGGGGACACAGTTCCTTAACCTCTAAACCCTGGGACCATTACACAGCTTCAACAAAGAGAACTAAACACACAGACTTACAGTCTTTGATGTTTTCCGGAAAGATTTTTACCCTACAGGAAAGAATTCTCTCCCCATGGGACTCAGGGATTCATAAGGACACTGATCTGAGAATTTGTTTCTATTCAGGGGAGTAGTACAGTAAGTGTCACACAGAAGGTATTGGCGGTTACCAGAAATCATAATTCTGCTCACCTAGCCCTCTCTCCTGCATAGTCAGATTTCTCAGTTATTGTCCTTTTGTATCCCTTAAAATGACATGAACTCAACAACAAAAGCAGTACTTAGATGTTGCTCTTTTCTTGTCCAGTCTTTCTTTCCCTTTCCCACCCTTTGGCCTATTTCATCCACCTACTGATTCAACCAAAAATCTTTTGGAGTAGTGATGGTCTATTCCCTGGGTTACCTGCTCTGGTGTCCTATTGTACAGCCTTTCCAGTTGTTCCTTCCTTCGCCTCTCGTGGCCAGCATCAAAGACCGGGATTTTCAGGTCTGTGCCCGGAGCTGCACGAATATTAGCCAGCTTGGCACAGATGTGATAATATCGTTCCTTCAGGTCCTCCACTGATCTTTTCTATGGAAGACATCACAGGAGCGCAACATTATGGAAGAACCAAGCAAGACCTTGTGCAGCAGCCAGCTAAGGACCACTGGCTGAAGGATGGCAGCGTATAAGACACTGTCTGGGAGGAAGATCCTTGCCAGTCCCAGTGCAATCACAGGGAAGGGGGAGTTTCTCAGTGAACTGCATGAATTAACTGTCATGGGTTCACAGCTACTGCTTTAAAAACACCCACCAGAGGGTCCAACAATACAGCAGTGAAGCACTCCCAGATAAAAGGCTGCAAGGATAGCTGTCTCAAGAGGAGAAAACCTGTGAACAGGAACCTGTGACAAAAGCACAGGAGGCCTCCTCTGAGCTGCTCCAGACAATGGCCATTCAAGCCATAACCAAGAAGGTATCAGCTGCAACAATTCATTGCCCATTGTTACACGGAATCTGAGCTGTGTTCCCTTACTCCAAGCACCGAAGGTGTTTGGGCTGCCCAGCTGGGCAGACTCTTCTTATTCCACTTTGCTACAGGTTCTTTACGTGAGTATTTCATAAGGCAAAATAAGCACCAGCATTTGGAGCTGTTCTGTAAGAGTCACTTCATTCCCCTGTGTCACCAGGAGGCATGGAACCATCAGTTACAAGAGATTTACAACAACAGTATTGCATCTTCAGACCATTGATGGTCCCTGTTTCACAACAGAAATGACAGAAGCCTGCACTGGGTCAGACCACAAGTCAGGAGCAGCACTAAGGAAAAATCCCAATCCCCAGGAACCGTTAGCAGATCCTTCTCCCAGGGCCTAGACAAAATCCAAGACACCTATCCCACTCAGCTAAACAAACTCCCCAGCTGCCTTATCTTCAAGGACCAACAAGTTGTTCTCCTGGCAGGGGCAAACCTTCTAACTTTCTAATAAAACACAAAAGGGAATGAGCACAAGTCACAGTGGATTTAATTAGAAACAAAGCAAGCAGCAATGCCCTGTGCTGGAAATTCAATATTCCTTGCTGCCAATAATTCATTATTTTCCCCTAATTAAGTTGATATAAAGGGTAATTTGGTCTTTGCAGTGCAGCAAGCCCTGCACATACTGTAGCAGCAGGCTGCTAGAAGCACCTTGGCCTCCGGGACTCACCTTGAACTGCTGGTGATCATAGCGGTCATGAATCACCACAAAGCGCAGATCAAAACGCCGAGCCAGGTCAAAGAGGTGGTCTGTTTCAGCTTTGGTCCACGCATCATCATGGAGATACATCTGGTACTCCTGCTCCGAGTAGACAGGTACCTGCACTGTCTATGCGGAAAAAAGGAAAACATGGTAGTGCTCTTGCAGTACTGCCCTTCTCACTGACAGCTGGTGAGGGATGATATACCTGAGCCAAGAACAAGAGCAGCACAGTGACAGGAGGGGGCTGACAGGACCCCAGAACATGGGTCCTGGTTGGAAACACGATGAGCAGGCAGAGGACTTGATAAGGAGTAATGTGTGATCTCAGGGCCACAAACATTCTGGGGATCCTAGCAGGAAATACTGCCTGGGAGGCTGAAACCTATTTCAGGTGGCTGACCCAGGCAGAGGTCAGCAACCCACAACCTGACAATAGGTTTCAAAATTAGCAAGCTAATGTGACACTGAAACCAAGGTTCAGCCAGCCTCCCTGCATTCCTCCCATACAGCAGCACCAATACCTTGACATAAACTGCTCTGACAGTCGACTATACTTGGGTTGGGACACGCTCACTTGTACAGGGAAGAACGGGAAAGGCAAGGAGCGGCGGTTCCTAACATTTAGCACACGTTCTGCTTTGATACACAACGCACTTCTTTCATGTTTGGTGCAGACCGAACCATGAAGATCTGAAAGACTGGGTGCTGTACAACTGAGGGCCATAGACTTGGCAAACAACTTTGTCCCTCCCTTCCTCATCCACCCTTTCTCCAACAGAGCCACAGGGCCAAATGACAGTCCAACTCTCAGATTGTCCCAGGTGTTGAAAAGGTTCAACCCACACCACTGTCCCCAGCCTGGAACTGCTCTGCAAGGGCTCTAACCAGAACACAAGTGTCACATGAGTACTAAAGCAACAGTAAAAATACTTGATGTATTAGGGAAAGTCCTAGTGCATGGTAAAGCAAAAGTACAAACAAGCCTGCGCTTTCCTCCCTCACCCCCTTCCACCACTCCTGCACTGGAACTTTGCTCAGCCTGAGGAGGTCCTGCCTCCACAAGAAAACATGCGTGCATGCAAACAGCACACGTGCTTCAACACCTCCATGCCCTCCCGAGTCCTACACCGGAAGAGTCATTCCCATGAACTCCACACAGCTCAAAGTAGCATTTCTGAGCCTTCAAACTACAGCCTCTTTAGGTGTACTGCCCTTCTTCCATCACTTTGACACAGAAGCTTAAAGGTGAAATGTACCTCTTGGGGATGCACTGCACCTCAACCTTCAATTACCACCTCCACCAGGAGAAAAGCCATCCTACTAGACACCGTAAGGATGTCCCATGTACATCATGAAAAGAGCCAGCAGGGCCCTCTGCAGTGGATGGAAGGGAAGGTGGCAGATGCCTGATCAGAGAAGAGAATGGGACAAGAGCAAAGAGCAGTCCCCAAAACACCTCCTCAGGCCCACTCATGTCTGCTCAGGTAAGAACCGCTGACAAGTGAGAAGGTGGGAACTCATCAGATGGAAAGCTTGAGCCAATCACAGGATGACTCTAAGTTCAAATGCAACATAGCCATAAAAATGCAAATATGACCCCCAGTGAGGGATTTCCAGCAGAAACTGGCAGAGTTTCAGTTGCACAATAAGACCTTGGCAGGAATACCAACTACAACTCTACTGACCCCTGTTCAGGAAAGATGAACTGAAATGGGAACAAGTACAGAGAAGAACAACAAGGATGAGTAATGGGGTGGGGAGCTTGTCTTCCCACAGCAGATTGCAAGAGAAAGGAGCCTTGCAAAGGAAGTCTGAAAGGGAATCTGACTGCAGGCTTCAAGTATGTTAGATGGAATGAAAGGAATACCCACAGGAAGAAAAAAACAACTGAAATAAGAACAAAGAAATTGGCTTGCAAAGAAATGTCGATTTAACATGGAAAATTTAACATGGAAATGAGAAGTGGAGCAGAGACAGTGCGGAACAGATTCCCAAGGAAGGACAGTGGCAGGAAAACCCAAGTGTTTTTCAAAAGGAACTTGATCCATTTATGAAAGGGACTGGATGGTGCAGGGCCCGAAAGAGCCAAGAAGGGGATTCAATGGCCCAGAAAACCCCTCTCAGTCCTGCATTTCACACTATAAACTCACACAATGATGGGCATTAAATTAGCTGAAACTGCTCAGGAAAGATCCTGGAGCCATGAGACAGTCCTGTAAAAACATCAGCACAATGTCTAGTAGTGGTGAAAAGACAAACTGAACAGTAAAAATTATCAGGGAAATAAAGAGAAACACAGCCAATGTACAAACCCGCCATGCTTCCCTAAGTGAAACACTCACTGCTAGTCCACCCATTTCAAAAGAAATTATATTTGAGAACAACAAGGGTGAGACAGGGCACAGAAGGGCAGATATATGTCCAATTACGGAATACATGGTACACAGCAAGGACAATTTACTGCATCATGCAACACAAGATCTCAGAGGCACAAAACGAAACCCCGAGGCAACACTTTAAAATGAACAGAAGAAAGCACCTTTGCACACCATACAAAATTAACCTGAAGAACTCATTACCACGGGATATTCACAAAGCAGCTTTTTGCCCTGAACGTATCTAGCAAGAATTATTAAATACAAATTCCAAGTTAAGAAATCCTTAAGCCAAAGATCACCAGAAGCTAGTAAAAAATGCTCTGTATTTGCCCCATTCTCATGCTCTTTCTCTAAGCCTTTACTAAGGGTAGCAAGAAACAGAATATCTACTGAGAGAGAGGCCTTTGCTCTGACACCAGTGAAACTGCTTTTATATTCCTATTTCACATCCTGGATCAAGGCTCAGTGTACACTGTGAAACCTAAGTTTACATTTTGGATCTCGCAATGAAGAGGAGGGATTTGGTTTGGAGACTGGATGCACAGAGAAAAGGCAAAGCAGCTGAGCAGTGGTGCAGGAGCTGGGTTAAAGAGCTTGAGCGACCAATAGGGCAGACTACCCAGGAAAATGGGCTTATGCCAAGGGGAGGAAGAGATTTGGGCAGAGGTATCAAATATGTGAGATGAAACTCACAGAAGAGTCTGGAAAAGTAAATAAAATTCCTCTGACATAGCAAATATCCGCAAAACTCCTCATCAGTGCCTTCTACCCTCTCAACTGCAGCTCCACATGGGTAACAACTTGCTCGTAATATTATGCAATTGTGCATGTGCAGATGGCAGAGGTCTGTGCCACTAATCTAAAGGTTGCAGCCTTGCTGAAGGTTCTTCTGTCTGTCAATTCACAGTACATGATAAAGTTAAGGAAACGAGAATCGCATAATTACAACACCCATGTGTGGCCCCCTCTGATAAACTCGGTTGAACTCAGCCAAAAACTGTTACAGCAGTAGAGTCTTAGAGACAATTACACTCCCAAAGTTTCACTCAGACAGCTAGGTAGGTGCCTTGACTAAGTGAGTCACGCTTCAGACTTCCACCCTAGACATCAGAGAAGAGATACCACAGGAGGCTCTTACCACTGTCCCAGCAAGATGACAAGCATCAGTCAGAGCCTGAGCCTTCTAACATATAAGGTCAACCAACCACTTAACTCTGCAGGAAGCCAGGCTTTGTTAGAGCTGATGCTCTGTGGGTTACAAACCTAAAATGTTGTATACAGTTACACGCAAGCAGAGCTTTTGTGGAATCGTGTTAGCACGCCCTTTTTTTTTCCCCCTTCAGATTTGCATCATGAAGAGGGTTAAATTACATTATGGAGGCACCCTAACTCTGTTCCTTCCTAACTTTGGAGGCCCTGACTTTGAAGTATAAATCTTGATGTAGCTTTCTTCATGCATACACATGAAAGCCCCAACCACTCAAAGCAGATACATCTGGGACAAAAGACAGCAGGAGATTCCAACAACACATTGTGACAATTTAATATAAGATGCAAAGAACAGGGTACTGCATCACGCTGATACCACAAGAGCAATTGCAGAGGGAACACAACGTAATTCAGCATCTGTGCTGGCTTCTGGCCAAGAGGCCGCAAGCCAGCTTTTTGGCCACAAAGCTCAGGTGATTTTTTTCATACTGGGCAAAATAACAAGACTTACAACTTTAAAGTCCCACTCAGAAGAGAGTATCTTTTACTACCTAGAGCCTTTAATCACGTGGAGGATGTTGGTTAGGAACTGAATTAGACGGCAGAGTGCCTGCTTACCAAATCAATGACTGCACACCTGAAACACAAGGGACTCTAGCAAGCTCTGATCTCATACTGAGCCCACTTAGCTTGAATGATTTGGAGACATCATAGTCTGTGGTCACGTGGCTGCAGGCCACGCTGCAGTTTAAAATGCAATCGCCAAATCTAACTCAGTCTTTGCTTGTTGAAAGAACCAACTTCCTGTCTGGACATTCAAGAAGTTGACTGAAGGGTATTTTCCAGCCGCTATTTATATACTTTTGTTTTAAAGCACTCCCACTTACTTTATTGAACCTGGCAAAAGGGTAGTCCTTCCCTTCCTCTGCTGCTCTCCTCCAGTGGTAGAACATCGCTCCATCTTTCCTCGCAGGGTTGGTGAAAGGCATCCACTTCCAAGGCCGGACTTTCTTGGACCCCAGTTTTGCTTTGACTGTTCGATAACCCTGAGTTGTATCACTTGGCAGTAGTGGAGGTGCATCCCTGTGGTGGAGAAAAGCACTGGCTGATGAGAAGCAAGAAGCAGGCCAGGACAAACTCAAAGAGATTTCAGACTCAGCGTGGGATCTGCCACTACAATGTTTAGTGTGGGAAAACCCGAGTTTAAGCTTTATTCCAGGTCTTGCACTTCCCAGACTGCAATGCTGCCCACATCAGAGGACAGAATACTCAGCACGGATGGGCTTGAACAGAACCATCTGGAAAGCAAACTGTGCAAGAGACCCCTGGGGCAAGGGCACAATCCATAACAAGCTGAAAAACAGGCCGCAGCAGAATTCTCTTTGCAGAAATAAAAGCAGGTGCTATTCCCAGTTGCGAATAAAAGAGAATTAGATACAGAAGGGTGAGAACACTGCCTTGTCTGTGCTTGACTGTTGTGCCTGTATCCGTCTCCTATGCAGAGTAAACCCCTCCAATTCAGAAGAGAGAAGAGGGACATGGCCCATGACTGTCTAAGAGAGAAAGGCACAAGCATGGTCCAAGCACAAAGGGGAATCAATGTGGGAAGCAAGACTCCCTTTGGTTTCAAGAGGATGCTGCCCTGACACCAAAAGCCCAGGCTACCCCACAACCTGCACAAATGACCGTAAGCTCTTACTTTTTGTCAGAGTAGAGGAGTGCATAAACTTCTCGGTGCATTCCTTCTGGCCTCTTAAACGTCAGTGTCTCTGAAGATTTCTTGGATTTTTTCTGAAGCAAAAGAATTGCATTTTAGATGCAGAAGTAGCAAACCCTGAGGGAACACTGAACTACATAACCTGGCACCCTGTGATGGTTTTCACTTTTATCTGGTTTTAGGCACCTTGAATTTCTCCAGAAAAGTGCCTGTTCCTGGCAGAAGACACTGACAGACAAAACAAGCCCACTTTCAGTGATAGCACTCACCAAGACTCAGGCACTTCTTGTTTCTGATAACACACACTTGAATTCCAAGTTGAACATCTGGCTGTAGTTTTCAGGGGCTGGTGCACTAAGCCTTTTTTTACTAGGTAAGCACTGTCCTCACGTGAAGGTACTAATGCATTTAATTAAATGAGTCTCTACCTTTTAGAGAAGATAATAAGAAATGTCTTCCCACCCTCTCCTAGTTTTTGTTGCTATGTTCTGCAGAAACTTCAGTTTTTAGCAGTTGTGATCAAGGCCTTACAGTAGCCCCAAATCAAAACGACCAGTACCATCTACAAAAGGAAATCCCCATTCATGCCTCTGCTCTCCCATTTATACAGCAAACTATATTTTTTTTGACAAAGTTTCTTCATACTAGGAATTCTGTGCAGATGACTCAATCTGGCCTCTAAAACCTTGACAGAACTGATGGTTTCTAAGACACAGTCCACCTCATATCACATATGCAAGTTTATAAAGTAATCAGCTTTGGATTCAGGTAGATACAGTAGCAGCCACATTATCAAGGTACACTTTTTTTAAGTGGGACAAGTTTACTGAGTAGTCCGGAGCATTTGGTCTAACTGTACCATCTTAATAACTACTAGCCATGTGACTACTTTTAAGTATTTGTTTACCATACTGCTACCAACTTTTAAATCAGAATATTTTGCAATAGTAAAACTAACACTGTGTCATAAATTGTATTAAACCCATACAGTCACCTTTATTGAGCAAACTCAAAATCCCATTAAAAAAATAATAATCTATCAGGTTGGACTACAACTACTTTCCATAAAACTTCATGGCAGACATTCGTTATATTAGCACCTTTTCACTCCTAATCAAACACCTTTCTCCTAGCGTGTCCATCACTTTGCCCAGGAGCGATGTAAGGCCAACCAAGGCAGTTACCCACGGGACACCGCACTAGTTCAAACCCTGTTTGAACACAGGCTTCTGGAATTCCCCCAAAGTTCCCAGATTTATTAAAAGTTAATATCAGCAGGGCAGAGATCAGCTCAGCTAGCTCTTTTAGGAGCTGAGAACAAATTACTCGGTCCTGCTGATTTAAATGTTTTTATGCCTAGTAATTTTTATTTTAACATTCTCTGTCACTAATGGACTGGAAAGTACTTCACGGTTCTCCTGTGATTTAAAGACATCAATCTGTTTCTTTTCTAATTGAGAACAGATCTATTTCCTGAGCAAGGGCTGCACTATTATTAGCAATTTTGTTCTCTCCATGCGATAATGACTTATACCTTTGGTTTGATTTAGTTTCTGTATTTTGTAGAAATTCAGAATGTTTCACTCATGGCCACAAACAGCCTCCTGCACTCCTCCCAAAACCTCTCACTGCACCTGCCCATCCTCTGTGTTTCCATTAGAGTAAATCTGAGGAGAAACCCATCTTATTCTCTTCTCCAAAAGGGAGACAGACAGCCACCAGTACTCCTTCAGCTCTCTGCTAGCTAACAAACACATCTAAAGAACTCGCAATTCCGAACACTCAGTGGCACAAGACTGCAAGCTGAATCCAGCCAACAAGCTGCTCGCTGGACACACTATTCACCAACACAGGCGATAACTGCTGATTTTAATATTTCAGCTTTGAATTACTGAAATTCATCAGTTTTCAATCACACCGATTATACTGTGTGTCCTATCCTCAGCAAGGCAGTCATGAAACCACTGTGCTCCTCTTCAAAGACAAACATTTCATTGAAGGCAAGTAAAGGCACTCAGTAGGTACTTTCAGGGATGGGGTGGTTGTGTATGTTTGGTTTTGTTTGTTTGTTTTTTCCAAACAAATACAAAGTCTTTACTTCAGATCAGACCATCTCTGTACCAGAGAGCTCCTGGGGATTTCATCTCCCCCAGCTTGTTTCCAAGCACCTCCACACTTCATAACTACTCATGAACTGACCTTCCCAACACTTTGCAAAGCACAGGACACCGAAGACCTCACCTGAATTTAAAATACAGAAGGCAACAACATACCATAGCATATTACCACAAAGAACGCAGCACATGACAGCATACATCCTAAACAAAGCTTATTAACTTGCCCACGTTCCCACAGGCAACACACCCCAGTTCTCCCAAACCCATCACACAGCTTCCCCACACGGAAACCGCTCCCATGGTTTGAAGACATTTACTGTTCAATCAAGTCAGACTGTTTTTCTTCTAAAACAGGACTGTGTTATATTATTTCCGTCTGCCTGGCGACTAGATGGTAAATACACTTCACGCTTACTCCACAAAATGGTAATTTTAGAGATAGATGAAAACATTCTGGGGTGATGAAAAAGCTGGGGCCAGGCCTAGCTCACCAGAACACCACTTACACAGCTCCAGCTCAAATACTGCCCCAAAAGCCACGGGGCAATTAACTAAGAACCAGGAACCCATGTGCGGGGTCCTCCACGCATTTCCAGATACTCCTAGGAAACTCCAAAATAAATCGACTATAGTAGGAACATGCTTTATTCCATTTTTTTTCCAATATTCACCCCAGACACCACACGCAAAGCCAGTCAGTGCCTAGAAAACAAGAAGCAGCGCCTTAGGGCGTTTGCAGTTCACCTTATCCGAGTTGATGATATCCTTTTTGTTGATAGTGCCCGTATTCTCTGACTCCACGCCACCCAGCTCCAGGATGTCCCGCACATCTGCGCCCGTCGCCATCTCTCCGCCTGCCCGCTGCCCTCCTCTGCCGCCGTCCTGTCCGTCCTCTACAGCTCTGGGAGCGGGTGGGAAACAAGGGAGCCGAAGTTAGCGTGCACCTCCCCAGGGACATCCCATACACACACGAACAGGCATATGTGCGTATATATATACACACGTATACCTACATACATACACGCATACATGTATATATATGCATATATACACACACCCGCGCGTATCTACATATACACGCACAGACCCCTGAGCCGCCTCCCCATCCTCCCCAGGCCCAACAACGAGGCCTTGTACCCGGCCGGTCCCAGGGCCCACGCACGCCGAGTCCGCGGCCCGGAGCCCCGTGGCGGGGTCCCGGGAAGCCCGTAGGAGGACGGTCGAGACAAACCACAGCCGTGAGATCACGACACCCCCAAACCGAACCGCTCCCGCGCTCACTCACCCACCCGCGCCGGCTCCACGGCCACCGGGACGGTACGGCCACCACAGCGGCCCGGGCAGCGCCACTTCCGCTCCCGCCGAGAGGCGCACGGAAGTGCCCGGAGCCCTTTGGGTGACGCACCACTGGGGACGGGGTTGGGGGTGAGGGCGGAGGGTGGTGGGTTCGCGCCCCGCTCCCGGCAGATAGCGGCCGCCCCGGACCCGGCGCCGCCGGTGCTGCCTCCCCTGCGGCAGCATCCGAACCCGCTCGGGGCCGACATACCTCCTTCCCCGCCGCGGGCGGAGAGCCCGCGGCAGGCGGGACTCGCTGCCGCGCCAGGAGGTGGCAGCACAGCCGTGCTGTGCCCGGGCTCGGCTGATGTCCCCGAGACCGGCCCTGGGTCACCCCCCCACATCAGGCCGGCCCGAGGGTCACCCCGTGTGGGTGAGCAGGGGGCTGCAGGGCCTTCCAGGGTGCTCCCACCCCCGCTCCCCTTGCCCGAAGCGACAAGCCCGGGGCCAGCCCGTTCCCCCTGTTTGCTGGGCTCTGCCTGGGCCAGGGACAGCGGGGCCGTGGGGCAGGCCAGGGCCAGGCCGCCCAGAGCCCTGCCTTCCCGAGGGTCTTGGGGCTGACCCCCGTTCCCCGCAGAGCTCATAAGGAGTTTTGCCGTCTCCTCGCCGCCCGGCGGCTGTCCCACCCTCGCTGCCAGCCCTGCTGGCCTCGCCAGCGGCCAGCTGGCCATGCCAGGTGGCCATTTGCCAGGCGGGCACTGCACCATGTGGTGTGTTCAGGCTGCCCGTCCCGGCTTCGTTTGACAAAGCGTCCGCTCCTCGCCTTCACGCTTGGCAAGAAAACCCTCCGGAAGCATCCCAGAGTCGCAGCGCTTACCTGAGGCCACAGGGCAGACGGGAGTGAAAGTTTTATTTAGAGGACTGTCCCGTTTCCTCTTCCCTGTCGGAGGAAAGAGAGGGCGGAATGGGGAAAGGGGAAGAAATAGCAATGTGGAGCCAGGAGGGACTTCAAGAAATCACCTTCCTGCTGTATCGAGGCAGGAGCAAGGCTGCCTGGCAGAGGTTTGGCCAAAGCAGAAGGTTTTGGCATGGGGCACCGAGATCCATGGGGATCTGCCAGTCACCTCAGATAGCCCAGGAGAGCGGGTGCCCCTGAGAGGACCTCCTGTGCAGCAGCCCCAAGGTGAGATGAACCCCGCTGTGCCAGGGTGGCTCCAGCCTGTGCTGGAGTTGCCACCGTTCCCATCCTGCTGGCCATCCCTTTCCACGGGGACCTCACCACCACAGCAGGGCCCAGCAAGTGACAGGGTGCCCCAATGAGAACTGGTGACACCCCCAGAGTGTCATCTGTTGTCCCCGCTAATCAGTTAAGCCCTTTTCTGCCCCTTCCCACGCTGCCAGGGATGGCTTTTACCATCTTGGCCCTTCCTCCCACTAGGACAGAGCTGATCCCAAGGTTTCTCCTGTCCTGCTCATTTGCTCTCAGCTTTGCCATGTCCACCCCAGTCCTCCCCCCATCAGCGTGCCTGGCCATTCCTAATCATTTCTAGCACCTTTCCGTGTTCTTTTGCCGCAGCTGGCCTGGAGGTGGGGTCCATGCTCCCCCAAGATGGGTCTGCAGAGGGAGACAGGGCTTTCCCAGCGCTGCCACCTTGCTGCCTCACCCTGCTCTGCCTGCGCACTGGTGCTCCAGGGAGAACTTTGTAAGACCAAAGAAAGAGGATCTCTCTTTTTGCCCCTCACTGGCGGGTCGTTCACAGTCTAATCGTGTTGTTAAACAGCACTTACAGAAAAGGCAACCAGTATGGAAATAAAATCCAGAGACAGGTGGCCATTCAGTGTCACATTTTGATTACATCCCCCACTTTTGGGCCTGACCTGCTCAAGCTGAACTTCCAGCCGTATCCCAGACGGACTTAGCCCAGGCTCTGCCCCAGTACACGATGACAACTCACTCCTCTTCAACAAACTAAGCCCACAACACATTTTGAGCTACCCTCCCCAGGGCAGCAGCTTTTTAACCCCACGAAAGGTGGCGATTGTGGGCAGCTGGGTTGCGTTATTCACAGCCCGCCTCCCCCGCACCCTGTGAGTGGGGGTGTCACTGCGGGGCTGCATCCCACCAGCAGCTGTATGGACCTGCAAGCAAAACACATTAGCTGAGCGCTTCTGCTAACCTGATCAGCAGCAGAACAATTAGCACTGCCTTCAAAGGAAACCCAGAAATGTTGTTTCTGGGCAGCAACCGCTGCACCCCAGAGCTTGTACAGCCTTCAAAGAGCAAAGGGACACAGCTGGAGACCTTTGTCAGCCCACACACACCTGGTCCATCCTTGAGAGTCCTTCTCGGGGGCACGTGCCCAGGTCTGTCACCTCCCCAGAGCACCAGGCTTCTGCCCTGACAGGGCACAGGGAGAGCCCAGGGGATGCAGCAGGTTGGGGAAGGCCAGCAATGGCAGGGAGCCCAGTGCTCCTGTGCCCCAAATCTTCGTTAGGGGGACAGCAAAAGCCAGCAGCGCTGTCCTTTCACTGCAGCCCCATCACCCACCTCCTGCCATCCTGTGGGCACAGGGTGCCAAGCCTGGGTGACCCAGCAGCTGGGGGAGGGCTGTCCCCCTACATTTAGCCCTGGCAGAAAGGCAGCGCTGGCCCCCTCCTAGCCACAGCACTGGCCCCCTCCCAGCCAGCTGCCTGTCCCCCAGGGTCCTGGGGGAAAGAAGGATGCTCCTCATGCCCTTTGCCCATGCCCTGGCTGCCAGGCATGGCCAAAGGTGGCCCTAGGCCAGAGGTGTGCGTGTCTCCAGCCTGGGGCTCAAGGTGTTGCGTGTCTCCCAGCCTGGCACCAGCGGAGGAGGACAAGTGCAAACACTGCGGCCAGTGGGCCGGGAGGAGGTTATCTGGGGCCCGGCAGTGGAAAAACTCTCGGTGTGTGACTAAGGCACGATAGCACCAGGTGTGGGTCCAGGCAGGGCAAGCGAGTCGGGGAGTTATCGCTTCCCCGTGGGTTCAGGTGCCTGAAGCCAAATGTTTCCTAAGGGTGCGGTGACAGCCACAACCCCGTTATCACGGCGCCTGGCCCACCCCAAGCGGCGGGGACGTGGGGGCAGGCTGCTGGACCTACCCCCCATGGCAGGGATGGGACACTTCCCACTGCCCCACTGAGAAGAAGCACACAAGCCCTGGGAGCATCCTTCAGCGGGGATGCTCTGTCCCTGGGGACCCAAGCTCCCACCTTGCCTTGTGGCAAGGCAAGGTCTGTGTCAGCCCCTCCAAGAACCCCCAAATTGTCCCTCCCACCCCAGAGCACCCAGGCTGCATCCCACCTACAACACCCGCATCCCTTCCCCAGCTCCATGCTGTCCCCATGGACCACAGCAACGCCAGGGTCGAGCCCTGGGCAAGGAGCCCTCCGAAACCTGCAACACCACCTTCTCCCCACAGCCCCGCACCCCCGAGCCACCTCTGTGGGACCTGGTGGCTGCAGCATGGGCTGACACAAGCTGGGTCACCCCCAGTCAACAGAAACCCACCCGAGCTGCTCTTTCACCTCCGCCTCCAGCCATGAAACCCCCAGGGCCCTGCTCCTGATGGCAGGTGACTGCTGGGTGCCAGGCCACGCTGCGGCCATGACTCACTCCTCTGCCGGGAGGTGTTTCTCCATGCCTCGCTCCTTCCTTTCCCCGCTTGCCTCCCTGCTGCACCCCAAAGCCACAAGGTTGAGCTTTAAGGTTTGCAGGGGGGCTCAGGGTCCTCTGTGTCATCCTCCACCGTGGCTCCCAGGGGGCTTCTTGCCAGAGGTGACCAGAAAGAACGGACAGGCTGGTGGGAGGAGACACGTCCCAGAGCAGGGTCTGCATGGCCCTGGTGTGGGCACGGTGGTGTGGACATCACAGCATTGCCCTGCCAGCCAACTTTCCATCTGCACCGTCCCTACAGCAGCCCAGTGTGTGATCCAGGACCCCAAGACCTGCCTCAGGCTGGGCCAGCCATGGACCCAGGGGTTGTACGTGGGTAAATCAGCACTTCAGGAGCCAGCATGGCTTCCCCGGAGCATCCTCCTCTCCTCCGGCACAGGACACACTGTTAGTGCCACATCTCCTGCAAAGCAGGGTCTCACCCGGCTTGGCTGGCACATTTTGGGTCCCCGTGTGCCCCTGCCAGGCTGTGGCAAAGCACTTCCCAGCTGGCTGTGGGCACACAGACCGCAGGCAGGGATTGTGCCCCAGCCCTGCCTTCCTCAGCACTCCGAGGGTGTTTTCTTGCTGCCCTCATCGCTTTGCAGGGCAGGTTTTGCTGGGGATGGGACCAGGCTCCCTCCTCCAACGGAAAGTGCATCTTGGCCCAGGCAATTGGAAGAGGGTGTTTTTTATTAACAACAAATTAACTGTAATTGTCATTTCCACTCCTCGCCCAGGCAAAGTTCCCAGCCATGCCGGTCTCTGCAACCGCCGTGCCCCATCGTGTGCCCAAAGAAAGGAGCGCCTTGCCCCGGGCCCAGGGGAGCAAACCTGGAGCGGCTCTGCCTGAGGAAGGAGCCAAAACGCCTTCCCCTGGCTCTCGCCTCCATGTAAGGCAGCGGCAGCAGAGCCGGACTTCGTTCCCGCCCTAGCGCAGTGATGATGAAAGGCGAGGAAGAACTGGTTTGTGCTCTGATCTCAGAGCCGAACCTCAAAACAGCCACGGACCGTCACTCCGGCTCCCAGGATGCTTAGGGAGGACAGGACAGCAGAGCCAGCCTTTCCAGTGGGACGGGATGGTTGGAGAAATTCATCGTTCCCCTGGAAATAAAAATAATAATCATAATAAAAACACAAAGCCAGAGATTACTTATACGCATACAAACACGCAGGCACGCACTCTCTCCCCATCTGGCTTTGCCAGCCTGACTCATCGCTAATTCAAACAGCCCACACCTTTCCCTCTCCCTCTCCCTCCATGTGACATTTTGAACAAAACTCTGGGGAAGAGGCAGCAGTTTTGCTCCGGCCACCCCACCGGCATCAGATCGTTGCCTTTGGGTAGCGAGGGTCCCAGGAGCAAGAACACCCCTGGTAGCCCATCACAGGTCACTCGTGTCCCAGCACAGTCACCCCCACGCAGGTACCTCTCAGAAAGTGGGGCAAGCGGAGGATGGAGGCGTTTTGGCTGTGGAAAGGACAAGTGATTGAGCCTGGTGGATCTGTGACACCTGTGGATGCAGTCCCATGATCCCATGCCAAGCTGCTGCCACCCTGCCTGGAGACACCCACGCTGTTGTACCTGCTCAGGGCAGACCCCAAGGCTGGGTGCTGGCTCCAGGACACTCAACATAACCCCAGGACACTTGTCACCCCTTGGGGAGGCATCAGTCCCACTTTGCCCTTCCTATCTCTTTTTCCAGTTTGACTCTCCATAGCTGCAAGCAGGAAACCAGGAAGGAGCGGGATCAGCCCTGCCCAGCCCCTGTTCGAAGCACAGCTACATCCCATTTCCGCTTGCGGGGCAAGAAACCTCAGGGCATCCCCCAGCCCTGGCCAGCCGCCTGGGGTTGCGGTGGCAAGCACGGGAGGAGGAAGCCACCACCACCCTGGGCCAGGGCACCGCACAGACAGTACAGCATGCTCCCTGCACTGCCAGCATGGTGTCAGGTCCGGACACGTCCCAGCCTTCAGAGGGATGCGTGCATCACAGGTAATCAGCCGTGGGAGGGAGGGATGGAGCCAGACCTGCTTGCTGAGCTTGGGACCTGCCAGCACGCTCGTGCTGAGTCACCACCTATTAACGCAGGGAAACCTCAGCACCTGAACCCCGCCAAGCTGCTGGGCCACCCCCAGGAGGACAGCAGAGACAGCACACAGGGCTGGGCAGCTGCCACCAACCTCCCGGTTGTGACCACAAGGCCGGTGCCACAGTGCTCCTGCTGCAGGGGACAGCGGGACGGAACCGCTCGGGAGGAATACGGGACCAGCGAGGCTCCCGGTACAGTTTCGGCTGCCATTCCCCTCGGCAGTGACTCACCGCAGGACCAGTCACGCCATCCCGGTGCCGCAATTGCCCCATCTGCAGATTAGGGAAACTGAGGCACGGGGAAGTGGGGTGACTCAAGAGCTGTTGCACAGGAGATGCTGCTCAGATGCCGAGGCTTGGGCGTTCCCCATCGATCCTCCGCAGCTAACTTAAGCAGAAATGAACATCGATGTAAATATTTACTGACAAGCCAGCCCAGCCTCACCCTCTCCTCTTAGAAGAAAGCTTTAAAGTAAACTCTCCTGGCTCTTTCATGTTTACATCTTGTTTATTTATTATACAGCAGATCACAATATTTCAACAGTTTGCATATAAAGAAAAGTAACATTTCGGAGTGCGAGAGACCTAACGTGCCCAAGCAGAGAAATGTTAATTAACAATATACACAGACGGGAACAGTGCACTTCCCAAAGCCGAGACTCATCTGTGTTCCCAGCTGGAAGAAAAAAATATATTAAAAAAACAGAAACATTATATATTACTGCTTTGTTTAATTTACAACTTGCTTTGCAGAAGCTGCACATAAAAAGACTCATTTTCTTTTGAGTTCTTTTTTTTTTTTCTTTTCCCTATATGAAAGTTTCAAGTATAGCAGAGACCTGGGCATTCATAGCTGGACTCACTGTCCTTTACACACTAAATTTAAAAAAGCAGCATGGGGAAGGCAGCTGCAGCAGTACCTGGTGTCATCCTGAGGGGAAGAACATGACAAATGAAAGCAGATGAGAGCCAGAAGAGCCATTTTAGGCTCCCAAGCAGAAAACTGTGGGAATGGCCAGGACGGGACTCCTGTCAGGGTCCCAAGCTGGCAACGGGAGCATCCCTGCTCCCTTTGCAAGGTGACACTGCACTGCCAACCCCTGCAAACCTTTATAGCCACGAGCCACAGTCAGGTCCCACCTTCGTCCCATCCAGCCTGGGCTTTTGGGTCAGGAAGTTTGTTCTGATGGCCACAACCGAGAAGACCAGCAATCCACTTCCCAGCACTGTGACCCACACACCCAGCGGGCGCAGGTTTCTGGCCAAAACCTGGCCGGAGTCTGCCACCAGAGTCCCTGGAGCCAAGGGGGTGCCAAGATCAGGGGAGGAGGAAGGTTTTTAAGCTGATGCCAAATACAAGCCAGGAGCTCTGGGGACAGATCCCTGCTGCACCAGCCCCGCCACTCATCGGGTGCCTGGCTGGGGGGGACCCTCCAGGTGTGGGGAACTGAGTGGTGTGCCTGGGCAGGGGCTGGAGACACTTCTTGCAGCTTTGTTCCCCATCTATACCCCAAAGCAGCCCTTCCCCACCACTCGGCTGGGCCCAGCTCTCACAGCAGGGGCAGGAGGAGAAAACTAGTTATCAGCTACAAGCGGAGAGGGCTGGGCGGCCAGGCTGCTCCCCAGTGCCATCCCCAGCCCGACGCTATTTACACCGTGAGCTGGCTCCGGGGACACCAAGTCCAGCCACGGCCTGCCGCTCACATGTGCCTCTTCATGTGGAGGGCAAGGTGGTCGGAGCGGGAGAAAGCCCGCTCGCAGAGGTGGCACTGGAAGGGCCGGTGCCCCGTGTGCTTGCGGTAGTGGCGGGTCAGCTCATCGGAGCGGGCAAATTTCCAGCCACAGCCTTCCCAGGTGCAGTGGTAGGGCTTCTCACCTGCGGAGGAGAGGGGGTGTCAGTGGGCTTGAAGGTCCCCATCCTCCCTACGCCTTCACCCCTGCGCTCCCCTGCCCAGCACCCCCACCTTTTAAGGGGGATCCCTGCCCACTATCCTTCGGAGAAGGGAGCCCCACTGTGTACTCATCCCACACACACCTTTGCCTGACCCACCTTTCCTTTTGTCTCCCACCTTCCTGCCCCTCCCCACGTGCTCCACTCTCCCATGTGCCCTGCATGGGGCCCGTCCTATGGGCACCCCTGCCCCATAGCAGCACCCCTCCACGTGCCCCTGCCCCACTTCAAACTGTGGGTGTTCCCCCTGCCCGTCCCTGCTGTCCAGCCGCACCATGTGCCCTGTCCCAGCTCTGCCAGTGTCTCACCATACACTCCCAGTCTGTCTCCTCCCTCCATGTGCCCACAGCCCATTTGGGGGGGCCTCTCCACGTGCCCCCTGCTCCTGCCTCTTCAGGCATCCCTGGGTCCTAAGGCCAGTAAGGGGGGGATATGGCGGGGGTGGTCTCACTGTGTGCCTTGGCCCCCACGTGCCCCTGCCCGACACCACCATGGGGGTCTTTCTGAGCACTCCCGGGGACACCCCCGCTTGCACCCTGCCACACGCAGGATCCCTCTGCACAGCCCCGTGCCGGCTACGGGGTCTCTCTGGGTGCCCCCGCCCAGCCCCACCACGGGGACCCTCCGAGCGCCCCGGGACTGACCGCGGGGGTCTTCTCCGCCACCTCCCCCGGAGCCCCTCCACACCCCCGGGAACGGCGGGCTCGCGTGTCTCACTGTGCGCCCCGGTGCCCCGACCCGGGACCCCATCCGCACGCCCCCCGCGTGGCTGCCCCCCCCCCCCCACACACACACACCCGGCGCGCCCTTACCCGTGTGGGTCCGCATGTGCGCCTTGAGGTGGGAGCTCTTGGTGTAGGTCTTGCCGCAGCCCGGGTATTCACAGTTGTGCGTGGCCGTTCGCTTACGCGCCCACGAACGGCGGCCGCGCTTGGGCTTGCAGTCCTCGGGGGGGGCCCCGGCCGGGAAGTACTCCAGCACCGGGGAGTTGGGCGGCGTGACCAGCAGCCCCGGCAACCCCGCCGGGCCCGGCCCCGGCCCCTTCAGGGGCTCCCTGAAAACACTGAAGTGTCCATGAAACTGCGGCGGCGGCTGGGGGGCGAAGTGGGGCGCGTAGCGGTGCGGGGCCACGGCGTAATGGGGCGGCAGGTCGGCCAGGAGGTGGGGGTCGGCGCCGGGCAGCGGCTCCTCGGGGGGACCCAGGCGGCCGTGGGCGAAGCCCGGGTAGGGCAGCGGCGGCCCCGGCACCGGTCCCGGCCCGGGACCCGGCGCCACGCGTGGCTTATGCTCGCCACCGCCCGGCCCCAGGTACTCGGCGGCGGGCAACCCCAGCATGCAGGCGCGCTCCTCCGGTTGCTCCTTCTTGATGCGGGGCCCAAAGGGCTGCGCGGGGTCCAGGGGCAGCGGGCGGGCCAGGTGGAGGGGCGGGTGGTGATGGGGATGATGGTGGGGGGGTCCGCCGGGCACCCGCAGCTCCGTGTACTCCCTCCGTTGCAGGTCGCAGTGGCCGGGCAGATCCGGGGTGAGCAGCTCGGCCACATAGCTGTGGCCCTGGCCCTCGGGGTAAGGCGCCGGGAACTTGCCCGGGGTTGGGTAGGAGCCGTCGCTGTCGTAGGTGGTGCCGCAGCTCTCGGGGGTCTCGGGCAGTGGGTAGTTGGGGCCGGGGCCGGGCGGCCCCTGCCCGCCGCTGCTGGTGTGCGCCAGGATGAAGTCCAAGTCCACGAACTTGCCCAAGTCGTCCTCCTCCCGCTTGACGGCGGCGGCAGCGGCGCCGTCCTGCTGCAGCATCCTCTGCGGGAAAGAGGGGCGTCAGGACCGGCGGGGCGACGGCTGCGGCGGCGCCCGCCGCCCGGGCACCGCGGTCCGCGCCTCCCGCTCGGGGCGGCGGCTCCCCCCAACCCGTCCGACGGGTCGGCACCGCTCCGGCTGCGCCGCCCCCGGGGCGCCCTCCGATGGCGGCAGGGGGTCCGCCCCCACCAGCCGGGCTGAGCCCCATCCTGGGACGCTCTGCCCCGTACCCCCCAGACCCCCTCCCCTTGCCGCCCCCACCCCGGTGCTTACATGGAGCATGTCGGCGGGCCGCTCCTCCAGCGGCAACAGGTTGGCGAAAGTGGAGATGGAGGGCAGGGTGCTGTCGTCCACGGCCGCCGCCATGGCGGGCCGGGCCGTGGGGGGAACCGGGGCGGGCTCGGGGGAGCGCGGTGCGCGGAGCCCGGCACCGCTCCGCTCCCCGCGGCGGCGGCAGCCCTGCTCTGCGCCGCCCCGCGCCCCTAAGCTGTTAACAGCATGGCTGCGCCCCGATTGGCCCGGCCTGCATTGATATCCACCGCCGCCGCCTCCCATTGGCTGGCCTCCCCTCCGAGACACGCCCCTCTCGCGTCGGGCTGCCCCGGCTGGCGGGGGCCGTCGGCGGCCCCTGGCCCGACGGCCCGGCCGGGGCAGCGTGGCGGGGGGCTCCCAGCGTTCCCCCCGCACGCTGCCAGCCTGGGTCCACGGCGGGAGACCCTGCCGCCCCTGCTGGTGTGGATCGCCAAAGCCCGGGGTCCCTCCTGCCCGTCCCCAAGACGTAAGGTTGGCAGTGGTGCCCTATCACCTCTCCCCACACTGCGAGTGGGGAGGAAGTGTGTAGGGGGTTGTAGATCGCAGAGCCAGGGGTCCCCCGGCACCCTGCCACGAGTCGGGCAGAGTCAATGGCCGTGTCTCACGCCAGCGTGCGTGGACGCGAGTGGGAAGGTCTGGTGTGGGGTTACAGCTGAGAGCACACTGGCCAGTGAGCCAGGCACAGTGCCCGCCATGGGGGACATCGAGCCCATCAGCGAGCAAATGTGGCGTCGCAATGGGTGCTTGTGCCAGCCAGGGAGCTGGGCCGGGGTGGCTGACCCCCGCTGCCACCACACCACTCGCTTCATGTAACAGCGCCTGTGAGGCCATGTCCCCCCGCACCAGCGCTGTCAGTGAGGCAATCAGCAGCCCAGAGCGCAGCAGCTCCCATCTGGTCGGGCGCAGAGTGCGTGTGTGAGTCGAGATAACTGCCCGGGCAGACCCTGCTGGGGGGCTGGCACCTGCCTGCATCGCCTCATCTTGCCCCACAGCCCCTGCGGGACGTTTGTCTGCCCTGCCTTGGGACCTGCGCCACAGCCGAGTCTCTGACTGCTCTGCCATGGGGGGCATGGGACTGGCTGGCTGACCCTGCCTGTCCCACGGAGCCACCGGGAAAGTGCTGTCCGCCCTGGGGCTTCCCATGGGGATTGGGATGTGAGGGGATTTGGATGTCCCACCTCGTAGGAGACACCTAGGTACCCTGCTCCGTGCTAGCGTGTCAGGACATGGCATGGAGACCCGGGGCCTCTGGGCAGGCCTCCCCGGGGGCTCTCTGCCACCCTGTCCGGCTCGTAGCAAGACCTTCTCCACTTGGCCCCTGTCCAGCCAGTACCAGGAATGGCCCTGCTGCTGTTGCGCTTGTCAAGAAGCAATGGTCCTTATCTCTCGGAGCCTGTCTCCCTGCTTTCTGGGGCTTTCCATCCCCAGATACCTTTCTAAGAACTGGGGCTGCTGCCTGCGCTATTCAGAAGAGAGGAGTCGATTTAAAAAAAAACAAATATAAACACCAAAGGTGAGGTGCGCGCACACACACGCACACGCTGCTTCTGGATCCAAAGCTACTCTACCAGTTGCTTTCATCACCGTGCTTTAATTATAAGGGTGGAGCAGTGCAATAAATTATTTCAGTAATCCAGTGGAACAACAACGATTCAAATCTTCCCCCTTTTACCAGGAATCCCTGCCCTGGTTTTCAGAGCACACACTGGGTCGCTGGCTGGGCCCCGCGTGCCTGGCTGCCAGCGAGGGAGCGGGTTTATTAATGCCACCCAGTGGGTCGAAACACACGGGCTGCAAAGTCCTTCTTCGGAAAAAGTCACCTCCTAAGTGTCAAAGAAGCATGTGGGCATCACTCGAAATCCCTTTTAGCCTGGCCCCCAGAGTAGCTTATTTAAGTCACCGGTTAAGCCTATTATTTGTTTCTTGGCCAAATAATAATTAATAACAAGGCAATTTCTGCCCCGAACTTTTATAGATAAGTGAGAGCAGATGCCACAGGAGACAAGCACTAATTCCACTTGGTTTTCCCCTTTTCCAGGCAGTTTTGGCGTCTGCACCCGTGCAGCGCTGGCTTATTTTAAGAGAGGCGTCGCCAGCAGATCGGGTTCATTTTTACAGCCAATATCTCTTGCAAATGTGGGATATTCCCCAGGAAACTCTTATTACTGATGCTATGGTGGGAGGGCCAGCACGGAGGGGAGCGGCACCACACCAGGCACTGCACCAACGCAAGCGCTGCCAGCGCTGACTGTGCAGGGAGCCGGGGAGGGCGGCATGGGAGGGATTTGCCTGCTGTGAGCTGCGGGGTGGGCACGGGGGTCCCCGCCACAGCCCTGATGGTCCTTCGGCTGTGGGAGCCTCCTCCAAGCCAAGAGGGAGGCGAGCGGGAGCAGCCGGAGCGCACACAGCCCGCTGTTGACAGAAGACCATTTAGGAAACGTGGATTATCTCCTGCGCCACTACAGCAGGCTGTAAAGTCGCTGGCATCCCAGGAGATCAAACGGCGGCCCGGCGGGAGAGCAAACAGGGTGGGAAGGGCTGCCTGCTCAGGCGATGGCCAAAAAGGAAAGGGTTAATGGTTATCCCTGTTCTTGGCACATCTGGCAGTGGAGGAGCAGGAGAATGCTGGAGGAGCGACGGATTCCCAGCATGGTTTGTCAGAGGTGGCTGCATCAAGCCAGGAGCATCGGCAGCCCTACCAGCACTGCCACATGCCGTGGCACCCTCCCCACGGCACACAGCACACCGGAGGCAGCAGAGGGGCGATGCCCCCGGCACTGCTGGAGATGGCATCAGTGCCCGGATTGCCCAGCGGGACCCCCAGTAGACCAGGGGTGTCCCCTGCCCCACAAAGCACTGGGGACTGAAAAACACCCGCGCTGTGTCCCCCCCATGCTCTGTCAGGTGGAACTGGGTGCCTGGAGTGAATGTGGGGACTTGCCTTCGGGGCATCTCTGTGCTCCCTCTCTGACAGGAACCATGGAGTGCCTCCAACATGGGCCATGGTGTCACAGCCCAGAGAGCTTCTACTTTGGTGGGAGGCAAAACTCGAGCCCCAAAAGCTTTGCAGGGGACCCCGTGGGAAGGTGCAGTGGGGACCCATGCAGCAGGACACACTGGGCTGCTGTGACGCTCCAGGGTTACGTCCCTGATAGCAGAAAGTGGATCTGTCTGGGTTTTACTCTCTGCCCTCCCCTCTGCACAGGGCTGGCCCACCTGGAAAAGGGTCCAGGACCCCCCAGACCTGCCCACACCCCCCTGAGACCCCTTCCCCTCCTGAAAAGAAAAGAGGAACCGAAAATGAAATTAAAGCATAATTCAATCCGGAGCGGGTCCAGAGTAAAGTCATCTGCTCTTATCGTGTGCTGGCAGGCTCTTCCCGCTCTGCAACAAACACAATGTTATCAGGGCACAGAGGGCAGATTCGTTTGCACCGGCCGAGCGAGCTGCTGTGTCCGCCCTGCCTGCCCCGGGCCTGGGGAGCACTGGGATGCACAGCCAAGGACCGGGGCTGCCGGGGGCTGGGGGAGGCAGGCAGCACCCCGCCAGCACCAGCAGGGAGCCCGGCTCCGGGATGGGGTGCTTTGTCTGGGGGCCACATCCAGGCTCTCCACTCAGCTCTCCGGCCAGGAGAGCCAGGTCAGGTCCCTCACGGTGAATGTCACTGTGGAGTAAATGCTGCAGAGCTCCCCTTGGGTCACTGTATAATCCTCACTGTAGGCAGCTGCTGGAGACCAAGCCCTGCCTGGACAGGGCTGCGGAGGGACAGGGCTCAGGGGTGACGTCTTTGCCTACGGGAACATACATGGCCCCGTCTCCCATGGGTGCTGCCCAGCTGCCCGCCCAGGGATGCTGCTGAGCCGGCAGAGCCGGGCACCCCAAGTCCTGGTGCGGCGGCATGGTGGCACCCCCCAGACCCCGCACACGCTCCCAACCCCAGTGCGACGCCTGGGCCGCATCCTGCTTTGATCTCTGCCTGCTGCCTGGCTGTGCCCCGGCGGCTGCAGGGCCAGCACAGCCCTCTCCATCCTTCTTTATATACCCCTGTTATTTTTAACTCTGCCTACGCAAATCCCGAATCCGGAATGAGCAGCGGCCGGGGGCCAAGGGGAAATGGACATGGTGCAAATTTCCTGCCCTTTTTACCTCTCTTCCTCTATAACATACAGCAACGTTTTTCCTCCACTGCTTAACTTTCACTGGTACAGGAAAGCTGAAAGCACCAGGCTCTGCACAGAGCCACAGGGTCCAGCACCGCAAGGGACGGGGTATCCCCCTGCTCAGAGGGGACATCGCACCTGCTGCGGTGCTGAGAGGTGTCCCAACCCATAAACATATGCCGCAGCCTCCATCAGCAGTGCGACGTGCTCGAGGCGTCCGGCCAGTCCTCGCAGCAGCGGCCTCACGTGTGAACGCGTGCGCTCACGTGCCAGCCAAGGGCCACATCCTGCCCCCTGTCCTGGTGAGCCCCCCGCCCGGCATCAGCCACTGCAGCCAGGTCTGGACCGCGGCCGTGGGAGCCGTTTGCTTTGTCTGCCACCTGCAACAGTGTTGGAGAAGACCTGTGCCACCCCAGAAGCACCAGATGTAAAAGGAGGAATGGCTGTTTTCTGCTTCCAGGTGACCAACAGGGAAGGTTGGGAGGAGTGCGGGATATTTTCCCCCAACCTCTCTGGTTTAATCTTTAAAAAGAAAAAGCCCCAACACGCAGTGCCAGCAGGCTGCACGGGAAGTTTTGCAGTGGGCATCATGGTACGGCTGCACAGCGCAGGGGACGTGCACATTAGAGCCCTTCTCTTGTGCCTTGGGGATTAATACCTGTGCATCACAGACGAGCAATTCGACTACAAAAGTTTCGAATAGTACGGGCAAAAATCTCTGCCACTCTTTTCCAAGCAGCCTCCATCCCTCCTCCCTAGCAGTACTCAAAGGTATTCAGCCTCCAATGAATCCGGACTCTCATCTGGTGGGGAAAACCTCCTTTGCCTGTGCACAGAGGCAGAGAAAGTGCGGGCATCGAGGCTAGCACTGGTCAGCCCTGCTCCGCACAGCTCCACACCATTTCCCAGCCCGCAGAAAGCCCATCTGACCCTGGAGGCTGAGCACTGGTGTGGCTGTGGTACACAGGGCACTGCTGGCCCGGCAGGGGAACAAGTTTCTGATGGGAGCTGTGGCGTGGGGCTGAGCGAACGGGCTGCGCCATGAGTCACTGGCACCCTTGGGGACACAGCCGTGGTGTGAGGCAGTGGGAGACAGCCCAGGGGACAGCAGGACAAGCAGGGAGCCAGGGAGCCATCCTGCTCTGCGTGGAAGCCGTTTTCCAGGACATCTGATTTTGTTAGTCCTCCCATGCAGCTATCTGCCCGCAGCCACCTCAGCGGTGTAAATCACACACCGTAGAACGTTGCACAGAAAAGCCGCCCCGCCACCGTCCTGGGACACGCGCTGCACTGAGGCCACCCACTCTGGCATAGGACGCCAGCTAGCCAGCCACGGGCAGATGCCACGGAGCAGTTGGATGCACACAGCCCACAAAAGCGCATCCTCCCGCCTGCGACACGCGCGGCAATGTCTGGCAGGAGCAGCGGCTGCCCCATGTTGGGAGCAAACCCGACGTTACATAAAGCTGCTTCATTCTGCTCCAGGAAGTGGCATTTAATTACCCAGCCTCTCTGGTAGTAAATAGGTTTGCAACACACTACAAAAGGCTGGTTTTGTTGTTTTGTTTTTTTTTTTTCCCCTAACCCTGCTCATGCGCTGCCGCCGGTGAGCTCATCCCCTGGGAATACCGGCTCCAAAATAGATTCGCTCCCTTGTTGGAAATAATCAAATGGGAATCCAAGCTGGCTGAGCCCAAGCCCAATTCCTCCCTTTGTTCTGGGGCTCTGGCAGTGAAGGGGTTCGGATCGGGGCGACAGGAACTCGCCTTCTCTTTAATTGACCTCCGATGATGAAACAATCAACCAAACAATTTAGAAATGTGCATCCAGTGAGATCATCGGGAAAACTTCTCTGGGAAGGAGTCTGGTGAAAGGAAGGTGGTGGTAATCCACCTGCTCCAACCGCTTCGGCAGGCTTCGCTGCGTGGCACAGCATGGCATGGCACGGCACGGCACGGCCACCCAGCGCCCCTTGGGCCACGTTGCAGTGGCTTCATGCCAGCAGCCGCCTCACTGGGGCCAACACCGGGGAAGGGGGCAGCAGGACCTGCCCCAGTGGTGTGAGCTGAGCAGGGACAGGCGGTAAACGGCACTGCTTCCCATCCACTATGGTGCCAGCACCACTGGCAGGGTCACGATGTCACCAAGCCCATCCCAGATGCCCCCCCAGTCCCAAAGTCAGGGGGGTGACCGCAGTCACCTGTTCCTGTGGGATACCCGTCCTCCTCATTTCCACCCTCAGCCCATCCTTAGCTGCTCGGTGCCCATTTATACCATACCAGCGCCAAGTGGCATCATTGCCCGAGTACGTCCCCGGCCACCCCAGCCCCACTGCGAGTGCTGCCATTCTGATGGGCATTTCTAGGATAGGACCTGCTATTCCAGAGTGCTGGCGGAGAGAGAACCCTCCTGTCCTCACGAGGGCTGCCTCCATGGGGATTTCCATCCCTGGCACCCTTTCCCCATCTTTTCGCAGCCCGGCATGAGGGCAGCCACCTGGGAAGGGCTGGCACATCTCCCCAGTCCTGGCTGTGCCGGCAGGGCTGCCCCGGCTTCCCCAGCCCGGGCGAGAGCAGGCTCCGGCTTGGCATGCGGCAGGGGCTAATTTTGGCCCAAAGGGTTTCCCTTCAGCGGGCTCTGCCGCCAGCGTGGTTTTGAAGACAATCTTAGCCGGAGTCTTCCTTCCTCGGCTGCCAGCGACCCGGAGCCGGGCTGCTGTGTTTGTGTTGTGTGTGCATGTGTGTGTGTATCTCCAAACCGCAACAAATATTTCATATTCGTTTTCTTTCTTTCCTTTTTCTTTTTTTTTTTTCCCCCCTCCAAGCCCTTGGCTGTGGTATTTAAATAGTAGGTGTGGTCCCGGCACTGCGTGCCAAAACCAACACCGGCTCCGGAGCAGATAATCCTGCGAGCAAACGCAGCAGCGAAACCACGCCGAGCTGCCGGGAGAGCCGTGCCGGGATGGGCAGTGTTGCCGGGTACGGCCACGGCACGGCCCCATAGGCAGGCAGCAAGCGGGCACAGCGGCCGCATGGCTCCCTGGCCCCCGACACGAAGCCTTGGCCACAGGGAGGAGGTGGCGGAGGGAGCGTGTCCGGCTGCAAGGCCACACACTCGCTGCTTGCTGCGTGCAGCCAGGAGCCGTTTGGGATGAACCTGGATGGTCATGAGGTTGTTTTTTTTCATATATCAAGACAAGACATTTTGCTTAATTGTCTATTTCTCCATGCTATAAACAGTCGAGGATTTTTTTATTAAAAATGCCACTTTTCTCCCTAAAAAAAGTAGAGTGTGAGCAAGTGGGAGGAGAAGTCCCTCTGGTGTTTTAAGAGCAGCTCGCAAAGAAACTTTCTTACGCCCTGGTGTTTTTCTCATCCAAGCTGAAAGCCCTGAAATATGGTGAACGTCATGTATTTCAGCATGAGTCACTCGGAGAGAACCGGCTGCTTCACCTACCCTGGCGGTGCTGGCGGTGCCGGTGTGCACCGGATAGGAACAGTGGGGATGGAGGGGACCTCTGGATGCTCCAAGGATGGACAGAACCAAACCCAGACAGGCAGGAGAGGGATGAAGGGAGATCGCTGCAGACCCATAGCCTGAATCCTGCCCTCCCGTACGCTGGGGCTGCAGCCATTTCTGGGGATGAAGAGGGGTTGCCTCAGAGCATCCATCAAGATTTGAAGCTTTGTGGCACGAGCATAATCTCCAGGAAGCTCACAAACTCTTCTGCAGGTGTGTGGCACTGATGCTGCCACAGCCAGTCCAGTGGGAGCCACGGAACCCCAGCTCCAGCAGAGCTTGTGCCTGGCTGACGATGTCCCCAAGGGCAGCACTCGCATCCGAAAAGACAGAGGAAGAGCCTTATCGCAGCCTTTGATCCCCACGCATCCCGTGGGGCTGGCAGGGCAGCAGGTTCCTGGGAGGGCAGGCTCTCATAAGGTTTTGCTTCCAAGGGGGCCCAGTTGCCATTCGCAAGCGGAGGGATAGCAAGGCAGTCCCCTGCGGGAGGGATTAGGAGGAAGCCTGGGCTTTCCCAATCCCGGCACGCACACTCACACTCCGCTCTTTTCCACACTCCCTGGGTGGTCCTGATGTAGCAACCTCCCTTTGCTCCTGCCATAAACCGGCACCCTGTGGGAAGCTGGCAGAAGGGGTACTGCCATCCCCCCCCAGAGACCACTGCCCTGGGGTGAAGGGATCCCTGGGACCCCTAGCTGCTGGGGGCAATGCCGGGAAATAGGGATGCTCCTCTCCGCCTGCTCCAGGGCACCATGCTGCCAGGGCTGAGCCCAGCAGCCTGCCTGGAGGATGCCTGGGGAGAAGTGTCCCCTGGCCAGCCAGTGCCCAGGGGTGGCCGCAGGCTGTTTGTCCCCGAGCTGGGCTGGTGCACAGCCACGGCAGAGCGTGCGGCAGGAGCAGGCAGTGTATCCCTCCCTGCCTCCCGGCCCCGCAGCGGCTGCAGCGCTGGAGCGGAGCCGGCCAGGAGTGCAGCACTTCGCCAGCAGCACAAGGTGCACAGCGGGGCGAGGATCCACCCAGCCCGTGGCAGAGTAGGAGGGTCCTTGGCAGACAAGGTGCTATTTTAAAATCCACAGCCGAGCCGGCTCCCTGCCCGACCTCGGCGCGTGTTCGGGCTACAGGCAAACAGCCCCGAGCCCAAACTCAACATCTAGCAGCCTCCATTTTCCCTGGCTCCATCTTCCCCACTGCGCCTGGGTCCTGTTCCACTGATACCTCCCACGTGCCGGCGAGGGGCTCGGCGCAGCCATGGAGTCCTATGGCTCCCTGAGGACCGCACAGCCCCACTGGCTCGTGTCCCAACGCGGAAAGGAAAATAAGGTTCGGATGTCACCTCCCCAGTCAGGAGAGGAAAAATCTTTCCAACAAAACACGCTTTTAATTCCTCACCAAGCATAGTCAGCGTTGGAGTCCCCAGCTCCCCAGATTCCTGGCCAAACAAGGAATTTTCCACCTACATCAAAGCAAAGCAACACGTTTTTGCAGGGACGGACATGAAGGCCATGCCCTGTGCACCTCCTTGTTTTGGAAAGTGGTGGTGACCATGAGCGAGTGACCACACAGGACCCTGAGGTCCCCTGCTCTCCTCCATGCCAGTCCAGCCCCTCCTGCTTCCCTAGCACCCTATGCACTGTGGGATGAAGGGGACCACAGGGGACTTTCCAGGGGCTGATGGCCCTAAAGCCGTCTCCCCTCCCAGAGATATGGGGTGAATGAGACCTGACTGAACTCGTGGCACATGGGAAGGCGAGGAAGCTGCTGAAGGGGATGTCCATGGCACAGCCATACCCCTGCCACGAGGAGGGCAGAGTCTTGGGGGGGGAAGAGGGGATCTTAGAAGGGCTGGGGGCTGCAAGACCACCCTGGCCCCACTGCTGTCCTTCATGCATGGCCCCACACTCCTCCTGCTCTGGGGCTGAGGCTGCTGGAGGGCAAGGCAAGTTTCTGTGGGACTACAGTTGGGCTCTGTGGGGCTGTGGAGCTCTCCACGGAGCTGGGGGGCTCTGTGGGGCTGTTGTTTGGGCTGCCCCCGGGGCAGTGAGCAAGGGACCGTGCAGGGAGGAGCCCAGCCCCACATCCCAGACACTCCTCATGCCAAGCCTTCTGTGGACCCTGCCTCTCGCAGGCTTGCAGCCCAGGTAGGGGGGGGTAAAGAGATGTGGGGTGGTGGGCAGCCCCCGACCACCACCCTGCCTGAGGGAGAGCCCACAGCAGCTTTGGGGACCGGTGGGGGGGCGCACAAGGTGCCCCGGGGGCAGTAGAGCAGCACGGGGATGGTGCCGAGAGGAGGAGGAGGAAAGCCTTCCTTGCTGCCCCGGGGGGCTGACACATGCCAGCAGGGACGGTGGCCCAGCCTCGCTCCAAGTGCTTGGATGGATTCAGGGAGCCGGGATGCTCCTAAAGTGGCTCAAATCCGGGGTTGACCCAGTGAGTCTGCTCCAGCTCATCTGGTGCAAATGGGGCCAGGCATAGGGATTCGGGGCATGCCGGGGTTCAGGGGACACCGGCGGGGGGGCTCCAGCCGTGCCTGGTCACCTCCCCCGGTCCACCTCTGCCCTGAGTGGGTGATCGCCTCCCCCAGCCCCTCTGGGTGAGGGTTTGGTGGATGCGCCTCCCCATTAGCCCAATCTGATGCACTTCAAAGCTGGGAGCAGAGCCCAGCTCCAGGCTCTGGGACAGGAGCCACCTGCCCTGGGGACATTAGTGGCAGGCAGGGGGACATGCGGGCAGCCCCAGCTGGCAATGGGGATGGTGGGAGATTCCTCCGGGAATCTGCACTTCTCATAAAGGGGCTGGTTCCGGGAAGGCATTGAGGCTGCGACGCTCCGCACCTGAGGCATCAATGGGACCATTACGGGGCCACTCAAGCCGCCTGGGAACCTTTTTGTTTCCAGCCAGGTCTGCTTCCACTCGACGGTGATTTGGGGATTCTTCTGCCCTCCAAATCCACAATTGCAGGCTCATTTGCATCTAAAATGGGAGCTGGGCCTTTTAGCAGCTCATCTGCTCCTGATAGCCGGGGCTGGGTGCCTGCTCGGGCACTAAACCCGCTAATGCAATCAGCGGGGCCGGAGGCTTCTGCACATCAAAGGTCCCGGGCTCTCTTAAAGCAGCCTCCGGGCCACAAACCTCCCCTCCGCCACCTTTCATCACTGCCGGGGTGGCTGTCACCCGGCCCGTGGGAGCCCCCGACTGCGGGGGAAACCCAAGGAACAGGGATAGAGAAGGGCCACCAGCCCTCCCTGGGTGTCAGGATGGGGACACTGCTGCGCCTTTGCCTGCATCCCTCTCTGGCACCCTGCTGCTGAGGTTTCCTTCCCCATAGGGCTACATGGGGGAGTCTTTGTCCCCATGCAGGTTGTGGCTGTGGACAGGACCAGGGGGCCCGTGAGGCCAGCATGGGGCAGGAGCACCCACAAACACCCTGACTCACGTGTAGGGTTATGAACAACATCCGAAGGGAAACTGGCTGGGGCAGCCCTGTCCCACATTCCCTGCTCCAGGGAGTGGCACCGTCCTCATCCTGCTGCGAGGTGTCCCTAGGGAAAGGACCAGCGGCCCCAGTGGCAAGTACCAGCAGGGAGAGCACCGCTCGGCATCCACCTAACGGGGTGCCGAGCGCTGGAGGCTGGGCTGGGTGGGACGGCCAGCACCCCAGGGTGGCCTGGCTGCGGATGCTGCATCCCCAGAGGCGAGCTTGCAGAGGGACCACCACCTCCTCCTCTTGGGAAAGCGCTTTCCTCCTTGCTCATCCTTTCTGCATCTCCCAGGCCCCCCCCGCGAGCACCTTCCCTGGGTGTGGGGAGGACACTGCCTCATGGCCCAAGGTGGCACCATGCTGCACCTGCAGGCAGGACAGACCTGAGCCATCTCCGCATCGAGAGGGCCGTTCTGGGTGCTCCCACACTGCGGGCTGGTGGCCCTACACCTCCTGCTTGGGAGAACCCCAGAGCCCCCTTGGGTCACTGTATAATCCTCACTGTAGGCAGCTGCTGGAGACCAAGCCCTGCCTGGACAAGCTCTCCTAAGTGTCTACCTACAGGGGTTGAGGGGTGCTCCTGGATGGACAAGGGGACATCTACGCAGTGGCACAGGGTTGCTGCCTGCGCTGCCTCGGCGTCGTCTGGGGCGCTGGCCAGTGGCTCCCGGCTGTCAGTCGCCTCTCATGGCAAACACAGCTGCTTCCCCATCCTTCTCCATACCCCACTGGGGGTGGCAGCGCTGGTGCCAGCCACTGTGGCCATATGGCGCTGATGTGTACACAGCGCCTGGGTAGGCACAACGCGGCAGGAGCGCTTGCACCGGGGGGACCCAGCACGCCCCAGCCATCCGTACCTTTTTGCAAGGAGCAGGGTGGGGGACATCAGTTGTCTGTACAAGGCATGGAGCCCCACCACTGCCTGCCCCACGCCTGATCTAGCCTGCTGGAGATGGGGACCGGCTCCTGGCATGGCCGGGAGCCCCCTGTATGCTGGGGAAGGAACATCTGGGGCAGGGGAGCGGGTTTTGCCATGCCTGTTGGTTGCTCGGTGCTGCCCGCTGTGACTGGGGAGTGCAGTGGGATGCTGGGTGGCTGCGGCAGTCCCACCCCAGCAGGGAAAGCTGGCAGTGACTCACCACCCATGCCGGCCTTGCTTGCCGGGCGACTCCTCCCGCACCCAGTCCCTTGGCTCCCCCCAGCCCCTGTGCTCTCCCCGTGGCAGTGGCCACAGTCCCAGATCCTGCAGGGTGCTGGGAGCAGGGTGCTGGGAGGATGCTGGCTGGGATGGCTGCCACCTGCGGGGGGGCTTCCCCTGGGCCTGGGGATAGAGGGACGCCACACCCCCATGGCAAAGGCTGCACCAGTCCTGGAGCTGAGCAGCTGAGCGCCCCTTGCCATCCTGCTCCTGTGCCCTGGCTTGGTGGTGCCAGACTCGGGATAGGGGATGGGAGAAAGTCATCCCCCTCTGCTTTTACCCCCCTTTCTCCCTTTCTGGGGGCAATTTGTATCCAACCCCTCCTGCAGGGTCACTCTACCCCTTTCCTCCTGGCTGGTGCACAGGGTCAGGGAGAGAGGGAGCCCTTCTGGGGCTGTCCCTGTCCCCAGAGCAGCGCCTGGGGCTGTGCTGAGCCCTGAGCAGCCAACACCTCCTCTGGCTGCCCCGGGGCTCGCAGGGGTGTGCGTGTCCTGGAGGAAGGATGCAGGCAGCATGCGAACGCATCCAGGGAGGATGGAAAGTCACTTCGGGACGCATCCAGATGGTCAGCCCCCATTTTGGGAAGGGGCCTCTGGGTCGAGGTGGCAGGGATGGATGTGGCAGCAGGCAGGAGGTGGGACGGGGAGATTTATGCCCAGGGTCTGACAGCAGGCAGGTTTGGGGCTGGCAGATCAGGGGCCGAGCCCTGCCTCCCCAGACATCCCGCACCAGTCCCATGGGCACCTGAGCTCCAGGGGACCTGCACCATCTCCCAGCCAGCACCCTCCGGCTGCAGGAGCACAGGTGATGGTTTGCATTTTTGGGGGTTTCCCTGCAGCCCTGCTCCATCCTGGGGGCTGGGTACAGTGAGGGGCAGAGCAAAGGGATCAAAGGGGCGGGGGAGAGGAGCATCTCGTGAGTTGTGGGTCATTATCTGTTATTAACATCTGTAATCTCCCGGAGAGCAAACTGAGATTTACAGCCTGTTATTAGGCTGTTACTCAACCTGTTGTGCAACAGTTCAATTTAAAAAAAAAACGAATGTGATTAATAGCCCGCTAATAAGGGGGAAATCTCTCCTATTTAATTCAAACAGCCTCTGCCTGGGCACTCCAGGAAGGTATGGGCTCTCAGCCCAGGTTCCCAGGCTGGCTGCGAGGCTGCTACTGGGATCCCCCCGGGAGCCCTCAAGCCACAGGACACCAGTGCTGGATGGGGACCCTGGGTGGCACCGTGTCCTGCTCCCCCCATCAGGGCTTTGGTATCCCAAAGACATCAATCAGGATGCAATCGCCACCTTCTCCCAGCACTGGCTCCATGCAAAGCGGGGTCCCAGCTGGTCCCTGGCTGTCCCCTGTGGTCACCTTCTGGAAGAGGTGGAAACTCTGAGTCAGCTGCGGTTCTTATCCAAGCATCTCACCTTTTGTTTGACCGTGACTCGCACCTGACTCACTTTGACCCCACAGCTTCCTGCCCTCCCGCCTTTCACTGCCCGTGGTCCGCAGGGTGCCCTTTGCCCTTACACGTCCCTACCACAGCTACGGCTTCACCTCTTGGCTCTCACCCTTTTCCAGGTATCCAAACCAGTCCTGCCTGTAAGCACCTCTCTGGCCCGAAGACCATGGCACTGGGAGTGCTCCCTGGTTCCTGAATCCCTCTGCCCCTGGCTCTTCACCTTTCCCAGTCATCCCTTGGTAGGACAAGTACAAGTAGGCAAATGTCACGTGGCTGTTTCCCCAAAACCAAATCTCTGGACACTATTTTCATCCCACCTGGACCCCAAAGACCCATCCTTGGTCCAGGAGGGGTTTGTCAACACAGTCCCGAGTGGAAGAGAAGATGCCAACAACTCCCTTCTGCGTTGCAGCCTGGATTCAGCCTCTGCCACGCATTCTGTCAATGGCCTCACTCAGCCAGCTTTTGACCCGGTGACTGAGCACCGTGGTTAATTGGATTGCAGCCGGCCCCGTTCCTGCCCCTGCTGTCAGCCTGAGTCCTGCCTGCGCTCCCGGGATGCTCCAGGAAAGTTGCCAGCTGGGACCCACCTCTCTGCAGCCTTTCCCTCTCCCTGCGGCATTAAATCCCTTGGCCACTTCCCTTTGGGCACACGCAAGCTCTGCCCTGGATGGAGAGCACAGGTGCCTGGGAGCTGCTGCCGTCTGCTCCTGCAGCATCTTCTCCATCCCCAGCTGAAGGCAACGTTGCCTGCAAATGCCAGTTCTCCAGGTCTTGCCAGCAATAGCCAGTCTCCAGGGCCATCCTCTGCCTGTCACAGGTGGTTGCAGGACCCTACAAGTGGAAAAGCATCTCGTGCCACCTCCAAATGACACTGCGGGAGAACTGAGGGGTCCCTGGGCAGCTTCTTCCAGCAGCATGAGGTCTATTTGGGAGGAAATACACCTGAGGAGACACTGGGCCTGGGCTGGGAGGCCTGGAGGGTACTGGTAGCATGGACAACATCCATGGGCACCAGGGCAGTGGCATGTCACAGTGGGACACACAAGCCTGGAGCTGGGGTCCCCACTTCCCACACCCTGCCACCCTGTAAACTCAGGCAGCTTTTCTTCACGCTGCCCAACTGCTGGCGATCACCGGTGGAGCTGAAACCTGTTACTGTCACCCAGCGCCGGGGTGCGGCAGGCAGGGGCTGAGCCTGTGGCCCCTGGGCTTCCAAAAGCATCCCGGCCAGCTGCCACTGCCAGCTGGGCAGGCGGCCGCACCATGCCAGCCTGCCGCACAGTTGCTCAACGCTGCAGAGGAGGGCGAGCTGAACCCGTCCTGGCGACCCACGCACTTAATTAGGGCCTTCGCGGCGCCTCGTCAGCAGGGCGCACTCGCTGCCCCGGCCGAGCGTCGCTGCGCGCTGCACGCGGCCATGGAGCCCGGCCGCGCTGGCAGGCCTGGCCCTGCCTGCATCTCACGTGGCGCGGCGGCCGAGCTGCATTTTCCACATTCCTCCCAGCTCTGAGTCACTGGCAACTTGGCTGCCAAAACCTTTACCTGTGCCTGGCCGAGCTGGCAGCCTGTGCCGGCTCCAGCGGCCGTGCATGGCTCCGTGCAAGGCGATGGGTGCCTGTCCCTGTGCGGACCCTTCGGAGTGCCCTCCCCTGCCCCAGGGGGTGGGTTTTCCATCATGGACCCCAGCAGCGCAGGGCAAAAGCTCCTGCCCTGGGAAAGCTTCGGTGCTGGGGGTCCTACACTCCACAGGGAGCCGGGGAGCACCCACGCTTGTTCCCTTTGCCCTGAGTACCCTGGGGAAGGGGTTGGCATCCCCTGACACCGCTACTGGCCAAAACACCCCGGCTCTGGGCACCACAGGCAGCCTCGCTAACCTCCTGCCGCCTCCTGCCCCGGCTCGCTGCGCCTGACTCTTTCGAAGAGTGCAGCGGTGCTGCCAGCAACCTCACCCTGCCGGCAGCCAGCCCGCCCCGGCCCCAAGCCCTGCTCGCGGCCACCTGCACTGCCCTACATCCCCATCTGGGCACGCCAGGAGTGTCACCCCCCCCGGCACCAGGGGTGGCCTGGTACTTGCCAACATAGCCGCCACTGAGGCCTCCGGCACATGGGAAGCACTTGGCTTGTGGCACTGTGTGCCGGGGAAGCCGCGGGGACAGGGTGTGGAGGGAGGGGACCCCGGGTCAGCACAGGGTGAGGATGCTCCATGCCTCCTGCCCCAGTCCAGCAACCCGGCTCTTCCACCTCCCCTGCCGCCTGCCCTGGCCAAGGGCTGGGGGTGGCCAGGGTCTCCTGGAAGCCCCCTGTCCGGTGGCGTGGATGGGACCCTACATCCTACATCCCCTCCCAGCAGCCCCTCAGGATGGCTCGGTGTCCACACATGCCTCTCCCACTCGCTGCCCGCTACCTGGCACTGCACTCCCCAAATCCGCTCTGGGGCCTGGCAAAGCTGCGCCAGGGATTGCTGAGACGTGGCCCAGCGCTGGGGCGAGGTGTGACCCCACCGGCACGGCAGCAGCTCCCACCCCGGCTGCCCTCCCATGGGACGGTGGGCTCATGCTGGTGTGCATGTGTGCAGTGGCTTTGCTGGGCCGTGGCTGAGCCCAGGGCAGTGTGGCCACGTGGGTGGAGGCCACATGGGTGAAGAATGAGTCCGGGTGGCCAGCATGCCACAGCACCTCACCAGCCCCGCGCTGAGACAACCCCGGGGGGAGGAGCCAGGTGGGGGTTGGTGTGCATGGGGGATGTACAGGGGCATGGAGACATGTGGTCTTGTGGTGTCCGTGGGTGTGTGCCATGTGTCCCTGTCCCCATGTGGCTTGCAGGCACACACAAGCCCGAACCGAGCCATGGGGCAGGGGGTGGAGTGGGGTGATGGGGTGTGTGGGTATGTGGAGGGGTTGTATGTGTGATGGGTGTGCACGTGGGGCATGGGGGGAGGAATCCATGGTGTGGGGTCTGGGTGGGCTGTGCGTGGATGTGGTGGGTGTGCATGGTGTGTATGTGACGTTTGCCTGTGTGTCAGGCACGTATATCGGTGTGCAGGGTGTGCATGTGTGTGAGGGGTGCACGCGCGTTCAGATGGCGGCGTTTGCAGAGGTGTGTGGGGGGGAGGGGGGGACGCTGGTGTTTGTGCAGCCTCTTCGGGGGTGTGTGTGTGCAGAGGCCTGTGCACGCCTGTGGGACATGCAGGGATGTGCACAGCGCCTGTGATGGGGGGGACAGTGGGGTGGCACACATGTATACACAGGGGTGTGCACCGCAAGGTGCACGTGGTGTCAGGGTGTGTGTCTGTCCTGCGCCGCACGCTTACATGTGCAAGTGTCCCCGGTAGCAGTTCCCAGCACACAGCGGTGTGCCGGTGACACCGCCGGCTCACTTGGCAGCAGGTTGGCGAGCTCTCGTGCGAGCAGGTGGCTGGGGAGCAGCCCGGAGCTCTTCCTGGTGCCTCTCCCCAGAGCGGTGGCTCCAAGCTGTGACACAGGGGCCAGGCTGTCTCTTTCCGGCTCTTTCCCAGCCTGTTGGGCCAGTCGTGTCAGGTCTTGCCGCGATTTCCCGGATGGCTGCTTGGCACTTCCCTCTTCCCTGTCTGGATGGGCAAGTTCCTGGAGCACTGAACTGGGGTACCGCATCCCCCTGGCCCCTGCCCTGCCTCCCCGGCTCCAGCATCCCGCTCCGGTGCTGGCTGGCTCCCCGCGCTGCCACAGCCACCCTGCCTGGGTGATGCTGGGCGGGTGGTGAGGGAGTGGGACTGTGAGCGCCGGCGGCAAGCGGGCACTGAGTCACGCCGGGACCAGGAGGTGTGGGGAGAAACCTGCCACCTCTCCGCCAGGCGGTTGGGGCGGCTGGACTGGCTGGGCGAGTCAGGCCTGGGCGGGCAGCGCGGGTGCCGTTCGTTTGCCACAGTGGCTGGAGGACGTGCCGGGAGGATCGGTGCCGGTGGGGACAGGCATCTCCTGGTGCCAGAGCCCAGGGAGAGGCACCCACCAGGGCCAAGATGGTGGGCAAGGGCTGCCCGGAGCTGGGAGCTGGGCAGACAAAGCCAGGCTGGGATGGCCGCGGTGAGCTGGGCTCTCCATCCTACTGCGCAGGATGGTACTGGTCACTTGGGGATGCTCAGCCTTGGTGAGAGGCCAGACCTTCGGTCAAACTCAAGCTGTCCATGGAAAACCCCTTCCCTGCCCAGAGCTGCCTGCAGCTCCGTGCCGGGGCTGAGGTTTTGTTCAGAGGGTGCAGCCATGACCGCAGGTGGGTGCATAGGAGCCGCTTGCTGTGCTGAGCCCTGCCATGCCTCGCTGTCCTCACAACCTGCCCAGGGCAACGCAGGCTGTGCCACCACTCCTGCCCCAGCAGCAGGACAGCTCACGCGCCCGCTTGCCCGCCCCTCCTTCTGCACATGGGGAAACGCAGGCAGAGAGCATGGCAGAAGAGATGTGCTGGGTTAAGCCCTGGAGAAGCCACAGGCATCAAGCCAGCAGCCCTGCCCAGCCCCACACAGTCCCCACTCCAGCATTCAGGGAAAGCTGGAGGGTGAGGCTCAGGTACCATGGCGAAGCCAGACCCATTTCAGTGTCCCCAGAAGTCAGGGGACTGTCCTGGGGACGTCCTCCCCCAGGCCATACTAAGCTGTGCCTCCGTGCCCTCCCCCTGGCCATGCCAGGCAGGACGAGGGCTCTTGGCCAGGGCAGGGGAGGTGTAGGCCCCCAGGCACCCCAACCTGCTCCGTTTATTTCCACAACTGGTGATTAAAATTGCTGCCAGGGTCTGTAATTACCCACAGCTCTCCCCACCTGGAGCAGGGGCTGCCTGGGAAGCGCAGGGCCAGCCAGGGTCCCAGTGGGTCAGTCCCCTGGCAGGGATACAAGGGACCCCCAGGCTAGAAGCCCACCTGGTACCTTCGCCAGACCCAGGGCTGCATCTGCACAGGAGGGATGGAAGGACTCCCTTCATCCCAAGCCTTTCCAGGAGCCTCTCAGGTGTGGTGTCCCAGCAGCTGGTGCGCAGGGTGCTGGGTGCAAGGGCAGGAGGTAAGTGGTGGGGGCACAGCTGGGGCAGCCCATGGGATGAAGGGGCCCCACTGCTGAGTTAAGGTCTCCTCCCTGAGGTCTCTCCCTGAGCAAGCGAGACTGGATCCTGGCTGGCAGAGGAGGGATAGGGCCCTGCGGTGGTGCCTGCCTGGAGGCTGGTCCCTTGAGCTCCACTCTCCATCCCTAATGACTTCCCTCCCATTCCTGCCATCGACATCTGGTTAATGAGCCTTATAGCTCCTGCTGGGAAGGTGCTGGGAACTGAGTCTCCCGCTGTGGCTGTAACCCTTCCCCACCCGGGCTCCTGCAGCCTGCCCTGCACCCTCTCCTTGCCAGCACCCAGAGAGTGAGCATGCGCCAGCCACAGCGACCCAGACTTTGGGGACACTGAAGTCCAGATGCCTCGGAGGAGCCAGGAAGTGCCCACTTGCATGGTCTCATCTACTGCCAGGAGTGTCCCGGGGAGTGGGTTGGGAAGGGGGAGTTGGGGTGGCCGTGTTGGGGGGACCCAAGCGTTGCCATGGTCCCCACAGGGGAGCAGAGAGGGGGTGCACGGATGTGGCCATGGCAGGGGCCAGGCTAAATCCCAGAGTGGGTATCTGGGGGGCAGCTCTGCCCACCGCAGCCAGTGGCGTTTGCATGGCAGGGCCAGGGCCTGCTGTGGTGTAAAGCAGCAAGTGCATTGCCCCGGGTGGGACAGCAGCGATTTGCACTGCTCGAGGAACCTACTTCTGAGTGCGAGAGAGGGCAGAGCCTGGCACACCTGCACACGCGTGTGCACGGGGCTGTACACGCCTGGCACACGCAGTGAAGTGCAGAGCATGGGCCGATCCCCTGTAGCAGCATCTGGGTGATATCTGCAGCCCCTGCCCTGGCTCCACTGGCAGCAGATCGCAGCGGTGTCTAGGGCAGGGGTGCTGGACACCAGCACCCCAACAAGCCCATGTTATCCCTGTTGTCCCCCACGTTGACCCCGTGAGTGATGCTCGCCTGAGGCCAGGACAGGTAGAGCAGGATCCCTGACCCAGCCTGTCATTTTGACTCTAATTGGATCCCCTGCTGTTCCCCTTCATCAGGGCTGAATGAGGGGCTGGCTAAAGAGGGGAGTGTGATTAGCGGGGCAGGGGGCTGGCTCTGGGCACAGGGAGGTTTCCCTGGGCTGGGTAATGACAGGCTTTTGTCCCCTCTGCTCCTGCTCCTGACAGAGGCAGGTGGATGAAGATGCCCTGGGCAAAGAGTGGGTACCAAAGGGCTGAACTCAGCAAGTCCTGGCTGTTCCCACCCCCCCGCAGTGCTCTGCTAAGGGGATGCCTCAGGTGCAGGAGTCTGGCTGGGGGCCCAGGAGTCCTGGCTCCAGCACAGCTGCCGATCCCCATTGTGTTGGCTGAGGGGACATCCCCAGCACTGTCACCCCCAGGCCTGGGGATCCTGGTCCCAGCTGGGAAACCCATCCAGCCATCATGTCCTGTCTTGGGACACCACGTTTCTGGTGGTCAGGGTGTACCCAGCACAGGACAGGCGCCTGGATAGCGGGCTCCAGCCTGCAACAGTCCAAAGCCAGAGCAGCATGGTGTGCAGAGATGAATGGGGCCAGTTGCCCCCCATGCTGCTCACCCATGTAGGAGCCAGCACGGGGGAACACATCAGCCAGCACTGTTGGGGACACATATTCGAGCCCATGGCTGCTGGAACCCAGGTACAGGGTCTGGCTTCACTTGGCCTGAGCTGGATGCTGTACCCGGGAGCAGCCAGGCAGAGCAGGGACAGGATCAGGACCGGCTCCCACCCTGCCGTGGGTGCTGAGGGTCCTCTCAGGCCTTTGGGGACAGAGGTGCAGGTCCCCACTTTAGATAAGCTCACACGGACAGCACTCAGACACACTTCAGCCCTGCCGGGGTCCTGCACCCTGTGAGACTGCAAGGACATGGAGAACCCAGGCTGGACACAGGGTGTGCACAGGCAGGACCCTGTAGCAGGACCCCCATGCGCCCAGGACACCGGGCAGGCACCACGCCTGCAGCCTGGTGAGCAGGCTGGTGGAGAGGCAGACAGATCGCGTGTGACGGGCTGGGAATAATTCACTGCTCCGGAGGAGAGAAATCCTCCACCTGGAAAGGAATCTGCCCCCCTCCGCCCTCAGCCCGGGAGGCTGCAGTGCCGGAGGAGCAGGGAGGGGTGTGCAGGTGGGCTGCTGCGCCATGAGCCTGCGCAGGCAGGGCAGGCAGCCCCCCTGGCTGGGGCATGGCGCTCACAGTGCCACTGTACCTGACCGGGACCCCTCTGCCCCACGGACTCGAGTCTGGACGCACCAGTGGGCGGGAAGGTGGGGTCGGTGCCAGCTGCTCACCCACCCTGCACGACCCACACACACCCACCACGGCCAGCATGGTCCCTATCCTGGGGGCACGTGTCAGGGTGATCCCCGGTATCTCCCATCCCCACGTATGGGTGGGAGGGTGATCCAGGCAGGGTGCGGAGAGATGCCCTGGCAAGGTGCGGTACATGCACAGCTGTGGGAAAAGACTGTGCCAGGCAGTGCCGAGAGGGCTGGGAGCCGGAGCGGCTCGAGGGCTTATGGGGATGGTACAGCCTGCGTGCCCCAGCCCATCACCGCTGCGTTAGGGAAACCGGCTGCGTGGCAGGCCCTGGCATGAAAAAGTGTCTTTGCTGAACACCTCTCTTGTCTTAGCATCTCCCAGGGGATGCAGCGTGTTCCCCTGCGGGTGTCCCGGCCCTGGGGCTGCTGAGTGTGCACAGATACACATATGTGTGAGCATGAGCGTATTGACTGTGCACGTGACACATCTTCAGTTGGGGCTAATTAGGTAGTGAGCTAATCAGCAAGCAATATTCCCCCACTGGCTTTCTGGGGACAGCAAAGGAGAAAAGTGACGATTAGCGGGAACACAGGTCACCCCCAGCATCCCTCCCAGGTACCCCTCAGCCACAAGCAGCCTCACACCAGGGTCGGGGATAGATCTCTCCTAGGGGGAGGCAGGGGGACTTTCCCCATCTTCAACCAGGTACCCCCATCCCTGTTCCCCCCATCTCTATCTCCCTGCCTCCCTTGGGAACAGACTGACTTCCTGAGGACAATGGGCCAGCGAGGATGCTGGAGCAGGCTGCCAGGCTAGGGGGGAGGCTGATGCTGAGCCTGACCCCATGCAACTCAGTGACCTCAGCTCCCCGGGGTGGATGGACACACCAGGGGTCACGGGGACACCCCACTGAGCCAAGGGCATGCGTGGCCATGCCAGGCAGCCTGCCTACAGTGGGTAGGACTGTGGTGGCATGCACGGTCCTCTCCCCAGCACGGCCGCCCTCCCCTGGCAGTCCCCGTGTCGCCCCGCCATCCTGCCCCACACAAACATTCCCTCACTCCCGGCCACAGTAAATATTGTTGCAGGGCAAACAGTGAATCAGCCCCCTTTGTTCGAGTGCTGCTGGCAGCCCCGGCTTGTTCGACTGCTGTTTAATGACCCTCCAGTTGTGTACCCTGGAGCTACTCATTAACCCCAGGCTGCAGATGGTGAAGAGGACGGATCCGAGCCAGCCAGGAACAGTTTGCCAGTGCTGGGGACAGGCTCCAGGCAAATTCTGGTGACCTTTTACCAGGTGCCGACGTGCCAGAGGTTTTCCCTCACACCTCTGCAAGGTGTGGCAAACCTGCTGTCTGCCCAGCGTACCCACAGCCCCATGGCCACCCCACAGCATGGCTCAGCGGGGCTTTGCTCAAGGCAGCATCCTCATCAGAGCATCCTCCCCATCTCAGCCCAGGCTCCTGGCAGAGCTATGGGTTGTGGAGGAGCTGCTGAATGCCACAGAGGGATGCTCAAGCCCTGGTATGTGACAGGAGGGTTGGAAAGGTGCCACACTGGGAGCCATGCGGTGGAGCACAGCTTGGGCAGGTTGGTTAGGACTGGGTGGAAGTGAACAGTGGGAGACCCTGAGAGGTGCAGGATGCGGGACAAGGGCTGGAAATGGGCAGTCCAGGAAGAACTGGGAAGAACTGACCAAAAGCCTAGCCCAGAGTAAAGATATAGGGGCAGATGGGGGCACAGAGCTGCTGCTCTGGCCTTGATGCTACACCATAGGCTGCAGAGAGGCTGGACATCCTACAGAGAGCCCTCATTCCCAGGGGGCACCCCCAGAGCTCCAGAGCTCCCTAGGCTGGTGCCAGCATGGGATGGCTCCACAGCAGCGGTGCTGGGACACTCACAGTGGGCAGCCAGGGGCAGGGCTGGGGCAGTCCATGGGCACTGGACCCATGGGAGCCTCCTCCCAGCGTCGTGGGGCTGCTCCTGCCCCTCCATCTTGTTCTCACCTCCCGTTCAGGTGGCCCTGGCTCCACCCCAGCACCTCCAGCTCCGCCTCACATTGTAGTCTGGCTCCTCCCCTATGGTAGTCCTGTCCCCACCCCTCACTGTGGCTCTGGCCCTGCCCCACAGTGGTCCCATGGTGGCCTGTCCCCAACAGGCAGTGCCAGCACAGCTTGGGAACTCTGCGTGTACCAGCTCTGGGCCTGAGCCAGCAGTGCCTCAGGGTCCCCAGGGCCACAGCAGTGGTGGCACAGGTCCCCAGGGTGGTCCCCAGGGCCAGGTGGGTAGTGCCCCACACCAGCTACAGGGGGTGCCAGAGTGCCCGCCCCATTGCCCCCGGTCCCCACACAAACCTGTTCCCAGGGCACCAGGCAAACAGGGCTGGTGGCAGGGACAGTACAGGACCCGGGGCTGTCCCCGCTTCCATGAGCAAACAGCCAGATTCAGCATCTCCAGAGGGGGAAGAGTGGCTGCTAGACCTTGATCCCCTGGTGGGATCAAGCCAGGGCCATGGCGTGTGGCAGGACCCTGTCCCCAGTCCCCATTGGGCAGTGCAGGACCTGGCTGTGCTGCCAGCAGAGGGGACAGCCTGGGGAAGACCATGGGGACTGCGCGGGGTGCCCGGCGTGCTGGAGTGAAGCTGCCAGGAAGGCTCCGATAAACATCTAGCCTCTCTGTTTATTTATGAGCAAGGATATTTATACCACAAAGTCCTTTAAATTTAGCTTGGGACACACCCAGGCACCATCCAGTGCTGACGGCTGTGGGGGAGCTCCCGGCATAGCCCGTGTCGGCACGGGCCGTGGGTGCACTGGTGGCACCAGATGTGTCCCTGGAGCGGCACCCCCAGGACCAATACCCACCGTGGGGTGTGACGCACAAAAGCACGGCTGTGGGGACAGCGGTGCTTCTCATGGGGGGTAGAACGAGGCCGGGACCCTGGAGGGACACGGTGTCTGGGGATGATGGCACACACTCCATGCCCATGCAGTGAGGATGCCGGTGCCACCAGGGCAGGGCCACATCTCCCCGACCCGAAAGCACCCTGGGCCACACCGGCACTTTCCCCGTCAGTGCTCAGTGCCGCAGTGGGCTGGTTGCGGGGTCAGAAAAAACCTTTGGGCTACGCCCCGAAATTAGGGCTCAGAGCTCGGTCACGGCGGGGCTTAGAGCAGCCCCGGGGCCGCGGGGCACGCTGCGCCGCTCCGGCTCCGCAGGCTTTGGCCCCTGTCCCGCTGTCCCCTTGTCCCCTCCAGCCGCTGGCCCGATGCCGGCGGGGCCGTGCCGGAGCATCCCCCGCCCCGCCGCCGCGGTGTCTGCCTCCCCCTGCCGGCAGCGGGGCACCCGCTGCTCCCCGCCACTGCCCCCTGGCTCTTCGAGCTCCGGCATTCCCTCAGCCCCAGGGCAGTACTCCTGGCTGTCCCCTGCCAGCCGGACCCGCTGCCCCTTTCGTCCCCTCCGCCCAGATTTGCCTGAAATGCGGCATTTTGTTCCCACGCACTTGCGGCTGCAGGTGTGTCTCTCTGTCCTCGTCGCTACGGCATCGCCTGCAGAGCTGGGTCTGCAGAGTGGGATCAGCAGCGGCTTGGCGTTGCCCCTGCGCCGCGGTGAAGTGCAGAGCAGCCTCCAGGCACCCGCAGGCCTGGCTGTCCCATGTCCCACACAGACCCCCTGCGAGGTGCCGTGGGCACTCACCTGAGCACCCCTCAGCGCTTGCAGCCCTGTGCTGTGCGGACATGCCGCCGTGCTCATTTTACCAGGCTGCTTGCTGGTCTGCCCGGTGTCTTTATCAAGTGAATTCCTTGTCTCGGAGAGGGACCCAATAGGTTTGGACAGGCGAGGTCAAGTTCCCACGAGGCAAAGGCAATGTGCATTAGGATCCCTACCCATTCAGTCTTTATTAATTAAATCCCATCTCGGTTTCCCCTGTTTCTCCAGGACAGATGTGATGCCCACCGGCCTCTGAGTGCCCTTGACAGCTAAAACAGCCCCATGTGCTCCCATAAATGTGCTGTGCCTCATCCCACTCTGACACCAAGCCTTTCTTCTCCAGCTTGTCCTAAAATCCCTGCTTCCTGAACCAAAAAATGTCCTAAACTATGTTATCCGAGCAGCAGGAAATAAGGGCTGGTCAACTTGAAGAGGGTCTGCATGCCCATCACCCCAGCATCTCACCCCACCTGATGGGGACCATTCACACAGCACTCCCCTGGCCTGGGCCATCCCTCCCAGCCTTTTGCAGCTGTCCCCTCTGTCCCCTGCTTCCCTTACTGCTGCCAAGTCACATTAAGAGCTGCAAAGCCACACGGCGGGGTTAAAGGAGGAGCCACTGCCTGAGTATTCACACACGTTTATGGTCACACACACACACACACACACACACTTACTCTCTTGACTCGCTTCCTCCTTCTTCAGGCTTGACCCTTGGTTTGCTGCAGCAGAGGCTCAGACACCGGATTTTATAAAATAATTAATTTAAATTAAAGGTACAGCAGCAAGGACAGCCCAGGCTGGGTGCCTCCAAAGAGAGGGACCCCGAACAAGGAAACCCCTGGGCAATTACACCCTTGTGATCCATACACCCGCCCCTCACGCACCCTTCACGCCCTGTCCATGCGTCTTTTAGTCCAATGGTGGGTTTTGGACTGGGGTCTTCTAACTTCTTATTGGATTCTTTTTCTGTGTCCGGGCAGCCAGGCTCTTATCTTCTCCATTTGCAGTTTCAGCTGAGGGTTGGAGCCTCCTTATCTTCTGGTTTACACTCCTTCTGCTCCTGCACTCGCTGGCAGAACATGGAGAACCAAAGAGCCCCAGACTTGGGGAAAACACTACCAAAACATCACTGTGGTATCAACATCTTCCCGTATGAAAAGACTAAACACAGCACTGTACCAGCTGCTAGGAAAATTACTAAGAAAAAGAACTCTATCACAGCCTACAGGCCTCAGCTAAGTAAAGCTAAACAAGCAGCACAAATCACACCATATTATAATCCTAAGTAATTTATTCTAATTAAAACTTACTTGTTTACGCTAAACAACTAATATCCCTCAACAGCTCCTCTCTTTGCTTTTATTAAGCATCCCTGGTAATATGCTAAACAAAGTTCGTCAACGCTTTCAAGTCACCCCATCATTCTCCCCAGTTTTACATATAAGATGATTATCAGACACAAGTACAACACAGCCAGGCTTAATAAGATTACTATAGGTTGCAGCGTATGGTTGTAAATTTCTGTCGCCATGTGTGACCATCCAAAAAGGGTTTCCCGCCATTGATGCTCTTCACCCCTTTTTCCCCTTTCAAGAACACGGTGAAATTCCTTCTGTATCGTGGTGTGCAGTAACCAGAACCCTTTGTCCATCATCTCTCATGTGTTTCGATACTCGTAATTCATTGTGCTGTTGTAATTTTTGTACTAGTGTCAAATTCTTTCCTATAGGAGTGGGCAATAAATTTTAGTATAATGTATAGTCAGACCAGAGCAATTGGTGGGACGTGATAGGAGCTGAATAAAGTCACACCCCATAATTTTGGTAAAGTTATAAATACAAATATTTGAGTGATTATGTACATTTACTATGAAGTTATCTACAAATATAGAGCTACAAAGTGTTCTCATACAGACACAACCTTCACCAGCATATAGAACTACAGTTTTGGGGGTTTCATCAGGACTTACCTCAAAATGGCAGAGGTTTTATTCAGTCTCAAGACAAACATCTTGGGCTTTGATGGAGTCACTTTCACGGATAAATCCTAGTTGTTTTCGTGCACCTATACCAACATTTTGCCACTTATTCCCGATTTGTTGTGCCCATGCTCTATGTTTTAATGGATAGAGTACAGTTCTGCTGTGATTTAACCCCAGCACAATGATTGGGTATATGGTGTCCACCGAAGCATTGCGTATTGTTAAGATAAAAGCAGTGGCCCTATTGTTGAAGGACCCATAAGTAAAATTGACTAAATGCCACCAGGTTTGGAATTCTCTTTCGAATTTAGTTGCATTGTCCCAAATTATTTTTCGTATCTCTGCAGGTAAAATGCCTTCTTCACCTTCCCTTGTAATTGCTGCTATTGTACATCGCACCCACAGTTGAGCCTGGATGCAGCTAAGGGCTAGTGAAACATTGCCCTGGACTGTTCTAAGAGCTTCTACAATTAACTGGTGATCTTTTTCATTATTTTTTTCCCACTGAGGTAGTAAATCAGCCACAAGTCGTTGGTTAGTCCCTAACGCTAACAGAGAGGAGCGCAACGGGTGTTCTAATTTGCTTAAGTCATTTGCGGTTGCACTCGGTTTGTTTACAAGCACTTCAGCATTTATGCTATTTAAGACTCCCCACCCTGTCCCTACGATACCAGCTGCGTCTCTTTTTGTTCACCTTGAAATGACAAAGGTTCGCTCATGCAACCGTGCTAACCAACCCGCATAGGATGTGCTTAGGAATGGTGAGCAGGTTGATTTAACTGTAGAAACATCGATTTGTACAATCAGTTCTACCTTTTTCAGTGACCGTGAGGGGTTAAATATCACTTGTTGTTGCCCTATATGTTTAATAGCATAAGGTCCAGCTTCAGATATTTGTGGGATCAACTCCTCTCTTATTAAGGGAGTTGAGGTTGGAGTCATTGTGGTGGGTAGCGGGGCTGTTGTTGGTATCGAATCCATTCTTTCACAGGATACATTAGTTTCTACATGGCCGATTTCACCATCAACCACCACATAACACCTGTAAGCAAGTGTTAAACAGCAACTGGTGGCATTGGGACAATGAGAGTTAATTTTTTTAATACCTCTCTTACCTTTAGATCTCTCGCCAAATCCGATTCACAAGAAAAACCAGAAGTCCTTCTTCAGATTCTTTACAATCTGGGAAACCGGGTCCTCCATACTTTGTGTAAATTTTTTTCTTTTTCTCTTTTACTGCTGTTCTACCACTCTGGATCATCCATTCTCTTTAATTTCATACTTAGCCATGCTGTAGCAGTCATCAGAGTCAACAGTTCCAGGAGCAGTGAAATCATAAAATCACAGAATCACAGAATGGTTCAGGTTGGAAGGGACCTTAAAGATCACCCAGTTCCAACCCCCCTGCCACGGGCAGGGACACCTCCCACTAGACCAGGCTGCTCAAAGCCCCATCCAGCCTGGCCTTGAACACTTCCAGGGATGGGGCATCCACAACTTCTCTGGGCAACCTGTTCCAGTGCCTCACCACCCTCACAGTAAAGAATTTCTTCCTAATATCTAATCTAAATTTCCCCTCTTTTAGTTTAAAACCATTACCCCTCGTCCTATCGCTCCACTCCCTGATAAAGAGTCCCTCCCCATCTCTCCTATAGGCCCCATTTAGGTACTGGAAGGGGTTATAAGGTCTCCCTGGAGCCTTCTCTTCTCCAGGCTGAACAACCCCAGCTCTCTCAGCCTCTCCTCATAGCAGAGGGGCTCCAGCCCTCTCATCATCTTCATGGCCCTCTGCTGGACCCGTTCCAACAGGTCCATGTCCTTCTTGTGCTGAGTGTCCTTCTTAAATGTCCACTTCATTCTTTGTTGATTTTCGGGAAGCTGTCATCTGTCAGCTGGTTTGGCTATCCACCGCTCACTTGATTTGAGAATGGTGTATCCAATTTTCTTTCCCTAAAACTTTAACAGCAAAATAAGAACACAATAAAACAGCGTATGGTCCCTCCCATTTGGGTTCCAATTTTGATTTTTAGGAAAATACTTTAATTAAGTCCTCACCTCCCAGCTGTATATCATGTGCCTGTATTTCAGGTGGTGTGGGCTAGCACTAGTGGGTAGATTTTCTTTTATCTTCAAATACTTTTTGCATATATAAAATGTACTGGGTCAACCGTTGACCTCCATCCAATAGGCTGGTCTTAGCTGGAATGTAAGTCCCTGGTACAGCTAGGTGCTCCCCCAAAAGAATCTCTGCTGGTGTTAGTCCTATGCATTGCCACGGAGTGTTTCAAACACCCCATAGGACTAAGTTTAATGCTTCTGGCCATTTTGAGCCAGCGTGTGTACATACCTTTGCCATCTTTTATTTTAGTGTTCTATCCATCCTTTCTACTTGTCCCAAAGACCGTGGGTGATAGGGTATATGCAGGTATCTTTCTATTCCTAGTGATTTGTACAGTTAATCAATTATATTTTCTGTAAAATAAGCACCCCTATCTGACTCAATTAATTCTGGAACCCCATATCTTGGTATAATTTCATCCAATAAAGCTTTTACTACTCCCTGTGTCAGCTTCTCTAGTTGGGAAGGCTTCCACCCAGCCTGACAGCTGATCTAGTATGATCTCCAGAGGTCCCTTGCAACCCTATGATTCTATGATTCTATGATTCTATGATCACCTGCTCACAGTGGTGATGTTCTTCCCCATCATCAGGCAAGGGTACTAGGGTTGCTGGATTCAAAGTATTACATCTTTTCAAAATGACGTTATCTGCCATTAGAAGGATCAGCTCGTATCTGTATGCCCGTTGTGGTGACAGGGCTTGAGTTGCATACTGTTTCAACAGTATTTCTGCTTCGTGTGGGACGGGAACTGTTGCAGGGTGTCCCAGTATGAGGAGGCAACTACTTTCTAATATTGTGGCCTCTGCCGCCACTGATTTAATGCAGCCTGGTGCTCCTGCTGCGACTGGATCCAGTTGCACGGAGTAGTATGCAACCGGTCTCTGGTGGGGTCCTAATTTCTGTGTTATCACTCCACTGGCTATTTCTTTTTGTTCATGCACACATAAATTGAACGGCTTTGCATAATCTGGGAGCCCACGAGTGGAAGCTGATGCCAAAGCTCCTTTTATCGCTTTAAAAGCTTGCTGTCTTTCCAGACCCCATGCAATAGGTTCTACCTCCTCATTTCTTGTTGCTTCTGTCAGAGGTTTTGTTAATTCTCCTGATCCAGGAATCCATGACCTACAGAATCCCACAGCTCCAAGGAACCCTGACAACTGTTTCTTTGTGATCAGATACAGAAGCTTTACTATTGTCTCTATTCTTTCTGGATCTATTATTCGTTGTCCTTTCCCTTAGGATGAAAGCTAAATATTTGACTTCCTGCTGACACAGCTGAAGTTTGGATGGAGACGCACGAGGACCTTTCTCTATTAAGACAATACATAGATGTGTAGTATCTTTTATACAAGCATCTTTGTCTTTACTGGCAATTAGCAAATCATCTACATATTGTACAAGAGCTGATTCACCAGGCAGTTCCACATCTTTCAAATAATTTCTCAGCATTCGAGAAACAATTGCAGGAGATCCTGCAAACCCTTGCGGGAGACACATCCAGGTTAATTGTTGTCCTTTCCATGTAAAGGCAAATAAAATCTGCCTGTCTTCATCTAGAGGAATATTAAAGAGGTCAGCCGTTAAATCAATTACAGTAAAATATTTTGCCCAGTGTGGTATTTGTAAAAGTAGAGTAGAGGGATCAGGCACTACTGGATGAGGAGACACTATGTGCCAATTAATTACCCATAGATCTCGTACAAAATGGTATTGCAGGTCCCCATCCTTGTCCAACCGATTCTTTTTTACAGGGAGTATAGGAGTATTATATGGTGACACACATACTCTTAAAATTCCTTGGGCTAAATGCCATTCTATTTGCTTTTGAATGCTTGTCTTTCCACCCCTTGGGGAGTGGGATACTGCTTCACAGCCGGAGGAGGGCTTCCTCCCTTGGTTTTTATGTTTACAGGTTGAGCCGAAACTAGCAATCCTACATCTGTGCGAGTTTTACTCCACAGCTTTGTCGGTATGGATTTGGATATTTCCAGTATTTTTAGCTCATTACTGGGGCTCTCAGTGACCACAGCTACTCCCACGATTAATAAATCTATTCCTTCAGGTGACAAGTGTAATTCTACGTCCAGAGCCTACAGAAGATCTCTCCCTAACAGGCACGCTGGGGAGTCCTCCGCTAATACAAATTGCCCCCGTACATTCTTGTTACCTATAGTTACTAACAGGGTTTACTTAAATTCTGCTCTTTCTGTCCTGCGACTCCATGTATTAAAATTTTATCTGTGGTCCTAGATCCTCTCGGGGTAAAATTCAAATGGGATAACATGGCTCCTGCGTCTACCAAGAATTCAACTTCACAACCTTCAACCTTACCTATGATATGTCCCCGCTGGTCCAATTGGGTTACCCACACATCGAAAATATCTTATTTTTCTAGCCCCCTCTCCAGATCCACAAGGTCCCGTTCCTCTAGTCATTGCAATTGAGGGACCTCCTGGGGCAGTTCCCTCCAGTGACAATCTCTTCCTGGTGTGTCCTGTCCCATGGCCAGTGTGGGCATTCGCACTGTAAATGTCCTAAATTCCCACAATAATAACGCTCCCTTCCAGCATTGCTTCCCGTTTCTCTTTCCCTTCTTCCTGGTCTTAGTTCATACCGTGAATCCAATCTTCCCCCCCTCTGGCCCCTATCTCTCATTTGCAAATTCCTTGCTAAAGCCAAAGCCAGTGAATTTGCCTCCTGTTCTTTTGTTTTTTTCTTCTCTGTAACCTGCTCAACTTTTTGCCTTTCCCATGTCCGTCATATACAAACACAGCAACACTCAAAATCTTTTGCATATTTTCTTGCAAATTTTCTCCCTGCCACCCAGGCACGTGTTCTTTAAAGTATTCCTGTACATCGGGGGCTGCCTGATCCATGAAGACGCTAATTGCAAGCATTTCATTAAAATCTTGTGTGGTCATTCCCTCATATTTCAACTAGGCTTATCAGAGTCACATCCAAAAATCACTAGGGTGCTCGTCTAGCCTTTTTCTACACTCCAGTACCTTACCCCAGTTTAACCACATTTCTTTGCATGCTCTGATTGCTTCTACTAAATTTTGGAGTGCAGTTTGGCAGGTGGCTCTATCCCCTGCTTTATTATAATCCCAATTTGGATTATTTGCCAGCCAGGGCCTTCTACATCCTCCAGCCTGTTGTGCTAGTTCTGCGTCTGTATTAATTATCTTTTCATGTTCATCTGGCTAAAACAACTTTCTCAAAAGTATTTGACCTTCTTCCCAATTTGGGTTGTACCTAGTGCATGGACTAGAAAACAACTTTTTTTCAGCATCCTCTCTCCATCTCAGCATTTTACTCCTCAAGTAGGTAAATCACGAGGATTCCAAGGCTGATTAGTAAATGCGTGCAACGCAGGGGGAGCCCCACCACCTCCCGGTTGCGTAGCAGCAGGATTAGGTAAGACATTAGCAATCATTGGATGGAGTCCGGTGGCTGGTGGAGCAGAATTAGAAAACAGAGACGGAGCACGAGGCACATGAAGTGGAGCGGACGCAAATTGGAGCACTTTCTGAGGCTTTGTTCAGGGCAGTCGCCTCCGCTACTGCAAGGGTTACCTTTGGCGACGCCTCTTTCATCCTCCTCCTCTGACTCTGACGTTCCCTCTCCTGTGCCCAGTCATCCCAAACATACCAGTAATCCATTTGTTCCAGGAACTTTTCCTCTAGGCGATGTCACAGGAAGGTAAGTTTGTGCTGGTCAAAGGTCCCTTGCAGTGGCCAACGTTCTGCCGGGTTTCCGTCTCTAGTTATATCTGGCCAGTCTTCTCGACATAAAATGTCAGGGCGCCTTTTTGATAGAGTTGCCGTACCAAGAATCCTATTCCAGTTTTGGATGACCTCCCTTTCTCTGAGCTGAGTAAGTTTCCCATCACTTCCTCTATCTCTGTGCGATTTACGCTGGTCAGGCCACGCACTCTCAACAGCTGCAGCAAAAAATTAACCTTCTCTCTCTGTGTCCCCAAAATCTGCTCTGGGAATTTTAACTTTCGCCCTTCAGTGCCTCCCACTCCAAAAGTCCCAGGTGAACTCCCTCATTGCCAGCAGTTGGAAGTTTGGAGTCAAGGGGATCCGAAGGTGGTGGCCTAGGGTCCCATCTGGGGCCCAGACTGTTAGAGAAGCCACTGCCCGAGCATTCACACACCATTCATGGCATCGCGTGCACACACACACACACAAACTTACTCTCTGGCGCTTCCTCCTTCTTCAGGCTTGACCCTTGGTTTCCTGCAGCAGAGGCTCAGACATGGGGTTTTACAAAATAATTGAATTGAAAGGTACAGCAGCAAGGACAGCCCAGGCTGGGTGCCTCCAAAGAGAGGGACCCCGAACAAAGAATTCCTTGGGAATTATACCCTTGTGATCCATACACCCGCCCCTCACGCACCCTTCACACCCTGCCCATGTGTCTTTTAGTCCAATGGTGGGTTTTGGACTGGGGTCTTCTAACTTCTTATTGGATTCTTTTTCTGTGTCCGGGCAGCCAGGCTCTTATCTTCTCCATTTGCAGTTTCAGCTGAGGGTTGGAGCCTCCTTGTCTTCTGGTTTACGCTCCTTCTGCTCCTGCACTCAAACGTGGAGAACCAAAGAGCCCCAGACTTGGGGAAAACACTACCAAAACATCACTGTGGTATCAACATCTTCCCGTACGAAAAGACTAAACACAGCACTGTACCAGCTGCTAGGAAAATTACTAAGAAAAAGAACGCTATCACAGCCTACAGGCTTCAGCAAATCTGGCTACTCATGCCAAGTAAAGCTAAGCAAACAGCACAAATCGCACCATATTATAATCCTAAGTAATTTATTCTAATTAAAACCTACTTACTCACGCTAAACAACTAATATCCCTCAGCAGCGGGCCGCCCGGGGTGCGTGTCCCGGGGACAAGCCTCTCTCTGCCTGATAGAGCCTGGCTGTGCCTGGAGGCTGCCTGTCCCTGTTCCTGTCCCTGTCCCTGGGCACTCGGGTTCTTGTTTTCAGGCTCAGGGACACTCGGCAGCACAGGGCAGGGATCCCTGGATTTTATCGGCTGTGAAGGGCCCCGAAGGGAGCCACCCCTCGGCATTCCCCCTGGAGCTCCTGCCAGTTCTCCTCAGGGACACAGGAGCCGTGCTGGGGACAATGGGTGCCTGGCTGCAGGAGACAGGCGTGGGGCACCCCAGGAGGAGACAGCCCCTGTCCCTGCCAGCAGTAGGGGCGCAGGGGACCCCCTCCGGGCTCTCCGCGGGTGACAGCATCCCCGAGGGTGCCGCAGGAGCCGGCCCCGGCTGCTTTGCCGGCGGCTGCAGTGAGCGGCGCTTGTCCGCAGAGGGAGCCCGGTCCCTTCCCAGCCCTCCCGGCGGCTTGGGGACAGCCTGGCACCGGGCCCTCCTCCTCCTCCTCCTCCTCCTCCTCCTCCTCCTCCTCCCCGCTCGGGCCGGCAGCTCCCCTCCGGGCTCCGGCCCTTCTGCCCGTGAGATGAGAGCGCGGGTCCTCAGCACCCGCCAGGTCCCCCGGTGTCCCCTCCGCAGGGCGGGGAGAGCTGCGGGTCAGGCCGGCAGAAGGGTGGCATCCCCCGCCAGGCACGGTGGCCCCTGTCCGTGCGGTGCCCCCGCCCCCATCCCTCCGGACGTGCGCTGGGGGGATGCCCCCAGCCGCTTAGGGGGTCCCCAGCATCAGGCCTGGCCGTGCCTGCAGGCAGCGGCCGGAGCACCCGCTCATCGCTTCCAGCACCAGGGATTTCAGCCATCCTGGAGGCCGTGGACTTCAACCACGGAGCCCTCCAGCTGCCCCTTCCCACTCTGGCACCTCCCCCCTCCAAACACAGCTGGTGTTTGGTTTTGCCCCAGGAGGTGCTGGTTTGTTGTGATCCCAGTGGAAAAGGCACTCAGACTCTTAAAGTGTCATTCAAAATGCTGTTTATTAGAGCTCATACTATAGAGAGACTACTACAGATAATCTTAGATCCCTTCAGATGCAGGAACCCTGAGCTGCACAGCATCAAACAGACCTCCAACTCACGCACAGCATGCCACGCAGACCCCGTTGGTGGAAAGGGTTACCGCATTTTAGTCATTTGAGCTATTATAGGTTATTTTTCTTAGAAGAAAACAGCTCTATTAATTACTTCTACCACCAAAAAATGCTCACATGAGAACTTCTTGCTGCTGTTTCAGATAAAGGCACATGGCAGGTACCAGGTACGAGCTCCCTACAGACTCCTCTCTTACAGCCTGGCTTCTAACCCAGCTGATCTTACCCCATAGCCAAGGGATGCCCACAGTGCAGGTCTGGGCCTGCTCAGGCTCGCTGTTACACAGGTCACTAACTCCTATACCATGGTCTCCTGGCCAGGACCACGGCAGCACCCTGGCTGGAGAAAGGTGTCAGAGCTGCAGGGGGCTGTACTGTTTCCCAGGCCCCCAGCCTCACGCTGTCACTGTGTGTCCCCCTCCCCACACTCCAGCCCCGGGGACGCTTGGCTGAATTCCCCATAGGGACTTTCAGCAGGGGTCAGAGGCATGACGTGGTGGAGGATGGATGAGTGGACATGTGTGTATGGATGGTTACACCCTGCGTGTTCCCCGAGGGGAACAAAAACTCCTGTGTCATGCAGGATGGGGCAGTGTGGGGTGGGCTGGGTGGGCAGCACGTTGTCCTCCCCGCCACACTCAGGGACGCAGAGGACATGCCCTTGGGGACTATCCCCAGGGACCTGCATTGGCAAACATTGTGTGTGGCCAAGTGCTGGCTGCTGCTTTGCCAGGCTGGTGGTGCAGCCGTTGTCCCTTGTCCCTCACCCCTGTGTGCTCTCTGTGGGAGTGCCACAACCCTGCACGCCAGGGACGCTGCCCAGCCCAGCTTGCTGTTACACGGCTCACTAAGTCCTCAGTGTACCATGGTCTCCTGGCCAGGACCATGGCAGCACCCTGGCTGGAGAAAGGTGTCAGAGCTGCAGGGGGCTGCACTGTTTCCCAGAGCCCCAAGCCCCGTCCTGTCACTGTATGTCCCTGCCACACTCCAGCCCTGGGGACGTTTGTCTGGATTCCCCACAGGGACTTTCAGCAGGGGTCAGAGGCATGACGTGGTGGAGGGGACATGTTTGCATGGATGGTTACACCCTGCATGTTCCCCGAGGGGAACCAAAACTCCTGTGTCATGCAGGATGGGGCAGTGCGGGGTGAGCTGGGTGGGCAGCACATCGTCCTCCTCGCTGCATTCAGGGATGCGGAGGAGATGCCCTTGGGGACTATCCCCAGGGACTGGCAAACATCGTATGTGGCCAAGTGCTGGCTGCTGCTTTGCCAGGCTGGTGGTGCAGCCGTTGTCCCTTGTCCCTCACCCCTGTGTGCTCTCTGTGGGAGTGCCACAACCCCGCACGCCAGGGACGCTGCCCTGCCTGGCCCCAGCAGCCAGGCGTGATTTATGCCCAGCCGCCTGCCTGCCCATCGCTCCCCGGGGACGCAGCACCAGCCTGGGCAGGGCAGCAATGCCACCTCCTTTTGCCACGGCTCAAGAGCTCGCTGGTTGGGCCAGGGAGGGGGACCCAGCAGCAGAGAGACACGAGCCTGGTCCCTGTGTGTGGCTGGCTCGTGGTGTGACAGGGACAGGGACAGGGACGGGGGGGGAACCCTGCGGCACGTGGCTGACCGCCAAGTTGCAACACTAGCCGGGAGCAGCTCTGCGAGCCCTGCCCAGCCTCCGGGCACCAGCTATCCCCGTCCGGGGGGCAAAGCTGGGTTTGCAGAGCCCCAGGGCTGTGGCTGCACACCCTCCCCTGGCAGAGCACCCATGGGTGCACCAGGGCAGGGCAGTGCTCGGGGGACACAGTCCCCAGGGAAATGCTCATCCCAGCCTGGGGTCCTCAGCCGACAGCAGCCCACGGATGGTTGGCTGAGTGCTGGAGCAGGATGGCAGCCGCCTCCAGCTGCTCCAGGTCCGTGGGGCACTGTCATGGGATACCTCCTGGTGGACAGGGAGCAGGGGGGAGAGGGGACAGCTATTTTGGGCAGCCCAAGGCAACCCAGCTGTCATGCTCTCTGCAGCACAGATCCTGCGCTGGGGCAGGGACCTGGGTGCCGTCCTGAGCAACGTTAGGGGAGGTACACACACTTCCCATGAAGTCCCCGGCACCCCGCTGCTCCCCGCACACAGAGGAGACCCACAGCCCCGGGATGAGGCAGCCCAGTGCAGAGCCGACATGGGTGATGCTGAACCCACCCAGACGGCTCTGTGCCTCCCAGCCAGCTGCGACCAGGGCAGGGCGAGGAACGACAACCTTGGGACCTGCAGCCAAAGTATGAGCTCCCGGCAATGGCACCCTTGTCTGTGCCCAGGGCTGTCCCTGCCAGCCGCACGTGTCCACAGTGTGAAACACAAGCCCTCTGCTGAGAGCTGGCCGCCACCAAGGTGGGCTGTGTGCCACCAAGGTGGGCTGCAGGGAGGGCAGCGTGGGGCAGCATGAGGGCTCAGCTTCATCCTCAATGGCCACTGGCCCCAGGACGCTGCGTGTTTGACCACTCATCTTGCTACCCATCCGAGCCAGAGCTTCCCCCCGGCTGACTGGATCTTCCGTGAGGGAATTTTCCCAGGAGTTGGAGTGGAAAGTCCCCAGGAGATGTGGCTGCTGGGGACGCAGCTCCCTGTGGCCGGGAGCAATGATGCTTGCGGCATCTCCTCCCATCCCCGACGCCGCTCGCCTGCCCTGGCACTCGCCCAGGCTGTGGCACTCAGCCGAAGCCTGGAGCTGGAGGGGGTGTGAGCTGCTGGCGAAGCCGCAGGGCAGGAGCACAGCCGAGCCTGGGAGGGAGCAGAGCCCAGGGCTGGGTGAGGGGCAGCCCTCGGCACAGCAGGGACAGGGGTCCTGCGTCACAGGGGAGAGCCAGAGCACTGACCCCACAGCATTGCAAACACATCAGGTCTTTGCTGGGGTGTGACATGGCTCTTACAAGGTGGCTTCAAATTGCTGGCAAATCAGGGACAATTTGGGGGCTTCCTCTCCTTGTGTGCCCTGCAGGATGTGGAGGACATGCTGGAGAGAAAAGAAAGACGGGAAACTGAACGTGCAAAACCCAAGCTGGAGAGAAAAGAAAGACGGGAAACTGAACGTGCAAAACCCAAGCTGGAGGCTCTTCCCTGGAGCTTCCCCTGCCCCTCTTGCGGTGTCCTTCCTGATAATGCAGGGGTGGCTGTGCCATCCCCAGAGAGGGCACATCCAGGCTATATGGGGACTTCTACCCCCATCCCCCCAATCCTGACGGCAGAGGGTGTCCCCTGCCAGCTCATTCCTTCCCGAAGCTTAGGTGGGAAGCTGGGGGACTGGGATAATGGTCACCCCAGGGCACATGGTCCCCCAGTCTCTGCAGCTGCCCAGTCTCCTTTGGGGCTGACCTACATCCTGGAGAGCTGGCAGCCACTTCCTAGAAGCTAGTTTAAAAGAAAACTGGTTGATTTCGGTGACATGCCATCATGCCAAAGCCAAGCTTTGCCCTCCCCGTGCCTCCCACCCTGGGACACACACAGGCACTGGGGGTGCGATCGAGGGTGGGGAGGGCAGGGACCCCCTGGCTCTGCATGCAGCTTCCCACCGCGGGGAGACCTTGGGGCCATATCCAGACCCGGCGGTGCTGGGACTCACAGTACTCAGGAAGCAGGTTGGGACACAACCCCCAAGTCCCTCCGGGAGGTGCACAGCCAGCCACCATGCCAGGCACACAGAGGGGGACAGCATTAATTCCTGCTGCGTTTGGCGCAGCCCCAAACTCAAGGACAAGCTCTGGACCACGCCTGGGCCCCGAGCACTTAGGGGCCACCACGGCCCCGTGCCACACATCCAGCACATAGGAAGTCTCTGGAGATCGCTGGCATTTCGGCCGGCCCAGCCCTCTCTCAGGTGCTGGGAGCTGGCACTTCCTCACCACCCTTCACCCCTCTGGATCCCTGCCCATGTTTGCCCTCAGTTTCCCAGGCAACAGCACCCATGGAGATGGGAAAGGAGAGGAGAGGCCATGCTGTCGAGGTGTCTGTGCCACCTGCACATTGACCCATGTCACCCCCAGAGATGCCTCAGCTGCCATGGGGTTACTGCACCCACCCGCAGGGGAGGAAGCCACCAGCCCCACAGACTTGAATGGCACTGGGGAAGGGGTGCTGTGGCATCACCCCCCACACCCTGCGGGGACTTGGGGGACACTGTGACACCTGTCAGCCTGGAGGAGGGATGGTGAGGCAGGAGGGAGATGGGTGCCCCAAAGAGGGGGAAATGGGGGGAAGATTGCTAGCAGGAGAGAAAAGATGGGTGAAGGGGGCACAAGCTGTAGGCTCACAGCCATCCCACATCCCTCTGGCACTGCCCCTCTGTGACTCTGGGCACCGTGAGACCCCAGGGAAGTCATGGCTGGCACAGCAGGACCGTGGCCAAAGCCATGAATGAACAAAGTGCCCAGGCTCCTGGGGAGGAGGCGTTAACATCGAGGTGCAGGGTGCTGCAAGGGCACCGCAGCGTCTTGGAGGCCATGGAGGGGCAGGAGCAGCCCCTCACTGACCTGCCGGGGGCTGCGGGACCCCTCCTCTTATTTCCCCAAGTCGAGACGTGGGACAGCACACAGAGGAGATGCACAAAAAGGGACCGAGACCCTGAGGAGGGGGGTGTTAAAAGCATGAGTTTCATACACAGAAATCCATACCCTGAGGGTCAAGTCTGCAACTCGGCAGTTGTCAGCTCCTCTCCAAAGCCCAGACCCTGAGGCAGGGGTGCGGGTTCTGGCTCTGGTGCAGGATGCTAGTGTGGGATGCTGGATTCGGGATACCAGGTGTGGGATGCTGGATTCAGCTGCTGGGCACTGGATTTGGGCTGCAGGGTGGGGTGCGAGGCCACATGCAGCCAGGAGTGAGGGTGCTAGCGAGCAGCCCGGCGCCTGGCGCAGAGCAGCCATGCGCGGGTGCTGGGAGGGCGTGGGAGGACCCAAGCACCCGCTGGTTTCACTGCTGCCTTCCCCTTCCTGCTGTGGGTGCCTTGACTTTGGCTTTACTGCACTTGCAAAACGAAAGCAGTGTCGGGGAGTGAGCGTGCTGGTGTGGTCTCCCATCCTGCAGCCCAGCACCCTGGCGAGTTTGTGGCGGTGGGGCCTGTGGCCAGACGTCCCTTTGCTGCCACCACCTCCACCCCATCCGATGCCGAGGATTTCCTTAACCAGGCAGCAACGCACAGGGACAACGGGGATCTGTGGCAAGACAGGTGAGGGATGCTCCCCCAGTTGGCTGGAGCGCCGGGGCGGGGGGAGTCAGCCCTGGGACAGGGTGCAGGGCTGCAGAGGTGGAAAGGACCAAGGAGTACTCAATGGACCGTGCTGTTGGTGCACTTGGGGTGCCGGGCTCTGGGGCGCAAGGCCCCCACCGCACCCCTGCCACGCTCCCCAGAGACAGCCCGAGGCGCCGGTGTGCAGCATGCCCTGGGAGCTGGGAGAGATCCAGGGTGCAGGGCAGGGTGCCGGGGTTCAGACACCGGTCCCGGCATGTGAGAAGCCCAGCAGGATGGGGAGGGGAGGGGAGGCCTCGGCGAGGGGCCAGGCGAGGCGTGGCCCCCAGCACACCCGTCATGCTTTACTGGAAACATCTGGCCTGGGCTGCGGGGGCGTGCGCTGGCTGCACATGCATGTGCACACATGCATGCGGGTACGGGGCCGCACACATGCACATACGTCTTTGTGTGTGTCTGTGTATCAGTAGGTGCAACCACACCTGTGTACACTCATGTTCACGTGTGCGCATGTACCCACACACGTACAGACACACACAGAGTGCACACACATGTAGATTCCCACATACGTGTGTATGTATATAGATACAGACATGTACACTTATGTGTGTACGCACACGTACACGCACACGTAAATACACAGCTACATGTGCACAGCTTTGCATGCATACACGTGTGTACGTGTGCCAGCAGTCACACCGGCTGCAGCATGCACATGCATGGACACACAGGTGTGTGCACATGGACCCACACATGTGCAATAGACACGCACGCGTGCACACATGCACACACACATGTACAACAGTCACACTAACCGTACGCATCCTGGCCGGAGCCTACGAGCATCCCCCTGCCCAGGTTTGCCATGGTGCTGTGTCCTGGCGGTGTGAGCCTGTGTGTACAGCTGTGTGCGGCTGTTCCTCTGTGTGTGCTCGTGGGTGTGAAAACACCTGTGTGCAGATGCGTGTGTGCCCTGTAGGAGCCTGTGTGTGCCCGTATGTCCCATGTACGTCCATGTGGGCCATGTGCCTGTGCAAGCCTGCATGTGCCCCTGCGTGTCCACATACCTGTGGGCCGATGTGGGCTGCGAGTGCCCATGCGTGCCAAGTATGCCGTGTGTGCGCCCCAAGTGTGCCAAGTGCATAGTGTCCCGGTGTGTGCCCGTGTATCCATGTGTGCCCATGTATCCATGTGTGCCACATGTGCTTGTGCACGCCCCGTGTGCGCAGCGTGCCCGTGTGTGCCCATGTGCGTGCCCTGTGTACCACGCGTGCCCACGTGTACCGTGTGCCCCCCCACACACCCCGCCGGTGCCCGCCGGTGCCCGGCGCCCCCGGTGCGGGTGCGGGTACCGGAGAGGGGCGCTGGGGAGCGCGGCGGCGCGGGGGGCGGAGCGCGGCGGCGGGGGCGAGAGGCGGCGCCAGCCCCCACCGACCTCCAAACTTTCATTAACTCGGCACCACCGGCGGCGGCGGCTCCGGGCCTGGCACAGCACCGGCACCGATACCAGCAGCGGGTCGGGCGCGGCGCCCCTGCGGGCCGACTCGGCGCGGCGCCAGGGGCCGGGTGGCGGCATGGGCACGGTAAGGGGCACGCATCTCCGCCGGCACCGGGTGCCCGGCTCGGCCGGCAGCCGCGGGAGCACCGGGGCGGTGAGTGGGGGGGAGAGCTGCCGGGGAGGGGGGCGGCGAGGAGCTCCGGGGCGGCGGGGCCGGGGACATCGGGAGCGGCAGCGAGCGGGAGCGACACCGGGAACGGCACCGGGAACGGCACCGGGAGCGGCCCCCCGCCGAGACGGCGGCGGGAGCGGGATGCGGGGCGGTCTCGCATCTGTTGCTCTCCCGGCGCGGTCGGCGCGGTACCGGGGGAGCGCGGGGGCGCGGCGGGCAGAGCCGGGCCGCCCGCCGCTGCACCCGGGGGGGGCGCCGGGGACCGGGGCGGCCCGGCCCGGTGTCGGGGCGGGGGGGCTGGCGGTAATTTTCCACGGGCATGTGCCGGGGCGGGGCGGCGGAGCAGCCACCACGTGGCGGCTGATGTAACCGGGCCCCCCCCGCCGCCGTGCCGCACCGGGCGGCGGCGGGGGGGTGCCGGGCGGCGGGCGCGTCGCGGCGGGCGCTGCCCGCGGGGCCGCCGCCGGAGCCGCCTCTGGGAGGGAGGCCGGGGGGGGAAGGCAGGGCGTGGGTACCGGGCATCCCCGGCTGCAGCGGGCCCGGTGGATGCTGGCGGAGGAAATGGCCTCGCAGGTGGCAGAAGCTGCACCGGTGCCCTGGGCTGCTCGCCAGGCGGGAGGGGACAGGGACGGGGGGCTCCATCCTGCAGCTGGGCATCCGTGGCCTTCCCATGGGTGCTGTGGGCTGCCTCCCCCGCCGAGGTGTGGCACCCAGCTGGCTGCCCCCGTGGGTGCCCAGGTACCCCCACCTCCACAGTGCCAGCTCTCCCACCTTGAAGTACGAGCTGTCCCTGCTCCCTGAGCTGTCACGGCATCCTGCAGCCTCAGGAGAGCTGCCCAGTAGCACGAAGCATTGCATCCCATCCCATTCCTGCCTGGCTCTCCCAGGGGATGCTGACACCTCGGGCATCCCTGTATCCCTCCCATGCTGCTTCACGCCTGGCTGGGCGCTTGCCTCCTTGCCAGGCTGGGAGCCGAAGCCAGCAGCATTTACGCAGGCATGAAGCGCCTTATCAGTGCCTGGCAGACCCTGGGGGGAGTGGCGGGCCGTCCCCTTGGGCGCTCTCCCTTCCCAGAACACAGGACAAGTCCCAGGTCTGAATTCAGGGCCGCAGGGCGGGCAGCTTTTGGCTGGCTGTCGATAGGTGTACAGTGGGGAGGAGATCCGGCCACCGGCCTTGCACCTCCCACGTCTGAGAGGTCCCTGTGCCGTGCAAGGAGCCAGGCTTGTGGCAGTGATGACATCTCAGCTCCCCTTGGAAATGCAGCTGCTCCTGGGGAGGGGTTTGGCGGTGGGACTCAGTATCTGCTGGCAGCAGCCTGCCTGCGCTGGAGGGGCTGTGGCCGAGGTTGGGGGCTCGCCCCACATCCCTCGGCCTCCTGTCCTTTATCTCCACTGCCCATGCTCCCTCCCCACAGCTTCAGGGCCTTGTGCCCCTCTGCCAATCGTTCCAGACCCACAGCGCTCAGCTGGTGGTGGTGGTAGGGGACCCTTGGTGAGGGGGGCAGGGGTCCTTCCCCGGCCAGCAAGGGCACTCAGTGTTGGGTGTGCGATCCGCAAACACTGGTGTTGTCGCACGGACAAGCAAACTGGTGTTTTGCAAGAGCGGCTGTCCCTCTCAGTGGGGTCAGGCCCCGCTGCTCCCATGGGGCCCCCAGCAGCCCCAGGATGGGGCAGGGGTAAGGGCAGGGGAGGCAGCTGCCTGCACCCATGCCCTGTCCGGCAGCACCTGGCGCCTGGCAGAGCCCAGTGGCTCATCCCCTGCCTGCGCTGCACGTGCACGCGATGCACCGGGGCAGAAGGCAATCGTTTCCCATCTGTGTCCTGCGCGGCAGCTGAGCCCTGAGCTGGCCCTGCTCAGTGCCCAGTCCCGGTGCTGCCGTGTGCCGCAGCCACTTCGGCTCCCGCTCTTGCTGGGGGAGCGCTCAGGGGGCCCCTGCTCCTGCCCGCAGCCCCCGACGCCCACCCGCCGGGAGGCCGGCAGCCAGCTGCCCGCAAGGTCGTCTGTCCACACCGGGTAAATCTTTAACTGCTTCTTGGGAAACACCTGGGGGCTGCCGCTCGTGTGGGTGCCAGGGGGGTTCGGAGGTGCCGGAGGGGGTGGGAGCCAGCAGGAAGAGACCCTGCCACCAGCCCACTTGGCCCCGGGCCCTGCATCCCCCACCAGCCCTGCTCCCGTGTGCCTTGCGGGCAGGTACGGGGGAGCGACGCGCCTGGCACAGCCCCCCAATTCCTGGAGGGAGGGGGAGGCCCGGGGCGGGGATGTGCCCACCCCTCCAGTCACGACTCTCTTGGTGTCTCTCTCCCCTGTGCCCAGCTTGCTCTGACGGTGGATTGAAGCGCGTTGGTGCTGGTGCCGCGGCCAGCGCAACGGAGAGCGGGCAGGCAAGGAACCCGGCGGCGGGCAGCCGACACCGCGCTCCAGCCTCCAGGGATGGCCGATAAGTGCAGCGAGGGGCTGCTGGTAAGTGCCGGGCCATAGGGAGCGGGCTGGCGTGGGCATCTGCCGTGGATACCTGGAGCACCCCGTGCAGGGAGCAGGACACCGGGGCTCCTGTAAGGCTTGATGTTTCCCAGGACCCCTGGCTGGGGTTGTGCCACCCCGGTGCTCCCCCAGCATGGTGACAATGGGGCAGACGCTGGCTGCCACTTGCCCTGAGCCCATCTGAGCCTGTGAGGCTCCCTGGGTGCGGTGTCTTGCCATGCCTGGAGATGCTATCGCCTGTCTGAGGCGCTCTCCCCAGCCTTATCGCCCGCCCCAGCTCTCCATGAGGGCGGCAAAGGCCGTAAAGCTCCGGCAGGGTGGCTCCTCCGCCTGCTCTCCGCAAAGGGCGCAGGTCCCCGTCCGTGCTGGGTGCCCCCAGAGGGCATGGTGTGGGGCTGCTTCCCTTCCACCTCCACCCGGTGGTCTGTCCTGGGCTGGGCTGGTAGGATGGTGCGCAGGCAGAGTCAGGTTTTTCCAGGCACCAATGCGGTGCCCGACCCTCCATCCTCGCAAGTGGTGTGTCGCAGGATGCTGTGCGCTGCCCTGCACCAGGGATGGCTTCGGTGCCCTGGGTGGATGTGGGACGTGCCTGGCATGTGTCCTCTTTGGAGGGCTGCGGTGGCCCCATGCTTGCGGTGGCTCTGCTGTGCCAGACCTTGCAGCGAGCGGTTTGGGAGCCCTGAGCTTGGATTCCCATTCCAAGCTGCTGTGCTGCGCTGGGCAGGTGAGCCCAGGGTGGGCTTAGCTCTTCCCTTTTTCCCGATGGATGGGAGCTGAATGCTGGGGCCAACATGATTGCCGGGCCCTCCCCTTCCCGGGGGGCTTCCCGAAATAGCTGCATGCTCTAGCCAGAGGGCCTGAAGCCAGGACTTCCCTGGGAAGCTGAGAGCCAGGGGAACGGCGTGCTTCCAGTGCACTCGCATGCATGCGTCTCCTCTGCTAGCGTGTCCCAGCGTGGCCCTGCCGGCTGTGCCTGCAGCGCGGACCCCAGCGCCCATCCCGCTCACAGCGGGCAGCGTGGAAGGTTCAGGGCGGACCGTGGGATGGGAAGGCGAATTTCTCCAGGAGAAGCCCTTGGCTGGGAACAGGGATGTATCCAGACTCGATCGGGGGTCTGTCACAGGCTCCTGCACATGCAGGGCACTTGCCGTTGTTCTGTGCTTGCTGCTGCGTCCTTGCCCTGGCTGGAGCAGCTGCCATTGCGCCGGGGCAAGGGCTGAGCCTGGCACCTGCGTCAGGGAGCCAGGTGTGGGAGCGCCCACCCGCTCCCAGTCAATCTTTAACTCGCTTCTCGGAAGAACCTGACCAGCCCACCCCAGAACTAGGGCATGCAGAGAGGTGGGGAAGAGTGGGAGACCATTGGGTCTGGCAAGCGCTGTGCTGGCCACCCTGGCTCGCAGCCCTCTGCCCAGAACTCCCCTGTTTGCAGGGCTGAGAGGACACCCATGCATGGGGGTGCTGGTGCAGGGGCTGCGGGAGGAAGGCAGGTCCCCGTGAGAGCATCCATGCTCCCGGAGCATCCCCGTGCTGTACTAGCTGTGAGAGTCTCGGGAAGAGCTGCGGTGGGACGGGCACTGGCTGCTGAGCTGCCTGGGTCACTGGGGAAGGGAGCTAATCTCCTTGGCCAGCCTCCAGGGCGCTGCCAGTCGCTTGTCCCTGCCTGTCCTCTCATCCCTGCCTGCAGGTGCAGATCCTGCCGCCGCAGCTCCTAGCTCGGCTGGGATCCCACAGCACAGCCCCTGCCCAGGGGGGTGTGTGCAGCCCCAGCAGCGGGTGGGTTTGCACTGGGGCCTGGGGTGGCCCACTGTGCCCAGCCTGGGGAGGGACAGGGGTGGTGGAGGCAGCAGCTGGGCGATCTGCAGCCATGCCTCTGTTTCCCCACCTGTGAGCTAGGGCCTGCGCCCTCCCATCAGTTCCAGGGTGACAAGGGTGCCGTGTCCTGCTTTTGCAGGCCCCGCATTTTGTGGACGCCCCATGGGAGCTCTGCATGCTGACTCCAAAATTGCAGGCAGGAGGGTGCGCGGTGCCCCCCTCCACCCCTCCCAAACCCTGCAGAGGCCGTGGCACCAGGTGCCCAGCGGGGCACTGGGGTGCAGGGCAGCTCCAGGGGCTGGATCAGGCCCTGTGTGGCCAGGCAGGGGGGTCCCCTTGGGGCCGCAGGGGAGCAGGGAGGGTCTGACAGCCTTTCCCTCTCTGGCATTTAAGGACATTTCGTTTTGTCCTCCTCAGTGCGCTTTGTTCAGGCTCCAGCAGTGCCAGCGGCTCCTGACTCCCAGGGCTGCCTTGCTGGCACGGCCGGGCAGCCTTCCGCTGCGCGGTGCCTGGCCCAGGTGGGCTCCTGCCATCTCCCCAGCCCACCCCAGGTGGACAGCAAGGTGCTGCTCCCACCACGCTGCCAGGGGTTAAGGGCTGGGGGGTCCCTGCCTGTCCCAGACACCCCCAGCGGTGCAGTGCCGCCAGCCAGTGGCTGCAGGCAGGGGGGCCAGCGGAGCTGCGGAAGTGGCTCTTGGCTGCAGGAGCCCTTCCCGGAATACCAAGGGGCAGCGATGGGGGCGGGAGGGGGGTGCAGCGGGGGATTTTTCTGCCTGAACGCCCTGGGAGAATCGTGTCTGCCCCAGGAGAATAAGGCCAGAGAAAGGCAGCCCTGTCGGGAAGCGCCCGGCTAGGGAATGGTGGCACCGGGGCAGGTCCCTGGACATTGTCCCTACAGCCCTGCTTGGGGATGGGGTGACGGGGCTGGGAGACCCACGGCCATCCCCAATGTGGCCAGCGCCCCTGCCTCACTGGGGCGGCCCCAACACCACCAGCCAGCCGAGGTAGGGACTGGGGTAGCAGGGAAGGTCAGGGTCCAGTTGCAGGCCCTTTGTTTTCAGCAGCATGTCCCCGTGGGGCTGGTAGTCCCCTCTGCCCGCTGGCCTGGCTGGTGGAGGACCAGCACTGCACTCCCATGGGCTGGTGCAGGGCCCGGCATCCCCGGGATGGGGCAGTGGGTCCCACTGTGCCATGCTCAGGCTGTTGCAGTGGACATGGGGGCCAGCGTGCCCATGGCAGGATGTCTGGTGGTGGCACGCAGGTGGCCCACGCAAGGTGGTGCATCTGGGGCATGGAGGGATGCTGGTGTCGGCATGTTGTGGGGTGTAGGGGCACGGGAAGTGCCTGGCTGCGTGTGGGGCAGGGCTGGTGTCACTGGGGCTGGCACAGCATGGGGTGGCTCTGGGCTGGCACATGTCCCATGGGGCACAGTTGGGTGCTGCCATCCCATGGATGGGGCATGTCCCAAGCTACCGGGTGGCCAGTGCAGGAGCGGACAGGGACAGGCACTGGGTGCTGGTGTGCGGGGGGCTGAGCACCCGCCCTGCACACGTGTGCTGTTCACGTGCGCGCCCGCCGCTGCCCGGACCCCAGATGGTTGCCCGAAAGCGCCGGCCCGTCCCCCCGCCCTTGGTGCGCCATCACGCCTCAGTGGCGCCTTGGCCATGCTCCCCAGCCAGGGCACAGGGCTGGAAGCAGCTGGGGCACCCCGAGCCTGGCTGGAGGGCACCCCATGCCCGCCCTCCCGCGGGACACGGCACCACACCAGGGTGCCACCCACACTGGCGAGGGGATGAATGGGGAGGCTGCGGGGTGCCCGGAGGGTCGTGGCACAGCCCTCCTGCTAGCCAGATGGTCCCCCGGGGGGGCAGTGACCTTGCAAGGGTTGCCATGGAGACCCCATGATGTCGCCAGCAGCATGACGTCAGAGTGAAGTAGTGTGGCACCAGGCTTGGCAGGCTTGTCCCTGTCCCCCCGCAGGGCCATGCCCGGTCCCCGCAGCCCTCTAGTCCCAGGGGTTGGGGTCGGCTGTGTAGGGCTGGGCGGCTGCGTGGGTGATGGGCGTAGGGGCTGGAACACATGTGTGGGGCTGGGGGCATTGGGGCGTGGGAACTGGGGGGCTCTGAGGGGACGTGGCCCTCTACCATGCTCCAAACGCAGGCTCCCGCCACAGCTGGATGGGCAGCGATGCCCGCAGGGAGGGCAGAGCTGCCCGCCGGAGCGTGCGGGGCTGTGAGCAGCTGGACCCCGCTAATAAGGCCTCATTAAGCCGGATGGGGCTCAGCCTGCTGCGAAGCGTGCCCTGCCTGCGCCTGCTATGGGGGGGATGCCGGACTCGTGGTGCCATGGCTCGTGGGGGGGGCGGAAACTGAGGCACGGGGGTTCCCCGTGGTGTGGGGCAGGCAGGGATGGTGCCGGGACAGGCATCATGGTAGGGCACCAGTGTCACGGTGGGGCGGGCAGCGAGGGGCCGAGCCTGGCCAGGAGGCGAGCGGGGAGCGGTGCCAAGCGCCGGAGGCAGCGGGCGGGGGGAGGCGGGCGGGTGGCTGCTGCGCTGGAGTCTGAGGTGCCAATGAAGCCGGGGACTCGCCGAGCTGGCCAGCCTGGCCCCCCAGATGGCAGCCGCAGGCAGACGAGCCCCTCCAGGCCCCCTCAGCAGGTCAGTGGAGAGGTGAGAGCAGGATCTGGGGGGCAGAACTGGGGGCTGGGATGGATGGCAGCCATGCCAGTGCTGTCCCCCCACCGCCATGGGTCTCCAAGTCCCTTTGTGCTGGCTCTGGGGTGATGGCTCTGGGGGACTGAGGCGCAACTGCAGCTCTGTGCTGTGGGACGCTGGGGAGACACCCTCGAGCCCCACAGCCAGGGACATGGGGTGCCTTGGGGGAGGGAGTGCACAGCTTGGCACCAAGCACCTCCGTGACCTCAGCTGTATTGGGAGCAAGAAGAGATTGCCTGACAATTGTGTATTCGTTAACTCTGGAACCTACCAATTGCAAGAAGGGTGCACAGCACCCCTTTGCCTTGCTTAGTGCTGCAGGGGAAATCTAGCAAAGATCCTTCCCTTTCTCCCCCCACCATTTCATGGGCATCAGCAAGCAATGCCCCATGGTACCCCTGGGCTGGGTTGGTGCTGCTGTGGGTGGTTGGCAGAGCATGCCCAGGGCTCTCAGTGGGGCTGGGCAGCATGGGGGGGTGGTCAGGCTTGTGTAAGCACTGGGATGGGGGTGTCCTGCTATTTGGACATCGCTCTCGGCACTGCATCACCCTGGCTCTGGGAGTGCCCCCGTGCCTGTGCCCATTCTGGCACCCACGGCTGATGCTGCCACAGCCCAGGCTGTGCCAGGTGCCTGTGCCCCCATGCCATGCCTCTGCCATGCCAGGGCAGGCGTGAACGTGGGGCTCGGCAGGGCAGGGATGGCTGGGATGTGCTGGTGGGGCTGGCAGAGCCGGGACAGGCAGGCTGGGAGGGCACGGCAGCCTCTGGTGCAGGGCTGGCACTTGTGGGTTCGTTACCCCATGTGCCAGGGACAAGGAGTGCAGGGGCTGACTCTAGGGGCACCCACCCCACCACAGCACCCAGGATCCATGGACAGCCAGTGGGGGCACCCAGCACACCCCTCTCCAAGTCACCCCATCCCTAGGGACCCCTCTCCAAGTCACTTCATCCCTCCATCCCTAGGGAACCCCGCCCCAGGTGGGGGTTCCCCTGCCCCAGGCATCCTGCACCCCACTTCCCTGCCCTGGAAGAATGGCGAGTTTGGCAAACAATGTAATTAGCATCTATTTATACCTTCCATTGCATCCCCCCCAACACTGGCCCTTGCCCAGCCGCGACTGCGTTAACCGTCACCATGGTGAAGAGCGATGACATCAGGCTGATGACATCAGGGGCTGGTTGGTACCCTGTGTTGGCATTGCAGGAACAGCCCAGGGCCAGGGCAGGAATTGGGGGTCCCCCCAGGTTCAAGGGAGGCTGATGCCCCATGGGGCACTTCTGCTGGGCTGAAATGCCCCCATGGGGGGCAGTTTGAGTGGGGGGGAAAAGTGGAGGAGACCATGCTGGAGATGCCTCCCATGGGGACATCCCCTCCCAGTGTCACCGCTGCCACTGCCGCGAGCTTCCCAGCCATAAATCAGGGCCCCTTCTGGAAGTGGGGGGCATCCGGGCACCCCAGCCAAGCTGTCATTGTGCAAGGCGACGCTGCTTAGCATGAGAAAGGCTCTGGTGCCAGGCGGCGTGATGGATGATGCCTGCTCTGCTGGGCTGGGGAAGCTTTAGCCGTGGGGGTGGGGGGGCGATCCTGGGGAAGGGGGAGGAAGGGTGCCTTGGGCACCCTGAACATCCCTGGGGACATTCAGGGTGCCCGAGGCATCCTTCCTCCCCCTCCCCAATGTTTTCACCCAAGGCAGGCATCTTTTGGGGCTACATGGAAGCACATGAATGGAAAATTTGGGATGTGGGAGCAGGACAACCCCCCCCCCCGCCCCCCCATATAGAGGCTGCATCCTTGCTGGGGGGCAGCTCCCCCTTTGCTGCCCAGCTCTGTCCCAGCCCAACGGCAGTGACGGCGGGTGGCGGGGGGGTGTGTGTCTCGTCTTCCTGGATGCCTGGGTTCCCTGTGCCCCCCTCCCTTTTACTGTGTGGGGTTGGGAGGGAGGTTAATGAGTGTAAAGGACGGGGTGACCTTCCCAGATTTGGGGAGAGGGGGGGTTGGAGCAAGCGGAGGGGTGAGCACGCAAGCGTGTGTGCACGTGTGCCTGCTTGTGCATGCATGGGCACACATGTGGCTGCCCCCTTATTGGGGACAAGTGCACTGAAGCCCCACGCTGCAGGAAAGGCGGGGGGGGCAGCAGAGGCCTCACGCTCTTGTTGCACTGGTGCCAGGCAGCTCTAAGCCGGGGTGCCCCATTGGGCATGGGGATGAAGCCATGCCGGGGTCACCTGAACAGGGGGGTGGCACTCTGGCTTTGGGACAGGGATGAGGTCCCCTTTGGGCACTGGCGCTCCAGGCTGAGCCAGGGCCATGCAGTGTCATCCCCCCCAGGACCCTCTGCCAGGGAGGCTGGAGTGCTGCCCCCCCCCCTCCTGCTGGCCGTGGTGCTCATTAGGAGCCTCGTTAGTGCGAGCAGCTTAATCGGAGGCTTCCCGATCCAATCAGCCTGCTCGAGCGGGCAGCGTGCCCCAGCATGGGGACAGTGCCAGTGTCCCCCACCACGCCGGGGACCCCTCAGCCCTGCTCCTGCTCAGCACCCCGCAATAAGAGCCTCCCCTGGGGGGGTCCCCCAGCACCTGGGGCTGCTGTGAGCTCATTTCTGATGGAGCCTTTGCTCGTGGGGTCTGGCATGGGCGCCCCGGTGGCATAGCTGGCATATTGCCCCTATAGCCCCTATAGCCTAGCCCAAAGCGCCCGCCGATTCCCCCCCCCATCGCCCCTCTCCCCCAGCCCTATGCCCTGGCAGCCCCCCCACATCCCCCGGCGCGTGCAGGCCCCGCTCGCAGCAGATGGCTTTGTTTGGCAGCGCGGTGCCGGAGTCGCCGGGCATCACGTCCCGGCTGTGCCGGCCCTAATCGAATGATACGGTTAGGTGCACCGCGCCTGCTGCCCGCGCCCCGCCGGCGTGAGCAGATCCGAAGCGACGGCTCCCATTTGTGGCCCACTCGCTGCCCACGTCAGCCATCACAGGGGGTGCATGGGGGGGTGGGGTGGTCAAGTGTAATGGGGGGAGCAGCGTGGGCACAGGGGTACCCGTGGGGGGAGACTGGCACCACAGAGCTCCGGCATCCTGCTAAGGCTGCCGGCACCCCGTATTGCTCCCGTAGGGTCATGGGTGCTGTGGACTGATCCCCACCCGCACCCCATGCACCCATTGCCTGGCCTCAGGTGGGGATGGGAGGGTTCGGGGCACCCGCGGTGCCCCAAAATGCCATCTGCCCTCAGCCCAACCTGCTGGAGCTCGGCAGCATCTGGGCAGGATATTAGTGCAAGCCGGGGGCCACGCTGGGACGGAGCCACGGGGTGATGGGTGCCATCTCGTTCGGGGGGTGACGGGTGCCTGTCCCTGTTGTTGTTGTTTTCCCTGGTGTGAGCTCGCATTGTGTGGCAGGCTGCACAATGCGCCCTTTCTTGCCCCTGGCCAGCCCCTCCCAGGTCCCCTGCGGTGAGGGACCACTGGGGCTGTCCCCGGGGGACCCACCTGCACGGGACGCCCCCCTGCACTGCCCCGAGCACTGTCCCCTTGCTGGGCACTGAGCCGGCAGCAGGATCCTGGCTACAGCGGAGTGCCTTTGGCGGGGGGGGGGGAGTCACCCAGCCCCCTGCCAGCTCTAATCACTGCACCCCAATCCCCACTGGGGGGGCCTGCTTCACCCTGGGGGTCCCACCATTCCCCCCTAGCCATGGGCAGTGGCCACCCAGCGGGGCCTCTCTTTTGCTGAGCACGGGGAGGGAGGGATTTGGGAACAGAGGCCCTTTTGTGCTCAGGCGCCCAGACCTGCTTTGTATGAGTTGCAGGCTCTTCCTCCGCTGCAGCCGGGCTCCAGGCAGAGCTATTCACTGGGGGGGCCACCACCGCTGCCCTCCCCCCTCCTTGGCACTGCCTGTGTGTGGCGGGGCAGAGTGGGGGGGGTGCTGGCATGGGGGAGGGATGGGGCAGGATACCGGAGACCACCCGGCCCCACTCAGCAGCCGTTGCCCCTCTGATGGGGCTGGCAGGGGGGTCCCCGGTTGACGTGCCCCATGGCATCTCTCCGCAGAACGGCGCCGTGCCTGGGGAGCGGGGCAAGCAGGACAAGAGCGTCAAGCGTGGCAACTGGGGCAACCAGATCGAGTTCGTGCTGACCAGCGTGGGCTACGCCGTGGGGCTGGGCAACGTCTGGCGCTTCCCATATCTCTGCTACCGCAATGGGGGAGGTGGGTGTTTGGGGGGGGGCCGGGGGAGCGGGGTGCCCCAGGGCAGGGGTGGCGGCATGCGCCTGGCCCCATGCAGTGCTTGCTGGACCCCCAGCAGGGGGGGGCACTGCTGTGCCCAGAGTCATTGCCCCCTCTCACCCTCTGGTTCCTACCCACCAGGTGCCTTCATGTTCCCCTACTTCATCATGCTGGTGTTTTGTGGCATCCCCCTCTTCTTCATGGAGCTCTCCTTTGGACAGTTCGCCAGCCAGGGCTGCCTTGGCGTCTGGAGGGTCAGCCCCATGTTCAAAGGTAAGGGGCTGCCCGTCCCCACCGGCACCCGTCAGCAATGGGGCACCCACCAGCACAGCCCCCCCTGCCACACGCACACCTCTGTCACGTTGCACAGCCCCATGCAGGCACCTGCGGCTCGCACGGCCCTACACGCCTTGCACACACAAGCCTTGCACACACGCTGCTGACCACGTTGCAGGGGTCCCCTGTGCGCACACCCGGCCCAGGCCACGCTGCCCTGCGCACACAGCCCGCCTGGCGTCCCCTGCACGCGTTACACATGTCCCTGCACACACGACGCATCCCCCGTGCGCACCCCAGCCCTGCACTGGCATCCGCTGCAGGCGTTAACACATGCATCCCTGCACACGCCACATGTGTCCCCCGTGCATCATCCTCGCAGAGGCCGCTCGGGTCCCCTGAACATGCTGCGGGTGTCCATGGCCCCTCTGGCTGTGGGCACACTCCTGCAGTCCTCTCCCTGCCCCATGGGCACCAGCCCTGCTCAGAGCTTGCCCTGCCATGGCTAGACCCGCTGCGGGTGCATCTCCTGGCACACCGGTGTGCTCCCGCGCTGCCAATTCCCCTGGCACATGCCTACATGCTGCCTGCTGGGTGATGCGCCCACACATCCTCAGCCTGGGTGCATGTCCCCGTGCTTGTGTGACCTCTGTCACCTGCCACCAGGTAGCTGCAGCCCTAAAGTCACGATGGCGGTGCAAGGCAAGACCCCCACCCAGTGGTTCTCCAGGGCTGCAGACCCCAAGGGTTTGCCTGCAGCCTGTGCATTGCCACATGTCCCAGGGGACCCTCAGTGCCACCGGGCTTGCTTGGAGGTAGGACCCCATGCAAGGTGGTGGACTGAGCCGTGGGGTGCTTCACCCCAGTGCCGTAGGCGGGCCCTGAGCCGCAGCATGGCTGCAAGGCTGCTGACAGCGCCGCGTGCCGCCCGCTCTCCCCGCACCACGCCGCGCCGTGCCCGCCCTGCGCCACACCATGCCGCTCACCCCTCCCCGGTGCTGTTCCCAGGCGTGGGCTACGGGATGATGGTGGTGTCCACGTACATCGGGATCTACTACAACGTGGTGATCTGTATTGCCTTCTACTACTTCTTTGTGTCCATGACGCGCGTGCTGCCCTGGACGTACTGCAGCAACGCCTGGAACACGCCCGACTGTGTGGGGGTGCTGGACGGGAACGTCTCCAGCCGCGCCGCCCTCAACCTCACCCGCTTCCTCAACACCACCCAGAAGCGCACCAGCCCCAGCGAGGAGTACTGGAGGTAGTGGGGACGGGGGACGGGGGACAGGGGAGGAGGTGGTGGTGTCGGGGCCCTGCTGACGCCGGCTGCCCCCTGCGCAGGAGGTATGTGCTGGACCTCTCGGATGACATCGGGAACCTGGGTGAAGTGAGGCTGCCCCTGCTGGGCTGCCTGGGCGTCTCCTGGGTCGTCGTCTTCCTCTGCCTCATCAAGGGCGTCAAGTCCTCGGGGAAGGTACCCGCTCCACGTTCTGGACCATAACCCCTCTCCTGGTCCATAGCCCCTGCCCCATACCATAACCACACCCCCTGTCTCAGGCCACATCCCCTTGTCTGTGGCCCCCACCCCCTGTCCCCAGCCCTGCCCTACTGAGATGCCGCCCCACAGGTGGTGTACTTCACGGCCACCTTCCCCTACGTGGTGCTCACCATCCTCTTCGTGCGCGGCATCACGCTGGAGGGGGCCCTCACTGGTATCATGTACTACCTGACACCTCAGTGGGACAAGATCCTTGACGCCAAGGTGAGCAGGGACGAGGGGTGGTGGGTGGCCAGGAGAGGGAGGAGGACTGGGGGACACAGCACTGACCACCTCACTGTCACAGGTGTGGGGTGATGCAGCCTCACAGATCTTCTACTCACTGGGCTGTGCCTGGGGTGGGCTCATCACCATGGCCTCCTACAACAAGTTCCACAACAACTGCTACCGGTGAGTGCCCGGCCACGGCCACCAGCCCCGCTGCTGTCCTCCAGCCCTACCACCAACCCTGACCACTCTCCCCACAGGGACAGCATCATCATCAGCATCACCAACTGCGCCACCAGTGTCTACGCTGGCTTCGTCATCTTCTCCATCCTGGGCTTCATGGCCAACCACTTGGGCGTGGACGTCTCCAAGGTGGCTGACCACGGCCCTGGCCTGGCCTTCGTCGCTTACCCTGAGGCCCTCACCCTGCTTCCCATCTCGCCCCTCTGGTCCATCCTCTTCTTCTTCATGCTCATCCTTCTGGGACTGGGCACACAGGTAGGTCATGATGGGGCACTGTGGTGGGGCTAGCAAGTTGGGTTGGAGTGGCAGGGTGGCATGGTGGGGACAAGGTGGTGGTCTGAGCTGACATGCTGCCCTTTCCACCCCATGTACAGTTCTGCTTGCTGGAGACCCTGGTCACGGCCATTGTGGACGAGGTGGGCAACGAGTGGATCATCCGCAGGAAGACCTTCGTGACGCTGGGGGTGGCCGTGGTGGGCTTCCTGCTGGGTGTCCCACTCACCACACAGGTAGATGACCGCAGGACTGTGGTGACGGGGTGCCATTGCCATGGCGACCTTGTGCTGACACCATCAGCCACGTCTATATTGTTGCCATGACCACCCTGGTGGCGGTGACACTCAGGGCTTGGTGTTGCCATGCCAACACTGGTAATAGTATCCAGACTAAGCATTGCTATGGCAACACTGGCGATGGCATCGGGTGTTGCCATGCCGACCATGGTGGTGGTATCCAGGCTGTGTGTTGCCATGCTGGCCCTGGCAGCACGGCTGTGCTGGTGCCCTGACAACGCAGTGGTACCGCTGGGGCAGCCATGCCAATGGATCCTTCTTGCAGGCGGGCATCTACTGGCTCCTGCTGATGGACAACTACGCCGCCAGCTTCTCCCTGGTCGTCATCTCCTGCATCATGTGCGTGGCCATCATGTACATCTATGGTAGGTGCAAACACCTGTGGCCAATCAGCCGGCAGGGCTGTCCCAGCCAACCAGTGGGGAAGAGGGTGTGCTAACTTCTGGCCAATCAGCGTTTTGCTGTGTGCTAACTGGCTGAGGAGTGCAAAGCCTTTGGCCAATCAGGGCACCCATGACCCAAAGGAGCCTGGTGGGTCCCACCACCCGGGGTCTGGAGCTGGGCAGGGATGGGAAGGGGCTTGGGGTCCCATAGGGGCCCCAGCTCAGTCGCACGGGGGCTGATGGCCACTTGTCCCTGCAGGGCACCGCAGCTACTTCAAGGATATTGAGATGATGCTGGGCTTCCCACCCCCGCTCTTCTTCCAGATCTGCTGGCGCTTCATCTCACCCGCCATCATCTTTGTGAGCATCGTGACTATGTGGCACGGGGCCATAGAAGGATAGGGGGCCGGGAGCCCTCCTGGGCCCGGCACTTGCCCACCCTCGGGAAGGGGGTGCTGGGCTGTGGTGGGCAGCAGGGATGGGGCAGAGTGGGGCAGTTGGGGGGTTGCAGAGCAGGCTGGCTGCTCTCCACTGGCTGATCCTGCCTGTCCCTCCCCAGTTCATCCTGGTCTTCACAGTGATCCAGTACCGGCCCATCTCCTACAACGACTACATCTACCCCACCTGGGCCATCAGCATCGGCTTCCTCATGGCGCTCTCCTCCGTCATCTGCATCCCCATCTACGCCATCTACAAAGTGTGCCGCTCCGAGGGGGACACGCTGCTGGAGGTGGGTGGCCAGGAGCTAGACCCCCCCCCTGCCTTGTCCAAATCCCACCTGGGGCTGCCTGCAAGGCTGTCCCCCATCCCACTGGAGCTGTCAGCGTCCACAGCGCCTGTGTGCGGGCAGCATCCGTGGGGCACCCCATCTCCGGCCACCCCTGGGAGTCGCTGGCATGCTGGGGGAGGCTGGGGCAGGGGAGCACGGTGTGTGCTGACCTTGTCCCCATCCTCTCCCTTTCTCTCTAGCGTTTGAAAAATGCAACCAAGGCAAGCAAGGACTGGGGCCCGGCGCTGCCAGAGCACCGCAGCGGGCGCTACGCCCCGGCGTTCAGCCCCTCCACTGAGTCCCACCTGGAGGTGCAGCCCCTGCAGCCGGAGAAGGGCCGGAGCGAGGCGGCGGCTGCCTCCCCCGTGCAGGGCAGCAACGGCTCAGCCCACAGCCAGGACTCCAGACTGTGACCCCCCGCCGTCCCCACACCCCCTCTAACCCCTCCCGCGCGGTGACACTTTTGCACCTTCCGCTGGCGGAGCCTGGCTCCGGGCTGCACCGGACCGCGGGGGGCTCTCAGCGCCCGTCCCCGAGACCCCCCCACCTCCTTGCCGGTTAACCCCCCCCCCGCCCCCCCCCCCCCCCCCGTGGCGTTCGTTAACCCTCGTGTTTACGGTAACCTTTGTGCGCGACGCTGGGACAAGAGAGGAGGGGGCACAGCCCCGGGAGGGCCGGGAGCCAGAGGCACTTTGCAGGGGCCCTGACCCAGGGGGGATGCACAGGATGGAGGGGGAGCGGGATGCCCCCCAGCCCCCCCGCAGCCGGGCAGCCTGCCCCGCCGTGGGGCACCCTCCTGACCTACCCATGGAGATGGCGTGGGGTATCCCCCATGGGAGGATACCTGTGGGGACCAGGGCTGGGGTTCACAGGGACTGCCCGTAGCACACATCCCCCCACCACACAACCCCCCCCCCCCAAGCTGTGTGTGCACAGGGCCATCATGGTGGAGGTTGGCACTGTAGGGACCCCTGACCCGGCTGGGCACCCACTGTGGCTCAGAGCCTGCAGGGTCCCACGGGTGGCTGTGCCCAGGGACAGTGCCAGGCACTGGTCCAGCACAGGGAGACGGGGGGGCAAGCACGCTGCCTGCACGGGCAGCAGGATCTCACAGCACAAGACACAAGCACTTAGAGCACACGCGTGCGTGTCCCTCACAGACACGGTACAGGCACACACGGGCACGCACATATGCATGCTACCCCAGGGCTGTGCAGGCGGCGGGCTGGTATGGCCCCCCCCTCCCCACCCCCCCCATGCAGCACTGCAACTCCCCCACCCCCACCCTGCTGCCCCATCGAGGGGCTGTAGTTGCCCACCTGGGTGGCCAGGCACTGCCCGCAAAGCCGGGCACAGCCATAAGCAGCGTGGGCACAGCCCAGCACTGCTGCCTGCCCTGCAGCGGGGCAGGAGGCTGGGGAGCACTTAAGCCTGGCCAAGGGGTGATGGGGGCGGGGGGGGGAGGGCCGGGGGGAGCCTTCCATGGTGCTAAGGGGGAGCAGGATGGACCAGCCCCCCCAGCTGCTACTAGTGAGAGGTACCAGTGGAGACACAGAGGGCTGCACCAGCCCGCTTGCTCTGAGCCATCTGGGGACACTTGGTTCCCAACCAGTATTAGTGGAGCAGGATGCACTGGGTCTTAAATCTGTCTTCCAGCTCCAGCCAACGGGCTGGAGCTCTTGATTTGGGGTGGATGGGGTGGGACCCTTCCCATCCCGCTGCTCCCCTCCCAGCCAGTGCCCTGTGCTCCCCATGCCGCAGCCCCGAGGTTGGCACAGGGACATGGCACGGCTTGGCACGGTGGCGGCAGGCGGTGGGTGCTGAGCCCCGGCAGGACGTTCCAGCTCCCCCGTCCCGAGCCCCCTGCCGTGTCGCGGCGAGGGGGCGCAGGTTCCCGCATGGTGCCCGTGCCCTGCCCCACGTGTCACGCCGCTACTCTTCACCTCTAATTGTTAGCAATAACGCGCGCGTCCCTGGGCAGCGCTGCCTGTGCCAGTGTCTCTCCCGGTGTAGAGTTCTAAAGTATCCTAGATTTTAATGAGATTTATATTCCTGAGGCCGTGTCCTGTTGTGCCCTTCTTTGGGGACCCTGGGGAGGGAAGGAGGGGTTTGGAGACCATGTCCCATGGATGCAGCCCTTTTCCACTTGGATGTCCAGCACTGGCACTGAGCAGCCAGGTTGGGCGATGGGGAACACTCCCTTGCCCCAGTCATACCTACAAATCCAGTTGGAGCTACAGGGATTTGTCCTTGCTAGGGGAGACCGTTGTCCCCAAGGGGAGGAGGGGCAGGAAGTGTCCCATGGCACAGTAAGGGCAGCCCTGGGCACCTTGTGGGGCAGGAGCCCCCCCCCAGTGCTGCCCCAAGACTAGGCAAGGGAGGCAGGGGCGCTCTGCTCCCCCAGCTGGAGGTGGCCAGCAGGGCTGTCATCTGCCCCATCCCACTGGATGCTGAAACTGCCCCATCTCATGGTGACCTGCTGCCCCCCCAACCCCCCCGCCTCCACAAACCCCGCAAACTTTTGAAACTTTTATTAAATACAAAAAACCCCGGTCTCTGCGACCGAACGCTGCATTCAACGTACGCTCAAAAAAAGGGTCAAACATTCAAATGTACAAAAGTTGCCGGTGGCCCCCCCAGCCCCGGCGTGCTGCCCCGCTCCCGGCCCCACTGCTCCTGGCCCCCTGCGGGGTGTGGGGGGGGTGCTGGGGCTCCCAGTCCCATGGAGGGGCACGGGGCACCCGCCCTGCACGGCCCCGGCCTCTCCTGCCTGCAGCCCCCCCTGCCCCAGGCCTGGAGGGGGGAAGTGAGAGAAGGGAGAGACCCCAGTGTCCCTCAAATCACCTGTGGGGCACCTGCTGCTGGAGGGAGCTGTGGGGCAGCCCCTCCTCTGCAAGAGCTCCCCCCAAGGAGGGGCTGGGAGGGTTCAAAATGAGCCCTATCTCCCCAAAAAGTGGGGAGGGCAGGTGAGGGCAGGCGTAGGCAGGGGCTGAACACGCACACAGCATCTGCCTTTGGGGAGGGGAGACGGGATACGGCCGCCATCCCCCAGGCCTGGGGAAACTGAGGCACAGCGAGGGGCGTTCGCTAACTGGAGGTCTCTGTTTGGCAGAGCTGAGACAGGGCCCGGCTCTAAGCACCAGACTAAAGCAGAGGAAGACAGCGAGCCACGTCGTCGCGCCCAGCAGCGCAGGCAGCACTCAGCTGGGGCGGCAACATGGCCCTGATCCTGCCTGCTCGGGGGGGCCTGGGCTGCTCCCACCCCCAGCTGGGGCAGCAGCAGTTCCAGCGCTGTCAAAGGGGGAAGCCTGCACCCCACTTCTCGCAGCGCTGGTGGGGACCCCCCCAGGTTTCCCAGAGCAGCAGAATCTCACCCTCCCCACCCGGGGTGCAGGCAGGAGCTGGCATGGGCAGGGGGCTCCTCGCCAGCGCTGGGGTTGCCCCCTCCCTCTGTGCCGGGAGCCGCACACAGGGCGGCCGGGCTCGTCCGCCGACACACCAAGTATGGGGCGGGGGTCCTGCAAACACACTCGTGGGGACGGGGAGAACAGAGAAATCCTGGGGACTGAGGGCGGGCTGTGGGGCAGCCGTCTCCGGAAGGCAGCAGAGTAGGCAGAAAACATCCCCGTCCAGTCCTGGCTCTTGAGCTGGGGCAAAACCCGCTGTGCCCAGCCAGTCCGGACACAGAGCCGGCTCCCAGCGGCTCTGCCGGCGGCATGAGCGCTAGCCCCGGGCCAGGCGGGGGGGCGGCCTGCCAATCTCCACCGTGATGTTGGTGTACATGGGCTGGCGTGAAACCTCCACCAGCCGGTACTGCAGCGAGCTGATCCCATCCCGCTTCATCGTCATTTTGGTGTTCTGGATCTTGGTGAATCTGGTGGGAATGGGAGTGGGATGAGGCGGGAGGGGGCCGGGGGGGGGAGCTTGCTGCTGTGCCTGACCTCTGCAGGGGTGAGCAGAGCAGAGGAGCTGGTGGCCGGAGGTAGCCAAGCGATCACCCAGCATCCCAGCTCTCCTGGACCCTGCGGCTCACTCACCTCTGCGGGTTGGGCTCGTTGTGTTTGTCACGTTCGTGCTTGATCATGCGGTACCTCCCGATGCGGATGTCGGGCCTCGACACCTTCATGCCGTTCAGGGAGATGCTGGGGGCCGGGAGCAGGGGGCGATCAGCATGTGGGCACCAAGGTGGGACGTTCCCCACCCCAGAGACCTGTGGGGTCAACTCCCAGCCCAAATAAACCTGTGCCTGCTTAACCAGGGCTGTGCCAAGCCAAGCTGACTAAAGCCAGACCACAGCAGGGCCAGTGCCACGACCGAGGGTGCCACATGCCTCATGGCAGAGCGTGCCCAAAGCACCACTCCTGCCTCTGGCTCTGCAGGCCGGCAGCTGCGGTCAGCCTGTGCTGTTTACATTCCCCAAATGCCGGTGTCCAGCCCTTCCCTCAGCCCCCCCGACACATTAAGGGCTGTCTCAAGCTCTCCCAGAGCGCCACACGCTGCTTGTTCACCACCTCAGATGGAAACCACAACGACACCACCGTGCCCATGGCACCTGCAAGGGGTGTTTCGCTTGCCCAGCCATTACAGGCTGGTTGTGCACCACTGTCTGCATGCTTCTTCCCCAGGCAGTGCCATAGGGAAACCCCTGGGAGATGAGGTGGGAGCCATCCGTCTTGTCTCCAGCACCCAACACGGGGTGCGTGCGGGGGGGGGGGATTCGGCTCCAGTCCTGCGCGCGGCTGTGCTGCGGCCTGCCGGCTGCCGGCAGAAATGCCTGCTCAGCTGCTGCGCGGCTGCCACCAAGACGCTTCCAAGTTTTGCATCCCAGCCCTGGACGCGTCCAAGTTTAGCATCCCGGCCCTGGCCTGGAGCGGAGCCCACAGGCACGCCGCCCCGCTGGCGCAGCTTGCACCACAGCAGGAGGGGGACGGGCCCCATCACACTGGGGGGGTTCAGCCCCAAGGAAGGCATGTGGGTGCCCCACAGCCCCCCAGCACCCTGGGAGGGGTCAGTTTGATCTGTGAGGGTCACCAGCCCTCAAGTTGGAGGATAATTAAATCCCTCTCTGCCACGTGGCATGCCCTGTGCATGTCCCCCACAAAACCAGGAGCCCCAGCACTGGTGAAGGTGCCCAGGTCGGTGCTCGGCAGAGAGACACCAGCACACCCCAACCAGCTGGGGCTGGTGAGGGGTTGGCACCTACCGGTTAAAGATGTCATCGTCCTCTCCTCCCCAGCCCCAGTACTCGTTGGGAAAGCCGTTGATCTTCAGGAACTGTGACTTGCTCAGCCCAGAGACGCCACCGAAGTAGCCAGCATAGGGCAGCCTGCAGGGTGACAGCAAACATGTCAGCCCCCAGGGTCAGGCAGGGATGGGGGTCAGCTCCATGGCAACCCCCAGGGACAAACACCAGCCCCCTCCACGTCACTCTCCCACCCAGGGCTCTGCGTCCTCTCCCATCCAATGTCCACAGTTATAGCCAGTGACCCCACGCCTGCCCTGGGTGTCCACTAAGGTTGGTGGCCTGGGTGTCACCCCAGCCCTGCCCAGGTAAACACCCCAGCCCCACAGAGCACCCACCTGAACCCAAACTTGTCCATGCCAACGGCAAAGTGCCGTGGCTGCTCATAGCAGCGATAGAGGTTGCGGTCGTCCATGGGGATGAGGTCCACGTCGCTGAAGATGAAGCAGTCATACTCCTCGTCATCCTTGAGGGCCTCCAGGAACCCCACATTGAGCAGCTTGGCCCGGTTGAAGGTGTCCTCGCCAAACTGCGGGGCAGAGCTCAGTGATGCCCGCCTGCCCACCCTGGCCCCACCAACCCCTTGTCCCTGGCCCCCTCACCTGGTTGATGATGTAGATGCCGTAAGCCACCTTCTGCCGGCGCAGGATGGGGTGCAGGTAGTGCAGCCAGTACTTGAGATGGTGTTCACGGTGTCGGAAGGGGATGAGGATGGCCACCTTCTGCCGGGGCAGGCAGTCTGGGGGGGTGTACTTGCCACCCTGGCGCACATCGGGGTTCTCCCGCTGCACCCGCTCCATGCTCATGGGAGAGCTGAACTCGATGAGCAGGCGCCCAACTGCAAGAGGGAGGGCAGGGTGACGCCCGCAGAACAGGACACAGTCCGGGTCATGGTCACCCACTGCTCCTGGCCAGGCCAGTGAGCAAACAGCCAGGGGGACCTGCAAGGGGGACCGGCACTGCCAAGGGCAGAGAACACCCAAAACCTTTCCCAAACAGGGGCAGAGAGACTGGGCAAGCCACTAATAAAACCTGAAGAAACCAGCTGTCCTGGTACCAGTTCCAGGCCTGGGTTTCTCCATTGTTCCACCCCTGAGACGAGAAGCCATGTTCAGGGCCCAGGGGACAGGGATGCCGCCCACTCCAGCTGCACACTCAGAGCCAGAGCCCACGTCCCCTCCACGCTCACCCTGCACATCTCACCTAAGCCGGGAGGCATCTCCTGGCAGGGCTGCAAGGGCTTCTCAGTGGCAGACTGGTTGGTGCTGGGCTTGGCGCTGGGGGACGGGGCCTCAGCGCCAGCTGGCGCGTAGCTGGGGACGGTGCCGTTGGGGCGGGAGAAGTTGGAGAAAGGGTGGGCGCGCGAGGCGTTCCTGGCGTTGAAGCGGCTGAAGAAGTCCAGGTGCTGCGCGTAGACATCGAAGTAGAGGATCATGATGATGACAAAGTGGAGCAGGCAGAGCAGCAGCACGGCCTTGCAAATCCTTTCCAGGGTCACCCCCAAGAGCAGCCTGGTCATCTTCTGGGCACGGGCAGGCGGACATGTGCGCTCAGTGGGGCAGGGGGGCGGCTCCAGCCACGGTCCTGATCCTGCCGAGACACCCCACACTCAGGACACCCCCAGCCTGAGCCCCCAACCCCAGCCCAAACAACAGCAGGGCAGCGGGAGCAGCGCAGGCCTGAGGAGGAGGCGGTGGGCTCGCAGGTGGGCATGCCAGAGAGCACCCCGTGGGGATGCTGCGCTCAGATCCCTGCTCTGGAGGCACAGCCATGAAGACACGAGAGGTCCCCAGCCCCATGCAGCAAGTCTTCTGCCCGCTTTCCAAGGCCCAGACCAGGCCAGACCCAGTCCCTGTCCCCGTCACCCCCCAGCAGGGGACAGGGGTACCGTCATGGGTGCCACAAAGAGCCTCCGTGGAGGCTGGGCCCATGGAGAAGGTCATGCTCTCCAAAACACAGCCAGCCTGGGGTGTCCCAAAGGGGGGTTCCCTCATCAGCCACACCTTTCTGTGCCATCCCATTTCCCTCCTCCCTGTCCCACCCCCCTCAGCTGCGCTGCACCCCAGCAGCGGCACCAAAGCGGGGCCGTCAAGAGAGCGCCATGCCAGCAGGGGCCCTCCTCAGGGCCAGCGGGGCCAGCAGCTGCGCAGCAGACACCCAGTCACGCCGAGCGGGACATCCTGGCCCTCAGGACGGGGGTCCCTGCCACGTCCAGGGGAGTCCGGCTTACAGCCAGTGGCGCAGGTCCTCTCTCCTCCTGCTGCCGGTGGGGAGGCCCCCTGGGACGCTGGGAGCCACTGGGAGCCAGGGTCCCCTTATCTCCCACATGACACCTGGAGCTGGGCCAGGGCCCTGACGGGAAGGCAGCCGGGAGAGTCACCGGAGAGCCCCGGCTGAGCCAAACCGTCTGGCTCTTCCCAGCTTCGCCACCGCCGGGCCTTGGGCCACAGCACGGTCCTGGGCCACAGCTCCTGCCCTGGTCCCTGTCTCCACCCCTGCTCCCAGGGAAGCTGCGAGGACAAGAGACAGGCACGGGGGTTCGCAAGGCCCTGGGGACCCTGGGACAGGCCGATGCCACTGCAGGGACCCTGAGGGGACCCCGGCAGCCGGGGAGCTGCAACAAGACCCCCCAGCAGGAGCGCAGCTAGGACCCGAAGGTGCTGGCAACCATCCCAGGGCCTGGGCCAGCCCACCGGCAGCTGCCAGTCCCGGCCAGTGGGGCCCCCCGGGGAGCCACAGGGCACCGAGCCGGCAGTGACGGCAGCACCGGCTGGGAGCAGGGACAGGAGCCGAGGTGTAAAGCAGGACCCCCTGCCCAACCCCACTCCAGCTGCCCCCTCCCACCCCCAGCAGGCAGCGGGGTGCGGGCAGGAGCCCACCACAGACAGTGAAGTGCTGGAAAAGGCTCCAAGCCCAGTGCCCACCTGTGTCCACCCACTCCATCGGATGCAGAGTGGGGTCCCCATGGGCAGGGGCCTCCTGGCACGCCCCAGCACCCCAGCCCCTCATCCATGTTTTTTCTAGAAAGTCACCCTCTGGAGAAAAGCCGGTTTTGCCGTTATCTCCCAAACCTTCTCACGGTCACGGCGCCCTGCCACCAAGCACAGCCCTTGACGTAGCGACCTGCCTGACCCCAGCGCCCACCAGAAACCCTCCCCAAAAACCACAGCCCTCGCAGCAGGCAGCACATGGAGCGGCGGCACCTCGACAGCCAGGTGGGGAGGCGCTAGGGAAAAATAAGAGCAGGTTTTAGGGACCCTTTAGCGGGGTGGTCCACGAGGTGAGCGGAGCACAATTTTCGATGGGAACAAAAGCGAAGCACTCCATCAAACGGTGGCCACGGGATGCCATGAGTATGAGTGGGCTTAAAAACACCCGCTTAAGCAGGGGGGCTATGAAATATGATGTTATCTCCCCCACTACAGTGCAGCATCTTCTCAAGGGGCAAGAGGCCGAAAGCAACCTGGGGCTGGGGAGCTGGTCCCCAGGGATTCACCCCGGTGTGGTGCATGCCATGGGGCTGGTGATGCTCGTTTTGGAGGGGTTGCTCATCTTCATGGGCTCCATCCTTATTCCCGCAGGCCACTGGAGGCATGGGGGGAGCCGATGGCCCCGGGGCCACCTTTGGTGGCCCCGGGGCCATCGGCTCCCCCAACGCCTCCCTTCTCCCAGCCAAAAGCAGGGCAAAGGGGCACGTTCATCACAACCAACCCCCCCCCGGAATTTTTCCCAGCCCCCGACACACACAAAAACTTATTAAAAAACGAGAAACAACCTCAAAAAGAGGCTTTTTCCCGAGTCGGGGCGGTGCCACCCGTAAGTGACCGGGATCTCATCCCCCCGGGTCGCATCTCGGGGCCATCCCCGGGCCTCTCCCAGCCGGCCAGGCCTGTCCGCGCCGTTATACTCACCGCGGCCTCGGGGCTGCCGCGCCGCCCCGGCGCCGGTCAGCGGCCCCCGCCGCCGCCGCCTCCTCCTCCTCCTCCTCCTCTTCCTCCTCCAGCCCCGGCCGCCGGCCCGCGGGCTCCCATGCCCGGGGCTGCGGGGCGGAGGGGGGTAAGGGGGGGACCCAACCGGCCGGGCCGCCGCACCACCGAGAGCCGCAGGGAGACGGGGCCGCGCCCGCACGCCGGCTCCGCCCGCCGCCGCCGCCGCACCGGGCGGGGCCGCCGCCGCCGACCGCCCCGCGCTCCCGGGACCGCGCTGCCGCCGGGCGAGCGTAGCCCCGCCGGGACCGGGACCACACGGATGCAAAACCCCACGGATGTAGACCCCACCGGGATGCTCCCCCCACCCCCAGCCGCTCCGGGATGCTCAGCCCTTGGCCCCAAGCCCGCCACCGAGGACCCTCTGCGAACACCCCCCCTGCCACCCCCCCAACCTCCGGGGGCACAGGGACAGGGTCTATCGGTGTTTCTTTCTCCCCCCCCCTTCCCTTTTTGGCAGTGTGGGAGGCAGCGCTTTCACCCACCCATCCACCCGGGGCAACTCCTGCGTCCATGGGTGTTGGTGCTGGCTCAGCGCCCATCGCAACCTATTTGTGGCTCCTTCCCCCCCCCCCCCCCCCGCTTCTTTTCCATTTTTCTCGGTGTTTCCTAGCAATGAATTTCACTCTCCCTAACACAACAGCATCACCGAAAGATCTTGGGCTGGTCCCACCAAGAGTTTGGCCCACCACGAGTAGTTTTGGTGACATCCTCAGCCTTTCCCTTCTTGCCAACCCCACGACAGCGTTTGTCCCCATGTCGAGCAGCCCCTGTCTCTCGTCATGCCCTGTGCCTGGCCATTCACCCGAGCGAGGGCCTTCCTGCTGCCCAGCGGCAGCTCCCTTAAGAAGACAACCTTACAGCAGAGATCAAAGCAGCACCCAAACAGCCCAACCCTGCTCCACCCCTGCTAAAAGCTGTCCAACTTCTGCCTCCAGCTCTCGCTTCGGCTCTTCAGCAGGTGGCATTTCCCTCCATGAGTACTTACACACGGTCACCAAATCATCTTTCAACTCCCGCTGCTGCTGCTTTTAAATGAGATGTGGTGCAAGATGCTGGAGTCCCACATAAGCTTTCTCCATGCTTGGGCAGCAGGTATTTAGCACACCCAAGGGAGTGCAGGGCATGCTCCCCTCACCCCCACCAGCTGCAGGAGGGAGGCCATAGGCCACCCACACTACTGTGATACCAGCCCTGGTGGGTCTCATGTCCTCACAAGGGGCCCATGATCAAGCCCAGAGCCCATTCCCTTCCCAAAGCCGTGATACACACAGGTGGGATTTGGAGGGTGGGAAACACCTTACAGAGGGACATTTCTGACAGCGGATGGATTTCTATCAAGCCAGTGCAGGGCAGGCCAGACCCGTCACTGAAAGACGAGGGGGTGAGTCTTTCAAGACAGATGAATGATCAAGATGATTAACCCATGGAGCAGCTTCTCTACCGCCAGCACAGGCTGCCCAACCTCAGGTATCTCCTTCCAGCAGGCAGCCCCATGAGTTCGATGTGGGTCTGACAGGATGGCCCTGTGGATGGCCCTTCTGACACCTCTAGCCCGTAGCAGTGGCAATGCCAGGGGTACAGCCCTCAGGCAGGATGGGCAACACTGCCCACACCAGACACCTTCTGAGCAGGCAGGACCCAGGTCATGTCCCTGCCATTACATGGGGCACACAGAGCTCCTGTCGCAGCCTCCAGCCCCAGAGCAGCCAGCACTGCTGGCAGGAACAGTGGCTTGGTTTGCCCCAGCTGTCTTCCTGCACCCCAGGCTGAGACACTGCTGTCCCAAAACGCACAGGACAACGGGGAGCAGAGCTGGGAAACCAGCAGAGCTTGGAGAGGCCATGCAGAGGCAGCTGCCCTAGTCTCAAGGGCAAAAATCAGCAGGCATGAACGCTTCTCTGGCTCTAGCAGCCCCACTGCTGTTCCAGCCTGGTACACCCAGGTGGGAAGAGAGATGGGCAGCTCCAGACGTGCATCTGCTCTGAGGCAGCAATAACAGCACCAGGGTATCGATGCTTCTCCTACAAAGGTGTACTGGCAGCACAGCAGGATGAGGGCCTTGTGCTGGATACAGCAGACTGCAGAAGCATCAGCTCCAGGCTCTCTGCAAAGCGGAGGCAGGAGGACCTTGTTCTTCCCTTCCCCCAAGCCTAGCAGAAGAGCTGCAGGCCCAGCTGTCCACAGCCGGCTTCCCCACGCTGTATTCACTGCAGCCAGGGAGAGGGGAGCAGAGCCAGCACAAAGTGTCCTCACCCCTGGGAACTCTGCCAGGGCCCCCTGGGATGGAGGGGCACTGCAGACCCGAGAGCCCCGGCACCCAGCAGCACCTGCCCAGGCAGCAGCACCCAGCCAACACTCACACAAGGGGGCTGCTGGCTGAAGTAGAGCCTTGGAAGGGGCAAAAGCTTTGCTCCTCTGCCCTTCTGGTGCTCCCCAGCTACACAATGGGGCTACGGACACTGTACGCTCCCGCTGTGCTAAACTACCTGGATGGGAGCCGAAAGGCCCAAACCAGCTTGTGCCTGTGCCTTCAGCATGCCTCACATGGGGCAGTGCCAGTGCTGGTAGGAGCCTGGCAGAGGCAGTGTGGAGCTGCCTGCTGCCTGCTCCAGCAGCCTCCTACTTGCTCTGGGCAGCAAAGCAGAGCTCTGTGTTCCCACAGCCCAAAGAGGGTGGCCTATTGCAGGCTGAGGAGGCAGCAAGATAAACCCCACACATGGAGGACACCACCAGGCTACCGGAGCCAGGCAGGGACTTTGCCAGAGGCACAGAGGGGAATCTCCAAGCAGGGGGTCAGCCCAAATCAGCACTTGCTCTCTGCAAGCCTCCCTGGCACACACAGGGCAGAGGAAGAGCTGCATCCTTGGATGAGAACCATATTTATTTCACGGACACAGAATTGCACTGGTGGTTGATTCTACACATACCGGGGACACGCAGCAGCAGGGCCCCACAGGCTGGGCCAGGCTGCTGGGAGCAGATTCACACAGAGAAATTTGTTTCTTCCGAGGGGCCAACTGATCGGCAGGACGGGGCTCTACACAGCCGGGGTCCCGCTCCCGCCACCAGGCGGCTTCTGCCCCAATCAAGGATAGAAACATTAAATAAATATATACAGCACCTCTCGGGGCAGGCCGGAACAGGCTGGGTGGGATAGGGCTCAGTTGCCCATTTTTACTTTAGATGTCTAGAAAAAAAGAAAGAGAGGTTAGGCCAAGCCCTACAAACCCCAGCCCAGCACCCCTGTCCCACTCAGTACCCCGGGACCATCCAGAAGCTGCAGACAGCTTATCAGCCCCACCGACAAGACACGAGCATCACACAGGATGCACCCAAGGTGACACCCTCGGTGACAGTTGCTCAGAAGGGCCATCAAAAGAGTTCTCACTGCTGCAAATAGGCACAGCATGCTGTGGGGAGAGCTGTGCCACTGCAAACTTCAAAAGTAGCCTCCCTGTCCCAATGCAGAGGATTGTGCTGGAGCCCAGGTGTGTCTCCCTGGAGCTGAAGAGCACCCAGGGTGCCAGGCACTTGGTGCTCACATAAACCTGGTGGCCCCAGGAGGCGTGTACCTGCAAGATAGCAACGATGACCCCAAACAGCCCTATGGCACTGCCAAAGATCTCCACGATCAGGATCTTGACGAAGAGGCTGGCGTTCTGCGCATCAGCCAGGGCAGCCCCACTGCCCACTATGCCCACGCAGACCCCACAGAAGAGATTGCACAACCCCACGGTCAGGCCAGCCCCAAACATGGAGAAACCTGTGAGAGAGGAACACTGCAAGAGCAGGGGGTAACCGGCACCCGGGGCATGCTGCAGCAGCTCTGTCTCGAGGTGACAGAAGATCCAGAGCTACCAAGTACCAGCAGCATCCTCCTCTTTGGGGAGTAGGACTGCTCCAGGGTGTGCCCCAGCTCCTGCAGCACCAGGCCAGCAGGTGACAGTGCTCTGGGGCTGCCAGAGGGAGGACTAGTGCTGCTGCTGGGCAGCACAGTCCAGCTGAGTGCAGCAAGGCATCACGAAGGTAACTAAAAAGCTACTTTTTGGCAGAAGAGTCACACTTCCTTCAGACACCTGCAGCAGGCTACGGGACAGCAGAGCCGGGCCCTGCAGTCCTGTTCTCTACAGCCCAGGGCAGAGGTAACAGCAGGAGGTGAGAGTCAGGGTGTGGCAATGCTCACAGCGACGGCACCAGGGACTGAGCAGTCCTTACCTGCGTGGTAGTTCCTGGCTCCAATCGCCTCTGGGGTGACTGCAGAGAAAGGCTGAGAGAAAGCACAAGCCATGGGTTACTGGCAAGTCTGTGGTCTCCAGAAGTACCTGCTCCCAGTACAGCATGAGGCAGCTATATTTTGTCTAGAGCTGGTCCCTGACTCCATGTCCCTGGGTGGCTTCATGATATCTGCTCCCCCAACCCACTCTTCAGCATGGACAAGGGCCACCACACAGACCACCAGCCCAGGGGCTCCCAGAGCCACAAAAGTGTCCAAAATCACTAGAGGGACACTGCTCACAACTCTGCCCCACGCTCGGCTGCCACCCCCACTGTGGCCCTGAGGTCATCTCAGGGCTGGCAGGGCAGCCCAGGTCCTCCCATACCTCAGCCATGTTACTGATGACAATTGCCATGATGATCCCGTAGATGGCCACAGCCTCGCAGAAAATGATGCTGTAGAGAAAGGCAAAGTCTGAGCACAGCGTCCCAGTCAGCCTGAGCACAGCGTCCCAGGCTCTCCCCTATCCCAAGCAGCCTCTGCCAATTCTTGCCGGGCCAGCCAGAAGCCAGACCTCTCTCCGGGGCCATAGCTCAAGCCTGCCACACTGCTGCCAAGGGCAGAAAGGTCCAGCCTACCCACTGCTTTCCTCAAACAAGGGAGAGCTGCCAAGGACAAAGGCTGGGTGCTGGTGGCGCTGTACCACCCGAGGAAGCTGAGACGACCCTGTGGGAAGCAGGCCTAGCGAGCCCTGTCCTCCGCCAGCCCCCTTTGCTCCTTTGGGGAAGGGCTGTGCAAGGTCTGGCCAGGGGAACCCTTGCTGGGGGCAGGAAGTTGATCTCAGGGTGTTTGTTTTGAACACACTGGGCTCATTCACTGCGTGATGTCACACAGTGACTCTTCAAAGCAGCACTCTGGCTCCTTTAGGGCTCTTTGTTTTGAAAACAAACAGCGCAGCAAGTAACAGTCTGCCAGCAGCACCCAGCTAGAGACAGGACAGGAGCCTCTGCACTGTGCTGGGACCCGCCCCGTTCAGGCACAGCATGAACACGAACCCCAGGTCTGTGCTTACCTGACCAGGTTCTTGGTTTTGATCCGAGGGGCTTTGACTCCACCACCGATGATGCTGGAGCCCGTGATGTAAATCCCCCTGTGGCAGACAAGGGTGGTTGGTGGAGGGTCTGGCACTTGCTGAAGGATTCAATAGGGATACCAGGATCTTCCAGCTGAGCGACACTATGAACTTGGTCTGTCCATCCCCCAGGGTACAAATGGTCCAAAGCTTCACTGCCTACACCAGCAGAACTGCTGGGGCACAAGAGCCACCACTGCATGGCCTGGGCTCAGGCGCATGGCTTCCAGAGAGCCAGGGACGTCCCTGCTTCTCCACTGCCATTGCAGCCCATGAGGTGGTCCGTCCAGACTGCCCAGCAACCTGCCCCCACTGCTGCAGTGACCCACCCAGCCCCAGATTCCTGCATGTACACACTGTCCTGCCCCTGCCCTGCCATAGGAAACAGCACTACCTAAGCAACTACTGAGTTGGGACAGCAGGAGCCTGCTGAAGAGCCAGCCCCACTCACCAAGCAGCTCCCACCACAGACAGGGAAATGGCCAGGCCAATGCCCAGGTTGCACCACATGAAGGGTGAGGTCTCTGTCAGGAACCTGTAGAGGAAGAAGTGCCCTGAGTTAGCACACAGGCTGAGCCCCTCTAGTCATGGTGCACAGCCCCACAACAGGTAGCCCCCACCCCATCATACAGACTGAGATGCGCTAGGCACTGACAGATGGTGGGATGCAAGAGCCTTTCTTTGCCAGCCAGCAACCAAGGACCCTCACCCGCATGGACCAAGAACTTCCTCCCAAACCCTCACTGTCAAGGGGAAGTCTGGGCTGTGAGGCTGCTGGGACAAAGGTGGGTGATGGCTGCACGAGGACCCTATATGGAGCCAGTCACACATACACGTGGACTGCACCTATCCCTCCTCACAGTGACCACTGCCCATCACTCAAAAGCAAGTGCTGTTTCTTGCCAGGCACCGTCAATACCGACCACCTCACCCAGCCCTGTGCTCAGTGGGGGGGATGCCGGTATTTGCAGGGAACTCACCAGGCCACATCGAAGCGGAAGCCCAGGTCAAATATTGTGTAGCAGATCCCTGGAAAGCAAGAGTGACATGGGAACCTTCAGACAGGCACCAGCAACTAGCCCAGTGCTGCCATTTCCTCCCCTACCTGTGGAGCCCAGGAGCACAGCACAGCACAGCATGCAGAAGAGTTACTGGGAAGACTGTCTCAGGCGTGCAGAGCTGTGGGGCAAGGTGCCCCACCAAAGTCCAGCCCCAGCAACCCCAGTACTCCCACATCGGCACAAGACAGAGACAGCCCAGACCTGCGATACTCCCAGACTCCATCCCAGTCTTCACTGAGGATTGCTGCGGTTGTTGCACTCATTTTCTGCTCCCTGACCCTGTTGAGCACCCACAGGCCACGCTGGGCTGAAGGGAGCCCTGTGCCCCAGCACGGTCTCCATCCGCATCACTCAACAGCTCAGCCCCGCTGGAGAGCCAAGGAATCAGGTGACCAGCCATGAGCTCTTCTCTCTCACAGGGAGGAGAGAGGTGCGAGGCTGTGCCCTGACTGACCATCAGATGCTGCTCCATCACCATCCCACCAGGATCTGTGCTGCTCCCCAGGAGCCCTTCAACACCAGACGCGGCAGCTGCTGCCCAGCACCCCCCTCTTCAAGAATGTTCAAGACGCGCCTGCTGTCCTCAGTGTTTTTCCCAAGGTTGGTCATTTGCAGAAAAATTTGTACTCCAACACTGCCAGGAGACAACAAAGAGCAGCCCTGAAACGCCCAGAAAAGCTCTTCCTTTCCAGGGAGGGATTATAAGGGCAGCTCACCCTGCTGTACCCCAAGTGCTCCTCTCGCATGCCGGATTGCAGTTGGGAGTCACGCCGAGCAGCCCAAGCAGACACAGAGGTGCTTACACTAAAACTCTGCTCTACTCTGAGCTCATGAGCAGGAAACACAGCTGCAGACCAGAAGAGATACTCACTCTTTGCATGACTTGCAGTGCGCAGCTGGAAAAGACATAGACCTAGCCCTAAGGAACAGATAGGTGCAGGCAGTGTGGCACTGTCTGCTCCACACCAGATAAAGAGGGTGAAGGGATGGCTCTTTACCACTGCTAACTAGAGCCTGCAGCTGTGTGACACTGACCCCGCATATGTCTGGATAAAGAGGAAATGGGAGACTTCTGAAATGCTTAAAAGCAGCAAAGAGGACATTGCATGTCTCCTGCTGCTCCCTTCCCCCAGAGTTGCAGTCTGGAGACCGAGGTGACAGCAAGCCAGCGATGTGCTTAGTAGCAACATAGGGGCAGGACCATGTGCCCCAGGCTGCAGGAGCCTTTCCCTGCCCATAGCCAAGACCTGAGGACAACCCATCCCATGGGAGAGCTCAGTGCTGCAGCCTAGGGAGACCTGCCAGCCTCACAGCAGGGGTGTCCCCATTGTCCCTGTGTGCTAAACCCCTCCACAGATGACTTGGGGCCCAGTACCCCATGCACCAGGAGGACATACAAGTGCTGCCAGATGAGCAAGCCCCAAAACGGGAAGCAGTAATGCTGGTCACTGCTCCCGCCCGCAGAATTGTGGTGTCCCCCTCCCCTGCAGCAACACACACAAATAAGGAACAGTGCCACCGTGACCAAGGAGCATGGCGGGAGGCCACATCCAAGCTCACATGCCTGGCGACCTTCAGGGATGATCGACAGTGCTGAGCATGGCCAGTCTGTAACTTGTGTTTTGGTTTCGCTGCTTGGCTGGCTGAGCAGGAACTGAACCCAGCCAGCTTTATCTGACCCCACTCCCCAGGAGTGGTAAAGAAGAGCTACAACCAGCTCAGGGCAGATCCCCAGGGCACCTTCCATCTCTTCAAGAGCAGTTGTAGCCTTGGATTCATACATAAAAGAAACAGGGTGAATGATACTTTCCCATGAGCTCTGTCTCACAGCCCTGCAGCCAGAAGGGAAAAAAAAAAAAAAAAAAGAGCCAGGACAGCAAGACCAGAGCACCAAAGCAGGGCTCAGGACAAGGAGGAAAAGCACAAAGAGGCACCACAGCAACACTGAGCTGAGGAAACTGTTTCCTGCTCGCTCCTTCCCCAAAAAGGGACTGCAACAGGGCAGGGGAAGTTAAAAGCATGTGGGCTCAGCTCATTGACTTTTTCCAACAGTCTAAAGTTCGCAGTGCATGTCCACGCTGGTGCGAGCTGCATGATTCAGAGAGCCCAGGAAGGCAGCCCTGGGCCCAGCCCTGGATTCACGAGGGAGTGAGACACCCTCAGCTTCTGACTCTGTCTTTCCCCTCACTCAAACACTGAGGCCGGAGCCAAGGTCTCCCCAGCTTCTGCCTGGCTTGTGGTCACCTCACTCAGCACTGAAAGAGGAAATAACAATCAACTCCAGCATAAAAATCTTCTTGCTACCCCTTGAAGTCATCCCCTTCACAGGAAGCATTAAATCCATCCTCAGTGCCACCGAGCCCAACGCCATCAGCAGTAGAGCCCAGGCTGCCACAAGCTGCAAAACAGCCATGCACTAGCTCTGGCATCTTCTGGACAAACCTGCACATTTCCTTGCACAGCCACAGCTTGGCAAAGCAGGAAGCATCTCCTCCGTCCAGGAGGCAACAACTGTCACAGCCTGAAAAAACAGGCACCTATCTTTACCTCCCCTGATCTGCCGGATCCAAACACAACCCTTGACTGCCACCAGCACCCTTCCACACTCACAACGAAGCAAATCAACTGCTCAACCCAGACATACTCAGAGCACCAACAGCTGCACATCCAGAGGCAGCTGTCAGTTACATGGCGCTGCTGGGGGGCTGATCCCTCAAAGCGCCCAGGGAGTGATGTCCGGCCTGAGGACCCCCACAGCGGTGCTCCCGGTGCCGTGGCAGGCCACGGGCCAGCCCTCCTGCCTCTGCCCCAGAGCAGCTCGGCCACCGGGGGACTGACAACGTTGCAATCCTTCGACCACCACCTCCCTTTTCCACACCACAGCGAACCTCCACAGCCTCTCTCCGGCAAGGCAGCAGCCAGCACGGACAGAAGCCCAAGCTACGGTCTCTCCTCACACCCAGAGCCCCCTCCTGACCCACGGCCCAGCCCCACAGCCCGACCCTGTCACCCACGGTCAGCCCTGTCACCCACGGCCCAGCCCCCCTCTGCCCCCCGTCCCGTCCCGTCGCTGACCGACGCCCAGCAGCGTGCTCCAGAAGGCGAGGCCGAGCCCCGAGTACAGCAGGGCGAGCCCCGTCATGGCGGCGGCGGCGGCAGCGCGGGACGGAGCGGAGCGGGCCGGCCGGGTGCGAGCGCGTCACCTGACCCGCGCGGGACACGTGAGCGGAACCGCAGCGCCGGAGCGGAAAGCGCGTGACGCCACCGCCGCCACCGCGCCCGCTTATTGGCTGCCCGGCCTGACAGCGGCGCGGGAACTACACAGACCAGAACGCACCGTGGCCAGCGTCTCTTCCCATTGGCTGCCCTTCCCCTCTCCGCCCTGCCGATAGGCCCCGCTCCCTCAGAGGCGGAATTTCCGGGAACGGAGAAGGCGGGGCCGTGTTCTCATTGGCCTATTCCGCGCCCCAGCCCGGAAGCGGGCGCAGGGGTCCCGCGTGGCGGGCCTGACCCCCGACCCCACGGCGCCATGGCAACGGCCTTCAGCAGCGACGGTGAGGCCGCGCTGCGGCGGGAGTTGGGCCCGGCGGCGGCCGCACCGCGGGGGGACCTTGACGGCTTCTACGAGATGGGCCGGGCCGCCGCCTTCGTGCGGGGCGGCGGGTTCCGTAAGGTGAGCGGGGCCGGAGGTGGAGCGGGGCCGGGGGCTGCGGGCCGCGGGCCGCCCCAACCCGCTGCTTCACACCCTGTCCTCTCCCCAGGTCGCCCTCCAGTTCCCCGATGAGCTCCTGGCGGACGCGGCGACGGTGGCGGCCCGGATGGAGGCTGCGACAGGGGCCGAGATGTACGTCCTGGGAGACACCACGTACGGCAGGTCGGTGAGGGGCTGCGGGGGGGGGGCGTCCCGGGGGTCCTCCACGGGCAGGAATGGGGCTGCTCGTCCCCTGCCTGGCAGGCCCGAGGGCTCCTGGAGCTGCCCGGGCTGGGGAGAGCGGTGCCAGGGAGGAAGAGCTCCGTGGTGCAGAGCCCGTTTGACAGTGGGTCCTCCCTCCCCGCAGCTGCTGTGTGGACGAAGTGGCTGCCGAGCATGCAGGTGCCGAGGCAGTGTTGCACTACGGCCCAGCCTGCCTCAGCCCCTGCAGAAAGCTGCCGGTGCTGCACATCTTCGGGCAGCAGCCCCTGGACATCGGACGTTGCACAGAGGCCTTCCGGGAGCTCTACCCCGATCGGCAGACCCGTGTGGTGGTGCTGAGCGATGTGGTCTATGCCCACATGATGGGTGAGTGCTCTGGGGCAGGGAGGGGGTCTATGGTGCTGCTCTGAGCTCTACAGAGCTGCCAGGGGAAGAGGCAGCAGCACCCAGGCAGTTCCCAGACACTGTCGGCCTTAATTTCTGTCCTTTCCTCTCCCCTAATCTGCTGTCCCACCTTCTGTGGGTCAGGTCTGTGGCTGTGTTTCACTTTCATTCCTCTGTCCCTTCAGGTGAGCTGGAGCAGCAGTTGTGCCCCGAGTACCCCAATATTGTTTTCTCCAGGGTGGTGTGCGGGGACCCTCCTGGCTCTGCACCACCCGGGGAGGTGCAGCAATTTGGTCGCCAGTTCCCGGTGGAGGCGTTGGGAGGGCTGCAGGACTGCGCCATGTTCTACGTGGGAGCTGAGGGCCTGGCCCTCACCAGCTTCATGCTGACCTGGAACCGCTGCCCCTTCAGCTCCTTTGATCCTGCCACCGGCTGCAGCCGCCGTGAGACCCTCAACGTCAACCGGGCCCTGATGCGACGCCTCTACCTGGTGGAGCGGGCCCGGGATGCCAAGGTGGTGGGCATCCTGGTGGGCACCCTCGGCGTGGCAGGCTACCTGGTTGTGTTGCAGCACCTCCGAGAGCTTTTGCGCCGGGCTGGCAAGCGCAGCTACATGCTGGCCGTGGGGAAACCAAACCCCGCCAAGCTGGCCAACTTCCTGGAGGTGGACATTTTTGTGCTGGTGGCCTGCTCTCAGAACACCCTGCTGGACTCCAGTGAATTCTACCGGCCCATCGTGACCCCCTATGAGCTGGAGCTGGCCTGTAACCCAGCCCGGGAGTGGACAGGGAACTACTTCACTGATTTCAGAGACCTGCTGCCAGGTAACGGCTGGAAACCAGCTGCCCAATACCCTCCTGGCACACATCCTGCCCTGCTCCCCTGCCTGGAGGCTGCAGTTGCCCTGGCTCTGTGCTGGCCGGAGGATAGACATAAGCACTGGGCTAATGTTATCATTTCCTGGCAGGTGCCTGCGCACATGTTGAGCTCCCACCAGCTGTTCCAGCAGCGGAGGCCATTCCTGACGTCTCGCTGATCACGGGGGAGATGCGTGCGGCCCACCTCTGTGACCACCCATCCCCTCAGCTGCCCCCCAGCACCACCCTGGCCTGTAGGGACCAGACGCGGGCCCTCGCAGAGATCAGCCCTGCTGGTTCGTGATGTGGTTTCATGGCGGGGCTGAGCGCTGGTGCAGGGGCAGTGCTGCCTCCCTGCTCCCAGTAACAATTCCCTCTCTCTCTCCTCCCAGCCTCCTTCCTGGAGTCCCGCAGCTGGCGGGGCCTAGAGCAGCAGCTGGGGCAGACGCCCGTCTCCAAGGCTGTGCAGGGCCGACGAGGGATTGCCATTGCATACGAGGACGAGGGGCACGAGCAACCCTGATTCGGCAGCAGCATCAGCAGAAGCAAGGGGTGTGCGGGGGCCCAGGCAGTGCCTGCCACTGGGTGCTGGACCTGTGAGGGTGTCATGAGGGTCCGGACCTGCCACCAACTAGCCCTATGCTGGGTGCGGCTGTGGGTCAGTAGTGCTGTGGTGGGACAGCAGGAGTTGCATGCGTGTTTGGGGATGCTGGCTGCACCCCAGGGCTCAAGGCCAGGAGAGGGGCCCAGCCCAGACTTGGCCTCCAAGGGCTCCCCAGTCCAGGGCAGCTTTGGCCCTGTGTGGAAAGGTCACAGCTTCGCACAAGCTGACAGCACCAGTACTCGAGGCTTGTGTGGGCTACTGCTGCTAACTAAAGCTGAACTGTAAAGGACTTGTGAGTGAATCGTCTTCTAGAATAAACCATGGGCTGAGGAGTGCAGGCAGGGGTGATACCAGACATCCCAGAGTGAAAACAAAAATCCCAGTGCCCACTCTGGCGTTGGCTAAAATCAGCCTGAGAGAACAGAAAACCAGAACTGGGACTCCCCAGAAATGAAACCACATTCACAGGCTGGACTGGGGAACAAGGCAAAGGGGAGAGGGCTCCGAGCACCAGCAAGCCCCTCGCCTGTTCTGATGAACAGGAGTGTGGCGCACACATCGTGTGCTGCAGGGGGGATGGGGGTCTGACCCCTCTTGTGTGGGGCAGGACCATTTCATCTCCGTGAGCTGCTCGTTGTTGGGCAGGAGAGTGTGGTGAGCAGGGGTGGACCACTGATTTTCACCATCCCTCACGCAGCCAGGGGGTACATGAGGTGTTGAGGCACCCCAACCTTGATTTAATCCCCTCTGCTGGGCTGTTGCCCAGAGGCAAAGGGCAGGCAAAGTCCGGTTACCGCAATAACGACAGCCACAACGTAGAAATAGTCTTAATATAATTAGGTGCAGGGCCTCCCCCCTCCCAACCACACACTTACAAACGAGCAGGGGGCAAGCCCCCCCGCCCAGCTAGCCACTGCCATGGGCACAGGGACAGCCCCCCCCACCGTGGGGCACAGGCACCCACAGGGAAGTGCTGGGGAAGGGCTGGTAGCCTGGGCACGGGGCAGCCCATGCTGGGGCCATCCTGCCCAGGCTTCCCCCTCGCCCACCGCCGCCTCCTGCAGCCGGCACTCCCGTCCCCTGTGAGGGGGGAGCATGCTGGGGGAAACAAAGATGCTGACACCGAGATGCGGCCACCAAATCTAGCTGAGGAGCGTCCCGAGTGGGTTAATTCTAGGTGGAGGGTTATTCTACGGAGCCGTACTGCAGCAGGGCAGGGAGGATGAGGGGAGGGGGGGAAGGTTCCTTGCAGGAAAGAGCTGGTCCGGGCAAATTGTCCGCGGTCCTGGCCAGGTGCTCAGTAGTCTGCTGTGTACTCCGTGCCATGCAGCCCTCGGCACAGCAGGGTGAACTCCTTCACCATCTCCTTCACTCGCCGCTTGTTCACACGCTCTCTGCTAAGACAGAGGGAGAGGACAAACGTGGAGCAGGAGGGACACACCAGGCCATGCCGGGGCGGAGGTCGTTCCCACCGCATGTGGGGCACAGCCATCACAGGGAGGGGTGCACAAACCTGAGGATCTGCTGGCTGAAGGTCTCCTTCTGCTCAGGGCTGACGCGGGCTGAGGGGAAGCCATCCTGCTGCATGGCCTCCTTGATCCAGACGCTCAGGTAGCTGAAGCAGTGCTTGTTCAAGGCAAAGAGGATTTCTGCGAAGTGATCCATGAGGCTGCGGGATGCCTGTCCGCCGACGCCCTGCCACAGAGCAGACAGACCCTGCTGAGCCCCCGGCATCACCCTGCCTGCACCCACCCATGCTGCTGGGCTTTCTGTCCCCGTCTCCGCAGGGGAACAGAGCCCAAAGCTGCCCAGGGAGCCCGTGGTCCCGGCGTCTCTCACCTCCAGCACTGCCTGCAGCAGCACTTTGCCGTTCTCATGCACAACCTGTCCCACTGGGGCGATCTCTCCGCAGCGGGGCAGCAGCTCTGTCTGAAACACATAGCCCAGCATGCTCAGTACCGGCACGGGCTCCACATCCTTGCCCAACTCCTTCCCTCCCAGCTCTCAGGTGGGGGCTGCACGATGCCATGATACTCACAAAAAAGCCACAGGATGCTTTGACCGTTGGGGCCTCGGGGAACTTGAGTGAAAGGACACCTGAGGGCAGAAAATGCTCAAGTGAGCAGCCAAAACCCTGCACACCACCCCAAATCAGCCCTGTGATCCCCAGCCCCTGGCTGGTCTGTGCCCGGCTCCGCAGGAGGAGCAGGCTGGCTTCTCCGCAGAGCGATATGGAGCATGTGCCCGTACCCGTGGTACTCACCACACTGAAACACTGCTTTGACATCCAGGTTGCTACACAGGAAGAGGTCCGGCTTCCTTTTCAGAGCCTGCAAGGCACACAGACAGGCAGCATAAACCCAGCGCTGCAGAGGCAGCCAGGAAACCTCCGAGGAACCCAGCGCCCCAGACAACCTCTGCCTGGACGCACACTTACCTGGGCACACCCACGGTAAACAGCAGATTCACACAGTACAGCAGGAAACCATCACTTTCCACCACCCCCCCCCCTAAAATGTCAATCAAACAGCCAGGCAGTTTGCTACGCTCAGGGACCGCCGACCCCAGGACCTGAAGACGGACGCCACAGCAGCGTACACACAAACACTTTGGACACAGAGATGGCACAGAGGGCTCCTGTCCCACCAGAGCTGACCAGGCAGTGGCAGCACTCCCGGGACAAGGGCAGCCATGCGGCACCCAGCAGAGACCAGCCACCTGTGTGCTTTGCTCCTCTCAAAGACGCTGGCCTCCCCGAGGTCACAGGAACCGGTTCAAGCAGTAACCCCAGACTGGACCAGCGGCTCGCTCTGCTTGGGCTCCAGGGCACAGATGACTAGGAGATGCCAACATTGCAAGTCCGAGATCAGAAAACCTTTGGTATTTTTCTGCCACACGGCGATCCCACCAGCCTCTGTGGGCATCAGGCACTGCTGCTGGGGACACCCTGAGCTGTGGAACCCCATGCAATTGCTTGGTCCCCCCTGTGCTGGCACTGGGCAGCTACTGGATGGGTATGTTTCAGTCTGCACCTTCCACTCCATGGGAAGGGCTTCTGCCCTGCCACAGTAAGCCCTGCTATGTAAGGTGGCCATGTCCGTGCCCTGACCACCGTGCCACCTTGCCCACTGCTGCAGACCAGCACTGGGGATGGCAGCCATGCCTCCTGCCCTGCTGTCACTGCGACATCGGGGACAGCACCCACAGCACTGGAGTGGCCCCGCTCTGTGCCTGGAGCTCAGAGGTCAGGCAGCCCTTGGACTGAGCTGTGTGCAGGGCCACTGCTCTCCTCCGAGCCTGCTCCCAGGGATGAAAGCAGGGACAGCTTTCAGCCAGCAGTGCCCAGGACACACAGCCACTGGACCACGGCTGTGGTCTCGGAGCAAAACAGACTTATTTCCCACCCCTTCTTCTCCAGGGAAACCCCATGGTCATCTGCCCAGTGCAGAGAACCAAGAAGCGGAGGGGCAGCTTTCAGGGTTACCCCATCTCCTTTCTGACTCTTTGTATCACATGCTGCAAGAGAGGGCTCAGGTTTGCTTGGGCACCAAAAGCATCACTGTACCAGGCGGAGACAGCACAGTTGCAGGGACTTGCTTCCCTGTGAGACACAAGGAGAGACCTTCATGGGGGCAATCAGGGGCCGCATGATGCCCGTGCGTGTGTATATACACACTATGTGCACCATCCCTCCTGACGTGCTACCACCATCAGAAGGCTAGCTAGCGCCTGGGCGATGGTTTAGAATCGCATCCACTCACTGTGGCTGCTGTCGTCTAGTCAGCCCCATACCAAACAAACACTTGCAAGGGACCTTGCAGTTTTAGCCATGGGTGACTACCCCGCCTGGAGCGGGCTCCAGAGCGGTGACCATGAACTTCTCCCCTAGCAGCACGCTGCTCAAGCGCAGTTGGCTCCTGTGATACCACGCAGCTGCAGGTTCCTTTACCCTGCCAGTACAAGGGGCTGGTTTTAACACGAGTCCTGCGCGCTGCAAGACTTTTCAGTTGGCACAAGAGTCATCCAACGTGCTCAGGTTGCCACCTACCTGCAGGGTGAGTCTCCCAGCCAAACCAGACCAGCAGCAGGCAGAGCCCGCCAAGATCTCCCGCAGCCTCACTGCAGCATCTGCTCCTCCCTCCGTCAGGGCCATGGGGGAAAGCGTGCCAATAGTGGAAGGGCTCCTTCCCATAGGACACCTCCACCGAGAGAGTGCAGAGCGCAAGCCCAATCTGGGCACATGTGCACATCTATTGTAGACACAGATGCTTTTTACCCCCCATGAGATGGGGCCCTGTGGAGCTTCTCCCATTAGCAAATGGCACCAGGTAGATCCAGCTGTGCTTTCCCAGCACCAGGGACCCTGCTCCAGCTCTGGGGCTTCTCTTACTGCCAGCCTGTCCTCCCCATCTCCTGCCAGGGCAGCTCTGCTCATGTGTTCTGGGATGGGGATGGGTCTTTAAATGCTTTCAAATGCCTCCCCACATCCTCTGCCACTGCAGAGGTTGGCCTTGGCTCTCTGGTGAGGGCTGTTCTGCAGGCTGGTACAAAAAGGACGTTGGGTTTTTCTCCACAGCAACTGCAAGATCCCCCAGACAGGTCTTCAGAGTAGCCTCTTCTTCTCTGCCTGGCTCTTCAGGGGCAGGCAGGCATGGAAGGGACACCAACCCCGCTCCTCCAGCAGACAGGGGACAGCGAAGGGGCTGCACAGCCAGTTCCTGCAGCTTTCCAGAACACACAGATCAAGCCCTTGTGTCTGTCACCACAACCTCTTCCCAGCCCACACACCTGGTGGAGCAGAGCCTCCAGATTTGGAAAGGGCACATGAGCTTGGCCAGGCACCAGTGCCAGGAACAGTCAACCCCTGCCTGCCGGGGATAGGGGATGCCCCATGTTCTCCACAGGGCTCTATGACTCCGTCTGGAGCAGGTGTGGTAGAGAGCTCAAGGACTGCTGGGTGTAGCCTGGACCAGACAAAGAAGGGAGGGAGGTGGGGGACGGCGGTGGCTGGGCCATCACAGAAGGTCAGTCCTGCATCTTCTGCCTGGCAAGGCCCTGCTTGCCCAGTCTGTCCCTGGGCTCCTGGTCAGGGAAGGTCACCACAGTGCTCCCAAGGTCTGTGCCAGCGTGGAGCCCTGCCAAGGAGCATGGATGTGCTTGCAGACACCATGCTTGCAGTGGGGAGGCAGGCTGGAGAGCCCCCAAAGCCTATCTGCAATCAGGAGCATGCACACTAGTGATACCCACTGGCCAGGGAGCAGGTGAGAGCTCCCAAACACCAGAACCTCCTGCCTGGGTTTGCAGGTGCAGACCCGAGTGGAAGCCCCAGCTGCCATGTCTGTGCGGTCTTGGGAACCCTGCGTGGGTGGCACTGAGCCCCCCAGCCCTCCAGGGGGGACGCTCACCTTGGGGACAGCAGCGATGCTCTGCACCGTTCCCAGCACACAGCAGAAGCAGGAGAGGAGCATCTGAGGGCAGATTTAACTGCAAAAGGTGCCGGCACCGCTCTGTGCGGCCTTATGACAGACTGGTCATTTTACACTTAGCTTTGAGTAGTAATAGCAGCTCCAGGGTCTCCAGCATCCATAAGGCATTTGGTTTAAGCCAGCATGCTCTCACGACCAGCCAGCGCCATCGTCAAGAGAGGATTACCAATTAGCATGGTGGCAAAATGATCGACCACACCAACTGGGCAGTCTCACGGGCTGCAACCAAGCCCAAATAAATATACTGTAAAGTCAACTGGAATCCTGTCACACAGCGAGATGACTCTCCGTGTGCTGGTGACAGCGGGCTGATGTGTAGGCATTAGGTTGGAGCTTCTGAATTATCAGAAGGTAGGACAGTACTTGCTGGCAGAGGGAGAGGACAAAACCACTGCCTGCAAGGAGAAACCAGACAAATTCGAAATAGGGAAGATGATACATTTCCCCCAAGGTGATCAACCACAGCAGCAGACGGTCAGGGAAGTGGGAAAGTCTGCACACTTTGACACACTCTTGGGTTCAAACTTGGTGCTGCTCTGGAAGATGCAATACTTCACCAAGGTCTCCGCAGGCAGAGCAGGCTGGAATGAAAACACAGCCCCTGCCACATCAGAATTGGATCTGAAGAGACCTGCAGTTCTCCCCAACTTCAATCCTTGGATTTACAAATGCCCAACAGCGTCACTGTAGAGCATAGTCCTCTGGAAGAAGAGAGGCTGGACACACCTCTGCCATCAGGCAGCTCCTGAAATCCTGGCAGCAAGGAGCCAGCAGGGGCAGCAAGGCCATTTCTTGACAGGGTTTCAAAGCATCCCACCAGATTGTCAGTCTGGGAAGAGGGGCAGGCCAGAAAGAGGGGGAGACCTCAAAACAAATCCTATGCATGAGGAGAGAGGATGGGGATGGGATCCTTTGGTCTTTGTGGGGTTACTGGAAGAAAAAGCCCAGGAAAACATCAGGTCTTGAGTGGCTGTGGACGGTGGTGGGCTGGCAGTACAATGCCAGACATCTCACAGTGATCCAAGACAAAGCAACCACGGAGGTAGGAGCCTCCGAGCAGCTCCTACAGCAGGACCTCCAAAGGACACAGCCTGTCTGGAGATCAGCACGCTGGAGATGGGGCCAGCTGCCAGCACGCTGCCCCAGCATTGCCTGCAGATGCTGCAGGTAACAGCTTCCCAGCAGCCAGGATGGGTGGTGGTTGCTGTCACAGCGCACCCCATGGAAGTGCAGCACAGTTGTACTTTTCTCTCCAAGTGAGCACAAATGTGCTGTGTCCAGTCCAAGTAGCCTTGGAAGAGTCTCTCAGAGACACTTAATTCCCTACCCACCCAGCAGGACCACCTCTACCTGCCCTCCAGGAGCAATACACTTGTTGAGTCCTTGCAAGCCCTCCAAGCAACAGCGGCTCCCGAGTGACCTTCCAGTGCTTCCCTCTGCTCTTAGAAAGATTTCCTACTGACTAACCTGGATCCTTTTCCATGATTTCCTCCCATTACTGTTTGTCCCACTTGAGGAGAACGGAAAAGCGGTTTTTACCTACAACTGTGGCATTACTTTTTACACATCCCAAGACTCATGCAGCTCCTCAGGCTCCCATCAGCCATTCCCTCCTCATCGTGTGTCATCTTCCTAGATGCTTTTCTCTGTGCTCTCTGGTCTGTATCTACAGAAATGTGCCCCAAACTGGGCACAGTGCTCAAGTGGAGGTCCCCCCAACACCTCCCTGAACCTCACACACAGATCCCATTCACCAATCCTGCCATCATGTTCAAAACCCCTGTTAAAAGGTCACAGCTCCCAAAAGTGGCATCGGCAAAAGTTGCAAATGCTTTCTGATAACCTCGAATATGTTTTCAAGACAAAAAGCAGGGAAGAAAATGCTGCTTGTGAGATGCGATGCGTCTCAGCAGGCTCTGCATGTCAAGGTGAGACCCATGAGGAGCAGAACCTGCCTGAGAATGAGCTGCAGCCTCCTCCCCACTCCATCCCTGCAAGACCCATGCGTGGACTGAGCTGCTATCGGAGGGGGCTGATGGCTCAGCACCCAGACATGCCAGGAACCCATCCCAGGCTGTGGCAAGGGCAGGACGGTCACAGCTCTGGCAGCTGCCTGGGTGGGTGTCCCTGCACAGCCACCGGGCCAGCACGCGTGGTCAAAGGTCTCGTCATTGCAGAAATCAAGCAGAAAGCGACTTTGCCAGCCCCTCCTTGCTACTGACGCACCCTCTGGGTAGGTGCTGGGGGGCGTATCTCCAACAGGGGCACTGAGTGCATCGAGGACATCAGGGTTTCTCCCTGAAGGGCCGCAGCAGGCTGAGGAGCATGCTGGGCTCCTGCTGCTCCCAACAGGCGCATATACACACAGGGCATGGCACCAGCCCTGCCTGCCCACCGCCAGCAGTGACATGAGTGCCAGCCTCGTGCGCCAGCTCACGGCCCCCGTCACGCCGACGCAAACCGTCCCTGCGTGCCACCGAGCCAGTGGGCACGGGAACACTCCTGCCACTGCAACCACCGCCCCGAGGGGCTGCGGGAGGCAGCATGGCAGGTCCAGACGCTATCACAAGCACATTGCTCAGAGCCAAACCCCGGCAGCTGCCTGCTTCCCTGGGCAGGGGCTTCCTCCCACCGCCCCGGGGCAAGGCAGCCAGCTCAGCCCATCCCCGCCATAGAGAACCCATCGCACGGCAGGCAAACAGGTCGGAAAACATCCACTTAATGCTCTAATTTGTCTGTCACCCAAGTGTGACAGCGGCAGCAGCCCCAAGCGCCCCACGCTGGCTTCGGCAAGGAAGGGGGGGTGGCAGCTGGAGGCTGCCCTGCAGAGGAGGGCACTGCCCTGGGGATGGTGTGAACCCAGAACTAAAGGAGAATGTTTTGTTTTCAACTTCCACGGAAACAGATGGAGAAACTCGATATTCAACTAAAAGGAAAAAAACGTTGTCAACAGAAAGCTAAAAATAGGTTTAAATTGAATTAAAAAGAGAAAGAGAGAGAACAGAAAGTGAATGAATAAGAAACTAAAACACACCTGTGCCAGGAGTTGCATAAATGAATCAACAATATCAGGATGATCCCTGGGCCCTAAAATATAATAAAGATGTAACTTAAGAGAAAAATCATACAAACAGCAACTCAACATCATATAGTTATGTGATACAGAAAGAATTTACAAGTGAAAACAGGAGTGTAAGGGAGGAGGGGTGTGTGGGGAAGGGGATGGGCAACATGAGCAGCTTGAAGCAGGTTAAAGAAACAAAACATACAAAAAATCATGAAACTTGGAGAACCCAAGAACAGAAAGAAACTGCAAAGGAAAGGGTCTGAAGCCCCAGGGTCTCCAGCTAGCACCTGGGTGCTGCAGAGCCAAGGAGGAGATCTTCATGTCCTTGGGGAGGAAGAGGAGGAGGAGGAGCAGGGGCTAGCTGGGCACCATCTCCCCAAGGAGAATTAGGGCTTTTGCACTGTGGGGACTGAGCGGGTGTCTTCAGAGCACCATTTGGTCCTGGAAGATAACTGCAAGTGAACGACAACACCTCAGCAAACGCTTGACAGGCCCAGCCGGGCTCAGGCGTGCACATGCTTGTCACCAGCACCAGCTGCTCAGGAGCCCCTGGCACAGTCGCCCTCCCGCCCCGTTCCCAGATGCTCTCCGAGACCCTGAGTCCAGGATCCTCCCAGAGGTCTCCTCCAGCATCACCCTTCTGGGAGAGACCAGCTTGGTGCCCAGAGATCTCCATGCCAGCACCACTTGCCCTACCTTGGCATCTGTGCACAGACGTGTCTCGGCCCCTGCGGGGTCACGCGTCACCCCGTCTCCTGCCACCTGTGGGCTCAGGCTCAGCAGAAGGAGCTCACCCTGCCCAGGGCTGGCCACCCACCGAAGGGGACCCAAGGGGTGGGTGGGAGCACGCAGTCCTGGGCACACAGCGAGCTGGACGGCTGCTTGCCTGAGCAAAGCTCACATCCAAGCGTTGGCACAGCTCGGGCTCTGTCCCCTCCCCTTTCCTCCTGCAGACATGCCCGCTGCTGCCCGGAGGCATCGCCGCCTCCCCGGGCACCGAGCCAAGAGGGTTTCAGCGTAGACGCATCCACACGCCGCTGGCAGAAGCAGGGACCTGATCTCCAGATAAGCTCAGCTCACTTGCCAGTGACACCTTAGCGCAGCGGGATTTGCTTGGACCATGGTGTGATGATGAAGCTGGGGTCCTCACGCCTCCCCCACCTCTCTAGAGAGCTCTGAGCCTTGTACTGGGGGGTGGCATCACCCTACCTGGCACCCAGCTGTGAGCAAAGGACAAGACCCCTTGGGGACCGCATACGAAGGTGCTGAAGAACCAGAGCCAGCGGCTCCAAGGTACATTTGTCCCTGTCATGGGGTAAGTCACCAAGAGGCTGAGTGAAGCCATGGTGTGGAGGACCCTGTCCTAACCCCATTTGCTTTTTGTAGGGCGGGCAGCAAGCCGAAGAGGGGCCCCTGCCCTGCGGGAGGATGCCAGCATCCTCAGCATCACAGTGGTGACTCGGTGGCCAGCAGTGACTCTGAAAAGGTCAGTTCCCAGATGCTCACATACACATCCTCCTGCTCGTGCGAGGGCTTGAGTCCTGGCCACTATGAGCACCACTGGCCCCAGGAGGAGCCCCAGGATCTCCCGGGGAGCACAGCCTCCCTGCTAAGTGGGACTGGAGCTCTGGCTCAACCCCTGCAGCACGCGACGCCCAGCCCTGCTGCAGAAACAGAGCTGTCACAGCAGTCCAGTCTTGCCCAGGGGTTCCCTGCTTCTGCTGCCCTGCAGGGAAGGTACCCACCTTCCAGGGGTTGGGATGAATCCGAGAAACAGAGATGGCCCCATTAGCTTAGCTAGGAGTGAAAACAGCCATTCCTGGTAAGACGCCTCCAAGACTCCATGCATGCAACAGCCTGACAACAGCCCCAGTGCGAAGGAGAGTTAATCCCACGTACCTTGCTGGAAGAGGGTCAGCGTGACTGAGGTAACGAGCAAGAAGAGGGCCTTGATGGGAGGGAAGTGGGCAGGCTCGTGGGCAAAGATGTGAACCAGCTGCAAGAGAGAGAGAAGGACTGACGCTGCTGCTGGCCCTGCATGCCTCTGGCCTCCTGGGAGAGCGGCAGCCCCTGCCCCGAGCGTGGCTCCGTACCTGCCGGGTGAGGTCGATGGCAGAGGCCTGGGGGATGGTGCTGTACATCTGCCCCAGCATCTCGCACAGCTGAGGCACCATGGGGGCAAAATCATCCAGGAGGGTCTTCACAGACTTCTCAAAGATGGCACAGACAGACTGCGGGAGAAGAGGGCCCATGTGAGCAATGGGTGTCAGGAGACCTCTCCTGGGGGGACAGGACTTGACAGACGGGTCCCAAGGGAAGGAAGAGCTGGCAATGAGGATGGGGACCAGCCAGGCAGAGGGCTCAGACCTGCTCTGGTACTGGCACCCTGCCCTGCAGCACAGGATGCTCCCTGACACCAGGAAACACCCTTCCCACTGCTCCTGGAGCGTCAGGGGAAGAGTGTCTGGTGGGATGCTGCACCTGGGCATTACTGGACTAAGTGAACAGGAGAAAAGCCAGATGACATAGTTCCAGGTCAGAGCAGAGCTCCCCCATTAAGGAACACAAGGGTTCAGTAGATCCCATCTCCTTGCTGATAGCAGGGCCTCTCTAACTGGAGAGGAGAAGAGCTGATGAAGGTACAAGACAGACAAGAATGGCTGGATGCTGCTCGTGACAGCAAGCAGCACGGATCTGGACAACCCAGCAAGGCATCCCTCTTACAGGGAAGTGGAATTGCCTACAACAGGATAGCAGCATCACCCAGAGACCGTTCTTTGCTGTCCCCAGTTCAAGGCAGCAAGGACAGGCAGAGCCGCAGGCAGTACTGAGGAGGAGTCTGGTTACCTCCACCACCTGGGCATCATTCAGCCACTTGCTGAGGACCTTCTGTATGAGCTGGAAGACTTGCTGCAGAACCACCACCACCTGCAAGGAAAAAGAGGCACTGAAGAGAATTGGCCCTCACAGCACCAGGGAGGGGAGATTCAAGATTAAGCATGCCCTGGACTCAAACTTTCAGGCACCACTGTCCCCTCCCCTCTCCAAAGCTGGGCAGCTTTCTTCCCTGCTGAGGCAGCCTGGCACAGCTCACAGCTGCCAGGCAGCGCCCGGGCCATCCTCCAGAGCAGCACCCAGCCAAGAAGGATCCTGCAGGTCACCTCTGCCCACCTCAGGAGTGGTGAGATGAGCTGAAGGAGTTCTTTTAGCTGGAATGTACCAGCACTACCCTCTTCATGGTACACACTACCTTCCCCATTAACCCCTCCTCTCCTGGCACTGGTGGTGAATAGCGAGGCTTTGGCCAGGTTGTGGCAAAGAGCATAGAGCTACCGTGCTACTCACTGGGTTGGGTCCTTGCTGCACTGGCTGTTTCTTGACCTCGGTGCTTTCATGGTCATCATCGTGGTGGCTGATGTCTAGGGTGGTGAAGAGGTTGGAGAGCAGGCCCAGGATGTGGATGATGGCCAGCTTGTTGGAGGGATTGGGCTGCCAGGGAAAGTAAAGTCAAAGCGTGACACAGACTGCGCAGCTCAACCACAGTCATGCTTTTGGGATCTTGAGGAACAAGAACTGCAGAGGCAAAGTGCTAGAGAGGAGTTCCCTGTACTGCGTGCTCTCTCGAGCCCACATTCAAGAGTGCTGCTTCAACACATCAGCCCAGGGCTACAGCCAGCGGGAGAAGCCACTTCTGGATGGAGGTAGCATGAGGGCACTCACCGTTTCGTCAGCCAGCTTTTCCAGCTGCTGGATGTAGGGGGTGATCAGGGAGTGCAGGTTCTTCAGGATCTCCTCCACTTGCAGTGCAGAAAGCAGGAAACCAAGAGCCTGCATCAGCCACATGCATTGGCTCGTCTGGGACAGAGAGGAGACAAAATGGGGCAGGTCAGTGCCCAACCTGCCATCCTACCACACACACACTAGTTAAGACAGCTGCCAGGGGCCCAGACAGCAAAGCCAGGACCCCAGAGTGCTGCAGCGCCTGAGCTGCTCTATCTGGGACACTCTCAGTGCATCTCATCGCAGGAGAGGGAGGAGCTCCCTACCAGCATGGCAGAACCCAGGGAACAGGCACTCTGCCACCAGCACCTGTCCTCTTCCCAGCAACCCCCCAAGGCAAGACCAGTTGGTGCCCAAGAGATCTCCGTGCTGGCACTACTCACCCTACCTCAGCTCACCATCCTTTGGTGACCTGTCTCAGCCCCTATGGGGTCAAAGTGTCCCACCCTCTCCTGGTCGCAGGCACAGCCTGGGCTCTGTCCCCACACTAATCTCGCTTCTTTCTCCTCTTGAAGACATGCCTGCTGTCTCAGCGTCCTTGGGCTTGGAGGGACTGGGAACTGCTAGAGTTAAGTCTCCTCAGGGGCTTCCCTCTCTATGGGAATGTACCCCCTGAGTTTGACCCCATCCCACATGCGGTGGGAGCCCAGCAGCGCAGTGAGAGGCAGCCAGCAGGTACTCCCGACCCTGCACAAGCTGGCTGTAGTGCTGAGCTCTTCTCCGGGGACAGCCCAACTGGCAATGGCACTCCTCGAGTTTTGATCTAAGGACAACTAGGGGGTATGGGGGCAAGCAGCACCAGGCAGAAGTCTGAGCCCACCCCTCTTACCTTGTGAATCTGCTTCATCAACACCTCCTGCCGAAGGGAAGGGGAGAGAGAAAGAGGAGGGTGAGTGCTGTAGAAAGAGCCTGCCCTTCCAGGAGGCAGGACTGATGCAGGAGGTTAAGACAACCAACACCAGCGTGGGCGCAGACAAGCAGCACGCACTCCCCACAACCGCACAACCTGCCACAGGCAGGGAGCAAAATCCTTGTCCCCTGGTAAGCTCTTCCTCGAGCCAGCCCACGCAGCCACCCAGCAAGCGGAGCCCCTGGCTTGGACCAACCTCAGCCAGGGCTTCCTTACTCCAGTTCGGAGTCCCCCAGGCTTTAAAAGCAGAGACTCATGCCCTCCACCCACCAGCCCCTCTCTGCTCCCATGGACATCCTGGCAGCTCACTGAAGCCCAGCCCCTCCTCCTAGTGCCTCGGGACGCTGAGCCCCATCTGCCTCAAATCTTGAGAGCCAAGAAAGACCATGGGACAACCTGCTCAAGCACTGCAGGGACCAGCTCAGTCTCCATGGAGAGGCTTGAACACCAGGATGCCCTCCAAGACGCTCAGCAGCAGCACCAGCTCCCTGGCAGGTGCAGAACTGGCAGGATGCCGTCCCCAGCAAGGCAAACAAAACCCTGGGGAAAGGATGGACACCCAAGTGCAACCCCAGTGGATCCCTTGGCAGTCGTATCTGCCGCTGCCTGCCATTTCTGCACTCACAGCAGGACACAGGGCCTGCCACCTGCGTCCACTGGCCTAGGTGCAGGACAGATAACAAGTCCCCGATGCCAAGCAAGATGCCCTGAGCTGCTGCTTTGCGTCTCCCTGCCCTGATCCTTGGAGAGGAAAGGGTGAGCACATCCCAGGTCACCACCACATGTCCATCTGCATCCAGCTCCTACCTGTGACACAGCGACAATGTTGGCAGCATAGGGTGGCAGGTCGTACTTGCACTCCCGGCAGATCTTCTTCAGGGTGGAGACGCTGGAGATGGAGAGCTCAGGGTTGCCCAAGGCTTGGAGCACCAGCGGCAGCACATTGTTAATCATGACAGGGTGATCAGCCAGCCACTCCGACAGGGCCCCTGCGCACACAGATGGGATCAGACTGCAGGACTGCGCCACAGGCTCTTGCTCCCCACACCCTGGGGTGCTCAGCGTTGCTTTTCACTCCTGCTATTGCTGAGCAGGAGGGGTCTCAGAGCGGGTCCCCCCTCCCCAGCCCAGCCTGCACGCGAGCAAAGGCCTCACCGATAGTGAACATGACGGTGTCGGCAAGCTGCACGTTGCTGATGCTGATCCGGGGAATGAGGCCGATGAGCCCCGGCACCACGTCAGAGTAGTTCACGTCGATGGTCTCGGCAATGGACTGGAAGCCATAGAGCAAGGCCTCCGTGTGCTGTGAGGGTGGGAGAGGCACCATCAGAGCCGTGCACTGACCCGATGCCCACCCCAGCCCCAGGCACTAGCTCAGACCTCATCACAGTGGCAAAGAGGCTGGTGCCTGGGCAGTGCTAAGGACAGGGAGGCAGAAGAAGACCTGTTCCTCCTCCTGGCAGACCCCAGAAAGCCTGCATGTATGCTGTCCTTGTCTTTATCACATCCCTTTCATCTCAACACTCTGTGGCGAGGATAGGTTCCTGAGGGGCTAGTAGCCATCAGCCTGGTTCCTGGGTCCCCTCGCTCACCTGCCATGTGGATGGCTGCTCCGTGTTGGTCAGGAGACGTCCCAGTTTGTCATAGAGGCTGCTCAGGAGCTCAGCGCCCAGCATCTCATACACGTACATCAGTGTGTCAGAGATGTCCACCCTGCAGAGAACATGGAGGGTCTCCAAACGCTGTCCCCATCCCCTGCAGAGCACTCCACACATGGACACGTTACTTCCCCTCCCACTGCCAGGCAGGGCGCAGGTGCTGCCTGCATAAGGACACTGTCCCAGCCCAATGCGGAGTGCTACCAGGGCTTCCCAGGCAGGGCAAACAGTGCCATTCCAAAACACCAGCTTGTTTCCATATTACCCCCATAGACAAAACAGCTCTTGGTGGAAGGAATCTTCCATGTCCCTCCCTGGAGAGCCAAGGAGGGACACGGAGGAGATTCCTTCCACCAAGCGTAGTTCCTTCCACCACCCCATGGCTCTCAGGCTCCAGGGAGGCAGGATGCTGCCTGCGTCCTTGCCTGCCTGACGAGCAAACCCAAATCTCCCAGCTGTACCTGTATATCCGAAACTGCTCCTTCTCATCTGAAGACCAGAAGCCATATTCCTCATCGGAGGGGAACTGGGCTTTGTGCAGCAGCACATCCACCAGCTGAAAGTAGACAGGCCTGTAGACCTGCTGGTACACCGCCTGCTTGTCCGGCTCGAAGGAGAGGATGTCGTCCTGGTGGCAGGAAGAAAAATACATCAGGTATTGCAGGGGAAAGAAAATGGAGCCAGCATGCCTGCTGCATGGGGGGCTCAGGGGCATCTCCCAGGGCTGGTGGGACCTGTCACACTTCAGAGGTTGCATCTCCAGCTCCCCAAAGTCCACCTGATGCCAAGCCCTTCTGCAGTGGCAGCATTATCTGGAGGCAAGATGCCAGAAGCCCCAGCCGCTGGGTGGAACCTTGGGTATTTGAGGACAGCACAGTTCCAGCGGGGTGGCACTGCCCTGCCGTGTCCTAGCCTCGAGAGCGCATAAGCCTCAGACCCTGCGAGGCAGGCTGGGATGGGTGCCCGGGGAGCACAGCGCTCTCCTGCCTGCGCCCCTCTCCTCAGATCCACCTGGAGAAGCAGCGAGGGGAGGTGGGAGCCTCGGCCCAGCCCCAGGCAGTGGAGGAGCTGCCGGCACGGCGCCGCCATCGCCCCCCTCCCTGCCCACGCTTAGCCACGCCGCATCGGATTGCGGAGGAATGGAGCTGGGGGGATGAACGGGGGGCTAAAAATAGAGCACGACGTGGCAAGGCTGCTGTCGGCGCAGGGAATGCTTTCCCTGGGAGATAGTCCCCATGCTGGGCAGCCACTAGCAGCCCCCAGCCCTCTCTTTCCTCCTCCAAGAGACCACGACTGCCATGGCAGCGGGGTCTAGCCCGCAGAAAGCCGACACGCACTCTGCTCCCTGCCTGCTGCCGGCGCAGCCGTGCAGTAAGGAGCTAAACAACCAGGTCTGCTGCTGGAAAAAAAAATAAATTAGCATATGAAGTTTTAATTAGTTATGTTAACGAGGCCCTTAAAGGCTGGCTCAGAATTCCAAGTAAGACTGGGGGTGGAAAAAGCAAGCCACGGGGCTAGCATTTCTGAGGTATGTGCCCTGTGGCGGCTGTGAGTGCAGGGCAAGGAGTGGGGGGCATCAGAAATCCCTGGGGACCAAAGGCAGCCAGGCCAGACCGCAATCCCCATGCACCGGTGCCTCCGTCCCTGGCCTGGAGCGCAGGATCCCGGCAGGCTGCCCCACCATGGCCACTGACCTGCAGCGTGTACCAGAAGGTGAGCGTCAAGGAGCTGGTGGTTTCGTTGACGGGGTAGTGCCCGGGGATGCCAGTGCAGAACATGATCATGTTGACCAGGGCCAGGAAGCTCTGCCAGTGCTCCACCTGGTCCAGGAGGGCCCTGGGGAGCAGAGAGCACAGTCAGGGTGGCATCACCGCTGTGAGCCTGGCTCCTCTGCCCTGACACACATCACTGGGTGCCGGACAGGCCCTGGATGAAGCCGCACATGGGGAACAGTGGGCTGCTCCAAGCTTATTCCCACTCCTGGGGACCATCCCCAGCACTCACCGGGAGTGGTTCTCCCCCAAGGCCACAGCAATGCGGCAGATCCCATGCGACGTCTCCATGTCCCCGCTCTGGACTGCCTGGCGCAGCTGCTCTTGGAGCCCCAGCACAGGGGGAATGAGCTTCAGGAGGGTGTTCACGTACCTGCAAGCACAGCCTGAATCAGTGCCGGGCATCGCCTCACCGGCACCGGCTGCCATGGCCTCCATCCCTCCTGATGCTTTCCCAGGACTCCTGCACGGCTTTCCCTGCTGGAAGGCTGCTTTGTGCAACAGGGCATCCAGGAGCCTGTACCACTTACAGGGACTCTCCTCCCAGCCTGTGGCATCGGGATGAAAGCTGAAGTCCCAAGTACTACCTCAGCAGAGCCTCTGCAAGCGAAGAGAAGGGCTGAGCCAGCAGCCCTGTGTAAATTCCCCACTGCACCACGGTGTGGGCATCTGCCTCTGCCTGCCCGAACCTGCCGGCAGGGCTGCCAGCAGCCCCCAGCCAGCACTAAATTGTCACTGCCATGACCAGCTCCGAGGGAGCTGTGCCCACGTGCTGCAGCGTCGGCGGGGACGGGGAGCAGGAGAAAGGCAGCGGGGACAGACCTGCGGGCTCTTTTCACCATGCTTGCAGCCCGTGCTTCTCAGCTCTGCAGGAGGGCAGCCAGAACTGCCGGTGGGAAGCCTCACAACTCTCCAGCACGGGCACATCCGAATTGTGCTCTCTGGCTGGGATAAAGTGGCAAGCCACCCTTGGCAGCTCCTACCCAGGGAAGATGCTGGCCCCACAGCACGTCCCCCCTGGTCCCCCACCCTCCCGGGCTGCCGCAGCCCTGCGTGGCACAGCTCTCCCACATCACATCACGCACATCAGCCTCCCCTAAGCGCCGCTGCCTGGAAGTGATGGTAACCAAGGCAACGAGGAGGAGGCAGCCAAGGTGAAACGCAGCTCAGAGCCCCCGGAGAGAGGCCGTGCTGGAGGCTGACGAGCAGCCTGCCATTTCCCTGCCCGCCGAGGCGTGTTATCCGGAGCTGCAGCTATTCCGGGTGCTCCCCGCCTGCCCCGCCGCACGCAGGTGCGGGACCAAGGATGGTCGGAGCGGGAGCACACGTTGACGCCAGCTCTCCTGTGCCCACCGTGGGGAAGAGATGCAAGTGCTGAGAGTAAGGCAGCAGCATGTCCACCCTGGAGCAGCGCGCCGGCAGCTCTTGCTATGGCTGATGCAGGAGCAAACAAAGCCATCAATGCCACGAGCGTTGGGAGAGAGCCGCGCTGGTGGCGGCAGCTTCTAGGTCTGGGTCAGTGGGAGAAGACAGGGAATAGAGTGTCTCTGCCTCAGCATCCCCTCTGTGTGCTACTGGGGTTCACCCCCCCACCACCCCTCTTCCCCAGAGGAAATCATTGTGAAGGGGCCAGGTATTTGTGTGTAAGCGATTTTCAAGCCTCTGATGCCCCATGAATGACGCCCATGGCAGCGTGGGAGCGCTGTGATAACGGAGAATTTGGGAATTCACCAGCATCTCTCACAGGGAACCGATGCTGCAGTCAGGGTCAGCCCAAGGGAGTTCACAAAAGGCACAGGGGACCTTGCACTGCTCCAGCGTAGGGCAAAGCCATCCCTCCTCCACAGCACGGGGTTAACACGACCCTAGAGATGTTTTTGCAACTTTAGGTGTTTATGATAAGGATCATGCTTCTGCTGGTTACCTTAAAATACTCACAAGGCAGACGCCTAGACCTGAGATAGTTCTCTGGACTCCCTGCATAGCCAACAGAGAATTTGCTTCCGTGCTGCAACTCGTCCCGTGTTAGTGAAGACTTCTAGAAAAGGTTGGGTGCACCTGAGAGATTTGGGGTTGTTCAGCCTGGAGAAGAGAAGGCTCCAGGGAGACCTTATAGCCCCTTCCAGTACCTAAAGGGGGCCTATAGGAGAGATGGGGAGGGACTCTTTATCAGGGAGTGGAGCGATAGGACGAAGGGTCATGGTTTTAAACTAAAAGAGGGGAAATTTAGGTTAGATATTAGGAAGAAATTCTTTACTGTGAGGGTGGTGAGGCACTGGGACAGGTTGCCCAGAGAAGTTGTGGATGTCCCATCCCTGGAAGTGTTCAAGGCCAGGCTGGATGGGGCTTTGAGCAGCCTGGTCTAGTGGGAGGTGTCCCTGCCCATGGCAGGGGGGTTGGAACTGGATGATCTTTAAGGTCCCTTCCAACACAAACCATTCTGTGATTCTATGACCCATGTCCTGAGCACCACCTTTCTCTGCTCACCGCCTACGCAGACGTAAGGGTCCACAGTGAGGAGGGAGACTCCTGCTCTAGGTGTGTTGTTTTATCTGGTCGCCCAAGAGCCATGGCCAAGTCAGCCAGAGCCAGTCTCCTCTCCTTCACATCCAGCACACAGCCCCAGGCCACCCCACCTACTTGGTGCTGGTTCCCAGCCCTGAGCGACCAGCTGGCACCACAGCCCTGACTGGGCACAGAGTTTGTCGGGTCCCTTCTCAAATCCCAGTGAACTGCAGCCTCCACAGCTCCCTCCGTGGGACCAGCACCTCCTCTGCCCTTCCCACAGCCCTCCCCCAACCACACCATGGTGCAAGGGACAACCTGCAGAGGGGAGATATGGGCAGCTCACACAGAACGATCTCATCCTTCCTCATCTAAAATCTGAGCCACGTCCTGATGAAAAAACCCAACATACTAAAAACCTGTTTCTAATGAAGCTCTTGGAAAACTCCCCTAGTGCAATTCCTCTGGGCATTCAGCACCAGGTGCCAAGACCAGGAAGGGACAGGCTGGACACCAAGCAATCCCACCCAGACACCTGCGATCTGCCAGCTCCACCACTGCAGCGGCACCCTGCTGCTTTCAGAGAGGCAGCTTGGCGTCCGATGTCCATGCTCTGTAACTCTCACGGCAGGCACACACCATGTGGAAGTCCCTCTCCCCTCCAACACTACCTGCCAGGCTGCAGGAGCGCAGCCAAGTGCTGCGTGCCAGCTCTCCCCCTGCAGCACGCGCTGCTGAGCTCTCTGACCCGCTTAGCGGGGGGATAATCCTCAAACGAGACGGAAAATCCAGCCCAAGCCTCCTCTGCAAACGAGATGCAACAATATCTCCGTTCCTGCCTTCCCACGGCTCAGGACCTACCCACTGCCCCCACACACGGAGGTGCCCCAGTTCCAACTCCGGGCCAAGCCTCCAAGGTTTCTTCTCAGGTCACCGTATCCTAACAGAGGAGCAGCGTTTGGACTCTGGCAATGCCCGAGAGAACCCCTCCTCTGGGTGCAAAGGACTCCTACCCACCTGGAGGTAAGGAGATCAAACACTTCGCACCTACAAATCTCTGCTGCATCATCTCTAGTAACACCTCAGAGGCAGGAAAGCCACCCGCTGCTGCTCGCGGGCACGGAAATGGAAGCCACCAGCACAAGCGACTTACTCAAAAGTGAGGTAGTGCCACGGCCAGGTGATCCTTGCCCATGAGGTCCCTTCTCCACCTGGACACAGGTGGCTGCACCCAGGGTGAGGAGCTGCAGTGTGAGGGATGTCTTGCAAGGTGGTGCTCTCCTGGGAAGATGACCCCCAGGCTACCTAACCCTCAGCAGCAGAAGCCAAGCTCATGAGCCACTGAGCCTTCTGCTGACAGTAGAAGCACACCTGCATGATTGCCTCTGCAGCAATGTCAATGAAGCCAGCTGGGAGGGGGCGAGGAGGAAAGACACAGTGTCCGTAACACCCAGGGGAAGCCACGGGAAAGCGGGGTGCCCTGAGACCAACCCTCTCACGGAGCGATGCCCTACAAAGCTCTGGAGAGCACCATGTCAGCAGCCCAGTGCCGAGGATGCTCTGAGCCTGCGGCCAAGGGCAGCGGGGAGCCAGGCCCCTGCAGAAACAAAGACGAGAGACCGTGGAGGAAGAGAGAGGCTTAAAAGCAGCGGGGATTGCCCAGACTGTCGAGAAAAGAGACAGAAAGGTCAGGAGACTCCCTGGGGGCTCGGGGAAGAGCTGGATCCGCTGTGGCTGAGCAACAAAGCCAGAGGGGCGGGACAGCTGGCATCAAGGGAAGCAGGAGGAGGGACGCAGGATGGAGGACACAAGGAACAAAGGGGAAGAGAGAGCCCACCGGGGTCAGGAACCAGCAGCTCTGTGTGCTGCCCTACTCCTGAAGCCATCTTGGATCTCAGCACCAAGCACAGTCCTCCTCCTCCCTGGAGCAGCCGACACCACATGCCGCCTGGCAGGGTGGCCCTGTGACAATGCCACCGCTGTCCCCGCGCCCCAGGAGCGGGTGCTGCGCCAGGCTCGGACACTGGGCAGCCTTTCAGGCCGGCTGCCTGCCCCGTCCTGGCCACTGCCCGCACGCCTATGGACAGGAGGGTGCTCTGCCACGGCCAATGATGCCTCCAGGGACAGAAGGATGGGGAGCAAGGGCCCGTGACACTGTAAGGGAGCAGCCAGCATGGCAAAACTGAAAGAGGCCAGAAACTGCTCAGCAGGGTCAGCACAGGAGCAGAGAGGAAACTCTGCTGTGAGCCATGATTCCCACGAAAATTAACTTTGAAAGCTCAACAGAAAGCTTGAGCTTTTAATGCAACTGAAGAACAGCGCTGCAGAGGCAGGCTCCTGCACACAGGTGGGGAATCACAGCCAAGGGACTTATGAAACTCTAGGGAAACAGAAAGGAGGAAGGCAGAGAGTTCAACATTTCAGGACTGCAAGTCACCTTCTCTCATCTTCTCATTTTCTGTACCAATCCTGCTACAAGGGCTTGTGTTGGCCCACAGCCTTTGCCCGGTATGAGGAAAAGCTGCTTGTGGTCATATCCTGAACACCAGCAAATGAGATAACCCCTCTCCACACCCAGCAATGCATCAAAATCCTGACAGGTCCCTTTGCGCACTGGGACTTGCAATCCCCAGATGCAACCCCCTTGTCATTGAGGAGTTGGGGTCCTCCTTGAGCCAGGGACTGCGCTGGCTGGCCCTACTCTGAAGCCAAGGGGAGGAGTAGGGCTCACAACCGCAAGGGCAGCAGCATCCGCACCGCTGCGGAGGGTCAGAGCCTGCGCGATGCACAGCGATGCACAGGGATGCGCAGCAGCAGCGGCTCAGCTCAGCCTTCAAGGAAACCCTCCTCTCCGGGGGAAGGTTGCTAAGCAGCCAGGAGGGGATGTGGCCGCAGGAACCGGAGGAGATGTACTTTCCCTTCTGCGGGCTTCGGTCCTGAGAGCTGACAGCAGCTAGGACAACGCGGCCAAGCAGACGAGCTCGGAGCCCCTCAGCACTGCATCTGCAGGACCTGCCCCAGCCCCAGCTCCCAGCTCAGCTGCTCCAGGGGCAGCCACGGCCACAAAAAAAGGACGAGTCCTCGGCTGGCACAAGCTGTTGGAGCCAGGAGGAGGGAGAAGACTGACAGGTCTGGTTTTATTATCTCTGCATCAAACCAGCTCCTTGACTGGACCAGCAGCACGTGGCAGAGGAGGGTCTCGGAACTCCCCCGGCCGAAGCCGGGCAGCTGCTCCCCAGTTGGGCGCTGCAGGGTCTGACACGAGGAGCCCGAAGGGAGCAGCCTCCTCTGCGTGAGAGCAGGAGGGTGGTGACAGGCTGTGGCTGCTCAAGACTACGTGGTCCTCACAAATCAACCACAGTGCAAAGCCTTCCAGGACCAACTATGTGAAACCAGGAGACTCCAGCTGCTTTTAACATCTCCCACTTCCAAGCTCCGTCATCATCACCTCCAGGGTCGATGGTAGCTAGAAAAAGCATGAGGTTTTTCCTCCCCACCCATTTCCCTTACAATGCCCAGGAGCACCAGCTGGTGGCAAGCAATGCACGGGAGAGGCTGCCCTTACCTCTGGGCATCAGGCTGGGAAATGGCATTGACGACAGCCTCCACCGCAGTGTCGAAGAGCTCCGGGTCCTGCAGAGAGGTGAAAGCTGCCTGGATCAGGTTCTCACAGTCCATCAGCGGGATCTCCAGCTGCACCCAGCTGGAGAAGCACTTCAACACCTTCTGCTTGATGAAACCTGGGGAGTCCTGCTGCTGTAGCAGCTGCTCCAGCAAAGGGAAGACGGAGCCGCACTCCTGTGCCAGGACACTGCGTACCTGGCCCTTGCGGTACTGGGGCAGGCGACTGGTCTGAAACTCCTCGGGCAGCACCGTCAGCAGCTCCAGGAGTGCCAGACACCGCGCTCGCCCATCCACGTTGGAGTCCTCCGCCTGGAACATGCGCACCATGTCTGCCACGGCGCAGGGCCAAGCCTCCGGCATCATGCTGAGGGCCAGGGAGGCCAGTGCCACGCACAGCCGGGTCAGCACGATCTTGGAGCCGCTGGCGAAGCGAGTGATGTGGGTGAAGAGCTGCGACTTGAGGCTCTCGTACTGGTCGGCCGGGATGTCATTCCAGTAACGGGAGATTTTAATGTGGAGAGCGCTGGCACCAAAGTACTGGATCTCAGGCACCTTGTCCATGTTGAGAAGAAGCCAGCTGAAGTGCCACGCCTGGGGGGAGACCTGCGCCTGCATCAGCCATTTCTGAGCCAAGTTCTTGTTCTCGATGTTTGGGTCATAATACAGCTGATGGAGAGCCTGGAAAAGAGAGCGAAGCACCGTAGAGCAGCCGAGGAACACAGCCGCGGCCAGTCCCACCAGGGGAAGGCTCACCAGGAAGGCTCACCGGCACAGAGCCCAGTGCCCGGGCTGCCCGCCAGCCGCTGCCCTGCAAAGCCAGCCCCCCTCCCCGTGTCAGCCTGCCTTAGCTGGCCTCCCTCCTTGGGCTCGCAGCAAAGCGAGAGTGATCTGGCAGCGGACGAGGACCTGAAGAGCATTCTTCCCCTCCTCCTCTCACACAGCACTCTGGAAATCTCTTTTCCTTAGTCATCTCCCATCCTCGCACTCATGCCGAACCTGCCTGCTTCCCTGCTGATGTGCTGTCACCGGGGTGGGTGCGGGACCCCTCTGCAGCACAAGGGCTATAAGGGACACGGCACACCAGCACTCCTGCCTTCCACCTGCATCCGCTCTCAGAAAGGTGCTGTGGATGCACCGGCTCTCAGAAAGCACGCGTGGCCCAAAGCTTGTGTCTGGGAGCCCAAGAAACACAAGAGCCGCTGCAGATATCATCGTCTGTCAGGTTGTACAGAGCCCTGGAAACCCACAGTCACTAAGCTCAGGGATTAATCCCTCTGCGGTCCCTTTGAAGTATTCCCAAACCCGCCCAGCTACAGCTGCGCCAGGAGAGCTGGCATCTAACCCTGCCTCTGCCACTGCCTCCTGGGACAGCCCAGGGCTGCTCACTCCATCTCCACGTAAGGAGAAGGAGAACATCCCTTACCTGCTCCGACAGCTTTGGCAGATCTAGTTACTGCTTTGCAGAGCTCAGATCTACGTGAACAGCCTCACGCAAGCTGCAAGGCTTTATTTGCAGAAGAATATTATATAGATCTTAAGGGCAACATGAATTAGTTACTTCTCCTGAGTGGCTGCAACTGGTAACCAGAGATGCCCTCGCACACAGCGGGGAAGAGTAACTACCCCTTGCCTGAACGTCACCTTCCAGCAGCAAGGTTTTCCGCCTGGCACAGTGCATTTTATTTCAAATCGCTGACTGCACATGCCAGGAGCAAGGAAAAGCAATGGCATTTGTCTGGCGATCAGGCACCCGTCACGCCCCCCCATCAAATAGGAGGACGATTTCAGCAGGTGCAGAGGATTTTTTGTGTCCCCATCCTGGCTCCAGGTCTCAAATATCATCCTCCTCCTCCTCCCCCCTCAAAGGCTCTATGAAATTCTTGTGTGGCTCTTGTACCCAGGAGAGGATTTAAACCCTATTTTTAAGTGTGCAGAGCTGGCAGCCTGGGGCACAGGAACAAGCTTCCCAAGCAAGCGCTTGTGTCTCCTGCTGCTTCCCAGCACAAGACCAAAGAGCAGGACAAAATGGCAGGAACCTCACAGAGATGGCATTGCCTGGGCCATCATTTGAAACGCCTCTGTTCAAGACTTTGTGGCGGGGGGAAACGAGGATAACCTCTTTGTGAGGAAGAAAGAGGTTATGAAGTACGTCGCAGGAGACAGAGCCAGCCGACACGGGCTGCAGAGGGACAGGCGGCTGTCCCACTAAAAGATGTATCCTGACATAGAAAAGGCTAACCCTAGATAAGCAGGACACGGGGAGAGAGAAATTTGTCCCGACGAAGTGGCCAAGGGGAGCCCACAAGTTGTCACAGCTACCTGAAACCTTGCTCTGTTCTCGGTTATCTCAGACTCTCGCTGAAGCGCCGCTCAGGCGCTGGGGCAGAGGGAAGCACCGTCATCCCCTCCCATCAAAGAAACAACTGACTGCGCTATGGAGCAGTAGCTGCAGATGTGCTAAAAGCTCGACCGCTCCTGGGGGCAGGAACCCGGCTCCTTCCCCTGCTCTTCTGCTGAAGACTGAGTCGTCCTGCAGCAGGGCTGGAGCTCGAGCTCCCAACTATCTCTTCCGTTTACCGGCACAGTCTCTTATTTGCTCTCATCAGCTTATTTTCTTTCCAAAAGAAAGAAATCTCGCTTGAGATTCCCAGAGTCGGTGACAGCCCATTCTTCTCCTTCCCTGCTCTCTGGGCACACTGACAAGGTGCAAAGGCCAGCAGCGGTCCCCTCCGCCTGCTCTCCAGCCCAGGACCCCTCCCCATCTCCTCCCAGCCTCTCTGTTTACACTCCCACACATTCCCTAATTAATTGATTTCTTCTAATTTGAATAGTCTTCCTGCTAACATATAGAAAATTGTAGCGGGGGGCGGGGGATAAATCCCTATGCATCATATTTTAGGAGGCATAAGCTGTATACATGTGCCAGGAGCCCTAACCTCTAATCCAGTAGGAGATTTGCAAAGCATGGACCACACCACACGTGGAGGATGGACCTGGCACCCAGTGCTGGGTTTCCAACCCACAAGCTCCCCAGCTTCAGGGCTCCTACTTCATGGTCTCATGGTGGGGGATGCAGGGAAAGCGTGGCACCGCCCACACTCCGGGCACACGGAAGCGAGCCCCCGGTGCGGCGTTCGCATGGAGTGAGTGCCACGGGTGATGGGGAACGTGTCAGGGCAGCAGAGTGGGGGCTGGCGTACGCAGCCTGCCTGCTGGGAAGCCGTGAGGGCTCATCCTCCCACCCGGCTGAAGCCACGGGTGCTGCTGGCTCAGGCCTGATCCTGCCACTGCCTTTTAGCAAGCAGAACCCCGTGCTTCCATAGGATCAGCCAACTGAAGGGAGAGGAGCGAGCGACCAGGCAGGGCCCAGCACAAGGCTGAGGTGTGAGCATCCTGCATGCAGCCCCTGCGAGAGCATCCTCAGCAGCCCCAGCAGCAAAGGCTCCGGCGCTGCCTAAGCCAAAAAAACGGCTGCTGCATCATAAGGATGGCAAAGAGGGAGCATTATCATAGATGCTCCCCTCGACACTCATGCTGGGGAGATGCCGCCACCACCACCACATTAGAGGAACGGTGAGGGATCAGGTCGTGAGACCCCTCCCCAGGCAGAGTCAGCTTTCCAGCCACGCAGATGGCTTTCCCACCACCACCCCACCAGCACCTCGCCTGCACCCCTCGTGCTCCATCTGCCCTGCAGGGGTGCCCGCTGTCACCAGTGAGCTCTCCATAGATGCATCCATCACCCAGCAACACCACCCCAGAGCCTCGCTCCTCCCGCAGGGAGCCTCTGGAGAGGTTTCCAGCAGAGGCCCTGGGGATGCAGGCTGGAGCCTCGGGGAGAAGGTGAATGGCAAGATGACAGAGTCTACCAACTACACTAAGTTATTCAGAGGGTGGAAACAAAACTGATGCTGAAGAGTCACACTACAAGCTGTTGGAAGTCAGAAGAATATTCTGGAAAAACGCGGCTGCTGGCTTTCTCACCCCCCCTCCCTGAGCACCCTGCCCAGGAGGGGACCATCCGTAGCGGCTCCTGGCTGGAGCACGGCTGTCCCTGCCTGTGCGCAGGATGCCAAGTAGAGAGGCAAGGCAGCACGTGTGCCCGGGCTGCCAACAGTGCACCCCATCTGGTGCTCTACACGACACAGGAGAGCTTTCCAAAAGGACCTCCAAGGGTGGGCCTCAATACTGGAACCATCCTAGCCCAGCTCAAAGCAGCAGATGAAACCCCTGGGAGAAGACCAGGCTCTTTCCCTAGCCTGCCATGCACGTCAGCTGAGTACCATCCTCTGCCGAGAGCATGGCACAGGAGGCTGCAAGGCACCGTGTCCTGCAGAAGGGTACCTGAATGCTCAGCACCCTCCTCCCCAGCAAGGAAAGGCACCGTTCTCATCCCAGAGGATGCACCGGCTGCCGTTGGACTTTTGACATCACCACGCTGGCCAGCACTCTCAGGTCCATCGGAAAGCACTGGAGATGATGAGGGGAACTCATTAGCGCCAGGAGGGAGAAGCAGAAGGCATGAAATCGGGCAGTGACATCTAACAGGGAGGCTTTGTGCATTCTGATTTGAACGGGTGGCTGCCACCAGACCTGCCTCCTCCGCAATTAGACCTGTAACATGAGAGCTGGTAAACAGCCCGGCTGTCAGCTATGCCCTTTGGCCAGGGAAGGAGCTTTATCCACCATCAGCTCTGCTTGGTTGAAAATAATTCAGGCTTGTTATGATGGCTCTTCCCTGCCCTAAAAAGCTGTGGCCAAAGTCTCAGTGAGGGTCTAGATACTGGAGTGGTATCAGCTGCTCAAGAGAGACAGAAGTAAGCTGCCTTGGGGCAGGGGGGCACGGGTCAGAGGTCCCATGCTGGTCACTTTGGACAGCCGGAGGGGGACCAGTCCAAGGAGGTTTATTGCCAAGCAAAGGCACCTGATCTTAGCTCACAGTCTGGTGTCATGAGGGAAAAGGAGCTGCTACAAGCCCAGCATCTCCCAGCCTCTTGGAGCTTCTGCAGGGAGCCCAGAGCAGGCTGTCTCCACGACTGCACCGCATAAATCCATTAGGGTCCCCAGCAGAGAGGTGTTGTGTCCGTGCCGTTTGGGGGGTGACAAGAGGAGCCCCAGACATGTGGCTCAGGCCCCACAGAGCGGGATCGTGCTGCCTGCCATTCTTGGGGGGCTCCCCGGGGAAACAGGTCCCTTTCAGGGGCCAGCGTGCTTCAGCTAATGGAGGTAACAGCAGATACAGCTCTGAGATCCGCAACCCGGCAGGGAAAACAGCAAGCTGCAAAACATATTCTTCTCCTGCTCCTTGCCTCGTGCCCACAGCCGCGGCATGCTGGGGGCAGTGGTGGCCATGGCCCCTTGGCAGCCACCAACCTTCTTCCAGCAGGACCCCGGGATGTCTCCCGCTGCAGTCTCTCGCTGTCCTTTCTAGCTGAACGCACTCGCACCGCCAGCGCTCCAGGCCTGTGACAGCACAGCCGTTACCACAGCTCTGCCGAGCGAGGGGAACGTCATCCCTGCCTCCCCCGGCCCCGCGCAGCAGCCATCCTCCCTCCCCCCGTCCTCCCCCTGCCACGGCGGGGCAGGCTGAGCAGCCAGCAGCCCCGGGAAGGCGGCAGCCTGCCGAAGCGCCGAGGAGAGCAAATGGATGCAAAATAAAGGCGTGCGTGTTCTGCCAGGTGTGCTGCTCCTGCTCGCGGCACCCACACTTTGCCAGCAGTCCCACGGAATGGGGGTTTTTTCCCCCACTCCTAATAAGAGGGGCTGCCACTTGGCACTCTCTTTGAGCCCAACTTGCCCACACCGAGTCCTCGGCTGTCTGGAAGGGGCTGCAGCCCAAACGTGGCCCGGCAGCGTCGGCATCCCTCCTGCTGCTTCGCTGCCAGCAGCCCTTTGCAGAGAACAGCGTAGTCCCCAGGAGGGATGGGGGCTGCAGGAGACACGTGCTCTCAGCGGTGGTGGCTGGGGCCCTGCACAAGCCAAGGGTGAGCAGGACCAGAGGAACCCTGGGAGCACAGAGCCCAGGCCAAGTTGCACGGTTGACCCAAACACCTCTGCCCACCATCTCGTATTTCTACCCATCACTTCGGTGAACAAGTCCACAAGCGTTTTGAGAGGAATCCCTGCTGGCACCCGGGTGCCAATTGCATCCATTCTGGCTCCGTAAGATGTCGGAGATGAGATGAGGCTCCAGTGATGGCCCTTGTAGGGCAATGCCAAGCCCTGGCAAACACAAGGGTGTGCCCTCTCATCCCATCACCAGCACGCCACAGGAAGGAGCAAGGTGTCCAGCCAAGATTGACTCTGGGTGGAATCTGCTTTTGCAGTGAAGATCTGCTTAAATGCTAAACAAGGTGACTCCTCACTTCCCTCAATTTTGCAAGAATCTCCCCTCCCGAGGCCCCTAACTTACCATCCCCGGCACAACTGCCACGTCTCATGTATGTGGGCTGTCCCTAAGGAAGAAGCGGCCAACCTGCTGCCAGCAGTGCACCAGAGAGGGGATGCCATTCCCCCACCCTGATGTATCCATAATTCTCTTGACAAGGTTTCCAAAGACAGGCAATAACTTTCTCTGAAGAAAGCAGATGCACTTGGGTTTCTCCTCCCCAGCCTCCCCGGTGGAAGGCAGCCCCGACAGCTGCCGCATCCCCGAGGCTCAGCATCTCCGAGGAGCAGTGATCAAAGCCACCCCTCTCCCATCACGGTAGGCTCCGGATGTCAGCTCCATGACACCCCGCCTACCCATCCTGCCGGAGAGACTCCGTGCATTCATCAGGCATCTCCAGAGAGGCACACAGCAATCTGGAAGGCCCAGAGATGCCAGACCGCTAATGTGCTAGGGAAAAGACGTCAGTGAATATTACAAACACCCCAGAGGACGAGGCAGGCCAAGGGAGGAAAGACCTGGAAGGAATCAGACAAAAAAAAAAGAGGGCGAGAGCAGGCACGTGGGAAATTCACAGAGGAATGGTGCTGCCTTCTTTCTTATTTCAAAAAGGGGGATATTGCTGGGGCAAATTTAACTGCACTGCAAAAAGGTAAAGAGGATCTCGCATTCCTCTTCTCCTGCCCGACACCGCAGTGTTAGGTGCTGCCACCCGTGACCTGCGGGAGACCAAAAACGCAAGGCACAAGTCCTGGCTCGTGCTCTGCTCCTCCAAGACAGACACAGCCAGCAGGGACCGAAACGGTTGCGATCCGTCTTCACGGTGGCAGGGCTCATACTGCAGCGGGAGCGTCACCTCCCCGGGGCAGCATCGCCCCACCATCAGGCTGTCACTCACGCCGGGGACAGCCCCTGGGCACGCAAAAGCGCAGGCAGGTCACAAACCAGATTGTACCGTTTTGGCATGGTGGTGGCGGGGGGAGGCTGAGCATCCTGGTAGCCCAAAGCCCTCTGCTCACCCAGCCTTCCCTTCCCTCCGAGCCCTCCAGCAGCAGAGCCCGGTTCAGCAGCAGGTGCAGGGGAAGCGGAGCCAGCCCGGAGCTGCCGGCCGCCCAGCAGGTCCACGCAGCATGGCCACAACAGCCTGCTCTCGCTGTGCCGAAGCCAGAGCAGCATCTAGGTCAGGCTCAGAAGAAAACAACAAAGCAGCCGAGCAGCCCTCAGCTGGGACCGGGGGACGCTGACACAGTAACCGTACAGCAACAGCTCAGCATGGCCCCGCTCCTTCTCTGTGTCACAGGAGAGCTCCCTATGGAAAAAGGGAGCAAAAACAATAAAAGGAGCAACTTTCAGTGAAAAGCACCTGAATCTGACGCCTCCCCAGGAACAGAGGCAGCTGCCTGCTCCCTGCTGGCTTTCAGACCTGCCGGCTGGCAAAGGGCAGCGTGGGCCCAGCCCACAGCATCCGCACCCTCCCGCCTCCCTGCAGCCGCTGGTCACAGCTGGAGAGATCCAGAGAGGCACAAGTCATGCTGGATAAACACAGCGATGATCCTCTTCAGCTACCTGGTACCCAGAGCCCTGCAAAATTGCAGGGGTGTTTGCCCAGCCCACCACATAATAAACAACAGAAGGGGGGTACAGAAGGGTCTTCCAGGAATGTGAATCCTCTCCATGAAAATCATAAGAGTGTGATGGGCACAGTCTCACCAGAGACTTCACTGGCTACAACTGCCACGTGTGATGACTTCCACTGTGGGTGACTGGGAGAGGCTTCGATCCTGTGACTTAGGAAATAACCAGCTCCTTACACTGTTCCTAACCCCAGCACTTATCACTGACTGACTCAGAGTGGAGTCAAACCCCAACTTTAATCAGCATCCCAGTGTTATTAATAGAGCCATGCACAAAACCTGTCAGGCAGAAGAGCCCAGGCCAGCAGAAGCATCATTTACCTGCCAGCATCACCTTTGACAAAGCAGCTCTACCCACCTGCCTCCCACCAGCCCAGCCCCCAGCAAAGCCCACCTTTCCTTCCATTTGTACCAGAAACACCCCACAGCCCTCCCATGAAAGGACAGAGACAGGAGGGCTCCGAGCTGCTCAGCCTCTGAGCTTTTTCTGATCCCGCCCCACATTTCTTCCCCCCGGGCAGGGACCGTGCTGCTACCCCCAGCCAGCAGCTCCGAGCCCCACCGCACTCCACAGCCGCATCTTCAGATGACACCACCGAGATGGCAAAGCCTGCGGAGACGGGAGAAGCCGGGCAGGCTGGGGGAGGGGAGCTGAAGCATCCTAGAGGGCATCTTTGCCTCCTCCCAGGCGGCGGGAGGCTAAATCCAGAGCAGCATGGTGAGGACGAGCTGCCTCTCGGCACAGCCCCACCTCGCCCGGGTACCCCCCACCCTGGCACTGCCCACCCTTCCCGGGCAAGTGTGCGCTTCATTGTTGGTGCAAACAAAGGAGGGGTTTGTGTCTGCCGAGGAGAAAGGAAATCAGAGGCAAAAATCATCCAGCAGCCCTGGATATATGCAGATTACACTGCAGAAGGTTGCATTAATGTAGCATTTTCCAGACATCAGTTAATCCCCCTGGCCGTGTGCTGTCTCTGTTTCCCTGGCAGAGGTGGGCTGTCCCACCTGAGGCCACAAAGGCAACCGGTGCCCACAGAAAAATCTGACATCCCTGACCCGACACCTCCCGTGGGGCCAGGCAAGCTGCTGGGTGCGAAACGCAAGCCATGTGCCCACCAGCACGCCCGTGGGCATCGCTTTGGCAAGGAACTCGGTCTATTCTTATCGAGGAAAAATGAGGACGCTGGGATTCCCGTTAGCTGTCTGGGGAGCGAGCTACGGATCGACAGGCTGTCAGTCTCAGAGCGGATGTCTGGCTACAGGGCGAGTGGAAGGGAGAAGCGCTCTCCTGCTGTTTGCCCTTCAGGGATGCATCCTCTGCTGCCCTGCCCCCATCACGTCCGAGATGGCCCAAGGGGTGGGTTTTGCTGGGCTGCCTGCCCTGGCGCTCACTGGGGTGCCCTGCTCGGTCTCCGTGATGAACCCCAGGTCACGCAGAGGCTGCTCGGGGCTCTTCCCAGCAGCAGTGCGATGCTGGCAGGCCTCAGTTTGCCGTGGCCATTCCCTGGATCCCAGGTTTCGGCAATCAACGACCTTGCTCCTCTTGCCCTGCAGCTGCTTAGGAGGACCTCAAGCACCAGCAGCAGCACGGGGGCTGGATCAATCCACGTTTAGAAAGGCATCACCGGGCCATCCGCCCTCCAAAGGCTTTTCCCAACAATTCCCAGCACCTGGCCAGAGCCCGGGTGCCCTCCCTTCCCCGCCTGATGGAGACACCGGTAAGGCCGGTGGCAGCCAGGACCAGCCCCGCAGGCTCTCGCTGCCCGGCGCTGCAGCGCGGCGACCCAGAGGACGCCCGTCGAAGACACAACTCCTCCCTTCTGCTCCCATTTCTGCCACATCATTTTCCCTCCCCGGGCTGCCCCGGGCGCCACCGGCGGCTCCACCTCCCGCACCGCGCACCGGACACTGCCGGGGGGGGCCGGGGTGAGGCCGGGGGCGGTGGTGGGGGGATGCCGCCACGCCGCACTCCCCGGGCTCGGCACCGCCGAGCAGGTGCCCCCCCCCTCCCCCGCCAAGAACCGCATCCCCCACACCCCCGCGGGCAGCATCCCCACGCCGCCGCGGGTGGGCCGGCCGGGCGGGCGGCCCGCTCACCTTTTCCACGTTCTCCACCGTGAAGTCGAGGCCCTGCGGCGGCGGCGCCTCCGCCCTCCGCTCCATGGCTGCGGCGGCGCTTCAGGAGGCGGCGGCGGCAGCGGGCGGGCGACAGCGGCGGCGCACGGGCAGCCGCATCGCGGCGGGACCCGCCTCCCCGCCCCGACGAGGGCGGCGGCGGGGCGGCTCGGCTCGGTACGGCGCGGCGGGCAGCGGCGGTGGGGCCGGGACGCGCCCCCAGGGACGCCCCGAGCGGCGGCACCGCCGCCCCGCTCCGCTCCGGCACCGCCTCGTCCCGCCGCCCCGCAGGCGCGGCCGGACAGCCCGGGACCTGCCGCCGCGCCGCACGCCGGGAGACGTAGTCCCGGGCCCAAGCGCGTCCCCTGCCGGCCGCCGGGCACCCAGCGTCCCCCCGGCTCCCCACGCGTGGCGCCGCTCAGCACCGCCTCCCGCCGCCGGCACACGGGTGGCAAACACGCCGGTCACCCCCGTCCCTCCGTGTACCCCCCCTCCTCATCACGGGGACACGCGGGGGTTGGACACGCAGCCCATCGCTTTATTGCTACAGGTAAAAGGCGACTGTACAAAAATAGAGTTTATCCCTCAAATTTTACAAATAATAGAAAAAAAGGGGGCTGGGGGCACGGGGCACCGGGCGCTGCCCAGGGCTTCACAGCAGCGCTGGGGTTAAATTACACCCGGCCCCCGGGGGCCCAAAGTCATAAATAGGAGCTGCCGCTCAAGAACAATAAATAAATAATTTAGAGTAATAAATAGTTTAGTGCCGCAGCACCGCAGGGGCAGCAGGGGGACCCTGCAACCCCCCTGGGATCCGGGCAGGGGTCCCGGCAGGTACCCGTGCCCCACTGCCCTGTGGAGCACCGGGGGGTGCTGCCAGCCCGGGTGCAGGTCCCCCACACTGCGCTGGCACGGTTTTGGCCCTCCTGCACCCCTGTCCTCAGGGGACACCCCCTCCTTGCAGCGCAGCTCTGGCCGCTACCACCCCCAGGGTGCCCGAAGGGACAGGGAGGCTTTGCCCCCTTTCTGTCCCCCTCTGAAGCTCGGGCGACGCTTGGCCCCAGCTCCCCCAAAGCAGGGGTGCGGGAGCACCAGTCCAGGCAGGGCACAGGCAAGCCGGGTGCTGCTGGGGGGCACCAGGCTGGCAGGTCCCTGCGAGCAGCGGGGATGCTCCTCTCCCAGGGCTGAGCCGGGGTGCACCCGGCCGGGACCCTGCGTAGCCGGTGGCAACCAGCTGCTTGGCACTGAGCGGGAGGGGGCTCGGTTGCCCACGCCCCCATCATGGCTCCATCTCGCCTCGGTCCCTCGTGGCCATGTAAAACCGGGGGCACGCGCCTCTGCCAGACCCTTCCTCTGAGCATCGGTGCTGCTGTGCACCACGAGCCGGGGTCTGCCGGCATGTGACGAGCCGGGGCCGAGCCGGCAGCCCCCTCCTCAGCCGATGCAGCTGCACTCAGCCGCTGAGAGCTTCTCCACTGTCTGCCACGTGTTCTGCACGTCCATGAAGGAGACGGCCTCGTAGCGGGTGGGCCGGCAGCAGGGGTGGCTGAGGACCCGCTCCTGCGGCCCTGGGGTTATGAGCTGCTGCCGCAGCAGGCTGCCCAGCGTCAGGTCGTAGTTGCTGCGCGCCCGGTGGCAGGACCCGCTGCAGTACTTGAAGAGCACAATCTCGTCCGAGTTGAAGCCCAGGCCCAGGTCGCGCACCTTCACCATCAGGTTGCGGATGTGGCAGTTGCGCCCGCGGGTCCCCCGCGAGGGTTTCCGTGTCCCCTTCTTGGCTTTGCCGGTGCCTGGCGGTGAGCGCTCAGCACGCAGCAGCAGGTCCTCTGCCAGCTCCATGGTGCCCGGGCCACCCGTCGTTGCATTGTCCCCTGCACCCAGAGGGGACAGCACCATCAGACCCCATTCCACACCTGCCACCCTCCTGGAGCCTGCCGAGCCTTCCTGTCCCCCCACCGTGACCTGCAGACTCCTCCTGACCACCCACCACAGCACTGGCCAGGTGCTCGCAGGGCAGCAGGGTGGGTGGGCACCCACCCAAGCAGCTCCTCATCCCCAGGGCTCTGCCACCATCCCCAGCATGAAGCACGGAGCCCCGCTGCCCTTCCACGATGTGCAGAGGAAGCCCCACAGAGGCTGGGGCTCACCACAGAGGCTGGGGCTCACCACAGAGGCTGGGGCTCACCACAGAGGCTCCCAACCCACCCATGCCCCACGGTCAGGACCACCATGCCCAGGCTGGGGTTCCTGCCCCAACACGCACCATACAGCTGGCTCCAGGCAGCGGCGAGCGGTACCTCCACGTCGTCCTCCTCAGCCGGGCTGGCGGTGGCCATGCCCCGCGGTGTGGGGGCCGCGTCCAGCGTCTCGTTGCAGTGTGGCGTTCGCAGGGTGCCTGCAGCCAGCCCGGCCAGCAGCGAGAGGATGGCGAGGAGCCCCCACAGCATCCCTTCCTGCGACAAAGCACAGCACAGCAGGGTGAGCCCCGGCAAGGGTCCCCACCAGGGAGGAGACCCCACGAGCTGGGGATGGGGACAGGGAGTGTGGTCCCGGCCACTGCAGCCAGCCAGGCCTGGGCTCACCTTGAGCTGCGGGTGTGTGGTGGGTCCTGCAGGTCTTGGCTCTGGTGGCCCCGCTCGCTGCTCCATGCTGGCTGAAAGTGCAGAGGAGGGGGTCAGCACCCATGCAGAGGGGACGGGGTGGACATCAAGCTGGCCAGATGGGAGCTGGCACACCTCTCCCCTGTCCCTGCCAAGCATGCCATCCCCTCCCTCACCCCCCCAGCACCCCACAACTCCTCCTGCACCCCATGCATGCCCCTCCCCATCCTCTCCCCACACAGACAGGCATCCTTGCCACCCCGCACACCCCTTCCTGGAGGTTTGGCAGCTGGGGCGGCCCAGCCTTCGTCCAGCACCTCTCCTCAGGGGGATGCAGCCGCCTCCTTGTGCAAGCAGCCCGGGATGCCAGGCTGGGCCGTGAGGCAGCGGCTGGGGCTGGGAGTGCCGCGGGGGGGGCTCCTTTCCCATGGCCCTTCCCTGGGAATGTTTTTCTTGCTCGCGGTGGGAGCCTGACCTTGGAAACTCCAAATCCATTAGCGCAGGGTCCCTGGGTGCAGCCACCCCCCGTCCCTGCGCTGGCTCCCCGGCCCATTGCCTGCAGGGAGGTGGGACATGCAGCCCCAGAGCAGCCCGGGTGAGTGGGGCCGTGAGGGGCAGGACGGGCAGGCAGGTCCCATGGGGACATGGCGGGGTAAGGGGCACCACGTTGGGCTCACTGTAGCCATTTACCCCAACACCAGTGCCCAGCATCCACTGTCTCAACACACACAGGGGAATTTGGTCCCTGCCATGCCTGGTCCCAGCACAGCAGCAACTACAGCCTCAGGGGAGTGATGTCCCCTGGGAGGTGCAGGGGCAACTCTGCAGCCACATGTTGCACCTCCTTCCCCAGGTCCCCTGGGGTGCAGGGAGGGCCCTGTCCCCCAGTGTCCCAAGCCAAGATCCCCCCAGAGGTGGTTCCCAAGGGGGCTTTAACCCTCTTTGTCCTGTCTGCTGCATCCCCTGTCTCTTGGGATAGGACTGTCTCCTCGGAGCTTGATGGCATCCTGCAGCGGGGAGTCACCCTGTCCCCTCCATGGCTTTGCCCCAGCATATCTCAGGTGCTTCCATGGCAAAGCTGGGATGGGATATACTGAGGAGAGCGCTCCTGGACAAAAAAATGAAGGGCTGCGGCTGCACATTGGTGGGACAAGGAGACAAAATCAATTCCCCCAGTCTCCCCAGCATCTCAGGGTATGGTCCCCAAGTCACGATTGCCACATCTCATGCCACCCTGCACTGGCCGCACCATGGCAAGAGGTCGTGATGGGCACTACCAGGCCTATACGCCTCCTCCGGAGGCCGTACACCGGCCAGGATGCCTCTCCGGTGCAGGCAGGGCTGGCACCGGCCCCCGCGGCCCCACCAGCCGCTGCAGCCTGGCCAAGCACAGCCCACGCAGCACGTCTCTCCCGTGGCGGCCCGTGGCCCCGCGCCAGCCGCTGCCGCCAGGTCATGGTTTTCCCAGGCCGGCACCCCCGGAGGGGCCAGGCGAGGGTCCCTGCGCCACGCTGGGAGGGGACGAGTCTTCTACCCGCCCCCCGTCCGGGTCCCCGCTCCCGCAGCCGTCCGCCCCGCCGCGGCCCCTGGGCCCCAGCATCCCGGCAGGACGGGACGGGACGGGACAGGACGGGATGGGACGGCGCAGCCGGTGCAGTTCAGGCTTCTCCCGTCCGGCGGCAGCACGGCCCCGAGCTCTGCGGCGGGAGCGCTGCCGGCGGGGCGCCGGGCGAGGGCAGCCTCCCTTCTTCCCCGGGCGGCCCCGATGCCGGCCCTGCCAGCGCCCCCACAGAGACGGAGCCCCGGCCCCAGGCGCAGCTCCCCGGGCGCGCAGGACCGCAGCCCACGCTGCCCCCGCACCCCTGCGGGCAGGGGCAGCACCCGGCCCTGATCAGCCCCTGCTTTCCCCCGGCGCGGGCAGGGCTGAGACAAGCTCCTGAGCACCCCACGGGGTGCCAGACCTGCACCCCCCACGGCAGAACCCCAGCTCCCGCATGGCGGGGGGAGGATCTGGCTGGCTGCAAGAGCCCACCTGGGCCATTAACAGGCACAGGAGCCCTTTCCAGGGTCAGGATCAGACCCATCCATGTGAGGACCTGCCTCACCCCCTCCCGCCACATATGTCCCCCACCCGGGGGCTGAGCAGCAGCGGGTCACCGCACACCCACTCGTGGAGACCCCCGCTGCCCGCACAGTGCACAGGGCGCCGGGGAATGAGTGCCCCGTGGACCGCACCAGGCCCCCGGGGGCGGCAGGAGCCACTCGTGAAGCGTATCCACGCGGGGCCAGCGGGTGCCCCAGCCCCGGGGTGAGGGTCTCAGCTCACGGAGTGGCCGCTTTGGGAAGGGGGCTATGCTCGCCACTGCTGGTCGTGCCAGCCCTGCAGCCGCAGCTCTTGCCCGGAGCGCGGGGGGATGCACGGAGACCCCCATGGGCACCTGCGGGTACCGGCGGAGCCGGCGGAGGCCCGGCATCCCACCGCGCTGGCCCCGGCAGGAGGAGCGACGGGCGGGGGGGTGGGTGTCAGAAATCAACCCCACGTGTGACGCGGGGCTGGCACCCGCCCCGCAAAGCCGTGGGAGGCCGGAGCGGGACACGTGGGGCACGCGGGCGACACCAAACCCGGCCCCAGCCCGGGGAGAGCAGAGCCGGGGGGCGCCGGGTAGTGCCGGCCTGGGCACGGCCGCCCCGGGGCTTTCCCCGCTCACTGCCCGGGCAGCCGGGCACAGGCCCGCCCGACGTGCCCAAAGGGCCGGGGCGGGAGCCCAGGGAAGAGGCGGGTGCGACCGTCCCTGTGTCCCCCGGCACCCGCAGCGGGGTCCCGCCTCTCCCCGCCCGGGCAGGGAACCCCGGCCCCGCCGCGGCCCCGAGCGCTTCCCGCCGCCGGTCGGGGCTCGGCACCCCGGGAGTCGCCCGGCGGGGACCTGCCCGGGGGTGGCCCGAGCCCCCTCGCCGCCCCGCGGGTATCGCCGGGGGGCGGGCGGCGAAGCGGCCGTCCCCCCTCCGCGTCCCTCCCGCAGCCCCGGTACGAGCCCCCGCCGAGGCTCGGCGCCGCCGGCAGGCTGGGGCGGACGCTGCCGCCCGCCGCCCCGGTCCGCACTCACCGTGCCCGCGGCGGGGACCATCCCCCGGGCAGCCGCCGCCCCGCATCGCCTCCACTCCCCGCCGCCCCCCGCCGCCCGCCGCGCCGGGGCGGGGCGCGGGCGGGGGCCGGCGCTGCCCCGCCGGCACCGGCACCGGCTCCCGCCGCTGCTCCCGCTGCGCCTCGGGGTGCGGGTCCCGGTCCCGGTGCGCCTCGGGGTGCAGTGCCGGCGAGCGGACGCGCAGTGCGGGGCAGCGGCGGCTCCATCCCGCTCCGCCGCCGCCGCCGGTGTCAAATTCCAGCCGCCGTCACCTGACGGGCGGGGCGGGCACCGGCACCGGGACCCCATCCGCAGCGAGACCCCGCATCGGCGCCGGGACCGCCCCGGGACCAGGACGGCACCGGGATCCCGCCAGCAGCAGGAGCCGCAGCCCGACCCGCATCAGCACCGGCTCCGCGCCGGGACCCGCACGGCCGGCGAGCTCCCGCGGAGATTCGCACCCCGCCGGGAACGGCACCGGGACCCCCGGCGGCACCCGACCCCCGCCACCACCACCTTCCCGCCGGCCGAGCCCCGGGCCGGCGGACACCCAGCCCGGACGGACGGACGCCCCCTGAGCGGGGCTCCCGCCCCGACAGCCCGGTCGCAGCGCTGGCAGGACGGAGGCACGGACACCCGCGGGGACTCAGCCCTTCCCGGAGCGCTCCGGCAGCAGAGCCCCACGGGGACCCCTTGCACACAGCGGGCCACCCGCGCCCGTGGGGACCCCGCGGGGACGGGTTTGGCGGGGCAGGGCGGGGGCCGTCCCGGCAGCGGCGGGGCTGGCCGGCGACCCACGCACCCCGAGCCACCGCGGGCCACCGGTGTGCCTGGCGTTCACGTCCGGCCTCGCCGGAGGAGGAGTCCGGCCTCCCTGCCCTGCCTCCCAGCCCGCCCGCGCCCCGCCGCCACGGCCCACGGGCGGCCCCGCCGCCAGGTCCGCCGCGGCGGGGCCGCCCGCCGCCGGGCTCCTTACCTCCGCCGTCTCCCTGCCTCCCTCCGCCGGGGCCGTCGCAGGCCCCGGGGACATGGGGGCCGGCTGGCGAGCCTAGCCGAGCCCGTGTGAGTCCTTACGTCACCGCCCAGGGCCCTCCACGTCCATCCCGGGGCTCTCGAGTGCTCCTTGCAAACGTGCCAAATCCCAGGGCCGCCTCCGCTCTGTCCCGCTTCACACGTGCTCCCCTGGCCGCAGCCGGCCGCCGGGGCAAAGCCCAGGCCGGGCGAGCCCCCCCCGGGGTCAGCCCTCATGGCCCACCGGCCCCCCGGGCCCTGCCGGCGGCGGGGTCCGGAGGCGTCCGGGCGGGCTGCGCGCCCCGGGATGCCGCTCGCTGTGTCATCTGCCCCGGCAGCGCTCCGCCGCCTCGGCGCAACCTCCCCGGGCTTATATAACTCCCCGGTTGGAGCGGGGCCAGCGGCTCGATCACCGGCTGTGCCGCGGCCGCACGCCGGCCCACAGGTCGCCCGTGGGGTCTGCCCCAGCACCCGGGCCCCCTGCGTGGCGTTAACTGCTTCCCCACTGTACGGCAGCTCAGACCCCGCTGCAGGGCTGCGAGCCGCTGGCCACAGTGCGAGCCACCGGCCGCCTCGTCTTGTCTCATCTCGTCGGATTATCCAGCGCGAGGATGACAACTCCCGCGTCCCTCCTGCGGCATCACCTGCCGGGGAATGTGCTGACACAGGCGGCGTCGGCTAAGCTGTCACCGCCACCGCTAGCAGGGATGGTGGAGGTGGCACGCAGCCCGGAGCTGCTGCCCCTGCCCTGGCGTGGCACGGCATGGCCCTGGTCCCCCCCTGCTCCCAGCACCGGTGGCTTGGACAAGCCTGTGGCTTGGGGTGGCTTCATGCCTGCTAGTGGGACTGCCGTGGGGCTGCTCCCATCCATGATGCCCTCATGGGAGCTGGCAGAGGTGATGCCCTGGATGCCTTGGCCCAGCAGAAGCTTGGAGGCCCAGGAGCATCCCTGGGGGACAGGGGACAGGAAACAGGATCCTCTGCTTGGGAGAGCTGCAGACTAACGGGGCTGCCTGCTTGGAAAGTTTCCGTGCAAGTGGCATGTCCTGCCCCAGGTTGCCTGGCTGTCCCCACAGCCGTGCCCGTGCAGGGGGAGCGGCCCAGGAAGGGCTGCCAATGGAGGGGAGAGCTGCCTCCCCCATGGGCAGCCCTTAGGACTTGGAGACAGCCCCAGGTGCTGGCTTACCCCACTGGGATACCCCGTCCCCTCTCATATTCCCTGCGGGTTGAGCTGGTCCTCATGTCCCCAGGGCACAGCCGGGAGCTGCCGGGGGTGTGACACTGGTGGTGGGCAGGGGGCTGTGTGGGGTATGGCACACGGGGATATCCAGGGGACCCCATACAGGTGGGCTACAGTGTCCATGGTCCTGTGAAAAGGTGGCTGCCCAAAGCCTGGCCTCTGTCCTCTCCCAGGGGTGTCCCCTTTGTAGACGCTGCCCCAGACGCTGGCCCCCTCCACTGCCTCTGGCCCCTGTCCTGGGAGACGTGACCCCACTGGTGCCACCAGCCCAGGGACAGCAGCCAGGAGGAGGAGGAAGTGGGTGAAGAGCCTTCAGTGTCCTGCCAGCGACACCTCCTCCCTGTCCCCCCTGAGATCGCAGAGGCAGGAGGTGGCACGTCCCAGTGCTGCACCTGAATCTGGGCACTGCTCTCTCCCCTTGGGCTCCCTGGGTGGACGGCAGGGTCCCTGGCCCCCTGGGTCTCCAGATGGGTGACCCGCTCCCTGGCTGCTGCTGGCAGCGGGTTTGGTGCCTCCCAAGGCACCGCCTGCATCAGCCTGTGCTCCTGCACCCCCAGGGCTGAGGGGTCCCTGTGTCCCTTGGCTGGTCTGGAAGGAGCCCTGCGGGGCCAGGGCTGGCTGTGATATCTATCCCTGAAGGTGCTACCCTTGCGTGAGGCGGGATGGGGGTGATGTGGTCCAGTCAGATGCCAGGACTGAACATGCCACAGCTGCTGCTGTGCCCATGTGAGGCCATGGCTGGGTGTGACAAAACACGTGCAGGGGAGAGCTGTGACACAGACAGACCGACCCATTGCATTGTGCCCATCTCAGTGGTGATGTGGCTCCTTTGGGGCACCTGCTCCTCCACAAGTGTCCTTGTCTCTGGACCTCAGCCTCCCACGGGCTGTCCCCGTGTGCCCTGGTCCCAGGCTCTGTGTTCTCCCCCTCAGCTCTCCCAAGGCCAGGATGGGGCACTGGCCACCCCTGGGGCTGGCCCAGCCTGATGCCAGCGGTGGCTCTGCTCTTTAAGGGCCAGGAAGAGAGGACAGCAAGAAGGAGGGACTTGAGCAGCTCCAGCATCTCCTTTCTGGGAGGGATCCGTAACTTGCCCACACCGGGTAGGGCTGAGAAGTCACCTCTGCAGTGTCCCATTGGTGCTGGCAGGAGAACACCCCTCGTATTTGGGAGCTGGCAGGTCTGGCAGACCTGTCACCCACCTAAAAACAGCCACGCCGTTCTCCTGAGTGATGGGACTGTCCCAGGCTCGTCCCGTGGGTCCAGAAGCCCCGTGGCATCGCCAGGGTTTGCTGCAGGGGTTATTCTCCTCCCGCTGGGACACGGCAGGTGTCGGAGCCGGTCACAGCCTCAGCCCCCAGCTTCCTAAACCGCTTCCTTCCTGGATGCTGTGGTGAGAAGGTCACTTGGCTGGACACCTGCCTTCGCTGGGGCCGCACCCAGCCTGATTGCTGCTGTGACCCCTGGCTGGAAGCCACCCTCCTGGCAGGGACTCCTTGCGAGAGAAAGCAGAGTCACAGGCAGTCCATCCCGGCCAAGACAAGCCCCCACCCCTCTGCCCCCCTGACATGACATGCACCCACCCCCTGAGCCCCTCTCCCACCCCTCAGGTCACCAGCAAGGAGGAGCACAGCCCTCTCCTGTCCCCGGCACCAGGCTGGTGGTGTTGGCCAGCTGCAGCTCCCGGCAGCAGTGAAACCAGGCTGGGGAGAGCCCGAGCAGGGGAATCCCTCTGCCTCCCCTAAAAAAAGCCAAAGGCAGCAGAAGAAAGAGGCCAGCCAAGCTTGTTTGATAGCTTTATTGCTTCTGTGATATGACTGAATCGATGTGACATAAGCTGGCTTGGAGGAGCCTGCAAGACTCTTGCCCTCCCTGCCTAGAGGGGAAATTAAAAAAAAAAAATATCGCAGAACCTAAAACTAATTTTAAAAACTCACGGAGTTCTTGCATCTCAGCTTGGTACAGTACCAGTGAGCGCACTGGCCTTTGGAGAGAGTCCCTGTGCGAGGAGCCGGTGCCCAGAGGGGCTGGGTAGTGGCCCAGGTCGCCTGCACCGAAGGACACGTCTCTAACACTGCATGTGATGCACCTTGTACTGATGGCACATGCCGTGCTGGTGCCGCTGGAGCTCACCATGACGGCCATCTGGAAGCCCTTGCCCATCCCTGGTGCTGCCCATCCCCAGCCTGCCCATCCCTGTCTGATACAGACAGACAGACAGCCCTGTCCTGACACCTTCCCCCTCCCCCAGCAGTGCCCACACAGAGGGGTAGGGCCCCCCCACTGCTCCCTCCCAAGAAAAGGAAACGCTGGAAACGCAGAGATGCTGGGCTGAGGGATGCTGGGCCGAGGGATGCTGGGCCGCAGAGGATCCTGCTGCTGCCTCGAGCTCCCTGGCTGTGCTGCCTCCGCTTGGCACCTGTGAGCTTGAGGCCGCAGCATGGCCAGCCCTAACGGGGTGAGCTGGTGGAGGGAGCTTGACACCGGGGTGGTGGGCACTGGGGAGGGCTGTATGGCATGAATGCACGAGCAGCCCGTGCTCACGGTGTGGTCAGTGCAGCAGCAGCTCTCCGGCAGCCCATCTCCCCCGCAGCAGCACATGCTGGCTGCCCCGCAGCTCCCCAGACCTGCTCTCTGCACCAGCCAGAGCAAATCCCTGCTGCGGGAATGGGCTCCTCGATCTCCTTGCACTTCCCTGGCCTCTCTCTAGGCAGGTTCCCTGCCACCTGAATGGCCTTTCTGCACCGCAGCGCGTCAGAGGCACCAGGCAACCCCGCTCTATATTTAGGCTGTGGAGAATTCCCCTGGGCTCTCCCTTCTGAGCTGAAAAGGTGAGTCACTGTGAGGGAGAGGCCAAGACTCACATCCGTCCCACTGACCCTGCTCTGACCCGCGCGCACCGCTCCGAGCTGGCAGGACTGCAGCCTTTCGGAGGGCGGGAGGTGGCTGCAGGTGCAGGCAGGGAGGCAGCCAAAGGAACAGCATCCAGGAGCGAAACCCAGTGCTGCGCACTGCTCCCGGGGCGCACACCCCCAGCACCCAGCCGTAGGGCTGCTCCGTGGGTGTGCTTGCCCCACCAATGTCAAATGGGCCTTTGGCCCCCAAACAACCCCCCATCCTCTCTTTTCTTCTACTTGCAGGTTCTGACCCACCAGAGTCACCCTGGGCCATGCGCTCATCTCTTCAGCCTGGGCACTTCTGCCTGGAGACCCCAACAAAGTGGAGGGAAGGGCTTGGAGTCACGTTGCTGGTGTGCAGGGACAGCTTCCCATCAGGACCTGTCCCTGCCAGGGAAAGCAGAGCAGGGGCCACACCCGCTACGTGGACCTGGAGCCAGTGAGCTGGAAGATAAAGGTGCCCCATAGCTTTGTAGTGCTTAATAAAACGGACTAAATCAAATTAATGGCATCACAAGTCTCCATGGGAGTGCCTCCCCTGGAGGGTGGAGAGGAGCCCAGCACAGACACCGAAGGCTCTTCACCCACCTCCTCCTCCTCCTGGCTGCAGTCACCCGCTTTCTGGCATCTCAGCTCGCTGTACCATATTGATGCCACCCATCACTTCATCACCACCCCAGAGCTCCCACAGCAGCTGGTTCAAGACCCAGTTCAAGCACCATGGCAGAGGGCGGGTGCCCACCCTTCCCCAGCCACAACTCGGCCAGGTCCAGCCCAGGCACCCCCAATGCCGCCGTGGCAAGGGGTCTACGGACGATGGTCCCAGGTCCAGGTTGACACATAGGAACCGCAAAGAGAGTGTTGCCTGGAAAGAGCCAAGGAAATCCAGTCCCTCAGACTCCTTGAGCAGGAAAAGCAAATTGGGGTAGAATATTCAAATGCGTTATCTGCCACAGCACATGGCCAAAAACCAGCCAGAAACCTTACAGAGCATCCTGGTGGGAGGCACTGCCAGGGTAGGCATGTACTGAGGGGAAGCAGGGACCACCTAGCTGGGAGGCCAGAGGGACAGAGGAAGGGACATGGGAAGGGGAAAGGGAAGGGAGAGCCTCCCAGCACCTGTCTTCTGCGGCCTGGAAGAGGCGCGATCTTTGAGCAGCTCCCAGACTACGAGGCAAGTAGCAGCCATAACCAGAAGCTAGACAGGACTTGCCCCTAGGCGAGCTCCTTGGCTATGGGTGCACCAAGCAGGAGACGCTCCTGAGGGGCACGTCCCACGCCGGTCTGTGGACAGCACCCAGCACCATCTCCCAAGAGCTGCCTCTGCCTGCAGCCTGGTCTCAAACGGTTCCATACAGTTTGCTCCTCTGCCCCACGCCTCCCGGGTCATTGCCTGCCCCTCCTGCACGTCTCCCCTGGGTGGGGGTGTCTCAGATGAGCGCAGACAGCATCCCTCTGGGATCCTCTCTCTGTGGGCGCAGACCATCCTGCTCCAGGCTAGCAGAGTGTCGGAGCTGATTTCCACCTGTAACCGTTCCCCTGGCAAACTCCCTTGGGCCCATGGTCTCCAGGTGGATGAGACCACTGTCCTTGCGCTCGGCCACGTTGCTCAGTTTATTCCAGCTCCTCTGAAATACGTATACAAATGAAATGTGCAAATACTGCATCTCGGGACCAAGACAGCAAAGGAAGGGAGGTGCTCCTGAGAGCAAGAGGAGCAGCAGTGCTAGAGCAGCACGGGAGGAGCCTGGAAATGAAGTGAGCAGGAGCCGAGCAGAGGGCGCGGGTTCCCAGCAGGCCCCCACCCGTGCCAGCAGGCTCTATCATCACTGAGGTCACATATCGCTTAAATGATCGAGTCTGGAACATAAAACAAACATCTTCGGCAGCCTGCCCTCAAACTGTAAAGCTTCAGATCTCTGCGCAAGATCTGACCTCCTTCCAAAGAATAAATTACTCCTCTCCCACACAAAAATAAAGTGAGATGCTGTCCAGAAATGGTGACACCAATCTGCACAGACTCCACGGGGGCCCTGCACAGCAGGCACAAACCAAGCGGCCTGAAAGCCTTGAGCACAATGAGGCTCCTCAGCGCCATGACCGGCAGGAAGGTGGGGAGGGTCTGCTGCAGGCAGAGAAAGCCATCAGCTCCCCGCTCCACCTTGGGGTCAGGGCAGAGGCAGAGCGGGGCAAACGGCTAAGGAAAATGCAGCCAAGTAAATGGCTGCTGCTGCTGCCTCTACGCGGGAAGCAAGGAAAAGTGCAGAAAAACAAACCCATGCTCATCTCCAACCAGAAGCTCCAAGTGGAGAAGGAGGGAAATTATTCTCCCTTCAAATTATAGCAGCACCAACGACACTGAAGTTTTGGACGGATTTGTTTTCCTGGGGAAAGGTCTGAGGCCGATGACAACGCAGGTGGGAGCATGGAGAGGCCGGGCTTTTCGCAGGGCTGTGCACAAGCAGACTTTGCCTTGCACCTTGGTATTTCTAGTATGATTCCAGCAGAGTTTCTTTTAAAAAATAATACTTTGTACATTCAGGCATTGCTGCCTTGGGGCAGCGTCACCTCCCATTTGGCACAAATTGTTTTATTCACAAACCTTTCTTCTCTCTCCTGAGTCTTTCCTGTGTAATTCAGGACACAGAAGATCCGCCTGCGATGCAGAGTTCAAGAACTGCCCCTTGGCCACCTCCTTCCAGCTCGAGGCCTGGAGGCAGCAGATACAACCCTCGTGCAGACTGGCAATGCAAGAGGGTCTTCCCAGAGCACCTGGGCATCTCTGTGTGTCTTCGGTGAGGTGGGATTCTTGCAGGGGGCTGCCAGTGCCTGCTCCCAGAGCTGCAGCGTGTGTCTTCGTCTCCTCCCTTGGAGGCAGTGGCTGCAGCCACTCAGATCCCACTGGTTAGGTCAGTGATGACTCGGGCTTTGACCAGCTTCCGCAGGAACTCCTTCTCCCGCTGGATGTTGTGTGTCCAGGACTGGAAGGAAATAGGAAAGACAGAAGGTCAGCAGCTATCCTGGTCAAGCATGCTCCCATCCCCCAAGTTGTGACAGACCCCAGCTGGAGCAGGGCAGTGGCTTTTGCCAAGGAGACAGACCCCGCTGTAGACCAGAAGAACCCTTGCAGACCAAGGGCCTTCTCTTACCTAAGGCCAATGCAACCAGCGGGGTCAGACCCGTGTACCTGAGGTAGGAGGTCTCCCCATGGGCTGGGTGAAGTGTTTTTGTCTTGGAGAGATCTGGGTAGCCCAGGTGCCTTCACCTTAGGCAGATGTAGCTGGCTACAGTGCCCTCTCAAGCCACCGCACACAAGAGTCCAACAGCCAGCGTTAATGGTGATGTGTGCCGGGGAACAGGGCTGGCAGGGAACATGGTGGCAGGACATGTTGTACCCACATACAGCCCCCTGCTAAGGGAGGTCTCTGGGGAACGCATGGGGATGCACGCAGCTGAAAAGCCCCAAGATCAAGCCCCACCAAGGCTGTCTCTTGCCTCTGCTAGCCCTACCAACAGGAAATCACATGCTAAAGGTTACACAAATACAATGCAAAGGGTCAAATGGTCACATCTCCCAGCCAGGCGTTTCAGAGAAATGACTGCTATAGCTGGTGTCAGCCCACCCAGGCTTTAGCTGTAATCACAGCATCTGCCATCACCCCCCTGCGCTGGTACTATTAAAGCACTTAATGAAAGCAGTAAGTGGTTCGTCCCCTGGGGAGACCAAGGCAGAGCAGGGAAAAGCAACTTTCCCCCAAATCTCCCCAACACGACAAGAATCCCGGTAAACGGATCCAGGTCTCCAGCACAGTGCTCTGGCCAGCAGGTAATCTGAGCTCTAAATACAATCAGGACCCTGATAAAATCACTCTACAGGAGCCTCCCTGAAATGGCCTCAAACCAAGAAAGCGCCAGCTCAACGAGCCCTCTGAGGGCACCTTGTCATATGTATCTAAACCCAGTTTACCCACTGCAAAACCACGGGCATGTGCCCATAAAGCACGTGTTGTATCCATCACGCACAATGTGCATATGGATCCCCTGTCATCCGCTGCTTGTCCTGTCCCATCCCGTCCTGTCCAGGACGAGCAGCTCTCAGCCATGACTGCTGTGTGTCACTGACAGCCCTGGGCATGGTGTGCAGCCTGCTACCAAGAAGTCCAAGGGACTGAAGGTCCCTCTTTAGATCTCCAGCATATTTTGGAAATTCCTCTCTTGCTGCTACTGTGCGTTTACAAGACACTTCCGTCCCCTCAGAGCACAGGAATGACAACAGTTAAAGCTGCTAAGGAAGGTTCAGGCAGGTCTTATCTTGTAACCTGTGTTCAGAAGAAGTCTTTGACTTCTGCGTCCATTGACACTGTTACCTGAGTGCTGCAAAGGGTGCACCAGCACTGGGAACAACAGGGCCACAGGTGGTAAACTGTGCTGGTGCTCTTTGGGACTCTGAAAACGCAGAAGACTCCATCTCTAAGCTGCAAAGCTGCTGTCCAGAAACAACTCAGTGCTTCGCTTCTGCTAGCATAAAAGCAGAAACTGAAAACTGGCACTGGGAAGAAAGCTGACTCGTAAAAGGAAAAAAAACCCATGAATTTCAGCAAGCAGTAGTGGGAGCGATGGTGGTGCGGGGCAGAGGGAGCTGGGAGAGCAGGCCTGTGTGTGCCTGTCACTCGGAGCAGGACAGCCAGGATCCCCCGAAGTGCTGGAAACAGTCCCACACGTGGCATGTCAGCTAGGGGGCCTGGGCTTGGCCCCCACCATGCAGCAGCATCTTTTCTGACAGCACAGCCCCTTGCTAGGAATGCACGGCACCGGCAGAGGCAGCCAAGTGTGTGTGTGTGCTCCTGCCAAGAGGCAGTGAGCAGCTGTCTGCTGGCACAGGGGCCACGCTGGGAACACTAGTCTCCATGCATCCACTTACATCTGGCTGGGCTTCTTGTTCAAAGCCTATCTGGAGCACCAGGGAGCCTGATGTGCCTGATACATCATAGCACAAGCTGATCCCTCCTTCATATCCTTCGGCCTCATCAAACATAAAAGAAGCCAACTGGTTTCACCCATGACAACCTGCTTGCGTCCCTTGGTACAGAAGGTAACTGGGGAAGCAGCCACTTCTAGGCAAACTCACACCACCTAAAACGTCACCTCAGGCCACATGCAAGGGCCTTATCTGGTGGCAAGGGGAAATCTGCTTGTGTGAAAGATACAAGTGGAGCAGGAATTTAAGTACAGGAGGTGGATAATAAAACTTTGGGCGATACAATTGCATTCTCTCACATTACGGCTAGGTCTGGCTCCAGCACTGACTGCAAGGCTGCTGGCAAGACCTATAAACCTCTGGCTGTTCTGCATCCAGGCTCCTCTACACCCTGGGCACTGCCACAAACTCCTCTTTCCAAGCAGAAACCCACATGCAAGAGAACTAAGCCTCCCACTTGATCCATGCATCTTAGTGGTGTCCGCAGCAGTACTCTCAAATGTTTTGTGGTTGAATGTAAGACCACAGAGGAAGAGGATTCCCTGGTGAGGACGGGCTTTTGTGCCCCCCTGCCCCGAAGAACACTAGCAGGGTGCTTGGTGCAGTGCTGCTCCCCCCGCGCCCGACAGCAACACGGGCAGGAAGGATGAGGCATGTCTTCAACACCAGCTCCGGTTACTGATTATAGGAGAGGGACTCACCCCACTGACAGACAGAGCTAATCAGGCAAAGCAAGCTGCATTCCAGCATCAGTGGCTGCAGTGGGGAGAAGAGACGGAGCAGATTTCTCAAAACTGCCAGAGAGGCAGGCACTTTCCTCCCATTGCCCCAAAAGGGAAAGGCAACAAAATACATCCTAAAACTCAGTAGGTTTTAGGATGTATACACCCTAAAATAGCACCCTGGGTAGCACACACCACCAGCAGGCGGGAGGGCTCTGAGCCGGCTGCAGAGTCTCATGAAAAGCCAGGTCTTGGCAGGCTCAGGTTTGCTTTGGGGCCAGAACCACGTTATGTCTGTTGTAAGGGGAAGTTCTTTTTTGCCACCCTTCACTGGGTAAGCCGAGGTGCTCTGTGTAACCAAGCTTGCAGGCAAGTTGTCCTGGAAATCTTTCATCTGATGCAGTGTCCTGAGCTGCAGCAGGATAATAAGAAACAGGCAGTGCTCTGGTCACCAGTGTCCCCACAGACACGACTGTGCTGTCAGAGGGCTCATTTTGACATTTTAACCAGAGGACTGTGAGCAGAATCCATGCCTGGAGGATGATTACATGAAGCAGCTGCAACGCTGGTGGCTTATTCCTGCTACTACTGCAAAGAAGGCTTTTCCTGCCCTCGGATGCTGGATGCACTTTGGCTGCGCTGTCAAGGTGCTCACTGTCCCTTCTGACTGCTTTGACCCTCTCCTCCCGTGCACACTGAGCCGTTACTGCCTCATTTCCTATTCCGGTACGTGGGATTGTTCACTGTCACAAACCCCCTGCCCCAAGACCTGAAGCTACACCTCAGCATCACAAGCAGAAAACTCCACGTTTTCTCTCATGAATCCGCACCCCCAGACAGTGACAGAGCAGCACGGAGCATTCAAGTCTCTACACATCACCATCACCGCTGCTCCTGCAACCTGGCAGACTGGCTCTGCCCTCCCCCCCCTCTGCCGCTCACATCGAGCGGGCGGCTGGTACATCCTAGAATCATAGAAAGACCCTTGAGATCATTGAGTCCAACTGTTTGTTTCCACTTGTGCAAACAGGCTGCTTGTCTGAGCCCACGACCGGAGTTAATGAACTTCTGGGAGCTCCACCAGGAACGTCCCAGGAGGCTCCAAAGCCCTTCTTGCTGTTTGGGGATCAGGCTGGGATTTCCTTTGCTTCTGTTCTCTCTGTGATTAGTGGATGTTTGCTCTTTTCAGTGCAGAGAGAAACAGCAGGAGCAGAGTGGCTCTGCAAGCAGATGCACTGTTATGGCTGTCCATCCCAGAGAGGTGGCAGTGGGTCTGATGTCTGATCGCTTGGTCACAGTTATTAGATCAAAATTTATCATCAGTTAAGCCACCTTTCAGGGTTATGCAAATGCAGCAGGCCCCACACCACCTGTCCCTTTTTTCCTGACAACTCCATGAGGAAGCACAAAACATCCTCTGTCCCTTCAAGAGAAGCCGAGTAGAATATTTTAAGACTAAGAAAATGTTTCAGAGACCAACCCAGGAGGAAGGTAAGCTCCCCATCTGTAATCAATTACAATCTGGGAATGCCTCAGCTTCAGAGCACATTAGACTTATCAAGTATATTGCAATATCTTAAAATACAGGAAAACCAAATCAGAGAGAGTGAAGTCAATGAGGAATGCATTCAAGAAAAACAGCAAGTTGTAAAGCAGGAGGTTTCTCGGTTCTGTCACATCCTTCGTATTTCTGCAAGTCAGCAGCATTTCTTCCAAAAAGCCTGCACAGAAACCACAGCAGTAGCACCGACTGTTACTTCACTGGTCCGTTTCCAGTCTCCACTGGTACTAGTTTATCTCTGCCTTTAACCTTCACCGCCTTACCTGTAGGGCTGCTTATTTTTCGTGATTCTGCCTTGCCCACACCCTTGCTCTGGTCCCAGGATGGTGACCACACACACTGGGTGTTTTATGGCAGTTTCACCTCCCATGACACCAGTGCCCAGCCTCCTTCGGGACCCATTGCCCCCTCCTCTCTCAGTCCATCCGCTGGGACGTGGCAGCGCCGCAGACCACCCCGTCCCATCTGCATCAACCGGGAGTCAGACATACTGAAACAACAGAGAGGGCTGGGCACCCTCCTCTTCTCGTGTTTAGGAGATTAACTCACAGCTCCTTTAAGCCCCGTCATTCTTACGCCAACTTGAAATTTTAAACAGCTCTTTAGCTCCTGCTTATTCTTAATACATACAGAGAGCAACTGTATCTCTTCTCAGTCTTCATTTTACCAAGCTAAACAAGCCATGTCTTCTAGCAAAACAGGCTGTTCATTTCCCCTGTGAAAACTGAGAAATTTCCCAGAAATGCAGTAGCTCCCTCTGTCCCTATTTACCCCAAATTTACTTCTCACGAACCAGAAAAGAGGCTCACCATTGCCTCATGCAGAGGCACTTCTCTCTCTCTCTACAAGAAGTCGTTTCCTCTAATCTTTCCAGAGCTGTATTTGCCTTTTCTTCACAGTAACACCTGAATTATCCTGTCATTTATTTGTACCTGTCTAAGCACTTTCCTCCTCTGCCATTGCCAAATAATGCTACGCCAGCTTAGAATCAAAATTTCTGGTATTGCCCCAAACACCATGACCTTCCATTCATACTCTTAGGTTTCATGCCACCCGGTTTACTCCTGTTCTCAAGGTGCTCATGGTCTTCCTGGATGGTATTTTGATCCTCCCCTGTATTGACCACACCTGGTTTTGTCTCATCACAAATTCCACTTGCACACCATTGCCTTCTGTGCCAAAAATCATTAAAGCAAACACTAAACGTGACCTCCTGCGGGGGAACTCCCAGCCATCCATTCAGTGCTGCTCTTTGTGTTCTCCTTCAGAGAGACTATTCACATACAGGTGTTGCACCTAAACCGTAGCTTGTGAAGCTTAACTAATAATATCTCACAAGGCACAATGTTGCATGCTTAACTGAACTTCAGACAGACTGAGCTACTACACTTCCTCTGTCCTCAGAACGTTTTTTTTTTTTTTTTTCTTTTAATCAAATAAAGATATTAAATTAGTTTTTGTAACCTGCCTTTGGTAAATCCATGTTGTGTTTGCTTTCAGGATTTAATTATTCTTTCATTTAAACTCTGCTCTGAAGTTCTGAATAGTACCTCCGAGGTCAGATTAAGAGGTCTGAATTTGACAGGATTATTTTCCTTGCCTCACTCCCATCCCCCCAAAAAAGAAAGGAAAAAGAGGTATTATGTCCACTACAATCTAATCCTGTGGAACCACGTGTAACCTGATAGATTTATTGAGGACCTTTTCCTCTGGACTTGCAGCTTAATTGGCTCAACAGCGCAGTGGTTGGAGCAGAGATCTCTCAGGCTCTCACACCTAGTGCATTAGCTTCAACAGCTTTTGCCTTTCACTGCTGACCCTGTCATTTTCTATTTCTATGAGCTTCTCACTGTGAGCCACCCTTTCCCTCACGTTTATCATATTGCCCTTACGGAGGTAATATATTCATTCATGTGGTTCCCACTTTGGCTATTTAATCCCTACGCCTTCTGCTTCCTTCACCTCCTTGGATACCACAGTCCTGATAATTCTTTCCTTGTTTACATGGTATTTGTTTAGCAGTGGGACTGTCCAGTGTTTGTTTATTTTCCTTCGCAAGATCTAATTCAGCTTGACTTTTGCCACTTTCCGCTTTATCCTTGTCCCCTCCAACCACCAGGGTGAAGTCTCCTCACTGCCGGATGCTCTCTCCCACTCCTCTGTTATTTCTAACACCACTGTGAAGCCGTTGTTCATGAAGTTATGTCTACAGCCTTTTTGCACTTTTGACGCAAAAAAAAGAAAAAGATATCAAGTCTACAGTGAGTCCAAAAGCTCTTAGGTGCATCTGCTTTTGGTAGCCTGTTCTCCTAGGCTAGGCCTAAATTATGAAGACATGTCCCAGTTCCACTGATGACCCCGCCAGCACCGCTGCGTGCCACCCCACAGTCTGATACAGCCCTGCTTATCAAGCTCCCTCCTTTTGGAAGCAAAATCCGAGTCATACCATCCCTTCTGTTGCCTTTCCATTTAATTTAACCGTGAAGGCACTTGATCAAAGGCTATTTCCCAAAATGTCCCTCTGCAAGGTCTTCATGCCTGCTAAAAACATCTCGGAAAGACTATCAGCTCTTCTTTTGCCCTCATGGTTGGTGAGAAGAGCTGTCCCAGCTAATGCATCTCGCAATACCTGGGCTCACCCCTTGACAGTAATACTGGCTGCCAATGCACATCGGTGAGAGCGCAGTTTCTGGAGGTACCCAGCACCCCTACAGAGGGTCTGCGTTCAATGTCGGGGTCAGCAGCTGGGCTCTAGCACAGCCCTGTACATCTTCTACTGTCTTTTTCTACAGAGATCTTGTCCAAACCCTAATTCTGTTTTTGTCCACATACAGCCTTACCTTCCTGGCTGTTATTAGCGCATGGTGATACCCGACGAGTGTTACCGTACTTCTGTCCTACTGAACAAGGCAATACCTGGGCTCCGGTCATGACTGCTATTCCATCAATCTTTTCCAGATTTCTATTACATAGACACACAGTTCTTATGCACAGGAACAGCATGTGAGGCCTTCATTCAGCCAAAACGCTGTCAAACAGGTGGCTTTTAAACAAAGACAAAAATGTATAAACCTCATCAGTCATCACTGCCGGCCCCAAGAAAAAGCACTGCCCTTTCAGAGGTCCCCCTGCCCCAGCCCCTAACCTCCCCCTCCAAAGCTGACCTCCATTTCAGTCTGCACCATTCCTTGTACTCCAATCGCAATTCATCAGCCAGGCTCGAATAGCTGTGTTTTCAGTCTATAAATCACCAGGCTAGACATCTGCCTGGCTTTCAAAGGAGTTTTGTTCTTCTTGTTGGCTACCGCAAACTTTAAGGTACTTGGAAGCCCGAAGCAGCCCAACCACCCCCTCCCAAGCAACTTGTGGTGATTTAAAATGCAAAGGACAGCTTCACAGAGAGAGCCCAGATGATGATAAAGCACTATTGTTTGTGCCTTTATGGGCCGAGACTCCAAACTTGATGTTTGCGGATTATTCTGAGAGGTAGCTGCTGGCGGGGAAAGACAGAGACAAAGCTGTGTATCACTGCGTGCTGCAGGCCACCTCCCCTGGCCCTTGTGACAGCCCTTACACAGGCTGAATAAGAAGTGTTACAAGATGGTGTCCTCCAGCATCCCACAAAGAGCTGCTGGGGAAATGGAGCCAACGATCAGAAAGAAGCCATCAAAGGCAGTCGCGCCACCTCCCCCTCGGGTCAGGCAGCGAGTCACTGAAGTGCCAGGCACAGCTGTATCAAAGGAGCTGACACCTCTGACAGCATCGGCATTGCCGCTTGATCTGCTTCTACAGTGAAAAGGAGACCAGTTAGCACTCCACCGCGCGACACAAATGCCACAGATGGGCTCTGGATGGATAAGGGTGGCTTTTAACCACGTGTTATCCATTTTTACCAACTGCAAGTGTGTGAGGCAGTCTGCAGCCAGCTGCTGAGAAGACAGCTTGGGGTGCTCCCTGCGTGGCATCCGAGGTGACTCCTTGCTCACGTTCTTGCTCCTGCAAGAAATGAGGAGACTGAAGCTCACCTCTGGCTCACGAGGTCGGGGAAGGCTGTGTGCTGCCAGGCTCGGGGCAGAGCACATGGAGGAGGGATGCTGGGAGCCAGTCTCGTGCTTCGTTCCCATGAATTAGCACAGGCTCCTACCCTCTGTTTCATCAACTCTTTACGGATATGTTTTTACTGTTCTAAACACTGTTACTTTCCCATCCTGAAATAATTTCTGCCTGAAACACTAGCCTGTTTTGCCCTTAGCAATGAAGGTCTATTGTAACCCTTATAGGCAGGTTCATTCATATTTTTTTATCTGGAAAAGCCTTCACTGTGATTTAAAATTATTCCCTTTTTCCTCACCTCATGGAAACATATCCATGTTTCCTTCGCTATGTTCCCAGTGAATATGACACTTCTACATTAATAGAAGACAGTGGCCTGCGATAAAAATATACTTTTATGGAGAGTTTGGGCAGGAAGCATTACAGGACCTAAGCAAGAAATAAAAATACAATAAACTATATCAAAATTTAGCTCCGATGGGCTCATTGCCATGAAAACAGAAACAAGTGAGCAGACACCTTGGCAAAGACTCAATCATTTTCTGTACAGCATTCATGGAAGCAGGCAAGGGTCGAAAGCTGTTGCAAAGTTATTGGCAATAGGGAAAACAGTAACTGAAGGGAGATGACACACTTGGACGTTCTGCATTTTGTAACTTAAAGAGACAGGATCAGAGCTGAAAAATCACCTGTGAGAATTTACACAACAGCACGGGGTCTATTGGGCAGGGGTCTTCCAGTAACAGACCAGAGAACAGCAGAGTGTCTTCATACTGCCCAGAAAACCCCTGCAAGAAGTGCCAGCCAGGGACCCTGCACCCCCGGCTGCGGTGGGAGAAGAGGACAGACAAGGAGAGAAGGTGCCGGGCAGCGGAGCTGGGACTTGAGGGGCAGTTTTGCCCCGCAAGCACTGATCTCCCAGCTCACAGCCTGAAACTGAAGGCGCTGCACCAGAGTGCTTCCAGCTCTCTGGAGCACGCTTCTGAACAGAAAAAGGGTCTTCTCCACCAGGTCTGCCTGGATATACCCTGGCTGGAGCATGCTGAGCTACCCAGGACAGAGGGTAAGGAACCCATCCAGGACTAAACCAGAGCAATTTACCCCTGTGAGCATTCACAAGCACAGGAGAATGCATGTGTGTTTTGCAGCCATACTACTGACCAGGGTCCCAAGACCATATATACCTCCCCCTGACTGGTAACATCGATGAAGGTCTAAGAGCATCTGGCTCCTGGCAGAGCCTTTTCCTCTGGGGCAGAAAACGCCTGCCCAGCCCTCGGGAAGAGGCAGTGGAGGCAGCTGCCTCCTGCGGTAGCAATTGCAGCGCAATCTTGGACCTTGAGGGCTTTTACCCCTGCAGGGAAAGCAAAGACTAACCAAAAATATACACTGGGGTTGCCTGTTTCGCCTCCTGGAAATCAGGCCACTAGTCCCAAAGAGCACAGGAAAAATCACATTCATTTCCACAGAGATTTTATCACCTCAGTCTTGGCATGGGAGAGGCATCTCCGCCCAGCTGTGAGCAAGCGAGCGCATTCTGCTGGCTTTTTTTATGTAATCAGAACAAATTCCTCAGAGATGAGTCACGGGGTTTCAAGGGTGTCCAGAGAGATGTCAAGCAGCCCTCAAGTGTAAATCAGTGACACACCTTGCCGAGAGGACACATGCTCGCCGGCAGGCCCGTTTCCTCTGCAGACACCAGGCAAGCGAAAGGGCTCAATGGATGTTCCCAAGGAGGCTCCCACGAGCCACACACACACGTGTGGCACCTCCAGACCCAGGACGCTGATGGTGTTTACATTTTCTGTGTAAAGACAGTGATGGTTTCAGGGTGGAGCTGGAGTGCTTCCCTACAGCTGCTCTCCAAGCTTAAACACTGAAGATTTTTGGTCATCCAGGCTGGAGGAGCCCGGCAGTCAGGGAAAAAGATTTGAACTTCAGAAACAGAGGTTCTGTCCCACCAAAGCCTAGTCAAACTGCAAGGGCTCCTGCCTGAGATGCTAGCTATGGTGGAACAGCTGCATCCCCTGGCAATTGTTTCAGTGCTGTGATGTTGCTACATTAAACCTTTTCTGCTCCCCTACCCAGGAAGGAGTACTCCAGCCTGCGTGGGTCTGCAGGCCAGACAGAGGACAAAGACGATACTTGCATAATTTCAAGGCACAGCCTGCTTTAGTGTCTCCTTTTGAGGCTGAGGTGTAGAGGAGGACCAGGAAGAACTAAACTGGACTCTCCAGGATTATGTCCAGAAGTAACACTGAGGAAAATGCTGTTGAGCCTTTGGGTGTCAGAGTAGAAGGAACAGACGAAAACCTTGGTGGAGCTTGGCTGTGGATCAGTCTTCTTTCACTAATGCCAAGGGTAATGTTGGGCACAAGATGCTAACGCAGGGCAGCCTCCCAATTTGCAAACGACATGCAGGTCTCTCTTCAAGCGGAGTGTGCAGAGTGCTTCCAGTCTAGACTGGGGCAAATCTCCATTTGAGGGCAACTGCAGAAGACACAACCCAACTATCATGCCCTTCACCTTTCAACTTCACCCTCAGGTGACCAACAATTACCAGCTACCATTAATATTAAATGGGAAAGAAAGAAATGCAATCCTCTCCCTGCTCTTCACATTCCACGATATCACAAACAATTTGTCATATTGGGAGGGGCAGAGGCAGGAGGAGCATTAATTATTGATACTTGGGGACAGATGGCTTTTCTTGTACAAGGGCAGCGAAATGTAAGAGGAGCCTGTGGGTGAGGATGTGCGGATTAGGTGGGCAGATACATATCAGATAACCAGCCTTCAAGTGGAACAGGAACCTTCCTCCTAGAACCAGCTCCGCTGGCCTGCAGAGCTCCCATCAACAACCCTGGCTGCAGAAACAAATCCACTGACATCTGAATTAGTGAGGCTTTACCAGAA